>NC_081370.1:47022727-47622727 GCF_030684315.1 Stegostoma tigrinum
AATATGATTCTTGCTAAAGATGTTACCAGTACAAACCAATTTTCTACAAAAAAGTAATATCGCACTATCTTTGGGTAATTCTCAAGTGTATTTGCAATCTGTTGCTTGCAGCAATAAAACTAATTACATCTTACACTTAGCATTTTTGTTAACAAATTAGAATATTTAAATCTAATTAAAACCACAGCAATTTGCATTAAAAAAACCCCTTCTATTTACAAGTGCAGGAAACTTTGTTTTGCTTTGTAGCAAAACGATTCATGGATGTTTTTCTGAAGAAGGAATTTGAATTGTTATATACCTACCTTGTAGATGTTAACCAGAGTGTGCTTCCGAGTAAAGATGTGAGTGATAAGAAAAATAGGTTATATGATGTTAATTGGCTTTAGACTAGACGTGAACCAAATAAGATTGTTTTTGAATTCAACGTGTATTTAACATTACCTTAGACTTTCAATACTGGTTCTGGTCACTGTTCAAACTAGTAGCTGTTATAAAATGGCATTGCACAGAGAGACCGATTACATGATGTTTCTGTGCGAAAGGAATTTATTAAATGTTATATCAGTGGACATATTTAAGGGCTAGTATAATTTGAGTGTCTTTATGATCCCAGAAATATAGGGTTCAGACTGGATGATTTTCTTACTATTGCAAAGTTAGAATAAATTTTTAATGAATTCAGCTTTGTCTCACTGACTTCCATTAGCTTCCTCTTTCTCATTCCAGTGAATTGAAGATCATCACTCTTATTCAAGAAGCTGCATGGAATACCCCAATTCCTCTATCCAATGTGATAGAGCTCATTTCCTTCCATTCCCTTTAGTGATGGCGGGGTCATTGTCATGTTGGGACAATGTCCACCAATGTGCATGTACGAGGTGCTATGTACTATTGGCCAACTGAGAAGTTTGTTGGGAAGTTCTAATAATCTATTTTACATCTACAGGGAAATCAATGACCTAGTGGTATTGCCATTAGTAATTCAGAACGCCAGGGTAATGTTCTGGTTTGAATCTCACCATGACATGGAGTGGATTATGACATCACTTAAAGTGAAAATATAGATTTAAATATCTAATGGTGACTGTGAAACTATTGTAATTGGCAGATACACTGACAGATACAGTGATAGACAGCAAATTATAAAAAAATCACTATAAAGGAACCGTATTTCCTCTGGCCAGATTATTCTGCAGATGCTGTTTGTGAATATCTTTTAGGGAAGGAAACCTTGGGCGTTGCCTGGTATGGCACACACGTAACTCTTGGCTCTCAGAAACGTGTTTCACTCTTAACTGCCTTCTGAAGTGGTGCAGCAAGACATGTTGTTATATCCAAGCATAAATAGGGAAGGACAATAAATGCTGGGCCAGCCAGTGATGCCCACCTCTTGCGAGTAAAAAAAGTTCTATTTTCTTTTGCCCTGACATTTTGACCAGATTTTTTCACGAGATCGTTTTATATTTGTTTTTTGTTCTTTAGCCCTGATCATATTGGGTCAATATCATTTATATTGGAATGGAAAAGTTATTTCTCTCTTCACACACTCTACCAGATCTATTCAGTTTCTCCAGCACTTTCTTTTGTTATTCAGATCTCCAGCAATCTCTATACTTCATTTTTATTTGAATGTTCTTCTACAGTTCTCATTTATCCCTATTTGATCCCTGAAATACTTATTAAGTCATATTTTTAAATTGTCTCTATCTCAGAATTTTCAATATAAAATTTCAACTGAAGTCGTAAATTCATGAATTGGGTTTCAATCATTTAAATTATTCTGAAGTACAATGTTCTTTTGTATCTTCAAGAAACAGCTAATAGTATATGATGTTGGATTTTTACTCTATTCAACACTTCATGATTATAATCAACACAGGAACATCAACTCCTGTGCATTTAACTTTATTTATCCCAATTAACCCAAACAATATTTGTCATTGAAACTGAATGGACAGAATTAGAATCATGTTGGAGGATGCTTAATCTTTAACTATTATCAGAAGCTAGTAGCGTTTAGAGTCACAGCATTATTGAGTTTTACAGCACAGAACCAGACCCTTTTGTCCAACTTGTCCGCCTTGACCGGATATCCCAAACTGATTTTGTTTCTTTTGCCAGCACTTGGCCCATACCCCTCTAAAACTGCTCCTATCCATATACCATCCAGATGCCTTTTAAATATTGTAATTGTACCCACCTCCACATCCTCCTGTGGCAGTTCATTCCATACATGCAGCACCCTCTGCGTGAAAAAGGTGCTCCTCAGGTCCCTTTTAAATATTTCCCCTCTCACTTTAAACCTATGGCCTGTAATTTTGGATTTCACTATCCTGGTGAAAAGGCCTTTGCTACTCACTCTACCTATGCTCCTCGTGATTTTATAAATCTCTATAAGGTCTTTCAGTTGAATTACTTTGGGTCCTAATAATGGAGTCTGCAGTTAATAATTTATGACGTTCCATACTTTTATTTCGCTTGTTGCTGCGGTCGTGGCTTCAGGACAGAAATATCAAGTAATCAGTTTCTCTATGGGAAAATTCTTCCTTGATGTAACAGGGTCCAGAACCAATATTATTGTATTTCTTGGAACAAGGAGTTTAATTTGAAGGGTGACTGAAAGGAATTGAAGTCATTCCCTGGAGAGTTACAATGTTCAGAACCATGTAATGACCAGTAAAGGATATACGAAATTTATTAAAATATAGATGGTAGATTCCTGAGCACTTTGTCAAATCCCTCAAGAAATAATAATTACAGAAAGCAGACAAGATATTGAGGTATCTGGTCAGTTGGCGGGTCAAGTACTGGAGTTTTATTTCAAAGTACGATATCATATTGGAAACAAATGTTAAAAAGCTAATGTTAGTCAAAGCTCTTTAAAACATGAAATTTCAATTTATACCAAGGCTGACAAGCTAGCTGTAAATCATAGATGACAAGGCACCATAATGATACAATCCCTTTATCCATCTCCCACACATACACAAAACAATGATGTCATCATGGACCATCACTGATGACTTGCGAAACTAATAGAAGCATACAGTATCAGAGATAATGGGAACTGCAGATGCTGGAGAATTCCAAGATAATAAAATGTGAGGCTGGATGAACACAGCAGGCCAAGCAGCATCTCAGGAGCACAAAAGCTGACGTTTCGGGCCTAGACCCTTCATCAGAGAGGGGGATGGGGAGAGGGAACTGGAATAAATAGGGACAGAGGGGGAGGCGGACCGAAGATGGAGAGTAAAGAAGATAGGTGGAGAGAGTATAGTTGGGGAGGTAGGGAGAGGATAGGTCAGTCCAGGGAAGACGGACAGGTCAAGGAGGTGGGATGAGGTTAGTAGGTAGCTGGGGGTGCGGCTTGGGGTGGGAGGAAGGGATGGGTGAGAGGAAGAGCCGGTTAGGGAGGCAGAGACAGGTTGGACTGATTTTGGGATGCAGTGGGCGGGGGGGAAGAGCTGGGCTGGTTGTGTGGTGCAGTGGGGGGAGGGGACGAACTAGGCTGGTTTAGGGATGCAGTAGGGGCAGGGGAGATTTTGAAACTGGTGAAGTCCACTTTGATACCATTAGGCTGCAGGGTTCCCAGGCGGAATATGAGTTGCTGTTCCTGCAACCTTCGGGTGGCATCATTGTGGCAGTGCAGGAGGCCCATGATGTACATGTCATCTAGAGAATGGGAGGGGGCGTGGAAATGGTTTGCAACTGGGAGGTGCAGTTGTTTGTGCGAACTGAGCGGAGGTGTTCTGCAAAGCGGTCCCCAAGCCTCCACATACAGTAAACAGCTTTAATGTTTGCTAATTGTAGCTTTAGAAATGACTCAATTTGTCCCTTCAATGTTTGTTAAAGTAATTAGTTCTCACAGTATAAATCTTTTGATAATGTAACTTCAAATAAATGAGGAATGAATTATTACTAAAACCTGGAACTCAGAAGTAAATTTCATTTTAAGAGTTACACTATTCAAGACTCAGTGTTCATCATTGGTATATTTGTATGATTCCAAATCAAACCAAATGTTGCAGGGATTTTGAGATGGACTAAAGGTGTCACACTAGAATCAGAACTACCTAATAAAACTCATGACTGACAATATTATTGTTTTAGATAAGGGCACCACTAGGATAGCATTAATGTGAACAAATGAATAAGGAGCAGATATAGACTACTTACTCCCTCAAGCCTGTTCTGCCTTTCAATAAGATCAAGGCTGATGTAATTACTCCATATTCCAATTACACCCCTCCACATACCCCACTTTTGAAACCCATGCTGATAATCTCTACCTTAAAAATATTTAAAGTCCGCCAATTTTTAAGAGAGTTCCAATTATTTATGACCCCTGAGAGAAAAAGAAATTCCCCTTATCTTAGAGACAGCAAGAACTGCCGATGCTAGAGTCAGAGATAACACAGTGTGGAGTTGGAGGAACACAGCAGGCCAGGCAGTGTCAGAGGAGCAGGAGCACGTGAAATGGTTGCAAATCATTTCAACTTCCCATCCCACTCCCTGGGTGGCATGTCCATCCTGAGCCTGCTCCAGTGTCACAATGACACCACCCACAAACCGAAGGAGCAGCAACTCATATACCACCTCGGAAGCTCACAGCCCAATGGCCTAAGAGTGGATTTTACCAGTTTCAAAGCCTCCCCACCTGTCCAACCTGTCCTAGCCTGTCTAACCTTTCCCCACAAGTCAATTCACCCATTCTGGACATTCATCTACTAAATCTCCGCAGATGCTTCAAACACATGTATGTTCTGCTTTAAATAACGAAACCAAGATTGTACACAGTATTCCAGATGGAATTTTATTAATGCCCTGCATTCCCGAAGCATAAACGGTTTGTATAAATTGTATTGGAATCTTTGCTTATCTGTTCAGACTAGTTTCTATCTTATTGCAATGTGGAATGTGACTCTCTCCCTGGAGACAGGAAAAAATTGTGATTTTTTAAAAATATAATTCAGACATCCAAAAACTGTTCTGCCTGCCTAGTGCCAAGGTTAAGAACATATTTTCTTGGCTTCTGGGGAACCTAGAGAAATAATTCAGTTGTTATTGTTTGCATAGGTACCAATGATGTCAGCAGGGCAGGAAAATAGGCAAAGTGAAAGGTCAGTATATAAGCTGCAGACATTTAAGCAGATGCTCGGAATTACTGCAAAGGGCAATATCTATTACCCTAATTATTACCCTGTTACCCTAATTTCTCCTTTATTCCCCCATTTGAATGGTATTGTGTACCATGGTGCTTTGGTTAGTTTATTCATTTTCCCTGCAGTCTGTACTCTCGACCATAGTGGGAGTGAGAACCTCCTATCTATTGGACAAGGGCACTGGTTAAAGCTCCTCCTCAGCTAAATTGTGCATCCAAATGCCTGCCTTGCTTACAACCACAAACAGTTTCTCTCTCTCTCTCTCTGTCTGTAGGAAGGCATGCTTTTTTAAATTCACAATAACCAGCAAAATTCCTTTAAATTTCGTCCTTTCAGTCCTCACTTTGATTAAAATTTAAATCATTTGCAGCTTTCCAGAGTCTAAAACTGATGTGATTTTGTTTTCATCAGGATATTTGCTCAGATTTAACAAAGTTCACGTAATCTCTTCTAATATAGAAAACTGGGAATGTACAATGTGATATGGAAGAGTCTAACAGACACTTATCACAGTTAACTATTAAATACAAACTCCACTTACATTTACATTATTACCTCACCTAACATTATGTTACCTAGAGCAGCGTGCTTTCTGTAAGCGGTCATGTTTCAAGTGATCCTTGTGGTAAGATGGTATTGGGGACATTTATATCCTCAGGTCATATGTTATGAAGCAGTGATGGTGTGTGTACATTTGCCAGACTCAGACAATAGTTACTTTTAGATGTAGTAAAAGCTGAGATCGAACAGACTCAACGTTGGAACAGTCCAGCAGGTGGTTTTACCTCATGAGGGCGCTACAGGCACTCAAGGTCCAGATCCTACAGACAGTGTGAATGATGATAAGGTTACAATGATACAGACTTGATCCTATGGAAGGACAACCAATTTATGAGTACAGTAGTATCAGCGCACACTATATGTACAGCAACAGGCACCTGAAGAGATCTGACTAGCAAAATCTTTACAGCAAAATAGAAAGACATTTGATTAAAGGCAAAATACTGTGGATGTTGAAAACAAACACAGACAACGCTGAAGAAACTCAGCAGGTATATAGAGAAAGAAACACAGTTAACATTTTGGGTCTGGTATGACCCTTCTTCAGACAAAGACATTCAACCAGTTTTGACTTAATGGCGCTTTTTTTATTCATTCATAGGATAGGTGCCGCGCTGGCAAGGCCAGCATTTATTGCCCATCCTTAATTTCCAAGAGGGCAATTAAGAGTCAACCACATTGCTGCGGGTCTGGAGTCATATGTGAGCTAGACCGGGTAAAGATGGCAGTTTCCTTCCCTAAAGGACATTAGTGAACTAGATGGATTTTTCCAGTTTCAGTGAAGAATCCTTTGCAAGCATTTGAAATTGGAGTAGTAGCAAAATAGGACATTCAATTCAAGGCAAAATACTGCAAATACACCTGGATCTCAGAGAACCAAGGCCATTTCATCAGAAATATCAAAATTCAATCCTTCTTCAATTGTAAGTTTGTGAAAGCTGTAAGTAATCTTAACACAGTGATAATTCGTCCCCTCCCCCCACTGCACCACACAACCAGCCCAGCTCTTCCCCTCCACCCACTGCATCCCAAAACCAGCCCAGCCTGTCTCTGCCTCCCTAACCTGTTCTTCCTCTCACCCATCCCTTCCTCCCACCCCAAGCTGCACCTCCATCTCCTACCTACTAACCTCATCCCACCTCCTTGACCTGTCCGTCTTCCCTGGACTGACCTATCCCCTCCCTACCTCCCCACCTATACTCTCCTCTCCACCTATCTTCTTTTCGCTCCATCTTCGGTCCGCCTCCCCCTCTCTCCCTATTTATTCCAGAACCCTCTCCCCATCCCCCTCTCTGATGAAGGGTCCAGGCCCGAAACGTCAGCTTTTGTGCTCCTGAGATGCTGCTGGGCCTGCTGTGTTCATCCAGCTTCACACTTTATTATCCAGTAATCTTAACACAATCTGCAGCAAGCAGCAGATCATCCCCTGGTCTACTTGTTGAGTGAAAATATTCCTCTAAAACCAAAAGATATTTGTAATGATCAGCCTAGTGAAGCTCATGTCTTGTTAAAACATTCATTTTCAGTTGTACAAGCCATTTGAAGTCTGATGATTATCCAGAGGAGCAAATATTAAACTTGGCCATCTTATTCACACCTGGCAGTAATGGGCTGCATTAGAAAGAATAATTGTCTCATCAGTTTCAGTATTTCAGACCTTGATACAGGGCATTCTCTAAATTTTGATGTATATTACCTTTCATTGGTGAAGTGGAAGCCCCTTGTGTTGAAACAGTGATTACGATGTTCTGTGGAACCCTGTAAAATAATGTGGGTGATGAAATATTGAAAATTGCATGTGTTGATTTGAGGTTACTAGGTCGCAGTCTGCTTAGAAGAGATAATAAAGCATTCATGTTTTAACGGTTCATGTAGTTTCAATTCTAAATGTCTACATCTTTGTCAGAACAACTTCACATGAATGTCGATGTTTATATCCTGGGCCTAGAGCAAACCAGAAAACCAGTAAAATGAAATGACCTTACCTCAGTGCTGCCTTGTCATATTGCCCATGCTGACGGGTTTGCCAGCTCTGTTGTAAACCGCTTCATTGACATGGTGAATGCATGCCCACTTTGAAGCATGGGCTGAAATTAGGTTTTATTCATCCTTTCATCAGATGCGGATGTTACTGGCAATGCCAGCATTTGTTGTCAATCCCTAAATAACCTTGTAAACCAGTAGAAGCGACCACATTGCTGTAACATGACAGCCAGGCAAAGTAAGGATGACAATTTTCCTTCTCTAAAATGTAAACGTTAATACATGACAATTTATAATGGTTTTATATTTACTATTACAGAAACTAACTTCCGACTCCAGATATTTTCATTAGTTGAATTTAAATTCCACTACTTATGGCCGTAGAATTTGATCCAATGTCCCTGAGCATTCTCTTGGACATCGAAATGATGAGCTTATTGATATTACCTCCACACCATTATCATGCCTCAAATCACCCCTGACTTCTGGAACTGAACTTCTGTTATTTAATTTGGTTGTCAAATTCAAAGTTGAAAAAATGAGCTATATAAATGGAAAAGTCAAACCTCAGTGGGTAAAAATATTGTCCCATTATTTCTTGAAAGTCTTTAACTACTGCCAGACTCTCATTGACTCTAACAGGTGTTACCCCTCATCTTCCTTCAAGAAACGCTATTTCAATTGATAAAAACTGTAGCTGGTTCTGAAAATCTATCAGTGGTCTATCCTCGCTAGATTTGGTGAGACACACTATTCCAGGTGCATGTCTATAAAATAACAAACAAATCACTGCTCAGTGGTTCTCGGCTGCAGAAAACATTAATGAAACCGATCAGGTCCAAAAATGTTTCAAACCTGCTTCGGCTGATGCAGGCAACAGATGTGCCTAATAATACTAAATCCTAAACCACTTATGCTGCTCCTGCCAGATGTTAATGCAGTAGTTGAATTAAAATTGACAAGGGTGTCACAGAAACATCTCTGCTCCCACTGCCTCACTGGGCTCCCCACTTCCAGTGCACCATCAAATTAAAATTAAACCCATCTGGTACAGCATTTTTCCTGAAAATCTATACTTATTAAGATGAGGGGTATTACAGCTAGGGAATAGAACGTTTCCCATTACAGTACCCTCCAATGCTATTGAAAGAAGAACACCCATGAGGCCTCTTTATTGAAAATTCCAAAAACTTCTGTGAAATTATGTGTCAAATTAGTAACAGTTTGGAGCAAAATCAGAAAAAGCAGTTTTGAAGGAGAGTCATTCTTTTGAAAAAAAAAGTAATGTGTTTCTCTCTTCAAAGGTAGAGTTTGACTTGTTGAGTGATTCGACATTTGCTGTTTTGATTTCAGGTTTTCAGCATCTTCCAGGGCTCTTGGAAGTGTATGGAAGGTGTAGGTCATAGCAACTGGGCTAAGACAGACAAAACTTAATTCATGTTGGGTCATTTACTGTTACCATTTACAATTGATGTGAAATCTGGACCACAGATTGAATGAAATAAGGATCCAGATCTTAGTCAGTACTTTGTGGGAGATTTAATCTCCTTGATTGATTATATACCACTTACAACAGTTGTTCTGACTTCTTCAAAATCTTTTTGAAGAAGAAGAGACTCCTGCTGAGGATAAAACCATCTCAATTCCTATAAAATGTTGGATATTTGTCTGTTTTATCCCTAACAATAGTAGAATCACGATATCAAGCAAACAGTTCATGTCATTCCTTTATAGCAATTTTGTCACCATCATCAATCAATATTTTCTTACATTGGCTTTTGCTGTTGGTGTCTGTTTTGTTATTTTTTGTGATTTACTCAAGTTTATACCATGACATTTAACTTTAAGAAACCGATTGGTCATGCAGTTATGAGTTCCACTGACCACTTAATACATTAAACATTGTTAACCATGGATAATCGTTTCTCTCTAAGTTTGCTTAAAAATGAACAATCTGACAAATGGTCCTAATGAAGGATTATTTTTAGCCTAATATTCTACAGGCATGATGCTTACAAAAATGTGATAATATCTGGATGATGAAAACAGTAACTGTATCTCTAACTAATTTGGAACTAAAATTGTTGATAATAAAACACATTTCAGCTTGATTGCTAACGTAAACAGTGAAATATGTCTGTATTTGCAACAGTAAACTGAAGCAAAGCTGTGCCATGTCTATTTAAGTTTTTGAAAAGATGCCTTTGAAGCCCAGTTCATCACACTTTAGCTGTGTTGAATTCCATATTGATTTCTGCACTGGAGCAATTATTTTTCTGCTTTATGATTCTCACAGCACCACTAAAAATCTGTTCCTAATAATGTCATAGTCAATTAACAGCATCTGCAAATTGGCAAATAAGATATTACATGCTGCACAATGTGTGGTAGCCTCAGTCATTGACACGTAAATAATTCTTTCTAATGTGCTATGGCAATTAAAACTTTTAATAGTGCAAATATGATATGAAAATCATGGCAAGAAAGAAGTTGTAGCTGTTACGCTTTGAAGAAGAGGAAGTACTGACTGTTATATAAGCCTCTTCTCAGTCAAAATGGATTCTTCATATACAATTACTTCCATGATAATACAAATTCTTCATTAGCTGAGTTTCATCCAAAAACAAAGACATGGGGTAGAATTTTAATCTTCATCTATCCGATGGAAACCAGGTAGATAAGCAGTTGAAATGTCCAATGTGGGTCAATCTATCCAACTCTGGCCCGAACCTGCTAGCTTCCAATACGTTCTGATATTAAAATACTCTGGATAAGGTGGGCAGGACACCTAGTGTATGACTGCAGAATCTTCCTTTAAGTGTGCAGATAAGAATCTGGTGACTTTTTGCGCACGAGGCCCCTTCAGGCTTTACTGCCAGGCTGAACAGTTTGGGAAGAAGACCAGCCGTATAAAATAATCCTGAAATGTAAATCTTCTTCAGCTTGCTGGCCAACCCAGGAGAGATTTGCGCTCCCTAGACTTGGTGATGCCTGTCCTATCTCATGTTGGATATTGTAAGGTTTAGTCGGACCACTGCCCTCCATCTGTTTTAATGGTCATTTAGCACAGTTGTGGATCAGACACTCCAGACGGTAATGATCCTCAACCTATGTGAGAATAGAACAGATTGCTCCTAAGGTAAGTTCTGGTATATTCTAATGGGCCTCAGTGGTCAAGGCATTCCAGCATTTTTGGATTTAAGAGAACCTAGGCCTTGTCATTTGAACTATCAAAGTTCAAACCTTCTTGAATCCTAAATTTGTGAAGGCTATAATTAATCTGAACACAATCTGCAACGAGCTGCAGATCACCTCCTGGCCTATATATTCAGTGGAAATACGGCTATGACATCTTTTGTTGTCCAAACATTGGTTCAGTTATTTCATGATCCATTACTGTTGGCTGCTGAACCTTCAACCACCATGTCCTTGCCTGTTTCAATTACCTCTGAACTGCATTATCCATGTTCCTGCACCTCCCCACTCCTGGCAATGCAACGCAAGGATTTCTCTCCAACTGTTCTATGAGCCTTCCTTCGCAAACTTGTAACTTTTTTGCAAAGAAATAAAGATATGTTTGAACAAAGCATGAAGGTGGAATTGAGAAAGACAATCATTCAGCTGCTTAATAAAAGGCAGAGCAGACTTGAGAACGTAACCACATAGCCTAATCCTGTTTCTATTATCCTTACCTTACTTCCAGTATGCCTTCACCTCCTCTTGCTGTCACTCTCATGACTAAATAGTTTCTAATTTGAGCAAACATATAAACAACAGGGCACTGTCTTCAGTTTTATGTTAAAGTAAACCTCAAGTGGAAAACTTAGCCTTCATTCAATATTTTGTATATGATTATCTATTGAACCATATTTTTTGATAATATTACTGTAAAATGTCTATTTTTTTTAAAAAACCATCTATTAGTTAAATGTGCATTTTTAAAAATAGGAAGCTATGCACTGCAGTTCAAAACAGATGACTCTTATTTATTTTAGAGTAAGTTTTTGATCAGGTCCAATAAACATGAGGGTCATATTATCTTGCATGATTATGTTCTTCTCACCACATTTACAGGCGCAGATAGAACTCCTGATGTTATGTGCAGGAAATGCAGCAAGTTACCAGGATGTCCCCCGTCCTGAGTTCCAACCACCAGCACCATATTTAAAAGGAACAGGACAGCACGTTGTTCCCTCCAAACCAGTAGCATCTCACAATATTTATTGGTCAGCCCCACGCATCTCTGGAGATATCTGAGACAGATAGTGGCGTTTGAAAAAAAGACTGGAATGGAACTAGCATGCAGGCAGTCCAGGATTAGAATGAATGGAAAGTTTCTGCTAGATAGTTAAAGGAGGCTATCCCTACTCATAAGGATTACCTGGATTGAGAACACTTTGGAAGCTAGTACCCATGTGCAGCTCAAGAGAACCCACTGCACTCTGCCAGTGCAAGTGCCACCGTCTGCTTTTTGTCTCCTGCTCCAATGAGTGTGAATTAGAATGGTACGTTTGCCACTGCAGAGGATTGTCGTACATAAGACTGGATGCCAGGCATCCCCATCCAATGCCTCACATGCACTGAATATGTTTCAATTAACTACCCATATTGCATTACTTGTACCACAGTGGTAT
This sequence comes from Stegostoma tigrinum, assembly GCF_030684315.1. NCBI lineage: Eukaryota > Metazoa > Chordata > Chondrichthyes > Orectolobiformes > Stegostomatidae > Stegostoma > Stegostoma tigrinum. The sequence continues at coordinate 47,035,071 of NC_081370.1, forward strand.
GGCTTTCACATGTCTATCAGTGATCTCAGTTAAAACACAAGAAGAACCAGAGCACTCAGCAAGTGACTGTCAAACTCTTAACCCTTCAGATGCCCCAAACCACATTCTTGTTATCATTAACACAAAATTGGACATTCACACACCAATATGCACCAAATTGATCTCCAATACTTTCTCAGCTGGACTGTTCAAGTTCCTAACAACTTTCTAAGTGATAAAGATTGTTATTTCCCTTCCATATATTGCCAATGAATTTGAATTTGTGACCTTTGACTATTGGCTGAGCATGTCTCCAAGTATTTTATCAAAACGATTAGAGACAAAATACAGAGACTTGATTGAGAGAGGGATAGGACTGGCAGTTCAATGTTCCAGGGCTTTGTTCTTTTAGATGAGATAGTGAGGAAGGTAAAAGAGGTGGAGGAGTTGCATCACTAATCAGGGAGAATACTATGTCTGCGCTCAGAGAGGATAGACTGGAGGGCGCATCCACTAAGGCAATATGGGTAAAGCTCAAACATAAGATGGGTGCAATCACCCTGCTGGGATGATACAATAGACCCCTCAACAGTGACAGAGACATTGAGGAACAAATATGTAGGCAGATTAATTAAAGGCACAATAAAAACCGTGTTGGCATTGTGGGTGAATCTAACTTCCCCAATATTGACTGGGACTCCCTTATAGCAAGAGGCTTAGATGGGGTGGAATTTGTTAATTTTATCCAAGAAGGTTTCTTGAAACAGAATGTGGATAGTCCAACTAGAGGAGAGGCCATACTGGACTTTGCACTGACTAATGAGCCTGGCCAGGTGACTCACCTTTCAGTGGGAGAGCGTTTTGGAAAAAAAAAAATCACAACTCCTTATATTTCAAGATAATCATGAATAAGGATGTCAGAAACTTGTGGCAAGGTACTAAATTGGGGGAGAGCAAATTACATCAGTATTAGATAGGAGCTAGGGCTGTAAACTGGGAGGAGCTGTTTCCAAGCAAGTCCACATTTGATATGTGGAAATTGTTTAAAGACCAGCTGATGGGAGTTCAGGGCCAGCATGTTCCAGTAAGGAGGAAGAACAAGGATGGCAAGGTAAGGGAGCCTTGGATAATGTGAGAGATTGTGAATTTAATCATAAAGAATGAAGAAACATAAGTAAGGTTTAGGAAGCTAAAATTGGGGAACATAAAGAAAGCAGGAAAAAACTCAAGCATGGAATTATGAGAGCAAAAGGGGGCCATGAAATAACCTTGGCAGGTAGGGTTAAAGAGAATCCAGAAGCATTCTATTAATACATTACAAGCAAGAGGATAGCTAAGGAGATGGTAGGACCATTCAAGGGTAAAGGACGGAACTTGTGCTTGGAGGCAGAGGATGTAGTAGAGATGCCAGATGAGTACTTTGTGTCAGTATTCATCCAAAAGAAGGATATAGAGGATAGAGAGATCTGTGTGGAACTTGCTAATATACTACTGTACTTTGAGATCAAGAAAGAAGATGAGATGGGCCAATGGTTAAGGAGTAGCGGATGGAATTTAATTTCGATAAATATGAGGTGTTGCATTTTGGAAAGGCAAATCAGGACAAGATTTATACATTTAATGGAAAGGTTCTGAGGAGTGTTGCTGAACAAAGAGGCCTTGGAGTGCAGTTCAATAGCCCTTTGAAAGTAGAGTTGCAGGTAGACAGGATTGAGAAGAAGACATTTGGTATGCTTGCCTTTATTGGTCAGTGCTCTGAGTATAGGCATTGGGATGTCATGTTGCAGCTGTACAGGATATTGGTTAGACCACTTTTGGAATACTGCATGTAGTTCTGGTCTCCCTTCTAGAGGAAGGATGTTGCAAAACCTGAAAGGGTGCAGAAAAGATTCTCAAAGATGTTGCCAGGATTAAAGGGCTTGACCTATAGGAAAAGGCTGAATAGGCTGAAGCTATTTTCCCTGAAGCATCGGAGACTGATGGGTGATCTTATAGAGGCTAATAAAATCATTGGGGGCAAGGATCGGGTGATAGATAAAGGTCTTTTCTCCAGGGTGGGGGAGGGCATAACTAGAGAGCATAGGTTTAAGGTGAGAGGGGAAAGGTTTAAGAGGGACCTAAGGCGCAAATCTTTCACACAGAGGGTTGTACATATATGGAATAAGCTGCCACAGGATATACTGGAGGCTGGTACAACTACAATATCTAAAAGGCATCTGAATGGGTATGTGAATAGGAAAATCTTAGAGGGATATAGGCCAAACACTGGTAAATAGGGCAAGATTAATTTAGGAGGTCTGGTCGGCATAGACAAGTTGGACTGAAGGTTCTGTTTCTGTGCTGTACAGCTCTGTGGCTCTATGACTGTAAGTGGTGTTAGGTCTCTTGAAGTGAATTAGGTTGGATGACTTCCCAGACCCCAATGGTTTCTACCCCTGGTCACTAAGAAAGGCAAGACAGGAGATTGCTGGGACCTCAACCAATTTCTTTGTGTTCTCATTTGCCACTGGAGAGGTCATAGAGGACTGGCAAGTAGTTAATGTTGTTCCTTTATTCAAGAAGGGAGAGAAGGAAAATAGGCATAATCCAGGAAATTACAGACTGGTGAATCTCACATTGGTGTTTGGGAAGCAATTAGAGAGAATTCTTAGGGGTAGGATATATGTACATTTGGAAATGCATGACCTAGTTAGGTACAGTCAACACGGCTTTGTGCAGTGCATGTCATTTCTTAATAACTTAATTGAATTTTTCAAAGAGTTGACAAAGGTGATTGATGCAAGGGAGCAGTGGGTGTTATCTCCATGGATTTTTAGCCTCCATGGCTCATCCAGGAAATTAAGATGCATGGCATCCAGGGTGACTTGGCTGTATGGATTCAGAATTGGCTTGCTCTTAGGAGGCAAAAAGGAGTGGTGGAAGATTATATACCAGGCTGGAGGCCAGAGACTAGTGGTGCTCCACAGGGATCTGCACTGGAACCTCTGTGTTTTACCAGGGTGCCACCTGGATTAGAGGGTATAGACTAAGAGGAAAGGCTAGAAAAACTGGGGTTGTTTTCTTTGGAGCAGTGGAGGCTGTGGGGAGATTTGATAGAAGTCTATGAAATTATAAATATGTAGATAGGGTTGATGGTCAGAATCTTTTTCCCAGAGTTGAAATGTCCAAAACTGGGGACATGCATTAAAGGTGAGAGGGGGAAAGTTCAAAGAAGACCTGAGCATCAAGCTTTTTATACAGAGTGTGGTCGGAGTCTGGAACATGCTGCCAGGGGTGGTGGGGGCGGCAGATACAATAGCGATGTTTAAGACACTTTTAGATAAGCGCTTGAACATGGAAGGAATGAAGGGATATGGATCAAGGGTAGGCAGAAGGGATTAGTTTCATTTGGTGTGATGTTCAGCACAACATCCTGGGCTAAAAGGCTGTGCTGTTCTAACCTTGTCACCCTGCAGTATGCAAACTGTACACAACATGCGCTGATGGTTGGAATTGAACCCAGGTCCCTGGTGCTGTAAGGTAACAGTGCTAACCATTTTTTGCCTGCATTTCACCCCTATTCCTCTGAGCCCTTCTTATTTATGTCTTTTAAATGTTGTTATTGTATCCAGATCTACCACTTGCTCTGGCAGTTCATTCCAAATGAGAACGACACTCTGTGTGAAAAGGTTGCCCCTCAGATCTCTTTTACATCTTCTCTCACTTCAAATATATACCTTATAGTTATGGACTCCCCTACCCTTGGCAAAACGACAGTGGTTATTCACACTAGCTACATCTCTCATGATTTTATAAACCTCAATAAGGTCACTACTCAGCCTCCGATGCTCCAGGGAAAATAATTCCAGCCTATTTGGTCTCCCCATATAACTCAAAACCTCTAGTCCAGGTAAAATCCCTGTAAATTATTTTCTGTACTCTTTCTAGTTTAACAACGTCATTCCTAAAGCAGGGGGACCAGAATGGGACACAGCCACAAGGTGATGTCTCAACTCCTATATTCAATGCTCTGAACAATGAGGGCATGCATGCCAAATACCTTCTTCATCATTGTGCCTCCCTGTAACACTATTTTCAAGGAATTATAAACCACACCCCTAGGTTGCTCTGTTTAACAATACTCCTCAGGGCTCTACCATTAGCTGCGTGACTCCTGTCAATGTTTGCCTTGCCAAAATGCAACACCTCACATTTATCTAAAACTTTTCTGGCGCCTGATCCAGCTGATCAAGATCTCATTGTAATCTTGGGTATCCTTCTTCACAGTCCACAATACCACCAATTTTGGCGTCATCTGCAAACTTTCCAAACATGCCACCGATATTCTCATCCAAATTATTGATATAAATGACAAACAGTGGACCCAGAACTGATCCTTGTGACATACTGCTGGCCATAAGGATCCAATTTGAAAACAACTCTCTACCACTACTATAGATGCCTATGTGCGATGGAGAGGAAAATCAAGATCTGCAGATTTACATTATGCTTTCCCATGGGCAAAAGAACTTTAGAACTAAGAGTACAGGAGCAGTAAACCTACCTGAGGTTTTCTGAATTAGTTTAAATTATTAGCAAGTGATCCATTTTCTTTCTTGTGGCTGAATTTATCTACAGACCAACGAATCATATGAGTTAATGCAACTTTCAATTAATAACAACACATGGCATTTCTACTTTAATATCAAAGCATGGCGCGTGTAAAGTCAACCATATGGCTCAGCATTCCTGCAGAAGCCTTATTCACTGAAATCAAGAGAGAGAACCAGAGGCCGTACACACACTGTCAAATACCAATTCAATTAAACAGACAAGTCTTCCATCATGGCAGACTGCATTGTGATTAAAATGCCTGCTGTTATCATTGATACCATCCATCAGTCATGAGTGCTATACGGAAATGGCACAATTAGTAGTGAAATATATATTTGATCAACAAATGCTTGACATAGATAGAAATATATGGAAACACAATGACCCACAGCACGGGTAACAAGGAGGATCAATTATTAATTTGTAAGGTTGAGCACGCTCTTCATTTTTAGGAACTGTCACTCTCATCTGCTTGTCTGAATTCCTGATGTTACAAATTTGTAACTTAAATTGATCATTGTCATCTTTCTTCCTGGCACATTCTAGACTTGGTTGAGACATGAGTGTAAATTATGGTGCTATTTGAATTTCTTTGACCTTTCCTTTCATGTTGAAGTGGTTTGCCTCTGTAAGTGCACCCCATGTCCAGGACAACTGTGCAACTGAAGCCTCTGGTAAACTTTTTATACAGTAGGTTGGACCCGACATCTTCTCCATTCCCCTTTCACTATAATGTGCAGATTCCCACGCCAATGACAGTGTTAAAAATGCTCTTTGTACATGTCAATTTAAATCTAAATGTGTACTATTTCCAGGGCTCCAAGCTGGAGGCAAGAGTGATGCTCAGTGAGAGTCCACACTTTATTGCACAAAACACTTCATTTAATGCAGTTTCACAGCATTATTGTGTACAATCTATGAAGTAAACAAATATGTGATGGAAAAAGAATTATTTTCTTTGATACTGCAAGAACTTCCGATGCTGGAGCTAGAGATGAAGCCATGTGGAGCTGGGGGAAAACAGCAGGCCAGGCAGCATCAGAGGAGCAGGAAAGCCTTGGCTTGGGACCCTTCTTCAGAAATGGGGGAGGGGGAAGGGAGCTCAGAAATAACTAGACAGAGGGTGGGGTTGGGGTAGGTAGGTGGGATGGTGATAGGTCAGCGAAGGTAGGGAGTGGTGGTGATTGGCTAGTGAGATAGGAGTGGTGGATAGTTGGGAGAGAAGATAGGCAGGTTGTGTCAGGTAAAGGAGGTGGGGATGAGAGGGAGAGTTGGTCGTGAGATGAGACCGGCAGTAGGGAGATTTTGAAACTGGTAAAATCCGCATTTAGGTCATTGAGCTGTTGGCTGCCAAGGCAGAATATGAGGTGCTGCTCCTCCAGTTTCCAGGTGGTGCATTGTGACCCAGGAGAAGGCTCAGGATGTACAAGTCACCCAGGGAGTGAGAGGAGGAGTTAAAATGTTTTGCGACTGGAAGGCGTTGTTTGTCGCATACAGAATGCAGATATTCTACGAAATGGTCTCCAAGTGTCAGCTTGGTCTCATCAATGTAGAGGAGGCCACATCGGGAGAAGCTGGTGCAGCAGACTAATTTGACAGATGTGCAGGTGAACCCATGTCTGATGTCAAAAGTTTGCTTTTTGCCTTAAACGGAGGTGAGGAGAAGGTATAGATGCCAGCGTGGCACTTTCTGCAGTTGCAGGGAAAGGTGCTAGGGTGGTGGGGTTCGTGGGGCATATGGAGCAGACGAGGGATTCATGGAGAGCGCGGTCCCTCCAAAAGGCAGATAGGGATGGGAGGGAAATATATACAATCCTACCCCACAACCAAAGAACCAACAACTCCCCATGTTTCTCTGATGTTGCCTGGCCTGCTTTGTTCCTCCAGCTCCACACTGTGTTATCTCTTATTTTCTTTGATAATATTTTATGTTGCTCTTAACTTCAAACAAATCAAAATGCATGTGAATGTCAAATTAACTTCCAATGGTTGATTTATGTTTTTTTTAATTTATCAAATTCAATTCTTGTTCCACAGGATAGATATTTCCACAACCTATTTATTCATTCTCGGGATGTTAGTGTCATGACTAGGGGTGAGCATTTATTACTTGTTTCTAATTTCCCTGGAGAAAGTAATGATGTGTTGCCTTCTGGTGCCATTATAATCCACGTGGGGAAGGAGCCCCAAACTTTTATGGAGGGAGGCTTTTGACCAAATGACAGTGAAGGAACAGTGATATTGTTCTCGGTTACGATATGTGTGTGGTTTGGAGGGGGACTTACAGATGGTTATATCCCCATGTATCTGCTACCCTTGTCCTTCCAGCTGGTAGAGGTTTTGGGCCTGGATAAGGAGGATTTTTTTTTCAGCCAGACAGTGGAGAATCTACGGAACTCATTGCCACAGAAGCTTGTGGTAGTCAAATCATTGAGTGCATTTAAGACACAGGTAGATGGGCTCTTGATTAGTGAAGGAATCAAAGGCTATGGGGAGAAGGCAGCAGAATGGGGATGAGAAACAAGTTAACCATGATTGAATTGCGGAGCAAATTATTGGGCTGAATGGCCTAATTCTGCTCCTCTACCTTATGATCTTCTGATATATCTATGAGCAGAAAACAGTCAATGCTAGAAATACCAAATACAAACAGAAAACTCAGGCTGTCTGCTAGTTTGGCAGCATTTATGGAGACAGAAACATATGATGAATAGATTTGATTGACCATCTTTCATCAATGATGAAAGGCTCTACTTTTCCTCTGGGGATATTTTCCAATATTTTAAGCATTTTCCATTTTCCTTCCCACGTGTTTATTATCCTGTGCTTCTGTTGAAATGATCAATGTTTGAAGAAGACTGACTTGGGTGAGATTGTGATGGGTGCAATGCTCAAATAACCAGCTGATACTGGCTAACACAATCATTTCAGGGAGTAAGTGGGTCCCCAACAAGGAGTTGGTGCCTTTGCAAGATTGGATAGAGTAAGGAAATGAGACTGACTCAATTGCCCCAACAGCTAGTCAACAAGGAGTCGATGGGCTGAATTACCTCTTGTGTCTGACCTACTGTATGCCTCAAATAGGAAGGGATAATTGAAGGAAAAAAAGGCACATTAATTTTTTTACACTTCAATATATCATGTCCTCGCATCAGAAGCCACACAGAATGAATGTTGATTCATACTAAAAAGTGGGCGTGGCAGGTGAGAACAGAATTAAATCACCTTTCAAACTGAAATTCTATGGTGGAGAAATAGAAATTTCAAAAGCTTTGTTTGTAATATTAGCCTTGAGTTTATCCTGAGACGGAAAGATTTACATGTGTTGCTCATTTCCCTTCTGATTCCAGAGTTGTCATGCTGATCTATTCCCAGAATTAATCATCCTTTAAACTTCACTGGATATGTTTGACCCTCAGGAGAAGAGAACGAGAAAGAAGCTTTGGGTTCTTAGTTTGGTTAAAAATTTTGCGTAAACAATTGATCAAAGCAGAGGAAGGCATCAAATCACCTCACTTCAAGTTCACTGGAAATTCATTGCTAGTAGATTGCTTGGTCATTAAAAAAATCAAACAAGAATGAAAGAAAAAATATTCAAAAATTACAAGATGTGTTTGTGATAGTTAAACAGGTGAGTTCGTTGCAAGAATACTAAATTGTATTTACATCCCACCTTCACAGGAATAAAATATCCCAAGGCATTTCATTGAATGATTAATAAGCCAAAATGTAAGAGCAGGCCACCGAAAGACATATTGGCTGATCTTCCAGTCAGTGGTAGGTTTTAAATTGCCTGTGTTTCATTTTAGCTTTTGTACCTTGGGAGAGCAGGGGACCTGTCTAGTTACATATTGTGTCACAAACTGCAATATTGCTGCTCTAATTTACTGCAGGCTTATGCTGTGTTGTTATCAGTTACTAACAACATTCAACTGTGAAAGTGTAGTGCTGATACATACATCAATCTTCAGAAGAAATGTCTAAAGCTGTTTTATTAAACTGAAAAATTGAAAGTTGTGACAGCCTTTGGGGATGTATGTCCATGTACTGATATAGTGTGGTACTGAGGACGAATATGGCTTATCTCACTCTAATAGTCCATGTGGTGAAGGTCTAACTTAGCTCCATTGGGGGTGGTTGACATGGAGACGAGAGACAAAGTCTGTGAGAAGGTCACCTCTTAAGTTTTGAATGTTCTGTAGAGTGGGGAGAAGAGGTAAGAAGCTGAACCCAGAATGCCCTGTATTAAATGCCTCATATAAACTGCACCAAATAGCAACCAAAGGTACATACTTATGCCAGAATTTGTCAACACGTTTTCATTACGTTGAAATGTTGGGCTGAGTTTTGATATCCATGATAAACGGGGCAGTAAAATCCAGGAAGTTGTAACAGAATGAACTTATTTCCCCTGTCATCTCTGTGGTTATCTCCAGTTCTTTGAATTTCGCCAAGTGTGAAGTGCAGCTGAGTTTCAGATGAGATCTGTTTCTTAGACAAGTGCCAGTGTGTTGGAACAGTTGAGTCAAGATTTAACAAAGAGTGGATGAATGGCGCATCTGCAGTTACTTGCAAGTGATCCATCGAAGGAATAGACCATTCAGCCCTACCAGAGTGCGGCATCATTCAACATGATCATGGCTGATAATCCAACAATCCCTGTTCCTGCTCTCTCCCCATAACCCTTTGATGCCTTTATCCCTAAGGCCAGTTATGTTGCCCCCACCAGAACATTTATCATTATACCTTGTCTAACTCCTAATAAACCTTTCCCAAACAATTGGTTTGTCACTTGTATTCCTGTCCCTTGATCAGGACACGGCATTCAATAGGAATTCTAGTTCAGGATTCTCTTAAGGTTACTGAATGCTGCGAGGCCTGGATAGAGTGGGCATGCTGAAGATGATTCCACCAATAGGAGAGACCAGAACCCAAAGGTACAGTCTCAGAGTGAAGGGATGACCCTTTAGAACCAAGATGAATAGGATTGTTTTCAGATAGAGTGGATCGCGTTGCCACTGAAAGCTGTGGAGGCCAAATTATTGATTGTATTTAGGACCGAGAAAGATAGGTTCTTGATTAGTGAGGGGTTCAAGGGTTATGGAGAGAAGGTGATGGAATAATGTTGAGAAACATCAGCCATAATCAAATGGGAGCAGAGTTGATGGGCCAAGTGGCCTAACTATGCTGCTATATCTTATAAACTATGGTGTTAGTATCATAAGCTTCTACAAATAGATCCAATGGCTTTTATATTCACTTGAGAGGGGAGACATGAGTTCAGTTTCAAACTTGATTTAAAAAAAAATGGTGTGGCACAGACTGCATTCTGTGCTCTCAACAAACTTTCAATGGCCTTCCCACCATTACCTAACATAATAGCTTGAAAAAGAAATGATACATTTCAGTTATGGACACCACACTTTAGGAAAGATTTCAAAGCATTTGAAAGGGTTCAGAAAAGATTCAGAAGAATATTTCCAGGAATGAGAAGCTTCAGTGATGTCATTAGTTTGTAAAAGTGGGACTGTTCTCCTTGGAGAAGAGAAGATTGAGATGAGGTTTAAGAGAATTGTTGAAATTCATGAGGGGCTGGACAGAGTAGATTATCCAGTCCAATTGATGGAAGGATTGAGAATAAGACTACCCAGGATTAAAACAATTGTCGAAAGAAGCAATGGCAACACGAAGTACAGGTAGTTCTGCTATAACACGTCTTTTATCAACACTTGATGAATAGTGGATATTATTCAGATAATGCGAGCTTGCTGCTGTAAAGGTACTGCAATTTTCTACAGCAATTTCCCTATAGCATAATTTTCTATGGTGATTTTCTATAGCAAGATTTTCTGCAGCATAAAGTCACACAAGAATGCAACTATTGCTTTACAGGAGAACTACCTAGAGTCATAGAACACTACAGCATGGAAACAGGCCTTTTGTCTCAACTGGCCCATGCTGACCATGGTGCCCACTCAGCTAGTTCCAATTACACACAGTTGGTCCATATCCCTCTAAACCCTTCCCGTCCACATACTAATCCAAATGCTTCTTAAGTGTTGCCATTGTACCTGCCTCAACCATGCTTTCTGGCAGCCCGTTCCACATACGTACCATTCTCTGCATGAAGAAATTGCTCTTCAGGTCCTTCCTAAATATTTCCCCTCTCACCTTAAACCTGTGCCCTGTAGTTTTCAATTCTCCATTCCTGGGGAAAATGATTATGTGCATACATTCTATCTATGCCCCTCATGATTTTATACACCTCTATAAGGTCATCCTTCGTTCTCCTATGTTCTGGTGGCAGAGTGGTTAGCACTGCTGTCTCATAGCACCAGGGACCAGGGTTCAATTCCACCCTCAGGCAACTGTCTGTGTGGAATTTACATGTTCTCCCTGTGTCTGTGCGTGTTTCCCCTGGGTGCTCTGGTTTCCTCCCACAATCCAAAGGTGGACTAGCCATGCTAAATTGCCTGTTGTGTTTAGGGATGTGTAGATTAGGTGGGTAATAGGGGGATGGGTGTGAATGGGGCGCTCTGAGCTTTGGTGTGGACTTGTTGGGCCAAAGGGCCTGTTTCTGCACTGTAGGCATTCTATGATTTATAATTCTATGATGAATAAAGTAATATCCTGGATAACCTCTCCCTATTACTCAGGCCTACAAGTCCTGGCAATGTCCTCATTAATCTTCTTTGCACACTTTCCAGTTTAACTATGTCTTTCCTGTAACTGAGTACACAATACTCCAAGTGCAGCTGACCTGTAAAGCTCTTTCACATCGCAAGTAGGTAGGATCCTCAATGCAATCCTTTATAACATCCGATCAGGGAAGTATAACATACGGTTTCCTTATCCCTCTATGGGAGGATGTTATTAAATTGGAAAGTATGCGTAAAGAATTAATAAGATGTTACTGGGGCTGGAGGGTTTGAGTTATAAGAAGAGGTTGGAAAAGCTGGAGCAAAGGGGCCTGAGAGATGACCTTTTCGAGGTTTATAAAATTTTGACAGGCAGAGATGAGGTGATTGGGCAAGGTCTTTTCCCCAGGGTAGGGGAGCCCAAAACTGGAGGGCATAATTTAATGGTGGGAAGGGAACAACTTTTTCACACAGAGATTGGTGCGTATATGAAATGAATTGGCAAAGGATGTGGTAGAGGCAGGTACAATAAAAACATTTAAAAGACATTTGGGCACGTGTATGAATGGGAAAGTTTTAGAGGGATATGGGCCAAATTGCAAGTAAATGGGACTAGCCTGGCTTGGAAAACTGGGCCGCATGGATAAATTGGACCGAAGGGTCTGCTCATGCTCCATGATTCCATGGTTTTATGACTCTACCTGTAGGGAACACTTTGCTTTGATAAGCCAACTTGGCAGTATTAGAAGAACTGAACACAAAAAAAATCAACAGCTTCCATGTTAACTTTTTTTCAAGCAGACACCAGCCTGCCCTGCTTATCATTCACCCCTTTCCATACAAAAGCTATCTTGTAGGGAATTACTTATTCTTTCCCTAAAGGTGCACTCCTTTTCTCCTCTTTCACATGAATTTTCCACAATCTGAACTGATACTTGTTAAATTGGATAACCTCCTGAAACAGACATACGTGCAGGTAACCCACACCCATTCAAACATTGCAAGCAGCGCTTTAAATTCACACTGTCTCCTGCTTTCGGTTCTGTTTCTGTGAAGTTGGCATTACCTGTGCCATTTACTCGTTGCATTAATCAACAGGGGCCAAACAACAGTGATGGGCTGGTATTAGTTCTCATAGTGATGAGCAGTAACTGGTGAATATTCTACACTTGTCTGAAGACGTCACATTTTACTGTTATGACTGGAACAAAGAATCATCTAATGCTATTGAACAGGAAGAAATGCCCTTTCAGGGACAGTACATTTTGGCTGCAAGAAATGGAGGAAGCCCTTTATGTACTAAATCAGTGTTGTAGTATATTGACAAATGGCTGAGCCATCTGTCAATATATAGGAAATCTCTAAAAATATGTTCAAGTGTGCCTATTACAGGAAGAGATTATCTATTAATCTGTCAATCCATCAGGAAATCCTATTAAAGGCAATTCAAACCAAAGATGAGGGAAAGAGGCCCTTTCTCTTGTTTTCTTCTTCCACTGGAGACGTCTTTCTAAAAAAAATTGAATCGGCCTGTTCAGCAATGTTATTTTGCTGCTCTGGAGCTAATTGGGCTTGAACCCAGGCTGCTTGGGTTAGGGCTACCTATAGCACTGCTGTGCCACAAGAACCAATTGTTGAGGAGATTTTTTTTTAAACCCAGAAGTGCTGTCACGCATAACTGAGTGACATTCCTGCCCCCAAAATCACTGTGATTTTTGTTTGTGTTTCCTTTTTCTTTAGTAATAACCACCACCTGTAATCACCTGTGTAACTGGGGAGATCTTAATTTGATTTAAGTTTGAATTTAGCTGTGAATGCTTTACATTAGTTGAAGCGTGGAGTTGCAAATGTCAAAGTTTCAAACCAACATTGCATCATCATTCTCCTTACTACGCTGCATGCTGTTGCTCTCTAAGGGGCATGTGTTGGCAAACCCTATATCAATACAGTAGAAACGTGTGCATGCATCTCAGACTTTCGTTTTCAAGCCTCCTTAAGACCTGAAAGAGATTACATTGAGATGTGCATTATGTGCTGCCCAATATGGTGTGTCAATTAGACATACGAGAAGAGCTTTTGGACATCAAAGAAGTAAAATCTAATATTGAGGTCTCTTTATAGTATTGTAACGATACCGATCACTTTTATTATCGTGCAATAACGTACAACTTAAGATAAGAGCTTTTTCGTATTAGACTACCAAGCGAATTTCCTCTACCCCATAAAACTAAGCTCACCATGTAGATCGCAAACAGGAAAGAGAATATTAGGCAACAAGTCAACCAGATGAATCTTTCATGAGGTGAGTTATGGTGAAGATTCATCATCCAACAGTGCAAAATAATGCTACAAAACAAAAACTCTGAATTTCTATATAATCAGAATCTATTTAATTGCAATAATACTGATGTAAAACTCGGTCAGAATGACGGTGATCTGAAATAAATTAAATTTGTTGAGTCACATACAAGTGCAACGTGGAGTGCGGCCCAGTGTAGTGAGTGTTTCCAACAAGCTGCCCTACAGGAGAAAATTGGCAATAGCAATTCCAATGCCTTGAAACCCTCCAAATAAACCTGGCTATAAATGATAATAAATGGGACTGACAGAAACGTGTTTTAACGTGCCTTCCAAGCTAAGTGACAGCATAACAAATTCTGGAAGGGAATAGAAATGCGAAAAATAAACAAAAAAAGTTGTAAAAACAAATAAAACACCAGAGCTGTCTCCTACAAATGGTTGTTCATGTGCAAAGCACGGATTTTATACCATTTGCTGTTATCATTTGACGAAGGTGAAATTGCAGTAATGGGTTGGGACTTGCTCTCGTAATGAGGAACAGTAACTGGTGAATATTCTATACTTGATTGAAGACTTTATATTTTACTGTTATGACTGGAATAAAGAATCATCCAAAGCAGCTTAACAAGAAGAAATTCATTTCATTATTATTTCATACGCGCATAAGGTAAGAGTTTCCCTTTAGTGACGTACATGATAAATTTTAGCTGCAGTGGTTACAGATACTAATCTGTAAGAGATATCTTCCAGCTGCAGGGTGCAGCTATCAGACACTTATTGTGCCGGAAATTAATTTCAGTCTGCTTGCCGAGGAATCACAGCAAGAATGCTTTTCAGCTAATTTTTAATGTTGGAAGAGTGAGTACCTATTTCATCTTAATACTAGGAATATTTCATTTGAAACCTATAAAAGTTCAAAATTTCCCCTAAGATATAAAGTACAGTCCATAGACTGCTAAAATGCGATTTTGAATCATAGAAATTCTATGGTGTGCCCATCACGTTTGCACCAACCCTGCGCTCCCGATAGCTAATCCACTATGGGCAATTTAGCATGTCCAATCCACCTAAACTACACCACTTTGAGCTGTAGGATGAAAGCAGAGCATCTGGAGGAAACCTTCACAAATACAGTGAGAATGTGCAAACTCTATGCAGATGGTCACCAAGGGTGGAATTGAATCCAAGTCCCTGCTGCTGTAAGGCATCAGTGTTGATCACCATGCCACCATGCCATCCCTATTACGCTGAAAGCAGTACTCAACAGCCTCCTGGATCAGATTGCAACCTACCACCAGTCCTGTTATAATCTTTGAAATCGATGTACACCAGATACTGCTATGCTTCAACAGAAAAAATAACAACACAACTGCGTTCTTAACATTTAAATAAAGAGACCTGCAGCATGTATAATAGAGTTGTATGTTAATCCATGCATAACGTGCTGTCAAAGACAATTTTCTCGTGAATTCTCTCTAGAAGCTGTAGGTTACAAATAGCTAATTTGTAAATCTACAGTCAATTGAATAGCAGAAAGAATATCAAAAACAGATATTTAACTTAACAAAATGAGTAATTCAGTTAGTTCTCCTTGCTTAATATTTACGTATATTTGACAAGTTGAAATGACTCTGACATTAGTAACAGATGACGGGCTGTGCTCGTATGAAAGTCTTTTGCCCATTATCTTAACAAAGGACATAAAATTTTTTTACAAATCCTTTCAAAGCAATTCTTATTAATCTCACATAATGTGAAATCAACACACAATGGGAAATGCAGAGGAATGCCTTTATAATTAGCAACCTTTTAATAGAATGATGAGAATATATAAGTGTAGCATGAAATCAGAATATATCTGATTTCATTAGTGAGTTGTTAATTATTGAGAAAATCTGTATTCACTAGCATTTTATTTAAAAAAAGATCATCCCAACTATCTGATTAAGAATGAATGGGGTTCATTTTATCATTGGCCAGCCTCTTTCCCCAGCATTCCACCTCACTCTCATACAATTGGCTTTGATGCTATTAAAGATCAGGAGGAATTTAGAATGGTTGACTGATTCGATAATTTCTACTGTACACCATATGATGATAAGTAGAAGTCTTCAGTATTTTGTGCTTGAATACGGATTTTGGATATAAGATTTGGAGTTAGATTGGACATAGTGCACAAGAAAAGAAAATGACAAGTGGTTGATTGCATTGTCGTCCTGTGCATCATAGGTCAGGTAGGTAGATATTTGTCTGGTATTCAGAAATAAAAAATGGGTCTGTCATTTAATCTATGAATAAAGATGAATCCTTCATAATTATTATGCATTAGCAGAACTTGGCAAAATTAATATCACCAAAAAATGTCTTTGTATAGATTTATTTTCTGACTGTGTTCTCCATTAATTACAGAGCACACTATTCAATTAATTAGGTTTGCATTCACTTACTGCTATGTTGCGGCAGTAGAAATAATTCAGTTTCATTATAGAGCCATTAAATACACTGTGTCGCCACAGAAGCTACATGCTGAGAATTTGCATTGCTTGGCTTATCACAAAGATTTACAAGCATCTGACCTTTTCAAGTGTGACTAACATTAGATCCCTGAATGCACATGTACATGTTCATTTCAAATCTAATGTTGCTTTCTGAAAAAATGATTATTCATGGCACAATAAAATGGCTTTCCCAATATAACTTTTATTATAGAAATGAGCTGTGTCATTCTGAAATCTAGCTCTGATTTATCCTCTTGGCACCACTTCTGTGTTAAAATATTATTCCAACATTGTTAACTCTTCCGAGAGTGTATAGATCAGCATTTCCAGAATTGTTCATGTGCAGCTATTGAGTTTAGATCAGTACCTCCAGAATAAATATCGTCCAAATAGTGCATAATTTATATTAGAAGTCACAAAGGTCACAAACTGAAATCAGCCTGTTCAGCCCATTGTCATTTATTAGACAGAATTCAATACAATCTGACCTGTCAATACAACATTATTTTGAACAACGAAATGGAGGTCATGCTGAAGCTAGAACTGTGTGCCCACTGCAGCTGATTATTCTCTTCGTTTTTGAGCTATTCCTTTGCATTCAATGCTCCCTTTGCTGCTTGCAGCCACACAGGCTACACCCATTGCCACTCCCTTCACTGCCAGCCACATCTGTCGCTGCAGCTGCTCGCCTTGCTTGCAAACCCTAGCCTCCTTCACCACCGGCCACCAACCTTCAACACAGACCTATCCTCTCACCACCCACCTTGGTGCTGACCATCTCCCAACTTTTCACTGGCTGCTCCCCTGTGCAACAGGCAGCCCCTTGACACTACAGAACAGGCATTTTGCACTGTAATGATAAATTGCAAGCCTCCAATTCTAAATATGAGACTGTGCCATTCCATCGCTACAGTTTGAGAAGAGAAGTGGCTGAAGTCTATAGTCAGGCAGTGGGCAAGTTTATTCACTGGCACTGGCATCACACGGAGTGAAACTGCATGGGCTATAAATGTACCTTGTGCAGTTTTGTAGGCAACAAATAATGCCAGCTTCATTATTGTGGCATGGCGTGCAAGGTCGCTCAACAAAACTGATGCTGACCAAATCACTAATCGCCCCAGTTGGATTTCGCTCTTAATTGTCAACAGAAACCCTGCATCCAGGGCTCCCAGCACCACAAAAGAAGTGAATTTGTTGCATATTCACCTACTCCGAGGGGCTGAAATCCTGCCATAAACACCTGCAGTAAACCAGAGATACAACAGTGCCACCCAGAGACATGACTGCTGCTAATAAAGCACAAAGCCCTTGAATACCAATCAATGCAGATACCTGGATAAAGATAAGTGAGGGCAGGATGGGGATCATGAAGCGGACTCTGGCCAATGCTGGAGCTTGTCAGCAGGAGTAGAGGTGGGGGCTGGTGGTGGAATCAGAGGGAAAAGCAGAGGGCTGGCTCTCAGTAGATCCCCCACTACCCTTCCAATGCCAAGTTACTCAATCGGATACTGAGTGCCTTTAATGAGGGGCCACTACTTTATATTCCCTCCAAAATAAAAGACTGTAATCAGGAAGAAAGAAGTGAAATTGTTGCATCTTCACTCTCACATTAGGGGCTGAAATCCTGTAGTAAACACATTACAGTAAATCAGAGTTGTTGGTCTTCCCACCTGCAGAGCCCTGCTCCGCATTGCTTGAACACCACATGTGATTGGATAATATTAAAGCCCCTTTTAGGGAAGGTATGCACAAGCCTTTCCATACCAGACTGATTCATGTTGATTTAAGGAGAAAGCAACGTTTCCAGACAGCCCACGACCGCTTGCTTTAGCAGTCACCTCGTGTAGTTAGAATAGAATAGAATCCCTACAGTGTGAAAACAGGCCATTTGGCCCAACAATTCCACACCACCCCTCTGAAGACAATCCCACCCAGGCCCATTCCCCTACCCCTGATTTCCGTGTGCCTAACTCACCTGTCGTCAACGTCCCTGGGCATTACGGACAATTTAGCATGGCCAATCCACCTAGCCTGCACATCTTTGGACTGTGGGAAGAAACCAGAGGACCCAGAGGAAACCCACGCAGACACAGGGAGAATGTACAAACTCCACACAGACAGCTTCCCAAGGCTGGAATCGAACCCGGGTCCCTCGTACTATGCCACCTTGCCACCGCATTAAATTCTGCACCTTGTCTTTGCCTCAAAGATTAACCCCACAAACATATCCCTCACAAAACTCTGCCTCAACTTCCCCACAATCCATTCTAAACCCCTCACAACTAATCTTCAAGGTGCAATCCTTCATTCTAGACATCTCAAATACTTACACACAGCCAACGAGATCTATTTTCCCTCTCCTACTCTCTATATATCCCCTTCCTTGTGTTCTGAAAAAAAAATCAAGCCTTTTGTCAGATATGTGATTCTCTATAGCAGCTGGCACTCTGGTGGCCCTGCAATGGTGTTCAAAATCTTTCCTAGGCTATAGTGTCTCACTCTGGCTCTTACTGAAGTCTTGTTAACATTTTATGAAGTCTCGTCATTACCTCTTGGCTTTTATGTTCTGTACATCTTGCAATAAAACTGAGGATTCCATTAACTTTTCTTATGGCCTTATCAATCTGAGATTCAGTCTTTAATGTTCTGCGAACCTACATTCACCAATTCATTTTCTCTTGAATGGTGGGTAGAATTTTTTCCTCTAACTGGAGAGTCTAGAGTCAGGAGTCAAGATGTCAGAATGAAAGGTCAGCCATTAAGGAATGAATCAAAGACTATTAATTTATTCAAAATGGTTTTGGATCTTCGAAAGCCTCTAATCTCAGAGAGCCATGGATGCTTGATCATTGAATATATTCAAGGTGGAGACTGATAAGTCTTTGGATTTTAAAGGGAGCTGAAAGCTTTCAAGATAATATAGAAAGGTTGGGTTCAGTAGCAGATCAGCCATGATCTTATTGAATGGCAGATCAGGCTTGAAGCGTTAAATGACCTATTCCTTCTCTATTGCTCATGTCCTTTGATTCTTCTCATAGTATAATTACTGTTGTCACATATTAATGAAATACATAACCTTGCACTTTATGTCACTGAATTAATTTTGAGGGTTTAGCTTATTCCCACATCTAATCAATAGCCTGTGTCAGTTTCATTTGATTTCTAATTTAATTACACTTCCAATTTTGGAATTATTGGCAAATTTCTATGCCACTCCTTCTAGGCCTATTTCCAAATGATTATATCTTTTATTTCCTTACAGAATATTGGCATCACATGTCTTGGCCACAATCAATTGCCCATTCCTAATTGTCCAGCAGGAAACTAAGAGTCCTACATCTCCCCCCTTATCCCTGTCTCAGGCCCCAAGGAGACCTCCTACATCAAATAGATGTTCACCTGTAGATCTGCTAAAGTGGTATACTGTATCCACTGTTCCCGATGTGGGTCCCTCTACATCGGGAAAACCAAGCGGAGACTTGAGGACCGCTTTATGGAATGCCTACACTCGGTTTGTGTTGAACGGCTGCACCTCCCAGTCGCGAACCATTTCAAATCCCCCTCCCACTCCTTGGATGACATGTCCATCCTGGGCCTCCTCCAGTGTCACAACGATGCCATCTGAAGGTTGCAGGAACAGCACCTCATATTCCGCTTGGGAAGCCTGCAGCCCAATGGTATCTATGTGGACTTCACCAGCTTCAAAATCTCCCCTCCCCCGACCGCATCCCAAAATCAGCCCAGCTCGTCCCCACCTCCCTAACCTGTCTTCCCTTCCTCCCAACTATCCACTCTTCCCACCTCAAGCCCCACTCCCATCACTTACCTACCAGCCTCATTCCCACTTCCTTGACCTATCCTTTCACCATGGACTGACCTATCCCCACCCTAACTCCCCACCTACACTCACCTTTATTGGATCCATCCCTGCATCCTTGGCCTGTCTGTCTCCTCTCCACCTATCTTCTCCTTTATCCATATTCCATCTGCTTCCACGCTTCCCCCTATTTATTTCAGAATCCCCTTCCCCTTCCCCATTTCTGAAGAAGGGTCCAGACCCGAAACATCTGCCGTCCTGCTTCTCTGATGCTACTTGGCCAGCTGTGTTCATCCAGCTCGACAGCTTATCTCAGTGAACCACATTGCTGTGGTTCTGGTGTCATGTGCAGATCAGACAAGGTGAGGACAACATTTCCCCAAAGTGAAGCGGATGAGTTTATATGATAAATAATTGTGGTTACATGGACACAATTGCACTCAAATTTCACCATCTGCTATGTGCCCAGAACGTTAGCCTGGTGTTCTGGCCTGGGGTTCTTGATTGCTAGTCATTGGACAATGCCACATCACCATGCCTCCCCATGACTATCAATGTTTAGATTAGATTAGATTACCTACAGCGTGGAAACAGGCCCTTCGGCCCAACAAGTCCACACCGCCCCATGAAGCATCCTACCCAGACCCATCCCCTACACCCACACACTCCTGAACACTATGGGCAACTTAGCATAGCTAATCCACCTAGCCTGCACATCTTTGGACTGTGGGAGGAAACCGGAGCACCCGGAGGAAACCCACGCAGACACTGGGAGAATGTGCAAACTCCACACAGACAGTCGCCCGAGGCTGGAATCGAACCCGGGTCCCTGGTGCTGTGAGGCTGCAGTGCTAACCACTGAGCCACCGTGCCGCCCCCAAATGTTGTAAAGAAAGAACCAATAGAAACATAGGAGGTTGGAGCAAGAGTAGGCTATTGAACCTCTCTGGCCTGCTCCACCATTCATTTTGATCAAGCTCAATGCCCTAATCCTGTCCCCTCCAATATCCCTTGACCACTTCAGGTACAAGAACAGTTGTTGCCTCCTTCTTGAAAACACAAAATAGTTTGGCCTGAACCATTTTCTGTGGTGATGAATTCCATCTGAGATGTAAATTATCTGACACCACAACCAACCTCCAACTACTGTCTCAACTACTCTTAACTCTGTTTTCTCCCTTCTGAATAGTTTTGATGCAGTTGACTATTACCCCAGCGAAGTAAATAGTTCTTAATCTTCTTTCCAGTAATGTCACATATCCTTTGACAATGCTGAAGTCCACGTCCATGACAAGTGGGTTCCTTACCGGCTTGGACAGAGTAACGTCACCACATCTGCACCCATTGTTAGAAAGATGCCTCAGGAATATGGGAGGGAGTCAATCCAATCTATTTCCCCACAGGTTTACCCCAGACAGTTGCCCATCTGCCAGTCTACCTCCCTGAAGCTAGTAATATCTTGACCATTATTTCATTCCCTTTTGGCTTAAATGGTTGTTGTTGTGGGTCATCTGTGCCCATGTGGCCTGCAAATATTCTGATAGCCTGGGTGGAATAAATTCGGTGAAGGAGGCAGAGCATGATGGATGAGAAATGATTGTTGCCAGGATACAGTCAATGGACCTACGTTGTTCAAGAAAAGCCCCTAAAATTTGACCAAGCATCTCAAATAGCAAAACATCAACTAACACATAAGTAATGGCCTTCTAATTAATGTTGGTGATGTGTTTTTGATGTTTATCAGCACCACAAACTTTTGTATGCGTCCATTGCATGATAAGTCAGCGTTGAGTCATGCCAACTTTTTTCAAAAGTTCTGAACAATCTAAATTATTTGGGTTTGTGGTCTGATCTAAAATGAGAGGCGGCCCACTCCATTTCACAACAATTGTCTGTTTACTCCTTGCCATTTTAAGTGTTATGGCATCACTCTCAGGCCAGAAGATTGGCTTTTTGTTTCACTTAACCCACTTTTCCAATCAACCTGTTCAGAGATGTTATTTTACACCTTTGGAACAGATGAGACTTGAACTCAGGCCTCCCAGTCCAACGGAAAGGGGCACTAACATAGCACTACAATCATAGAATCCCTGCAGTATGGAAGCAGGCCTGTCAGTCCATCAAGTCCACATTGACCCTCTGAAGATCAGTCCACCCAGACCCACTCCATCCATCTAACCCTACATTTCCCATGGCTAATCCATCTAGCTTGTATATCCCTGGATACTACGTGCAATTTAGGATGGTCAATCCACATAATCTGCACAACTTTGGATGGTGGGAGAAAACTGGAGCACCCGGAGGAAACCCATGTAGACACAGGGAGAATGTGCAAATGCTACAAAGTCACCTGAGGCTGGAATCAAACCCAGGTCCCTGGTGTTGGGAGGTAACAGTGCTAACAATTGAGCTATTGTGCCACTGTAAATCAAACCTCTATATCTTCATTCTGTGCTTATTCTTTATTATCCTTTCATCACTTAAGTTTCCAGCATTATGAATATTCAATCAGTGCACCCAGTCATAAGTTCTTTCTAACTTTAAGAGGGTTCCAAAAATGAGGCCAATTTGAACTTGATCACAAAAGCAATTGCTGGGTGTGACGTGGGGCAAATGATGTCTGTTTTCAAAGCTTATTTGCTGAGGTAGCAGAATATGTAGATGTTTGTCAGCAAGGTCAAAAAGTAGAATATATTCTGTATAACCTTTCTTTGTATTTAATTCTTCTTGTGGTATATTTTATAAAACTTGCGATTGTATTAATTATCAATTCAAAATCAAAGCTGTTCAATTTAGGCATAAATTTGTTCTAATTGGACAAAATGGATGTTAGCCAGGGAATATGAGTTAGATGTTAGTTAAGTACAGAAATTGCTGACCACATCAATGCTGTTAAATGTATAACCCATTTAGTAACAAAGCATGAACATGTCACCTCTGCAAAGTTAAGCCTCTGCAAACATTTCCTAATAACATTTCATTTGGAATATTTAGCCATAAAGATTAAATTTCTCATGCGCAGTGTGCCACTGATAAGACATAAATCACTCCGTGGCTCACCGTGCCAATTTTGCCATTCGCTCTCTACCCAAGAAGAATTCCATCCTTCAAAGTTCATCTGGTGTACAACGACACACAGTGCATCATGCAGGTCAACATCTTGTACCCTGAGAGGAATCTTGATGACTTCTTTCCATGGCAGCCCTCTGTGCAATAAACATTTTCCCGACCAACACAAACCAAAGAATGTCAGCTGACAACAATACAAACTGGAACGATACAACCTGTCCTCAAATTTAGTTCAGCGCCAGCATCATTCTTCCAAACCTACACTGCACATTTAATATGTTTATCTTGAGGTCTGACAAACTGAATGCTAAACTCTTGCTATAGTTTTACAAGAGCTCTGTATAACAGTAATATAACTTCTACCAGCTTTGTGTGCATGTTGCCTTCAGAGTAAAAAAAATGCATTAACCTTTTAAATTATGCTTCACTCTGATTTATCGTTAGGTTCAAAGTGAATGACTTTGCACCTTTCCACATTGAAGTCCAGCAACCCCATTTTTGTCCAGTCACAGATCGTAAAGGTGTCCCTTTATATCTTTCTGCTCTTATTTATATTATTTACTGTGCCACCTTATTTAGTGACATCAACAAATGTAGAAAAGCAGTTCTCTCATTCTTCATTGGAGTCAGATGTAGACACAGTAAAAATTTGCAGCTCCATTGTGCTCCCTGTGAGACAACACAGTCATACCTGACCTATTTCTTTCTTTGCATAATTTATGGACATTAACCTGGTTCTCCCCAACCTAATTTAATGGAAATAATTGGTTTCTCATCTGGATTTAAGCATTTTCTTTACATGGATTATTTCACATGGAGGATGCCTCAAACAAATAAATTTACAGACTGTAATGAACTCACGCATTGTCTTTTTCCAGAATCCAAATAAGCTCAATGCTGATATAATGGGCATAGCTTCAAAATCACAGTAAAAATAACGCCCAAAATCAAATTGGATGCTTACATGAGTTATCTGTTATTTGTTAAATATTTATAATACTTTGCTGTTTTGGTGCTAATTTAGTCAGCACCAAAATGCTGCAAGTTCAGATTTCTCCAAGAACTCCAGTGTTCTTTGGAAACAATGCTCTTCAGAAATAAAAAAAAATAGGTTGTGATATGTTATGCTTGGTTTAATCATAATTAATGTATCAAGTGGAATTTATATGATGGAACATTATATACTTTAAATAGTAAAATATTTTGAATTAGTGTAACTCTCAATGGGGTTTTGAACCCATCCTAACATTCTGTCTGCATAAGAGGAATTCACCGCTGTGAGCTCTGTAAATAATTGACTTCTTACTAGGGATGAGTTAATTATTGGTGCAAACGTGAAGTATTAATTCCTCCCGTGAGGTACCATAGTAGATTATCCTTTCTGCATAGGTTTATGATTTCATTTTGATGGAGTAATTTGACGTTCTGTAGCTATGTGAAAAAGAAACATTTCTGCCAAGGGGCTGTAGCTCAGTTCATTTCTTTTCCAGTCAATTATGTTTGTTCAGGAAATATCCTTACATCAGATTATGGTATGAGTTTTATTTTGATATAATGAACAGAAATTACATTGTAGTCAAACATAACCCATTTGTCATTTTAAATTTTGGCTTTCAAAAAAAATTGGCCATTTCTTCCAATTCAAAACTGTTGTTACAATATATCAGTAAACGATAATAAAATGATTCTTTAATCATTGTTATGGTGAATGCTCTAGATTTGGTAAGAGTAGATCAAAGACAGCAAAACAACTCTATTCAGTAGCTGAAACATTCATTCCCCCCACCACCAGCCTGTAGAGGCGGAACGAAATGCTATGAACAAGATGCAATTATGGCAATTCATCAGGGTTCCTTTGATAGCACCTTAAAAACCTGTGGTGTTTAACATTTAAAAAGACAAAGGTTTCCCTTAAAGTCACACGTCAACATGTTTTAGAGTGGTATCACCATTCCAGATTCCTAGAAATAACATCCTACCAATATTTTGTGTCAATCTTTGCTACAATCTACAGAGGTTAGGAAAGAAGGCTCACTGCCACTTATTTTGACACCTGTTTGAGAGATGAACCAAATGTTAGCCTGCTTAGTAATGCTCACCACTACAGAAGAGTAATAGTAGAGTTAAAAAACAACAAAATGAAACTTGGAAAGGTGAAAGGCTTAGAACAGTGCCTACATTTGTTTAGAGTTATATGTCATTTATATATATTTGCAGCATCCACAAGCAAATATAATTGTGTATAGATTCTAATATCACATCAGTTAAATCTACCAAATGACAATTCTTAAAGTAAAATGTATATCCAGTTTACAACTTAAAGGCAGTGGAACTGCTGTTGGAACATTGAATTGCAGTGCTGTTATACCAAAAATGAGCGATTAATGTTTGAACTAGTATATCTCCTTCTGTGGCCCAGTGTTGAACTTTGTTTAATAGTCAGCCCTGTAGAGATTTTTAATATATCAAGCGCAATACACAAACACAAGCTGCTTTTGTATTATGTGACATGTATGTGTAGTAATTTGGGTTTTACCTCTTTTTACTGAGTTGTAGTTGCATCCAGAATTGTGTTAAATTTAGATTATCCAGTTTGTACACATTTAACAGATTAATGTTGATTGAGCCGGTATCAAGGGAAGGACATACTAGCACTGGGGAGGTCTAGGGGAGGTTTACCAGAATGATCTTGGGGATGAAAGGCTGATCCTATAAGGAGTGGTTGAGGACTCAGGATCTATGCTCAATGGGTTTGAGAAGGATGAGGTAGATCTCATTGAAACTTAGCGAATACCAATCAGCCGAGATAGAGTGGGTGTGGAGAAGATGTTTCCACCAGTAGGAGAGGCTTGGATTGGAGGGTACATTGTCAGAGTGAACGTACAACCCTTTAGAAATGAGATGATGAGGAATTTCTTCAGACAAAGGGTAGTAAATCTATGAATCTCATTGCTGCAGAAATCTTTGGCGACCAAGTCCTTGAGTATATTTAAGGAAGAGATAGATAGGTTCTTGATTAGTAAAGGGACCAAGGTTTATGGGAAGAAGGCAGCAGGATGAATTTTAGAAACATATCAGCCATGATTAAATCATGGAGCAGACTTGATGGGCCAAAGTGCCCAATTCTGCTCCGATGTCATATGGTCCTACTTGTAAAGATTAAATGAATCAAAAGGTATGGGAAGAAAGAGGGAATATAACATTGAGATAGAGGATAAGCCATGATCATATAGAATGGCAGAACAGGTTCAAAGGGCTGAATAGCTTATTCCTGCTCCTAGTACCTGTGTATCTATCCATCAATGACCATTATGCATCAATAATCTACACTGAAGTAAACAGGTCAAATTCTGTATAAGATAACAAAGTGTGAAGCTGGATGAACACAGCAGGCCAAGCAGCATCTCAGGAGCACAAAAGCTGACGTTCCGGGCCTAGACCCTTCATCAGAGAGGGGGATGGGGACAGGGAACTGGAATAAATAGGGAGAGAGGGGGAGGCGGACCGAAGATGGAGAGAAAAGAAGATAGGTGGAGAGGAGAGTATAGGTGAGGAGGTAGGGAGGGGACAGGTCAGTCCAGGGAAGACGGACAGGTCAAGGAGGCAGGATGAGGTTGGTTGGTAGGAGATTAAGGTGTGGCTTGAGGAGGGAGGAAGGGATGGGTGAGAGGAAGAACAGGTTAGGGAAGCAGAGACAGGCTGGGCTGGCTTTGGGATGCAGTGGGCGGAGGGGATGAACTGGGCTGGTTTTGGGATGCAGTGGGGGGAGGGGAAGAACTGGGCTGGTTTTGGGATGCAGTGAGGGAAGGGGAGATTTTGAAGCTAGTGAAGTCCACATTGATACCATTGGGCTGCAGGGTTCCCAAGTGGAATATGAGTTGCTGTTCTTGCAACCTTCGGGCGGCATCATTGTGGCACTGCAGGAGGCCCATGATGGACATGTCATCTAAGGAATGGGAGGGGGAGTTAAAATGGTTCGCTACTGGGAGGTGCAGTTGTTTGTTGCGAACCGAACGGAGGTGTTCTGCAAAGCGGTCCCCAACCCTCCGCTTGGTTTCCCCAATGTAGAGGAAGCCACACCGGGTACAATGGATACAATGTACCACATTGGCAGATGTGTAGGTGAACATCTGCTTGATATGGAAGGTCATCTTGGGGCCTGGGATGGGGGTGAGGGAGGAGGTGTGGGAGCAAGTGTAGCACTTCCTGCGGTTGCAGGGGAAGGTGCCAGGTGTGGTGGGGTTGGAGGGGAGTTTGGAGCGGACAAGGGAGTCATGGAGAGAATGGTCTCTGCGGAAGGCAGACAAGGGTGGGGATGAAAAAATAGCTTGGGTGGTGGGGTTGGATTGTAGATGGTGGAAGTGTCGGAAGATGATACGCTGTATCCGGAGGTTGGTGGGGTGGTATGTGAAAGGTCAAATTCTGTTTGTTTTTTAACTTCCATCCAATTCTCATGGAAAACAAGACTTGGAATTACAAGGGTTATTGCTAGGAAGGTTAGAAAGCAAATATCACTAACTTTAGATATCACTTGATTTTTTTTTAAATGAAAGGTTACAAGCTGCATTTTTGTAATAGACTTTAAAGATTCCAAAAAAAAAATCCAAACTCCATACCTGCCCAGAAATGTAGTCTGTGCATTCTTCCCAGACACTTCGTCTTAACATCCCTCCTCTGTGTTTGTTGTCCAGTGTGGCTGTAAAGTCCTCCTATATAATGGTTTTAGCTATAAAAATTACCAGTCTCCATGATGTAGTCAGGTAACTTTTATTGCTCCCTGTCCTGGGTAACTTGCTTAGAATTGGGATTGTGTTGGGAATGTGTCAAAGTATAATCCCAATTCCTATTTCCTGGTGTCCGCACCCCTAAACCCATCACCTTGGACCCCATAAAATTCTTCCCTTTGTGTGGTTATTGAATGGAAATGAGAAATATGGTTTAGCTTTTACTGTAAATGGAGAAAAAACAGCTCATGAACAATTTGTTGTAGAGTATTTAGGGTGAGAGAGGAGAAAACAGGATCAAATGAGAAGAGATAATGGGAACTGCAGATGCTGGAGAATTCCAAGATAATAAAATGTGAGGCTGGATGAACACAGCAGGCCAAGCAGCATCTCAGGAGCACAAAAGCTGACGTTTCGGGCCTAGACCCTTCATCTGATGAAGGGTCTAGGCCCGAAACATCAGCTTTTGTGCTCCTGAGATGCTGCTTGGCCTGCTGTGTTCATCCAGCCTCACATTTTATTATCTTCAAATGAGAAGACACCAGTTTTGACATTGTCTCTGGTATTACTGATCACCAAAGATCTGTTCCTGGCCATGTTGGCTAGCATGTTACTTTCAAGCAAGAAAAAGTTATAAGGTGGTCTTTATACTCGTCTGCTGGTTCCTCAATGTGTGGTTGTATGGAAGAAAGAAGGCCCTATGATGCAGTAAGTCTTTTAAGTGTCTGTTATGGATGAATACCTGGTATACAGTGCATCAGATGCATATTGTGAGGGCCAGGGTAGAAGTAAATGTGAAAAGAAGGTATAGTTAAATGTGGTGCAAATTATGTTAGGAGATTACAGAGAAGTCAACAGGAATATTGAATATTGAGGTTGGAAGTATTTAAGGGAGCAACATGCTTCAAAAGTTGACCTTTTTTTGCCATTGCCTCTAGACATATGAGATAAGATCCTGCAATGGAGTTCCTCTGATGGCGTATTGCCATAATTTTCCTTTGTTCTGTTTACTGCAGTTTTGATGAGTCCCTGTCCCTGATTTAGTAGGAGATTCTTTGATTGTTCCAATATTCTGACCCCCTCTGTTGTAAATCTGTGGAGGAGGTGGGCAATGCCACCGGATCAGCAATCTAGAGCTCCAGGGTAATATTCTGAGATAGGAGTTTGAATCCTACCATTCCATGAAACAGTTAAAAGTTAGCTTAATGTATCCATATAATTACCTTTAAGTATTGCAAAACTCCCATCTGATTCTTTAGTGTCCTCTTCCTTCCTTACCTGGTCTAGCCTTCTTGTGGCTCCAGACCCACAACAACATGATTGACTCTTAACTGGCCTTTGAAATGGCCAGTGACACACTATTCAAAAGCAATTAGGGGTGGGCAACAGAAGTTGGCCAAGCCAGTGTTGCCCACATCCCACAAATGAATAAAAACAAACACCTACTCAAGATCGGCGGGGGGGGGGGGTCGGTTTTAATGTGTTGTGAGTGAGGGGGAGTGGGAGGGACAGGTGTACGCGAGTGTGTCAGTAAATGGATAGTGGTTAAAATCAAAAACAGTGATGTGTCAGAAACCTAATCTGATCCTGCCCACTTCTGCATTTAACTTGTCTCACAGTCAAATCTTCACCGGAAAAAGTGATATGTTACAGAGGGTTTTCAAGCTTCTATTTTCAACCCAACCTTTACGGGCTTTGGTTGCATCGCAAAACTTTCTCTAGATTTGTAATTCAGAGGTTTATGTTAATTTTTCAAGACATGGATTCAAATCTCACTGTTGGAGCTGTTAGAATGTAAGCCTAACTGATTGCAAACCAGAACTTTACAGAATATATTTTGTGAAGATGACATACAAAGGATGGAGACCAATACAGGTAAGTCAAGTGAGTGGAGATGAAGCAGATGGACTACATTGTGGGATAATTGAAACTTGATCACTTTGGCAGGGAGAATAAAACAAAACCCACTAAACCCATTTTAGTGGGTTTAGAACTCATTCGGCAAACACAAAATCTATGGTCTGGCATTTTAATGCGTCAATGAAGTAAGCTAGATGAGGTACTTTACATTCTTCGGCTATTTCTGCATCCATGTAACTTACCTATTCCCCATGTGATGGAGGCATTGTCATTTAGCATTTTTAAGGCAGTTTTTAAGGCAATCAACAATGGTATCATGATAATCATTAGACTCTTAATTCTAGAGTTTTTTGATTGTATTCAACTTCCACCATCCGCCATGATGGGAGTTGAAGGTGGAAACTCAGAACATTATCTGGATCTTTGGATTAATAATCTATCAATATTACCTTTAGGCCGTGACGTCCCCCTATTAATTATTAAAATAATCTCTAGAAGCCATTTGTCAAGGTACCATATAGAGGTTATTGTGTAAAGCAGGAATTCATGGGTAGAGAGGAAAGTACAGCACAGAAAGGAGATTGGTTGGCTGGCAGACTACTGAGAGAATGAATAAACAGGCCTTTTTAAAATCGGCAGGATGTGACAAATAGTCCCACAAGTGTCTACTTCGGGCCATAAATTCTTTACTATATACAATGCACTTCAAATCAATGACTGAGATGAGATGAGCATGATGGCTAAAATGATTGATGATTCAAAGGCAGATGTGATTGGAGAATCAAACAAAAAATCTCCATCAACTAAAATATCAGACAAGACCATGGGCTTTTCCAATACCTAAAATATTAGGCAAAACTTTGGACTGATGAGGCTGCAACAAATACGCAACAGACCAGAAGAAATGGGATTTCTGTTAGGACTTCACATTTTATTATCTTGGATTCTCCAGCATCTACAGTTCCCATTATCACTGATGCAATTTTAACCTCACTGCGAAGCCTCTTCCAGGGATGCCTAACCTGAAGAAGTTACCCTCCGGACCAACCTCAGGGAATCTCTTTCCCATTGCAACTCTCTTGTAATCTCTTACTCTCCTCTCCACCTATCTTTTTTGCTCTCCATCTTCGGTCCGCCTCCCCCTCTCTCCCTATTTATTCCAGAACCCTCACCCCATCCCCCTCTCTGTTGAAGGGTCTAGGCCCGAAACGTCAGCTTTTGTGCTCCTGAGATGCTGCTGGGCCCGCTGTGTTCATCCAGCCTCACATTTTATTTTCTGTTAGTTCTGTTGTTTAGCCTGGAATTTCAATTTACAGCTCTACACTAAAAGACCAATCAACTAAACCTAACAATCTAGTCCAAGAAAGCTTTTACATGTCAGGCTACCCAGCACACATAGCCTACAGAGATACCGGACATTCAACTTCAATTGAAATCCATTCACACATACTCTTAAGAACAGGGAAACCAATTGACTTTAAAAGGAAGCATAATGGACAATACAGAACGGCGCGAAGATAAGAGGCACACAATCAATAATAATTGCAGGCTCCGATCTCATCTGAATCAGCGATTCAACAGCAATTCCAAAGGTTAATTCCAGTCACTATTTCTGAGGGCAATCCGATAGAACAGCATGAGAGCCCCTCGGGAATGGACCAAGAGCTTCTGAGCAAGACCTACCAGACATAGGCCTCTTCCGAACCAGGGGAACCAACAGCAACCCACCACAGCCAGCAGACCCAAGAGCCAAGAAAATCCAAAAGCCACTGACCCAATTGACACCACAAGGCCGCAGACACATCCTGAGGTGAAAACTGTGCCAGCAAAACCAGAAGAAAGTAAAGAAAGCTCATTATTTATCTGATAGATCCACTGTATACCTTACTGCATCAGTGGACTGAATCGAAACTGAAAAGCCTACACACTCTAAAGTCTTCATCCAGGTTCTGGGTACAGCAAGCAGGAGTAGCCAGGCATACTTCAAAACCATGTTTTCCTCAGTGGTGAACTTGAATTCCTGAGACCCCAAAGTTCCTGACCTAGTCAGCAAGGAGAGGAAAGTGAGTGGTGACAGTGCATTGGGACCCCAAGGTATGAAGCCTGATTAAAGTTTCTGTAATTAAAGCTGTTACCTTTAGGTTCTAATAGTGTTTAATCTAAAGAAGAGTCCAGACCTGAAACGTCAGTTTTCCTGCTCCTCTGGTGCTGCCTGACCTGCCGTGTTCACCCAGCTCTACACCTTGTTATCTCAGATTCTCCAGCATCGGCAGTTCCTACTATCTCTTAATCTAGCTAATAGTGTTTTTAATAGTATTACTGTCCTCTGTACTGTTGATTGCTGTCAATTTCCCTGATTACTGCATTTACCTGTATTTGTTGTATTATACTTACCTGTTAAGTATTTAACACATAAACGTAGAGATTCTTTTGCCCTGAAACACCTGTCCTCTTAATTTCACATTCCCTAACTAAGCCTGGTGTCTAGAATTGAGGGTCTGGGGGTGAGTTGAACTACTTAAATATCAGATAATAACTGATTGCAAACCAGAAACTTACAGAATATATTTTGTGAAGGTGACATATGAAGGATGGAGACCAACACAGATAAGTCAAGTGAGTGGAGATGTAACAGATGGACTACATTGTGGGATAATTGAAACTTGATCACTTTGGCAGGGAGAATAAAACAAAAGAGTACTATTTAAACAGAAAGTCACTGTAGAATTTGAAGATGCAGCGTGATTTAGATGTTCTAGCGCATGAGTCACAAAAAGTTGGTATGCATGTACAACGAGTGTTTAAAAGGCTAATAGAATTCCATGAGAGGAATTGAATACAGAAGTAAAGATGCTTTGTTTCAGTTGTACAGGGTATTGCTGAAACTGCGCCTCGAAACCTGTGTGTAGTTTTTATCTGTTTGTTTAAGAAAGAATGCAAATATGTTGGAGGGCATTTGCTAGCAGGATGCTTGGAAGCTTTCGGAGGAAATATTGAACAATTTAGTCTTGGATGTGAGTTTGCTTGCTGAGCTGGAAGGTTAGTTTTCAGACGTTTCGTCACCATTCTAGGTAACATCATCAGTGAGCCTCCGACGAAGCGCTGGTGTTATGTCCCGCTTTCTATTTATCTGGTTAGGTTTCCTTGGGTTGGTGCTGTCATTTCCTGCGTTGGTGATGTCATTTCCTGTTCTTTTTCTCAGGGTATGGTAGATTGGTTCCAAATCAATGTGTTTGTTGATGGAGTTCCGGTTGGAATGCCATGCCTCTAGGAATTTTCGTGCATGTCTCTGTTTGGCTTATCCTAGGATGGATGTGTTGTCCCAATCAAAGTGGTGTCCTTCCTCATCTGTATGTAAGGATACGAGTGATAGTGGGCCATGTCGTTTTGTGGCTAGTTGATGTTCATGTATCCTGGTGGCTAGCTTTCTGCCAGTTTGTCCAATGTAGTGTTGGTCACAGTTCTTGCAAGGTATTTGTAGATGACGTTCGTTTTATTTGTTGTCTGTATAGGGTCTTTTAAGTTCATTAGCTGCTGTTTTAGTGTGTTGGTGGGTTTGTGGGCTACCCTGATGCCAAGAGGTCCGAGTAGTCTGGCAGTCATTTCGGAAATGTCTTTGATGTAGGGGAGAGTGGTTATGGTTTCTGAGCCCATTTTGTCTGTTTGTTTGGGTTTATTGCTGAGGAATCGGCGGACTGTGTTCATAGGGTACCCATTCTTTTTGAATACGCTGTATAGGTGATTTTCCTCTGCTCTGCGTAGTTCCTTTGTGCTGCAGTGTGTGGTGGCTCGTTGGAATAATGTTCTAATGCAGCTTCGTTTGTGGGTGTTGGGATGGTTGCTCCTGTAGTTCAGTATTTGGTCCGTATGTGTTGTTTTCCTGTAGACGCTGGTTTGAAGTTCCCCATTGGCTGTTCGCTCTACTGTGACATCTAGGAATGGCAGCTTGTTGTTGTTTTCCTCCTCTTTTGTGAATGTTATGCCAGTAAAGGGTGTTAATGATGGTCTTGAAGGTTTCCTCTAATTTGTTTTGTTTAGTGATGACAAAGGTGTCATCCACGTAGCGGACCCAAAGTTTGAGTTGGATGATTGGCAGAGCTGTTTGTTCGAGTCTCTGCATTACTGCCTCTGCTAAGAACCCTGATATCGGAGATCCCATGGGTGTACTGTTGGTTTGTCTGTAGGTTTTGTTATTGAAAGGGAAGTGGGTGGTGAGGCATAGGTCCACGAGCTTGATGATGTTGTCCTTGCTGATGAGGTTGGTGGTGTCTGGTGTATGTGTCTTCGGTTCTTGTAATAGTGTAGTCAGTGTTTCTTTGGCCAGGTTGATGTTGATGGATGTGAACAGGGCTGTTACGTCAAAGGAGACCATTATTTCATCCTCTTCTATCTTGGTGTCTTTGATGGTGTTCAGGAATTCTTGGGTGGAGCGAATGGAGTGGTGGGAGTCTTCTATTAGGTGTTTTAGTCTTTGATGTAGTTCCTTGGCTAATCTGTAGGTTGGTGTTCCAGGTAGCAACACTATGGGTCTGAGGGGGGCTCCTGGTTTGTGAATTTTTGGTAGTACGTAGAAGCGTGGTGTGTTGGATCCATCTGGTTTCATTTTTTGGAAGTCTCTCTTGTTTAATTCTCCAGATTTTTGAAGTTTTTTGAGTAAGGCTGTGATTCGGTTCTCTAGTTATGGGGTCGGGTCTATCGCCACCTGATGGTAAGTGTCAGTATCTGAAAGTAGTGCGTTCACTTTCTCAATGTCGTCTAATGAACTTAAAAGACCCTAAACAGACAACAAACAAAACAAACGTCATCTACAAAATACCTTGCAAGAACTGTGACAAATACTACATTGGACAAACTGGCAGAAAGCTAGCCAGCAGGATACATGAACATCAACTAGCCACAAAACGACATGACCTACTATCACTCATATCCTTACACACAGATAAGGAAGGACACCACTTTGATTGGGACAACACATCCATCCTAGGATAAGCCAAACAGAGACACGCACGAGAATTCCTAGAAGCATGGCATTCCAACCAGAACTCCATCAACAAATACATTGATTTGGAGCCAAACTACCATCCCCTGAGAAAAAGAACAGGAAATGACATCACCAACACAGGAAATGACATCACCAACCTAAGGAACCCTAACCAGATAAATAGAAAGCGGGACATAACACCAGCGCTTCGTCGGAGGCTCACTGATGATGTTGCCTAGAATAGTGACGAAACGTCTGAAAACTAACCTTCCAGCTCAACGAGCAAACTCATATCCAGAACCTCAACCTGAGCTACAAATCTTCTCAAAACTCGCTAATTTGGTCTTGATCACAATAGTGTTTAGAAGAGGAAGTTTGATTAAAAGTTACAAGATCCTGAGTGGTCTTGATAGGGTAGACATTGAAAAGGTGTTTTCTTTTATGAGTGAGTTTAGAACTAACATAGAATGTAGAGCATAGAACACAGAACTGACAACACAGTAAAGGCCCTTTGGCCCACGATGTTGTGTTGTCCTATTATCTTACCAAGATCAAAATGTCCTGCATACCCAAAATTTGACTATCTTCTATGTGCACTTCCACGAGTCACTTAAAAATCTCTAGAGTATATGACTCCACTACCACCACCGGCTGCACATTCCATGCACCCGCCACTCTGTGTAAAAAAACTTAACTCCAGCATCTGCCCTATACATTCCTCCAATAACCTTTAAATTATGCTCCTCACAATAGTACTGGGAAAAAGTCTCTGGCTACCCACTCTCTATGCCTCTCATCATCCTATACACCTCTATCAAGTCACCTCTCATCCTCCTTCGCTCCGATGAGAAAAGCCCAAGTTCCCTCAACCTTTCATCATAAGACCTGCCCTCCAGTCCAGGCAGCATCCTGGTAAATCTTGTCTGCACCCTCTCTAAAGCTTCCACATGTTTCCTGTAATGAGGCGGCTAGAACTGGACATAATAGTCCAAGTGTGGTCTAACGAGTTTTATAGAGCTGTGGCATAACCTCACGGCTCTTAAACTCAATTCCCCTGCCAATGAAAGCCAACATACCATATGCCTTCTTTACAACCCTATCTATGGACGTGGACCCCAAGACTCTTCTGTTCCTCCAAACTGCCGAGAATCCTGCCATTATCTCTGTATTCTGCATTCAAATTTGATCTTCTAAAA
The DNA here is from genome assembly GCF_030684315.1 of Stegostoma tigrinum. NCBI lineage: Eukaryota > Metazoa > Chordata > Chondrichthyes > Orectolobiformes > Stegostomatidae > Stegostoma > Stegostoma tigrinum. Next base: position 47,070,727 of record NC_081370.1, read on the forward strand.
TGAACCACTTCACACTTTTCTGGGTTGAATTCCATCTGTCACTTCTTTGCCCAGCTCTGCATCCTGTCGATGTCCTGTTGCAATGTACAACACGTCTCCATGCTTTCCACAATTCCACCAACCTTCGTGTCATCAGCAAACTTACCAACCCACCCTTCCACTTCCTCATCCAAGTCAATTATAAAGTTCACAAAGAGCTGAGGTCCAAGAAGAGATCCCTGCAGATCACCACTCGTCACCAAGCTCCAGGCTGAATACTTTTCATCTACTACCACACTCTGTCTTCTATTGGACAGCCAGTTTTGTATCTAGGCAGCCAAATTTCCCTGAATCCCATGCCTCCTTACTTTCTGAATGAGCCAACCATATGGAACTTTATCAAATGCCTTGCTAAAATCCATATACACCACATCCACTGCTCTGCCTTCATTAATGTGTTTTGTCACATCCTCAAAGAATTCAGTAAGGCTTGTGAGGCATGACCTGCCCCTCACAAAGCCATGCTGACTATTTCTAATCAAACTGTGTTTTTCCAAATAAACATAAATGCTATCTCTCAGAAAGCGCTCCAATAATTTGCCCAGCACAGAAGTAAGAAGTAATTTCCAGGGTCATCCCTATTCCCTTTCTTGAACAAGGGAATATCATTTGCCACCCTCCAATCTTCTGATACGACTCCAGTGGACAGTGAGGACACAATGATTATCGCCAAAGGGGCAGCAATCTCTTCCCTTGCTTCCGGTAGTAACCTTAACAGGGAATAATTTAGAATTAGGAATTGCCCTTTGGAAGAGATATGATGGGAATTTTTCTCTTTCAGAAGGTTGCAAAACTTTTGGAACTCTGAGTCAGGCAGTGGTGCAGGATTTTTGAGGATTTTTAAGGTAGAGGTGCATTAATTCTTGATAGGCAAGAGGTTGTAAATTATAGGTGGGAGTGTAGAAATCAGAACACAAGTAGTTTGGTTGTGGTTTTATTGAATGGCAGAATAGGCTCGAAAGGTGTAATTTGTCTACATATCTGCATTTGGAAGTGATTGCGGAGATTGTGTGTCTGCAATTATCATAAGTAAATTGTGAACTGAATGAAGATTTAACCTGGCCTTAATCTGCAGCGCACAGGTCCCAGTTTTCTGAAACTCATCAAGGTTAGCAAGATAAGAGCACACTGTAGTTTAACAGGGCTGTAAAATCGACTGACTTGAAATCTATGTTCTCTCTAGGCTGCACAACCATACAGCAAGCTGGAAGTTCCTACGCAGGTCATGTGCACACTGACCCCTTTAAATCGCATGTCTGTGGAAAGGATGAATTTAGAAGTCCTGCACACTTCAGAAAAGATCGGAAGATAGACTGTTCAAAAGACCTTAAAATGTTGAAACAGGCAGGTGCTGCACTAACTGAAAGGCTTTTGCTCACAGGCCTTGTTTTGAGCATGTGCTCACTGCTTTAGTGTTGACTTCCAATGTTTCAAAGGTCATCTCTGCTGTCTTGGACTTATTTTTTTCTTTGATCTGTATTTCTTATCTATCAGTCTCACAGTGGCATGGGAGCAACTGATGTAGTTCGAGTTGTGGACTCTGATGAGAGACAAGAGGAAGGGCACCAGATACAACAGCCAGAGAGCAGCAGGTGCTACATCAGGCACAGTTTTTGCTTTGAATGATCACTGATGCTTTATGCTGCGATGGTTAGATGCATGGACTGTGCAACTTCCACAGACTTAAACCTGAACCATTGCCCATCGTGAATTGGTTCTCCAGGATGACTGTGCTGAACTCTTGAGGCTGCTCTATCTAGCTATACTTCTCCAGCTCTGAGGTACAACCTCAGGGTAACTCTTGTTCACTCTTTGTACATTCTTGCGACAATTTACTTACATTTTAACCTCCATAGTACTGATTACGGTTATCAGCTACAGTGTTTTAATGCTTCTTCAAATTCTGATTGCATGTGCATGTTGATGTCAGACATGCATCAAGCATTTCTCTCATCATCAGGAAAATACTCATTTCTTATTACACTGCAGTTCTACTTTTGTTCTCAGTGATTTGTTGCTTCACATGAAAGAGGGGTAAAGGCAGATCTCAAACTCAAAGAAGTTGATGCACCACACAGGCTATGCAGACAGTGCGTTATCTTCATGAATGTGACTCAATGGCAGTCCCTTGGGACAGTCATAACCTCACAGTAGCTCATTGCTGACATCTGCTAGCAGCTGGGTCAAGATTTGTTTCTAAGTGGATTATTTTGGCCACGATTACCACTGGCTGTCAATGTTGCATTGCCTTCCAGAGATCTGCTGGGGCCATTTGCAGCCAGTCAGAATTAAAGGATTCTTAGATTTGCAGCAGAGGTTGAAAGTTACATGGAGTGATAGATTGCACCCATGAACAATTAACAAACTCTAAGATCATCTCGGAGTTTTAGACAATTGAATGGAAATACCTTGCATTGCTTTTCATGACACATAACCACTGAAAGATCATTGCACTTTGGAACAACGGTGTCAATGTGACTGTATTAGTGTTCCAGAAACACAGATTAATGCTCAGGGAACGTGAATTCCTCCCACCATAAAAGATGATAGAACTTACATTCAATAAATAACTCTGGAATTGAAACCCAGTTTCAGAAATGGTACTTATCAATTGTTGTGAAGACATATTTTCCTCACTAATGTCCTCTGCGGAAGGAAGTCTACTATCCTTAGCTGGCCTGGCCTACATGTGATTCTAACTAGAGAGTAGGCTTACTACTTGGTTGGACAGTTGGTTAGTGAAGCAGTGTGATGCCAACAGCATGAGTTCAATCCTGAAACCAGCTGAGGTTACCGTGAAGGACTCTCCTCAGCCTCTCCCCTCATCTGAGGTTAAGTCACCACCAGTGATCTCTCTCTACTGAGAGAGCAGCCCTGTGCTGACCTGAATGTGTCTAGCTCATTATTGGCAACCCACTCAGTTCAAGGCCAATTGGGGATGAGCACAAATGCTTGTGTGTGATGACCAGACCCTCTGAAAAAATTAAAATAAACCTGCAACATTTTCAGAAAAGCTACCATTCTGCCTTCATTTTGCAACAGGTACACTTCATAAGTGAAGTGGAAAGACTTCATCACAATTTTGACTAACACCCTGCAAACGGTGGATAGATTTTGGGCTGTCAGGAGGTGAGTTATTTCTCCCAGGATCTCAACAAGTGTGATAAACCAACATCACAGAGCTGTTCAACCATTATCCTACATCATCAAGACAACATTATCTTTTAGTAATTCTTATTGATCGTGAGTAGTCTGTGCAAAGCACATTAACTCTGTGCAGAGAATGTTCACTGAAGCTACAAGGAAATAAAAAAATCCTCAATCATATGTAGTTGCGCAGACTGGTTGAAAAGAATGTACAAAAGGCAGGAGTAAAGTTCAAGCATTAAAAATGTGCTCAGAGTGGAGATTTGAGGTAAAAGAGAGGTGAGATGCAACTAATTCCTGTTACAGAAAGTGGAACGCAGTTGGGTGCCCCTAAATGTTTTCCAGGCTTGGCAAAATATTTAACACTTACCGCCAGCAACCTCTAACCCAAAGTATCGAGGGACCTTTTCTCCAAGGTAGATGCGGTGAGCCAGGAAATTTTGCGACTCCCTGTACGTCTTGGGAGTGAAAGTCTAGCCATGAGGGTCAGGTTCAGGAGTGTTCGCGAAGGTACTGGCCACCTGCAGAGAAATAGACAACTGCATCTCTTATTCCATGTCATTAGCCACAAGTGTTCAAGCAGCAGGAGGATTTGCTTGTAAGGACCGATGGGGCCTTGTGGTTCTGTGCTGGAAAGGTGATTGATACCCACAGAGACATTGATCCATACTTGAATATAGAGGGCCTGCAGTTACTTCACTTATAGCTGTGCAAGGTGAACCAGCTCTAGAATCAGAGCTCATCTGACCCCGTACAGGTTTGAACACAAATGCATACTTTTGCCTGGTTTTCGGGACGTAAGAACAAAACACACCTCAAGTTCCAATCACTTGTTGAAATGGCAGAAATCATAAATGCCTGTGGTCAGCCTCATGAGTTGTTTATGGAAAGCATCTGATCTGGATTGATTCCACTGTTGCATAACATTTTCTAAGGCTCTTGAGGTGTATTGGTAGTGACCCTACCTCTGAGCCAAGAGCCCTAGGGTCAAGTAATCCACCTTCTGGAAAGATTTTTGAAAGTATCTATAAACAGATAGGATAAAACAATATCCAGTTGTGTTGTGGGCTGAATTGTGCACACCTCTAGTTTTTAAAATATCTTAATTTAGCTGAAGTTAAAATTCAGGTTTTTTTTTCTGTTGGGCAGATCAAAAGTATCAAGCACCAAACCTGTTGGTGTAAATACAGTGTGCTCATTCTTTTGGCTTCAGTGGATTATGCAAACAAAGGAAGCTTGAGGTTTTGCTCCCAGTACTTTTTAAGAATTGAGGTCACAGCCTCTGCAGCCTGTCTTATCCAGGAAATTTATTGAAGCTCTTTGAGCTTCCCAATGTGTCACGTTAGTGGATGTTATGTAATATGAAATTTGGAAAGTATTTGACAAGGTGATACAGTCACCCTGTTCAGATACATTGTGACACACCTTCAGAGGCAGTGGGACTTGAACTGATATCTCGTGGCTCAAAGGAAGGGACATTACCATTGCATAGCAAAATTGTTAAATCTACTTTATGTGACTGTCATAATTATTAAACTGTGCGATTTCCAGTACAAATTGCACGTGATATTCCTTCAATGTAGAATGCGGATCTTTTTAAATCAACCTGTTCAGACACATTAAGCCATATTGTCTGGGGCAGGTGAACTTTTAGCCCAGGCCTTCTAGCCCAAAGACAGGGCATCACCACTACACGCAACAGCCCTTCCATTCAGATTGCATTCTTTCAAAAAAATTCATTAATTCCTTATGTTCAACAAGTTCCCATTCAATAGAGAAACATCTTTATCACTTTCACAACGTGCCCTTGATCTAAGGATTAGACATATTTGGTCTATTGTAACTTATAAACACTGTGATGGATTTATACTGCTCCACCTCCATACTGGTACAGATGGCATTGCAAGGAGTGCCCACTGATAGGTTCAGGTGCCTGCCGTGATGGATTGGATTTTGAGAAATTTGTTTATGGGCCGTCGGCCTTGCATGTCAGAGCACCATTTGTTCACATCCTTAATTGCCTAAGACAAGCTGCTGTTGAGTTGCCTTCTCAAAGCGCAGTAATTTATAAGATGTTGGCACACCCACGGTGCTGGTAGGGAGCAAGTTCCAGGATTTGGCCCTTGTGACAGTGAAGGAACAACAATGGAGTTTCAAATCAGATTTGGTTTAACTTACAAAAACTTGTGCTTGATGACATTACCATGTATCTGCTGCCCTTATCTTCCAGGCCGTAATCGGTTTTAGTGGGGCCATCAGAGGACCCTTGATGAGTTGCTGCATTCATCCTGTAGATAGTATACAATTGCTGACACTGTGCGTCTGCAGTGAGGAGAGTGAATGTTGAGGGAGGTGGATGAGGTGCCAATAAAGCAGGTTGCTTTGTCCGGTATGATGTTGAGCTTCTTGAATGTTTTTGAAGCTGCAGACTTTGAAGCAACTGAAGAATATTCAATCACAATCCTGCCATCTGTTTTTTATGTGGTGTTTCGGTAATGGGCAGGAAGGAGGTGAGTTACACACCTGAGATTTACTGGTCTCTGACCTGCTCTTGTCATCACAGTATTTGTATAGCTGGCCCTATTCACTTTTGGGTCAATAATAATCCCGAGGATACTGATGGTGGGATTCAATTATGGTGATACCATTGAACATCAAGGAAGATGATTCATCATCTTTGGCTCAGAACCAATATTTATAGCTCCCAGGGCAACTTCCTCTCGACTGCATAACAATGTGCCGTAACATTTAGTGGCTCTACTAAGGATAATGGTGGTGATGTTGGGGACATTGTCTACAAGGTATGATTTAATTTGAGTAGCCTTCGAGTAGTTTCTGAGACAGCTTTCTGAATTATGAATGGGTATATGAGTGGGAAGGGTTTAGAGGGATATGGGCCAAATGCTAGCAAATGGGACTGGATTAATTCAGGCTATCTGGTCAGCATGGACGAGTTGGACCAAAGGGTCTATTTCCATGCTGTATATCTCTATGACTGGTTATCTGCTTTGGAAATTCTGAAACCACATGTTGTGGTCATGGCAGGCTACTTCCAGGCTGACGGTAAGGGCACCAGATTTCTGTGCTACCCGGACATCATCAGTAAAGCTTTAAATTCATGCTGGTGTGAACAACACAAATCAGGGTGTAAGGTTTCTACTCAGCACTGATCATTTTGCAATCACAGCCCAGTTCATCGCATAAACCAGCCTTCCATCCATTGACTCTGTCTATACTTCCTGCTGCCTCGGGAAAGCAACCAACATAATCAGAGACCCCTACCACCCTGGTTATACTCTCTTCTATCCTATTCCGCTGGGCAGAAGATATAAATAGTGCACATTCAAAGTTGTAAATGGTGGAACATGAAGAGGAATGTTGATCTGATGGTATGGTACTGACATATTTGAAGGGCCGAATGAAGAACGTGTCCTTTGTCACCCTAATTATGGAACTGTGATAATGCCATTAGCCTGAATGTGTTTTTTTTTAAATGTATCTGTGGAACATGGGCATTGCTAGCTGGCTGGTATTTCTTGCTTAGACCTAGTTGCCCTTGAGAAGGCAATGGTGAGTTGACTCCTTGAAGTGCTGCTGTCCTCCTGCTGTGGATTGACCCACAATGCTAATAGGGAGGGAATTCCAGGACATTGATTCAGCCACAGTGAAGGAATGATGATATATTTCCAAGTTAAGATGGTGAGTGGCTCGGAGGGGAACTTGGAGGTGTTGATGTTCCCATATGTCTGATGCTCTCGTTCTTATAGATTGAAGTGATCATGGATTTGGAAGGTGCTATCTAAGGACTTTGGTGAATTTCTGCAGTGCATCTTGTAAATAGTACACACTGCTACTACTGAGCATCCGTGGTGGAGGGAGTGAATGCATGTGGATATAGTGTCAGTCAAGCAGGCTGCTTTGTCCTGGATGGTGTCAAGCTTCTAGAGTGTTGTTGGAGCGGCACTCATCCAGGCAAGTGGGAAGTATTCCGTCACACTCCTGGCTTGTGCCATGTTGATGGTGTCAGGCTTTAAGAAGTCAGGAAGCGAGTTACTCTCTGCAGTATTCCTAGCTTCTGACATGTTCTTGTAGCCACTATGTTTATGTGATGAGTCCAGTTGAGTTTCTGGTCAATGATAACCTCTAGGATGTTGAAAGTGGGTGATTCAGTGATGACAGCACCATTAAATGCCAAGAGGTGGTGGTTAGATTGTCTCTTATTGGTGACAGTCAGAGCCTGGCATTTGTGTGGCATGAATGTTACTTGTCACGTGTCAGCCCAAGCTGGGGTATTGTGATCAGAGATAATGGGAACTGCAGATGCTGGAGAATCCAAGATAATGAAACGTCAGCTTTTGTGCTCCTGAGATGCTGCTTGGCCTGCTGTGTTCATCTAGCCCCACACTTTGTTATCTTAAGCCTCGATATTGCCCAGATCTGCGGAGATAGCAAGAATTACAGTTGCTGGAGTCAAAAACAACACAATGTGGAGCTGAGGGAACATAGTAGGCCAGGCAGCATCAGAAGAGCAAGAAAGTTGATGTTTTAGGTTGAAACTCTTCTTCAGAAATGGGGAGCTGGAAGGGGCTGTTTTGGGTTGGGACCCTTCTTCAGGAATGGGGAGAGGGAAAGGACATTTCAGGTAAGGACCCTACTTCAGAAAGGGGGAGGGGAAAGGAAAATGCTCTCAAACGCATCTCTTGCATTTCCCACGCCTCTGCTCCCACACCCCCTCCCCCCACCAAAAACAACAACAGAATCCCCATTGTCCTCACATATCGCCCCACCAACCTCTACATACAGTGTATCATTCTCTGTCACTTCCGATACCTACAATCCGACTGCACAACCAAAGAGATATTTCCCTCCTCATCCCTATCTGTCTTTCATAGGGACTGCTGTCTCCACAACTCCCTCGTCTGCTTCTCACTCCCCACTAACCCCACCACTCCCAGCATCTTTCCCTGCAACCGCAGGAAGTGCTTCACCTGCCCCTACACCTCCCCTCCTCACTTCCATTCAAAGCCCAAAATAAACCTTCCATATCAGACAGAGGTTCACCTGCACATCTGTCAACTTAGTTTACTGCATCCACTGCTCCCAACGTGGCTTCCTCTACATCAGTGAGACCAAGCGTTGACTCAGAGACCATTTCAAGAGCAGCTGCACTCTGTACATGATAAACGACAACACCTTCCAGTTGTGAGCCATTTTAATTCCACTTTCTACTTCCTGGGTGGCATGTCCATTCTGGGCCTCCTCCAGTGTCACAAGAACACCAACTGCAACACCTGGAGGAGCAACACCTCATATTCCACCTTGGGAGCCTGCAGCCAAATGGCCTAAACATAGAATTCACCAGTTTTGAAAATCTCCACATCCCCAGCCTCACCCCATGTCCAATCTGCCCCCATCCCAATTTCCTTGACCTAACACAACCTGTCCATCTTCTCTCTTACCAATTTGTCCCTCTCACCTCACTGACCATTCCCCACCATTCCCTACCTTTGCTTACTTCTCACCGTCCCACCTACCTTTGCCAGCCCCACCCATCCTCTGTCTATTTATTTCCCAGCTCCCTTCCCCCTCCCCATTCCTGAATCGAAACGGCGACTTTCCTGCTCCTCTGATGCTGCCTGGCCTGCTGTGTTCCTCCAGCTCCACACTGTGTCGTCTCTATTGTCCAGGTCTTGTCACATTTGAGCATGGGCTGCTTCAGTATCTGAGGAGTCACGAATTGTGCTTAACATTGCATTCAATTTTCCCATCAACATTGTTCTTCCAATTTACAAAATAAAAAACTAAAATTCTGGGCTATGCTCCCAAGGTGGAATATGAGGTGTTGCTCCTCCAGGTGTTGCAGTTGGTGTTATTGTGACACTGGAGGAGGCTCAGAATGGACATGCCACCCAGGAAGTAGAAAGTGGAATTAAAATGGCTCACACCTGGAAGGTGTTGTCTCAAAAAATTATGGACCTTCAGTGTCTGGTTTTCCGCTATTTAATTTAAATGGACAGAAAACATTAGGAGCTACAGGCCAACATTTTGGTTTCAAAGGATTCTGCTCCTTATCACATTTTTCCAGATGGAGAACAGGAAATGTGAATGATTACACCTGAGTGTCCTGCAGTTCATTGACATTGCACTCCCACTGGGAAACAAATTTAGCAGTGACAATAATCCGGCAAATTGTTACTACAAAACTTTCTAAATGTTCCACACATGCTGGGCCAGTTAGGTCACTTACCATAAAGCGCAACTTTGTGCAAATTTGAAACTTCTGCTTTGTTTTCTGTAATTTAAGTATAAATCTGAAGAGCACTGATTTAATCAAAACAGCATAAAATGTGATTTTTCAATCTGGGAGGCGACACAGGAAATGCATGAAAAATTAATTTGATATTCAAAGGAATTACGGCCTTCATTGGAAAATATTCCACGCTAATGCAGTTTAATTTTATTAATGTCTACCATTTTGATGAATCCAGCCAAGAGTATTTTTCAATAAAGGTTGAGAAGCATCATTTTAATTTTAAATAGCCTCATTGGTTTCTGCAAGACTACGTTAATCTAATCATTCTGATCCAAGTGGGCCATTGTTTCCTGCATATTCATGATTAAAAGATGCTAAATATTTAAATTGAGAAAATGCAATCCACCAGGTGTAAAAAAAACATTTAGTTAAAAGTTTGATGCACTTAGATATAATTTCATTTGGAAATGCTAAGTATGTTTAAGTTGCATGTGCTTGAATTTATGCCAATCAGACTCTTCTCAGAAACATATTAGTTTTATCTGTGACTGAGTCCAGGATGGTAGTAATGAGCTTATTGCTTTACTGAATCCTCTTAAATATGTAATTACACAACCCTATTACTGCGTTCACTTTGAGAAACTACTTCATAATCATAATGTATCATGTTGTACATCTGTTCTTACCTCAATGGAGATAATGTTATTGGGGCTGTAATTAAATGATAACTTTGACAGTAAAATAGGATTGCCTTATTCTTCCTCCTTGGTATTTTTGTTACAAGCATTTTACTTGCAAACTTCATAACTCTGAGTTTTAGATATGACAAGTAAAAAGAAAAAAACATGCACGATGCAGCTGGTATGAACCAAAGAGGCAAAGTAACCATGGCATAGAGGAGCAAATTACCGCAGATGCTGGAATCTGTAATGAAAACAACAAATGCTGGATATCCCAGTGAGCCAGGCAGCATCCATGGAGATAGGGCAAGCTAACGTTTCAAGTGTAGATGACTCTTCATCAGAGCTGAAGTGAAGTGTGGAGGGGGGCAGCATTTATGCTGTAGTTGGGTGGAGTGTGAGGGTGATGGGTGTGAAGTGGTGTGGAGAAAGGATGTTGATAGTTCAGATTAAACGTTTGGAATGTGAGAATGTCAGAACAGTGTCAATCTGCCAGACTTGAAAGAACAGACAGCGCCACTGAGGTGGGGGGAGGTGAAAGAGGAGATGGTGACAGAGAATGTAGCAAATAAAGCTAAAAGAAAGGGGAGAAATGGAAGTTGGCTCACGATTTGAAGGGGTTGAATTCAGTATTAAGCTCAGAAGGTTGTAAAATGCCTCATCTGAAGATCAGACATTGTTCGTCCAGTTTGTGCTGTGATGGAGCACTCCGGCATGGCATATATGTTTTTGTTATTACTTGCAGTTCCTTCTGCTCCCAGGGGTTTGAATGAAGATTGCCAGGAAGAAGAAAGCCTGTTATTGGGTAGGCATGAAATGTCAATACGGCTCTAATCCTGGTGGCTATTCATGCTCATAATTGCAAAAAAAACGTGTTTCAACCCTCAACAGGCAAATGCCAAGCATCACGACAAGTTGATGTCCTACCTGTGTCCTGTGATGAATGGATCTTATCAAATTAATGCAGCATGATTCAAATTGCTGTACTGTGCTGAAATACCTGAACTTCATGGAGGAATTTATACAGAAAAACCCGTTTGGCCACAAATGCATCATGCGGCGGTCAGCACATAATGTCCCTCAGGCATAGTGGAGAAAGGGAGTGGTGGATTTTGTTAGATGGTTTTCTGAGCAGAATGTCAAAAGTCATTTGGCAGAATGCCTCATCACTAGAACTTACAAACCAGCACCAAGATGTATCTTGGCCGCTGGTGAGAAAAACTGTTCTCATTAGACTTTTCTATTTGCTTGGAGCCTCATCCCTTCTGTACATTGCCTTTGAGCTGGCTGTGGGGAGGAAGAGACTGTTGACTATCGCCTTCTGGAATACGTTTTTGCAAAGGAAGTCTGGAGAGAGATGTAGTAGTTTTAATCAACGTTCATTCCAAGCTGTTTGGAGACTCGGGACTCTGTCCTCTTCAGGCTGTTCTCAAGAATAAGATAGTAAGATCTGCAGATATTGGAGTCAGAGATAACATAGTGTGGAGTTGAAGGATCACAGCAGATCAGGCAACATCAAAGGAACACGATAGTTGATGTTTCGGCTGGGACCCTTCTTCAGAATTCTTCTTTTATTTTTGGGAGGTGGGTGTCTCTGATCGGGCCATCACACATCGAGATCAACATCAACTATGCAAAGAGGATGTTTAACTCAGTGAAAGCCTGTCTTTATTTGCCCAAAACCTGATGGTCTTCCAATACAAAGAGCTCTCATCAACTGAGTGTTGAAGGCTGGCACATTCCAAAGGTCTGGACAATATACCGAGGGATGGATTAAAGACTGGGGTTGGCTTCTGCAGATTCACAATAAGGAAGGGTCACTGTCCAAGTCTTTTCAAACAAGTGACTGGAAATTGCATACACCCTTTCCACAGAATGTACATTGTGAAGATCAAGAGTATTAAAAATGTATTGAAACATAGTGAAAAAATAGTGAAACATTGTGCGTCAAGAAAGGTTTATTTCTATTGCGTTTTGTGTAATTTCTAATTTGAAACATTTTGCCCTGAGGGCTACAAACCTGACAGGGAATGTACATTATTTATTGTATTCGACTAACTTTGAGTGGAACATGCTGTATGAAGACAAGCTGATTTTAACTGCAAATTCTGTAATTTTCAATTGAAAAATGTACTGTTTTTTGTTCAAAATTTTATGAACAAATCAAAGATCTGCCGGCTCATGTTAAGTCAAATCCGCTTAGTGGTCGGTGAAAGAATGAACAAAGTGAGCTGCAAGGAGCTAATGATTGTTGAAGGAAGTGCAGTAAAGTTACCAGTGAGATTCAGCTAGCCTTAATTCCAAGAGCAAAAATTATAATAGACACAAATAATGCTGAAATGGTCTGGCAGCATCTGTGGAAAGAAAATCAGGCTTATCAGCTTCAGCTTCCATAGTGTTGGTCTTTATCTTAATGGCCAGATCAATACAGGCCACAAGCCTGAGCTAAATAAGAGCCGAAAGAACTGCGGGTGCTGTCAATTGTGGACAAAAACAGAAGTTGCTGGAAAAGCTCAGTAGGTCTGGTAGCATCTGTGGAGAAAAAACAGAGTTTATGTTTTGGGTCTGCGATAATGGGAAGGGTCTAGGCCCAAAATGTCAGCTTTTGTACTCCTGAGATGCTGCTTGGCCTGCTGTGTTCATCCAGCTTTACAATTTATTATAATATTTTGGGTCTGGCGGGTTCTGAGGAAGGGTCACCGGACACAAAATGGTAACTCTGATTTTCTCTTCACAGATACTGCCAGGCCATAAATTTTTAAAACTATGTTATATTTATAGAGAATTTGGTTTGGTTTACTTTATTAGTTTTGTAATAAAATTCTGTTTTATTGTTAACAACAAATCTATGATATCTGACCTTATGTCTCAGTGAATGCATTTAATTAAGACAATTACGATCAATCAGGGCAGATTTCACTCTAGGAATCTGCCTTGTCCTGTAGTATCATCAGATAGGATCGAGACAGAGTATATAGGAGGAGTCAGGCAATAGTTGTCAATCACGTATTTAACGATTTTTTTTCCTGATGGTGCCATGAATAATTGCAATATGGGGAATGCCTGATCTAACACTACAATGAATGCCATTTTATTCATTCACTAGTCATCAAGATTGGCAAGTGTTCTAGGTATTTTCTTTTTTTAAAAACTCAGCCTGTTCATAGGTGTTATTATATACCTCTGATGCAGATGGAAGCTGAATCTGGGCCTCCTACCTCAGAGATAAGGATACTACCATTGCACCACAAGAATCATGCAGGTCCTGTCGGAAAGCTCTTGTCGCAGACACGATTTAGCTGAGATGTTGACCCATGCATTTGCCTTTGACACAAAGAAGTCTGGTCAGATCATCAGCAACCAAAATGCAGCAAATTCATTCCCTGCAAACACAACCTTTGAGCAAAAGATGGAAGAATAATCTAATCAGTAGGAGTTTTCAACGATAACAAAGTATGGAGCTGGATGAACACAACAGGCCAAGCAGTATCTTAGGAGCATGAAAGCTGATGTTTCAGGCCTAGATCTTTCATCTTTTGCCGAGATCTAGATCCATCAGCTTTCGTGCTCTGAAGATACTGCTTGGCCTGCTGTGTTCATCCAGCTCCACACTTTATTATCTCGGATTCTCCAGCATCTGCAGTTCCCATTGTCTCGGAGTTTTCAATGAGTTGGCTATGGAAATGTGATTTCTGCTGTAGTGAATGTATTGTATAAAGGGATATAATCATAAAATAGGATTCAGCCTATTCAGGAGTGAAATCTTGAAATGCTTTTTCACAGAAAATGTGGCAAATTTGGAATGCCCTCCTCAAAATGGCCAGTAAAGAGTTTGAGATCAATATTGTCAGCATTTTATTAGGTTACAATATACAGTGATATGGATCAAAAGATGTATGTTAGAGTTGATGAGTCAGGATATAATTAAAAGCTGAAATGGTGAAGAAAGGCTAAATGTCTTCTCTAGTTTATATTGTCCCCAAACTATATGACAATACAATTCACAAACGAGAAGGACATGATGGATGGAGAGTCTGGAGAAGGTTATGTTGATATTCTAGGGCATATCAATAGAAAAAAAGGAGTAAGTGTCAGGTGTTTTAAAAACAATAAGGTAGACAAGGCTCCAATGACCTGGTAGGATCCATCCCAAAAATACTGATGGAAGCGAGGGGCAAAATTGTTGGGGCCTTGTATGAAATCTTTCTATCCTGTATAATCATAAGAGGGGACTAGAGGAGTGCAAATGTTGTCCTTTCATTGAGAAGGGCAACAGGAATAATCCAGGAATTTACAAGCCAGTGAGACTTAGGTCAGAGGTAGGGAAATTATTGGAAAAGATTCTTAGCGACTGGATTTATTCACAATTGGAAAAATATGGACTTATTAGTGAAGTGATAAAGAAGATTGATGAGGGATGGGCTGTAGTTCTTGTCCTTGTGGACTTTAGCAAGGGTTTTGGCAAGGTCACTCTGACATGCCAATACAAAAAGATAAGTTACATGGGCTCTGTGGTGAGCTGGTAAAATGGACACAGAGCTGGCTTAGTCACAGAAGAGAGTAACAGTGTTTTTCTGACTGGAGATCTATGACCAGTGATGGAGATAGTAGGAACTGCAGATGCTGAAGAATCTGAGATATCAAGGTGTAGAGCTGGATGAACACAGCAGGCCAAGCAGCATCAGAGGAGCAGGAAGGCTGATGCTCCGGGCCAAGACCCTTCTTCTGAAAAGGGGTCTATTTCTGAAGAAGAGTCTAGGCCCGAAATGTCAGCCTTCCTACTCCTCTGATGCTGTTTGGCCTGCTGTGTTCATCCAGCTCTATACCTTGTTATCTATGACTGGTGATGTTCTGCAAGGATCAGTGCTGGGAACCCTGTTGTTTGTAATATATACAAACAATTTGGAGGAGAATGTAGGTGGTCTGATTGGTAAGCTTGTGGAAGACTTAAAGATTGTGTGAGCTACAGATAGTGAAGAAGATTTCCAGAGGAATACAATGCCAGATGAGGTGGTTGAGTGGATATAATAACATTGTTTAAGAGGCATCTTGGCAGATAAATGAATTCTAGGGAATAGAGGGATGCAGGCCGCATAGAGGCAAAAACTTTTTAGTTTAGAAAAGCATTAGGTGCCGGTACAGACCTGGGAGACTGAGGGGCCTCTACTGGTGCTCTTCTTTGTTCTTCTGAACATCATAAACACATAGGATTCAACATTTAGAAAAGAGAAAATGATATAGTTTATGAATTTTGTTTTTAACTGCTCCAATAGCTGTCTTATATTTTATAACACTTGTTTCATAATGTCTCTAATGAGTGTATCTCTAGGATTCCACAATATTTCTCCACATTTGGGTATGAAAATAAACATGTTGTAGGTTTCATGAAATGTGCCCAAATAAAAATAAAAACAAAACAAAACAATTGCTGACAGTCTTACGCCTCCAAAAGCAACAAATTGTCTGATCTCTAATCAAAACATAAACTCACAACACTAAGACTGAATTGAAACTAGAATAAACAGAAGTGATGGAATTACTCAACAAACCTGACAGCATTTTTGGAGGCAGAGAATTCATGTTTTGAGTCTGCTAAATACCAAAAATATCACCTTGGCTTCAAAATGCTAGCTTTTTCTCTCTTCATCAATGTTGGTAGAGTTTCTCCAGCACTTTCTGTCCAAGTGGGGTTTGATGATCCTTCTTCACAACCCTATGCCCATCGTCTCCTTACCTGATGGCTGCCATGTTTGTGTATCCTTGCCAACAAAGTTAAACCAGCTATCCTGAAATGTTCAATACCCCAATTTGTTTAAGACCTACACTGAGGGAGAGAGCAAACTAAGATTGAGAGAAGAAAGATTTGCAGAAAGGTGTGAGAGAATAAGGAAAAGGACTACAAACCAGAAGTTAACACACAAGACAATAGGTGAAAATAATACAGAAAGGAAAACCTTCATTCAAGAACAAAAAACGTAATGAAGACCGAATGAATTACACTTAACTCATTGCTACATGAATCAGCTCAAAAACCAGGCAGCCAGAAGTTGAAATCAAGAGAGAAGGATGGTGTTGGCCACTTCATTGATATCCATGAGTACCAGATGTTAGGCCTTTAAATATCGCAGTTAGTGACATGTAGTGTCTTCACCTGCTCCTGACACAAATTAGCCTATCCTTAGCTACTGATCGCTTGAACTGATCGAGGTGACCCATCAAAGCTTTCCAAAAGAATCCTACCCCTGCTGTTAGGCAGGGATTGGAGCATCCTATGCCTTGAACGTCACAATCCTTCAGTTTACACAGCACAGATGGATAGGCTAAAAAAACAGATTTTATCACAGGTAATGTGGGTTAGATATACCACTGAGTTTAACATCATTGTTTTGATTGTAAATAGGAATTAAAAATATGCAACAGATAAATTATACTTGCTTTAGTCAATGGCACCAGGGAGTAACAAATAAGAGATTCCAAGAAAGTAATGTTAAAATGTACTTCCGTAGAACTTTAGGGAATGGAAGGTCTCCTCTGGATTCCACAGTATCAAGTAGGCATCTTCCACTGCAGCTTCTCTACTTCCATCTCCATCCGTTCCTCCCACTGCTGTTCAGGTTAGCTGGAACAATGTAGCTGAGAATTAGCTTGAAGGGTAATGAGACTGTGTACATTTGTTCCAGGCCTTATGTCACTGCAAATGTGTAATTTTCAGCTACTCTGCTGACTTCATATGTGTGGCAGATGTCAAATATTTACCAACAGTATGAGTGAAGGAATCTGAGAAACACTTATATAAAAAGTAGTTATCTTTTCTCAGTGACTGATGCCAAAGGACATGCACTGGGACAATTCAAACATTGCAAATGCAATACAATGATATAAACACAAAAACATCAACTGCATAAAGATGAGACATTTGCCATCTGTATTAGAGGCAAAAGGTAAATAGAGAACAAAAGGTAAACAAATAGAAGCTCATTTATTATCAAAGAGTAGCTGTCTTTCCATCAAACGCTGCACCAACTCTTTCATTGGTAACAAGGCTCGTCACACTTCCAGATTGGGTAAGCACACACACACACACACACACTGACACACAGAAATAGATAGACAGACATCACATTCACTCACATTTGTGCAGGTCAGTTTTAATTTGGGGATCACTGAGCGGACAAAAGCATGTCCAAAATGTCAGATTAGTGTTACAATAGCTGCCTGATGTCACCATTTGCCCAATTTGCATGCATTGAAAGTGCAGAGAAGCCTCCAATCATGGATAACATAATGTGTACAGAGATAATGGGAACTGCAGATGCTGGAGAATCTGAGATTACTCAGTGTGGAGCAGGATGAACACAGCAGGCCAAGCAGCATCTCAGGAGCATAAAAGCTTTTGTGCTCCATAGATGCTGCTTGGCCTGCTGTGTTCATTCAGCTCCACACTTAGTTATAACATGATGTGTAGTCTGCATGAAATCGTGTGGAAGCATTCTGACCTCTGACCAGCTATTCCTCTTTGGATCTGCTTGTGGTGGTAGGTAGTGATGCTCCAAGTGCAGTTTCAAAACCCAGCTGTGTTAATGATACTGCCATGCAATAAACTTGTATTACTATCACTTTAAATAAAATGGGCGTGGAGAAACTTCTTTGCAAAGTGAAAGCACTCTAATGGCTAAACTCTCAACCTTTCCCTCTCACTATCCAGTACGTCACCAAACAAAATCACATGTTGCAATCCTTTCAAATCTCAGTTACATAATTATGTGCATTTTTCTCTGCTCACTAATGTTAATAAGTATGTTAAGTTGAATGCAAGGTGGAGCAATCTGATTTATATTCAAATTGAATTTTGCATTATTTAACAGAGGAAAATTTTGTTCTTTCAAATATGATGAAACAAAGCTACCTGTATTCCAGCCAGGAAAAAAACACTTTCATCTATGTCTTACCAGTGGCTGTCTTCAGGACAGTGTGTCAGTGAAAGATATTTTGATGCGTTCTGCTTGTCACAAATAGGACATTTTCGATGACTTGGTGTGTCTGGCCCATTCGTCCTCCAGGCAGTTTCACTGACGATGAAACTAGTGACAGCTTCAGCGTCAGTGACTTGGTGGGACTGTCTGTTCCTCCTATTTATGGTGGCAATTTTGGCTTTGGCAGTGGCAGTGCAGTGGGTCTGGTCCAGAAATCCTTGCTTTGGCAGCTTCAGGGACTTTTAGCCACTTCTGAAACCCAGGAGCTGCGGAGGCAGCAAAAAACAACTTTGTCTTAACTTTGTCTCGGTTATTTATTTTTATAATTTCTGCAATTAAAATGGTGATGCATTATGGCAACTTATACACTTTTCACAGTATACTCATAAATGCAATTGACAACAACTTACTCTTCTATTCTATTCTATCCCACTCTATTCTATGTATCATCATTGGATTGGAACTGTGATAAAATAGTAACTAGTTTCCGGTGTATGTCTTTAGAGACTGCACACTGACACTGTTACAATGTCAGGGGACGAGAATCTTGCTTGTACTTTGTCTTTACTGAACTGCTGTAAGATGGTTGCCTTCAGTGAGAGCCTCATGGCACATGTACGTGACTGCAGCGAGTCAGAAAGCACATTGGTACAATTTCCATTCAAGCATATCCTTTACGATACAAAAAAATCTGCAAACTATTACATGCTCTGAGTTATCCAAGTTACCGCCTCCATGCAACAACTATTCTCATACATTAGCAAAACTGTTCATTTGCCTAGTCAGTCTGTCTTTTGGCAGGCCCTTTACGTGGATGACTCAAGAGTGGGTTGTTGGCTTTTTCTCCAATGTCTATTGGCTGGAATCATGTACTCTTTGGTTCTGCTCCAAAAAAAATTCTCAGTTGACTGTTAATTTATGTTTTTTCCTTATGTGCTTCTTTCCTTCAGTTGCTTTGGTTGTAACCGGTAAGGACAGCTTGTTTCTTTTTGTGGTCCTGAAGCATTTTACAGTTGCCTGTTCATCAGATCCTATCAACTGAGAAACTCCGTAAATTTTTTCTTGCATGTTAGGGGTTAGTAGATTGAGATGATTTGCTTTAAGTTCACGTAGAACATTTGGGATTTCAGATCTTCATGCAAATGATTACATTGGGTTCTCAGACTAATGTGTCCTTTCAGAGGAGCATCGTCCCATCACAGAGCTTTATCTTTACTTTTTGAAGAGCTCTTTACCGGACTACGTCTAGCATATCAAGAAAGGTCATTGAAATTCATGATGTTATAGGAAGCATCATATTTATCTGGCACTTTGTACTTGTTTAATGCTCCCAATCTGGTGTCTCCATTGCAATAGTTACAAGGCATTATTCCACTACAGATTTGATGTTACCAACTTGCTGCAATCTGATTAGTCATCCAGATCGTATCTCTGTCATATCCAAGTATGATTTGTTAGAGATTTCAGCCAACATCTTTGTAGCGACCGTCTTTATCAGCTTTTAGGTTTGTTTGTTTTCTCCCTAGCTAAATACTTGCAAGCAAAGATGTTTGACTTTGTGCAGTTAAAATCCTTTTGGGCATGCGATCTTTTGTTTTATGTGATGTATTTCACAAAAGTTGCAACTTGCTCTTTGGCCAAGGTTTCGCTGTTGGCAGTTCTGCCAGCATAGAAAGTCCAAGAAGCATGTGAATGCAATTTTCATTTGCACAGGTTCTGTAGTCTGGAAAAATTCTCCCCATTATGCAATGATGATTTATATGTTGAGTGACATTAAATTGTTTTATTATCTACAACAACTTAAATGTCATCACAGAAAATATTAGGTTTTTTTTAGTCTGGCAAACAATTTGAGGATATTTAGTAGTAAATGATTTCTTTAATAATTTGAAACAGAAGTGTTGATACTTTTAAACGTAACTTAGATCCATAAACCAAAAGAATTATGGATGCTGTAAATCAGAAACAGAAATTGCTGCCAGGTTTGCTGAGCTTTTCCTGCAATTTCTGTTTTTGCTACAGATCTACAGTAAGCTTATGGCACAGAAAATGGCCACTTAGTGCATTGTGTTGATGCCAGTATTAAAACAAGCAATCTAGAATAATTCCAGTTTCAGCTATTTGTTGCATCGCTCTGCAGCCCACAACTAAAGTACATCTCAATATCTTTTAATTGAGAATTTCTGCCTCTTGTACCCCCTCACACAATGGGTTCCCCAGACCCTAACCAAAATGTGCTTGGAAAAATAAATCTCCCCCAGCTCTCTTTGTAACCTTTCTACCAACCTCTTTAAATGAGAACTCTTCTGGAGCACTCTCCATTTCTGATGGCCATACTATAGGAAGGATGTTGCTAAATTGGGAGGGTCAGAAATGATTTACCAGGATGTTGCTGGGAATGGAGAGTTTTAATTATGAAAATAGACTGGGGCTTTTTTACTAGACTGTAGGATGTTGAGGGTGACCTTATAGAGGTTTATAAAATTATAAGGGGCAAGGATAAGATGAATAGCAAGGATATTTTCCCTTGTGTGGGGGTTTTCAAAACTCAGGGGCATATTTTTAAGATGAAGAGGAGAAAGTTTTAAAAAGGACATGGGGGCAACTTTTTTACACAGCGACTGATTCGTGTGTGGAATGAGCTGCCAGAAGAAGTGGTGACTGCAGGTACAAGCACAAAATTTAAAAGACATTTGGATACGTTCAAGAATAGGAAAGGTGTAGAGGGACTAGTTTAGCTTGGCAACATGGTTAGTGTGAACATGTTGGACTGAAGAGTGTGTTTCCATGATGTATGGCCCTATGAATCTATCTCCCGCAGTTACTGCCCCTCTGATCATCTGAATGAGTCCTTCGCATCCTCTGTATGTAGATTCCTAAAATTTTATACACCTCATTCAAATCTGTCCTCAATCTCTTCTACTCCAAGGAGGGCTACAAGAGCCTGTCTAATCTTTTCTCTCAGCTGCTTTTTTCCAGTCATCCCATCATCCTTGTAAATTTCCTCTGTGCTCTATCAAGCACAAATATGTTCTCTCTGTAATCAGGTGACCAGGATTGCACGTTATACTCAAGATATGCCCTAACTAATTGCTTAAAAGCTGCATCATAACCTCCCTGTTTTTACATTCTGTGCATTGGCTAACAAAGGAAAGAATCCAACAAACTTTCTTAACCACCTGATCTATCTGTCTTGCTACCCTACATGTTTTGTCAGTATTCACTCCAAAGTCACTCATTTCCTCACCACATTGCAGCATTCTTCCATGTTTTTCTTTCAATTCCCCAGCCTTACTGGATCTCCCAAATTGTATTACTCCACACTCCTCCTTTGATTACATTTTAATTACTGTACACTTGACTTCACATCATCCCTCAAAATTCTTGCTCATGTGCCCTACATTGAAGTCTAAATCATTAATTTGTAAAAAAAAGCAAGGGACCAAATTCTGAACTCCACAGAACCCAACTGGGAAAAGCCTTCTGATCACAACATCAGCTGTCAACAGCTGTTCTGTGTTTCCTACCACTAAGTCAAGTTGAGTTGAGCATAAATTGGTGATAATTGCACTTCCGTTCATCGAGAAAAAAATCTGAGCAATTTTTAGAATAATGATCTGCATTCCAAAGGCCTAAAAACTTTTAATATCACATAGCCCTTGGCAAGCTTTCACACAACTCGGACAGGCACCTAAGACCCTAGAGGGCTATAGCGCAGAAACACTCTTTGGCTCATCAAGTTTGCTCCTGTCATTAGCAACACCTAATGGTTCTAATCCCATTTTCCAACTTCTACCCCACAGCCATGTATGCCTATTGAAGTAATTTCTAAACAATTGCTAAGTGTTGTAAAAGTTTGTCCCTCTATCACCCTCACAGATGGTGAGTTTCATCAGATCTCTTATCAACCTCAATATATTTCCAGTGTCAGCTGTTTCGGTCCCAAATCTACTCTAAAGCGTTGTTGTAACAAAAATAGAAATCCCATTTGCAACATCCCAACACATCTGAGAATTGAGGACCTAAATGAATAATATTTCTTGCCATAAAGATGAGGAATTGTATTAAGTGCATGGGAGAAAAAGCAGTTTTGCCAAGCTAATTCTAGACCTTTGTCAATGTAGATATACAGCTTTTCGAGGTATCTGCAGTTATTTCACTGAAGAGATTAAAAGGTTACGTATATTATCCCCACACATATTAAAATAAAATTTAATCATCCATTCATCTGAGATTATTGTTTTTGATCACTGCCTATTGAGTAATGAAAATCTAAGGATAAGCTTACTTGTAGTGATTTACTGAGACCTTAGGCAATAAAGTTCTTTATTGAGATTCCAGTGAGTACTTTCATTTTCAACATATTTATGACTGTTCTATTTCTCAGCTGTTTTGAAGAAGAGGATGATAACAATACCAAGAAAAGATTTTGAAATCAGGCAAATGTAGCAGTATAGGTGCTATGAAGTTCATCCTATTCAACACAGTTACAGACCCAGGAGGTCATCCCTGGACAGGCAATGCAAACAATTCATACTTTACATAAACTTTCGGAATTGAGTCACGATCCCAGTTTAGATTTGCAGCTGTTCTTCTACACGATATATGGTCTTGCCAATGGCTGTTAAAAAATAACCACGGCACTTCATTTTTTTGTTGTTTGCTGTTTCATTCCAGATCTCCTGGAATAATCTCTGTTATATTAATCAAGTGCATTGCCGTAAACAGGCCAGATATCCTGTTCGAATCAGCCTGCACCTATCACAGTGAGACAAATGATGCACTTCTGCATTTCAATGTGACATAACTCAGATGACAGAAACAACGGTTCTCACAGTCCTAGATTCATACAACATGGAAACAGAGCTACTTGGTTCAATCAGTCCACACCAAAATGCACCCAAACTAAACTCATCCCACTTGTCTGCTTCTGACCCATATCCCTCCAAACCTTTCCTAGTTATGATCTTATCCAAATATCTTTGAAACATCTAACTGTAACTGCTTTTATCATTTCTCTAGAGGTTCATTCCACATGCGAACCACTCTCAGTGTAGAAAAGTCAACCCCTATGTCCTTTTTAATTCTTACTTCTGTCACCTTAGAAATATACCCCCTAGTTTTGAACTCTAGAGAAAGGATCCTTGTCATTTACCTGATATATGCTACTCATGATTTGAGAAACCTCAATAAGGACACCCCACAACCCCCTATGCTCCACTAAAAAAAAAGTCTTAGACTTTCCAAGATAACAAGGTGTAGAGCCAGATGAACACAGATTTCTGAAGAAGGGTCTAGGCCTGAAACGTCAGCTTTCCTGCTCCTCTGATGCTGCTTGGCCTGCTGTGTTCATCCAGCTCCACACCTTGCTATCTCAGATTCTCCAGCATCGGCAGTTCCTACTATCTCTTAGATTTCCAGTCTACTTTTACATCTGAAGCCCTCCATTCCTGGCAACATCCTGGTAAATCTTTTCCGAACCCTCTACGGTTTAATAATATGCTTCTGATAACTGGGAGATCAGAACTGCACACATTACTCTAGAAGATGCCTCACTGACATCCTGTACAATCCTAACATGACATCCCAACTCCTTTACTCAAAGGCCTGAGCAAAAGAGGTCTCGTGCTTTCTTAACCACCCTGCCTACCTGTGATGCAAATGTAATTAAACGAAAAGAAAGCAACATTGAACCCTTAATGTACAGCTTCTGTGGAACGTTAATAACTAATTAAATGTGTTTGCATATGCTACCTTGAGACCTGATGTTATGTGCTTGTCTTATCTCAATGCAATGTGTTATCATCTATATGAAGATCGCAGACACTTTGTATGACCCTGTCGTCAGTGATCTCCTTCAGCAAATGACAGGTACAATGATGCACTGGAACAACATGCATCTTCATTCAGAATTATGACATAATATTTCAAATAGCTGGAAAGGAGAAAGGAAGTTTTAATTATGTCAGAATTCACTGTATTCTGCACGCCATACATTGTACAGATCAGAAATAAATGTTCCTTCTTTCTGCAGATAATGAAGCAAGTTGAATTAAAATCTCATTTATGGGTAATGTTAAAATTTAAGATGTTGAAACTTGGTTACAATTAATGATCAGTTACTAATTGTTTACTTTCGATTCGTCTGAATATGCTTTTATGCTCTTGATAATTCATCACCGGTAAGAGGTTTTTTTTTCAGAAAAAAGTCCTGAGGTTTCGAAGGAGATAATTGCTGAGAGTGGAGCTATGCTCTGAACAGGGGGCAACACAGTGGCTCTGTAAGCCTTAGGCAAGTGCATTGAAAGGGATGCTCTTCATAACATCACAGTGCTAGGGTCTACGTGGGTTTCCTCCGGGTGTCTAATGGGTTTCCTCCGGGTGCTCCGGTTTTCTTCCACAGTCCAAAAATCTGCAGTTTAGTGGATTTGCTATGCTAAATTGCCTGTAGTGTCGGGGGTTGGATCTAGGTGGGATATTCCTTGGAGGGTCAGTGTGAACTGTGAGCTAAATGGCCTGTTTCCACACTGCAGGGATTTGAAGAAGCCTTTTCTTTCATTTGAAAATGTCAGTGAGTGGAGAA
Organism: Stegostoma tigrinum; assembly: GCF_030684315.1. NCBI lineage: Eukaryota > Metazoa > Chordata > Chondrichthyes > Orectolobiformes > Stegostomatidae > Stegostoma > Stegostoma tigrinum. The sequence continues at coordinate 47,095,402 of NC_081370.1, forward strand.
CCTAAGAACTTGGAGGCTGTGTTTAACCAAAAACAGGGGTGTACTATTAATGATGCCTATACTTGGACTTGGAGAACTGATTTCTGGATCATGTGTTCTACCAAGTGCCTATCAGTGTGAAAATATTAGCTGAGAAAAAGATTAAGTCTTATGAACTAAGTTTGAGGTAGAAGATTACGTTGTTTAGAATTGTTCAGTAAACTTATTTATGGCTTGTACGATTTTTTTCTAGCTTTGTGAGAGCTTTTTGATCAAATGGAGTAAATGTTGAAAAAGCACTAGCATGCTTTTGGTTTATAAGCATCAGGAATTGATTTTTGTTTCTCAGAGTAAACTGATAATTTGCAAAGGTTTTTGAGTCATCAACTTACAGACTCATGCAATATACTAACAGGTCCTATAAACAGACAAAAATCTCCAATATCGAAAAATCCTAAAAACATCATTTTGTACTAACTTTTCATTTTACATATCACTTTATTTCTTATCATCATGATCCCAAAATATAGCTTACACAAGAACATAGAACATAGAACAGTACAGCACAGAACAGGCCCTTCAGCCCACGATGTTGTGCCGACCAGTGATCCTCATGAATGCACCCTCAAATTTCCGTGACCATATGCATGTCCAGCAGTCTCTTAAATAACCCCAATGACCTTGCTTCCACAACTGCTGCTGGTAATGCATTCCATGCTCTCACAACTCTCTGTGTAAAGAACCCGCCTCTGACATCCCCTCTATACTTTCCTCCAACCTGCTTAAAACTATGACCCCTCGTGTTAGCCTTTTCTGCCCTGGGGAATAGTCTCTGGCTATCAACTCTATCTATGCCTCTCATTATCTTGTATACCTCAATTAGGTCCCCTCTCCTCCTCCTTTTCTCCAATGAAAAGAGTCCGAGCTCAGTCAACCTCTCTTCATAAGATAAGCCCTCCAGTCCAGGCAGCATCCTGGTAAACCTCCTCTGAACTCTTTCCAAAGCATCCACATCTTTCCTATAATAGGGCAACCAGAACTGGACGCAGTATTCCAAGTGCGGTCTAACCAAAGTTTTATAGAGCTGCAACGAGATCTCATGACTCTTAAACTCAATCCCCCTGTTAATGAAAGCCAAAACACCATATGTTTTCTTAACAACCCTGTCCACTTGGGTGGCCATTTTAAGGGATCTATGTATCTGCACACCAAGTTCCCTCTGTTCCTCCACACTGCCAAGAATCCTATCCTTAATCCTGTACTCAGCTTTCAAATTCGACCTTCCAAAATGCATCACCTCGCATTTATCCAGGTTGAACTTCATCTGCCACCTCTCAGCCCATCTCTGCATCCTGTCAATGTCCCGCTGCAGCCCACAACAGCCCTCTATACTGTCAACAACACCTCCAACCTTCGTGTCGTCTGCAAACTTGCTGACCCATCCCTCAATCCCCTCATCCAAGTCATTAATAAAAATTACAAACAATAGAGGCCCAAGGACAGAGCCCTGTGGAACACCACTCACCACTGACTTCCAGGCAGAATATTTTCCTTCTACTACCACTCGCTGTCTTCTGTTGGCCAGCCAATTCTGTATCCAGACAGCTAAGTTCCCCTGTATCCCATTCCTCCTGAAGGCAACTCTTTACTCCAAATGGTGTCCTGGGCATAAGAAGGTTTTCAGGTGAGTTTTTCTCGATTTCTGCTAAAGATTTTGAGCACTGACTTGACAATCTAATGAGCAATGTTGGTGTCCTAGCACAGCTGCCTTGTATGAATGAGATTCGGGAGTTGAACCGAACTTACATTTTTAATCCCACTCCTGAAGGCACCCATGACAGATTTCCCGAATCTGTTGACACCATTCTAGAATCCCGTATGTGACATATTGAAGTCTTCAATTAGATCACAGTTCAGGTTACTCATGACTTCCTGGAATATTGTGGATCTGAAATTTGAATCTTGGTCAGATTGGATCATGATGAGCAGATCAGAGCTGGTGAAGAATTGAATTAATTCCCTCACTGCTATTTTGATGGATTTGGGTCTTGGGAATCAGCCTCTGGGAAACAGGCCATTGTGCCCATGATGTAAAGGATATACCGAATGCCTTTTATTTTGTTTTGGGCAGTGGATCACACTCAGTTCATTACCTCCTTGTGGAATAGTTCCCCAAAAGTCAACACGAGAATTGTAATTGAATAAATTCATCTGAACAGAAAATAATTTAGGAAGATGTTTTCTGAAACAATAAACCCATTTATGATTTCTTTTCAACTCTTATAGCCTGGTGACTACCACAATCTGAGCTGACTTTTTGCTGATAAGGCTTCTTCCTTTGTAATTGACAGGCCAGATGATTGGCTGAAGCTCCATCCACGTGCACAAGACATGTACATTTTCTCCCCACTTTGAATGGTGCCTTTCCTTCCATGTTCAAAATCGGATGATATTCAGCTTCGAATAAATTCTGATTTCATTAGACCTTCATGTGGTGTTCACTTTCAGTTTCTCAACAACAAATCCTTCCTGTCTAACACCCCGTACAGCAATTAATATGGTGGCTCAGTGGTTAACACAGCTGCCTCCCTGTGTTTGTGAATTTCCTCCAGGTGCTCTGGTTTCCTCCCACTGTCCAAAGATGTACAGGTTAGGTGGAGATAGTAGGAACTGCTGATGCTGGAGTCTGAAATAACAAGGTGTGGAGCCATTTCTAAAGAAGTGCCCAGACCCAAAACATCAGCTTTTCCGCTCCCCTGATGCTGCCTGGCCTGCTGTACTCATCGAGCTCCACACCTTGTTTTACAGGTTAGATGAGTTGGCCGTACTAAATGATGCATACTGCCCATGGATGTGCAGGCTGTGTGGATTAGCCTTGGGAAATGCAGGGTTACAGTGATAGGGTTAGGGAGTTGACTTTGGGTGAGGTGGTCTTCAAGTGATCAGTGTAGACTCGATTTACCAAATGGCTTGCTTCCACGCTGTGTGGATATTATGATTCCACGGATTGAAACTTGACTGTGATCCCTGGCAACGTTTTCTTTTGGTTTTATAAGTTTGACTTTATAAAAAAATCCATCAACTAACATCCCAAGTAGCTCTCTAGGTATTAAATATACTTTCTAGGAAAGGGTGTTTTGAATCTACTGTTCAAAAATCACTTTCTGACCTTGTGAAGCACGCAACTGCCTTTTAGACAAAAAAAAGCAATTCCCTTTTATCTCAATTTTTTGAATCCACAATCACAAATACTATGATCCCAGCTGATGTTATTACTGGACAAAACAGATCCCCAAATGGCTTGCGAGATCATATTTGTTTTGTTTTCGTTTTGGCAAGATAGTCTCTCACTGAAATCTTGAGCTTGCAACATTTTAGATTTGTTTTTAACAATAAAATAGAAATTTATGAAGCAAACAAAATGAAGATACAACATAATTAACTCGATTATTTGCTTAATACACAAACGTCAAGGTTTTGAAACATACTGTGAAATATCATACCATTAATCCCAAAAGCACACTTTTACAGATCCTAAAACACACCTGCATTGGAGTCAAAAGTATCCCTTGTACTGTGGTCACACCATAAAATTTCTTAATGAAAAAATAAACTATTGAAATATAGAGAGCAGCATAGTGGCTCAGCGGTTAGCACTGCTGCCTCACAATGCCAGGTTTGATTCCAGCCTCAAGCAACTGTCTGTGTGGAGTTTGCACATTCTCCCTGTGTCTGCGTAGGTTTCCTCCGGGTGCTGCAGTTTCCTCCCACAGTACATAGTGAACAGGCGAGGTGGATTAATCATAGGAAGTGCAGGGTTACACGAATAGGGAGGGTGTGGGTGGGATGCTCGATTCGGAGGTTTATATTAATTCGATGGGCTGCCCATTGTGGGGCAGCAGGGCTAACCACTGAGCCATTGTGCTGCCCTCATGGTTGAATATATTTAAATAATTTATTTTTTTCTCTTAAAGATGGAATCTGGGTCCCTGATGCTGTGAGGCAGCGGTGCTAACCACTGAGATATATTTGCATCAGGCTGCAGATTTTCCTTAACAGCACAGTTGTTTATTGCACAAAAGAAGAAATTTTAGAAATACATTTTGATCTATACTGTTTTGATAGCCTGTTTTAATTCTGCAAGTAACACTGCGTTGTCGGTAGACTTAAAGTTTATTCTCTTGCCCTGGATTTCTCCTCTGGGAGTGCATCTAGTTCACTGAATATTCGTTTTGCGTACAGATCAAATCACCTAAGTAACAGCACACTGCATTGTCGTATTCCACTTTTCATTTGAAACAGATCTGATTGTCTCTCTACAAGTGCGATGCTTGCTCCTTGGTTCCATTATAAGGCATGGATAAATCTCACATCTTTATTGTCAGCGCCACATTTCAGTGACATGACTATTAAATTTTAGTGATAAACATGATCAGATGTTCTTTTCAAAGATTCTGAAGTATCTGTTGATGTTCTTTTTTGTATACAGATATGTATCGAAGATTGTTCTTCAGTCACATGTCCCTTCTTATCATTCGATTTGAGATTTAAATCTAGATTTTGTTTCACCAGTATCTGACTCAAATGCATTTCTATTTCTTTCTATTATGATTTTCAAGACCACTTCAATGAGCTGACTCATGAAGCTGATGAGTGATAATGGGAACTGCAGATGCTGGAGATGAAGGGTCTAGGCCCGAAACGTCAGCTTTTGTGCTCCTGAGATGCTGCTTGGCCTGCTGTGTTCATCCAGCTCCACACTTTGTTATCTTTGATTCATGAATCTTATACTTCTAAAATGTGCTCCCTTTGCTTTCAGTTTTTTGGCCACTCATTATAATAAGAAATAATATAAAATAATATTATATAATACAATATAATAATATAATAAACATCTGCCATATTTAAGTAACCTGAAGGAATGGAGTGCAGCCATTAAACAAAGGCCCTGATTTTTCCCATTCCAGTGAGTCCCAAAAAAAGTCAGCATTTACAGCAAAATGTCAGAATAAATCAGGGATCTCAAAATACAATTGAAGATTTTCTCATTTTCACAGGGCAGGGATTGGGACTGTTCCATAGTTCACACATGCATGGTTCCCTGAAGCAGATGGTTATTAAAAAACTGCTTATGCCCAGAGAAAAAGGAGGCCTTGCTATCTGGAGCCCAAGTGCGGAAATTAGACCACGTAGGACCAGATCTGTTTGCAGTTCCTTGCTTTTGGTAGCCAGAGCGCTCCTTTGCAAAACTGGAGCACTCCCGTGAAAATGTTTCTTGGACAAATTGGAGGGTGAGGGTCTGAGGTCCGTTGGGTGAATGGGAATCAGGTAGCTGTCAGGAGGAGGTCAGGAGTCATTCAAAGGCAAGTCACGTGTCCTTTGGAATCATTGTCTGTGGGGACGATTGCACTTAAAAGCTGCAAAAACTCCTTAGAATGATCCAACCTGTCAAGATGTGTCAGCATGTATCAAAATATGTATTTATAAATTATAGCACTCTTATCAATAGAGTATAAAAATTAGCTTGAATGGAACTTTTTTTCTCTTGGGTGCATTGGAATTTGTGCCTACTCAATGAGTTTATGTGGGAGGTTAAGGGGGTAAGATTGATAGGTCTATGTGAGCAGTATGTTCACATGAGGTATAAAAGGGGTTGGAGGATGGGTAAACTGACTTAAGAGTGACACAGGGACTATGAGGGAGCATGAATGGAAGGTGCATGGTCATGTATTGGCATGGATGGGGTACATGGAGAATGGGGGTGGCAAACGGATTGCAAGCAGAGGGATATTTCCTGTTTCAATCTCTGTGCTGGGGTCTGGGGCAAACGTTTTGCCCGGTTCACCGAAGAAACCTCATCTGGCTCTCATTCTAATATACACACACCTCTGGAACTTCAGAAGCTAATTTTGAAAGTTTGCTTTAAGGATTCAGAATTTCTTCAGACTGCACGCCTAACCCAGCAAAAAAAAAGTTGGGCCCAGAGATTTCAACATTTTCTCTACAGGTCTTTAGCAAACTCGTTTGTACTAACTTAGCCCAGTGTCCTTTTAAATAAGAATGATTTACCAGATTTGCTATTCTCCTCTCTCCAGCATACGTCAACGTTCAATAAACACTTGGCATATGTGGAAGGGAAATTGATCAGATGGTCTTATCACCAAATTCCTGCTAATTTTTTTTCACTGCTTTTTATGCCGGGGTTCCTTTTTCAGTAAGATACAGGTGGGAGCCCAGTGAAGCCACAAACAATAGGTTTTCTTCCATCTCACTGAGAAAGTGACATGATTTTAAGTCAAACTTATGGAAGCCTTACACAGCTGTCAAACTCACTATAAAACTTTTATGGGGTTGCTGCGTCAGAATGACTGAAAGCAAGATGGAGAGCAGCAGTCAGCTGTAGGTAATTAAACCTTTGAATTTGCATAACATTCTGCTCATAACATTTGGTTTGTCAGGACAGTTTCTAGTTCAGGATTGCTACATTCTACTAATTTGCTTTGTCTTATCTATTCCTTTTAATAATTGCTGATCGGAGATGCAGTTGTGCCACGTTGGGTATGGATGGAGCGAGAAGAGGAGCAGAATCAACATCTAGTGCAAAGAATTATAAGAAACAGGGACAGAAATTTTCCCAGAGATAATGGGAACTGCAGATGCTGGAGAATCCAAGATAATAAAATGTGAGGCTGGATGAACACAGCAGGCCAAGCAGCATCTCAGGAGCACAAAAGCTCCCATTTGACCTATCATTTCCACTCTGCCATTCAATGAGGTCATGGCTGAGCTTATGTCTTCAACTTCACTTTTATACCTGTCACTAACATCCCACCATCAACCCCCTCCCCATTACTCTTACCTCCCTTGTCAACCGAAAATCTGTTCAAGTTATTTGAATATAGCCAATGATCCTGCCTCATCTGGTCTCTGGGTTTATGCATTCCAAAATTCAACCATCTGTGGCAGAAAAAAAAATCTCCCCATCTCCGTCTTTAATAGGAGGCCTCTTGCTTTGAGATTCTGCCTCAAGTTCTAGATTATCCCAAAAGAAAAAGGTCATCTATGTCAAGTCTTGTCCATATGTTTCATAAAGGTCACTTCGCATACTTCAAAATTCCAATGAGTACAGGACTAACCTTCTCAACCTTTCTTGAAAAGACAATCCCCTCACCTTTGTAATCCCACTTAGAGAACCTTCTCTGAAGTACTACCAGTTCAACTATATCTCCCCATTAAATAGGTTCAAATCGGTACACAGTGTACTTGCTGTGGCTTCACAAGTTGAACTTATTAAGAAAGAAATGTCAAAAAGGAAGACATCACAGGTGATTTGGTTATGGGAAAAGAAAAATCAGTTGTGTGTAAGAGCACTTTTGGACATAAAAACTAAAACACAGAAAAGAAGCTGGTAGGGCAGTTATGGTACAGTGGTAGCGTCCTTACCTCTAGATGAGCAAGCCCCACTTGCCATGTGGGTGTGTGCTCACATCTCTGAACAAATTGATGAGAATGAGAAAAGAGGAAGCCATTCCCAGCACAAAATGATTTGAAGGCCAAGAGTGAATTTGTCTGAGCTGCCTGTAAATCAATATATCATAACATCACAAAACTGCCTTCAGAAAATTCTCAACCACAGCTTTTGATTAATTTAGCTACATTTTTGATGGGGAATGACAGAAAATTCAAATTACCTTCCTTGGGTGCTTTAACATGACAATTATTTGATAAATAAGAGCAGCTGTGCTCTCTTCTCGCATTTGTCTCTTTGCCTGGATTCTAAATCCCAATGGATGTTAAGCAGCAAACCGTACAGGGTGAAATATAGTACAGGCTGGTGTCTGATAGCAATGTGAAGCAGGGGCATGGATTGCCTGGCCATTGGGAGGTCAGTGGGTTGGAGTTTTTCAAGAGTTCAGAGAGAGAAGCGAGGTGGAGAGAGGTGAGGGTAGGTCTCAGAATTCCATGCCATGTCATCATGGCCTGTCAACGAAAATACACAAAAATAATTTTAAGGGGTAACATGTCATGACCTGTACTATTTTGTCACAAAATTGGCTTGCTGAAAAACATACAACCTCTTTCCCTTCAGGTAACTGAATTAAAATTACAACCAGAGCAAAATGACGTTAGCCACTGATATTGAGACTTTTTTTTTGACAGGTCCTCGTAGATTCTGCTGAATTGACTACATTAAGTTTCCAGAACATCAGCTTCTAGTGATTCCGGAGGGGCTTAGAAACATGGGCAATTTTTAATAGGCTTGTTCCCTTCTTCACAACAATTCTTCTTGGTTTCTGTTGAAAGACTAGCTTTGAGGTCATTCTTAGTGTTTCTGTTCAAGTGAGTAATTGGTGTCACTGGTGTGAGCAAATACTTATTGCAACTCATCTGAAGGAAAGAAATACATGGAGTGATGAACGAAGGTGCTGCCCAAATGCAGGGACACAAAGACTAAGCCATTCAGCCCGTTGAGTCTGCTCTGCTATTCAATGAGTTCATAGCTGATCTGATAATCCCCAATTCAACTTTCCTGGCTTTTTCCCATAGCCCTTGCTTGCTTAACTGATTGACAATCTGTTCATCTCAGCCTTGAAAATTCTTAATGGCCCTGCTTCACCAGCACTCTGCAGTAAAGGTTCACTACACTCTAAGAGAGAAAGTTCCTCTTCAGTTGTATCTTAAATGATCGAGGCCTTATTCTGAGATGATATTTTCTGGTCGCACACTCTCACACAAAAGGGAACCTCTCTGCTTCTACCCTGTCTTCTAAGTAGACATTAGAAATACCCATGGCAAGTATGAAACTTTATTTTGGGGAAATACATGGACAGAATAACCATTTCTCAATACATTTTTGAAAAGAAAAGATATATTTCAAAGAGTTAGTTAGATTGTGAAGAACATAAGTCATAAGTCCAATGCCTTAGCTTTTGTATCTGATGTGAGTTTTGAATTCTGAGAGTAGACTGATATTCACATCTTCCACAGATATGGTGGGCAGAAACTTGCCTGTAACTGAATAACGTAAGCAATGGCAAATCAGTTGGGAAAATATTGCGAGATCAGCAGAAGAGAGAGTGCCAAAATTGAGAGGAAAATTTACAGCTCTTCAACCAAATTTTGAAAAGCTGATATTCCGTCATCCATTGTCATGCATGCATTAACATGATATAATTACCAATCCTGCCTCAATGATATACTGTCCGATATTCCGGATAGAAACTAGATGGTTTCAATTGCTGACATGAAAGTCAGAGTGGGTACATGGTAACTCTTATTTGCTGCTAGCTCCCCTGGACCTCATTCTTGGATATCAGTCATAGAATCCCCACAGTGTGGAAATAGACTATTCAGCCCATCAAATCCACACTACCCCCCCAACAAAGAGCTTTCCATCTAGACCTACCCTCCCACCCTATCCCTGTAAACCTGCATTTCCCATGGTAAACCCACCTAAACTGCACATCCCTGAACATTCATGGGCAATTTAGCATGGCCAATCCACCTAACCTGCGCATAGAAAATGGAACTGTTCAGCACAGGAATGAGTCCTTTGGCTCACAATGTTTTGCCAAAAAAACGAACACCTTTAGACTGTGGGAGAAAACCCATACAGACATGGGGAGAACGTGCAGACTTCACACAGCTAGTTGCCTGAGGCTGGAATTGAACCTGGGTCCTTGGTGCTGTCAGGCAGCTGTGCTAACCACTAAGTGACTGTGCCACACAAGCATCAGCCCACCCAAATCACCAACATTGCAGTGCTTGCTCCATGGGCACCCTGAAAATCTACTCCTTCCCCATCGACAGATTCTGGCATTGGATATGTGCCAGCTTCACTGTAGCCTCATGTCACATCACTGACCCAATTACAATTCAGTTCTGTACTTCAATGCTGCACGTTGGAACACATTGGCTCATAAAACTTCTGCTTTGCCTTACTGGTCAGTGCAGGCAGAAATCCAGGAATTTTATCAGAGTTTTCATCATGCATTACTCAAGAAAGTTGACATACTGTTGTAAGCCACTGTGCTGGACAAACATCACACTTGTAACATGTGCTTGTCACATAAATGACAAGCATCCAGCATGTGCTTCAACCAAATAGCCATGTCTCAATTTGGCTTCAACCAAGTTAAGGTAGACAACCTTCAGCATGATGGAGATAATAATGGTAGCTACCACACCCAGGCGTTGGAGAAGTAAACATTTTCTTACTGTGCAGGGGGAGGGTCCATTTTTAATGATGTGAGGTCCTTCAGAGGTCAATAGTATTAAATAGCCACCCATACCCAGATAGACAAATGACCTATGACCCAGAATGCTGAATGTGAGCCTTATAAATTGATCTACCGTGTAGAGTATAAATCCTATCTCCAATCACTCTCCAACGCATCATGCAACATTACAAATCCACCACACTAAAACCTGTCATACATAATGAATGTATTATGGTGAGGTTGTAAAAGTAGCAATCACCTTCCAAAGTCCTGTTTCCCAATCATGGTGCAGGAGTTGCTTACTCCACACCTTGGACTGCAAAACTTTGGGTAACCCTAAGAATGGCCCAGGCCGTGTATCTTGAATCTTGTGGTTGTAGCTAAAATGGTGATTGCTCACACAACTGGTGATGGACAAGTTTTGACTAATGTGGGAAGATACCTGCAGTGAGGTTTCATCTGTAGTAACCATGTCCCTCAGAAGGTATTCTTCTTCTTTTTATCCCCACTGTGTCACGGTGTAGTCCTGGGCTCAGTTTGGAAGGAGCCTGACTTACTGAGGTGGCTGCTGGTCTTGGAGTTTTGGTTGGGTGACCATCGATGCACTTGTGGCAGGGCAGCGCAGACATTGCTGAGTGTCCCCTACCCCAAGACAGGTTCTCCCTCTTCAACTTGAACTTGCACAGGGCAGAAGGTGATGGCCAGACTGGAGCTGGCAGTAATGGGAGGTCAGCATACATTTCTTATTTGGTTATCAAGTCTTGGATGCTTTAGCATCACCACATGAACAGTTATGGGCATCATCGGCTCCTCTGAGCAACACATGTCATAACAGGGTACATTACAGGTAAAACGCGTAGTAGGATGGAATCAGGCTCTAATAGTAATAAATAGATGCTGTAGGGTCCCCACCTGCTGAGTTTCACCCACAATTTCTGTTTTTGTTTCAGATTTCCAGCACTCACAATGCTTTGTTTTGTTTTAATCACTAACTTGCTCCCTTTTAAGTTAAATTACTGCTAGATTTGTGAGCCTTACGTCAGCTGTTGGGAAAGTGTTGGAAAAGGTTATAAGAGGTAGGATTTATAATCATCTAGAAAAGAATAAATTGATTAGGGATAGTCAGCACGGTTTTGTGAAGGGAAGGTCATGCCTCACAAACCTTTGTGAGTTCTTTGAGAAGGTGACCAGACAGGTAGATGAGAGTAAACCGGTTGATGTGGTGTATATGGATTTCAGCAAGGCGGTCGATAAGGTTCCCCACAGTAGGCTATTGTACAAAATGCGGACGAATGAGATTGTAGGAGATATGGCAGTTTGGATCGGAAATTGGCTTGCTGAAAGAAGACAGAGGGTGGTAGTTGATGGGAAATGTTCATCCTGGAGACCAGTTACTAGTGGTGTACTGCAAGGGTCGGTGTTGGGTCCACTGCTGTTTGTCATTTTTATACGACGAAGGATGCTGTAGGTTGCAGAGAGACATAGATAAGCTGCAGAGCTGGGCTGAGAGGTGACAAATGGAGTTTAATGCGGACAAGTGTGAGGTGATGCACTTTGGTAGGAGTAACCAGAAGGCAAAGTACAGGGTTAATGGTAAGATTCTTGGTAGTGTAGATGAGCAGAGAGATCTTGGTGTCCATATACACAGATCCTTGAAAGTTGCCACCCAGGTTGACAGGGCTGTTAAGAAGGCATAGAGTGTTTTAGCTTTTACTAATAGAGGGATCGAGTTCCGAAACCAAGAGGTTATGGTGAAGCTGTACAAAACTCTGGTGTGGCCGCACTTGGAGTATTGTGTACAGTTCTGGTCACCGCATTATAAGAAGGATGTGGAAGCTTTGGAAAGGGTGCAGAGGAGATTTACTAGGATGTTGCCTGGTATGGAGCGAAGGTCTTACAAGGAAAGGCTGAGGGACTTGAGGCTGTTTTCATTAGAGAGAAGAAGGTTGAGAGGTGACTTAATTGAGACATATAAAATAATCAGAGGGTTAGATAGGATGGATAGGGAGAGCCTTTTTCCTAGGATGGTGACGGCGAGCACGAGGGGGCATAGCTTTAAATTGAGGGGTGAAAGATATGGGACAGATGTCAGAGGTAGTTTCTTTACTCAGAAAGTAGTAAGGGAATGGAATGCTTTACCTGCAACGGTAGTAGATTTGCCAACTTTAAGTACATTTAAGTCATCATTGGACAAGCATATGGATGTACATGGAATAGTGCAGGTTAGGTTTCAGATCGGTATGACAGGTCAGCACAACATTGAGGGCCGAAGGGCCTGTACTGTGCTGTAATGTTCTATGTTCTATGTTCTATTTTAAAAGTTTTTCGGGTTTACAGGTAAACTCACACCATCAATAACCTGCCCTTTTTCTTGGATCGTGGTCCTGAGTACTGTGCAGTGCTGTCAGTTGATGTTTTCCTGCTCACTTTGGTTTCCATCACCAATGCTATAAAAATCATGTTCATTACAAAGATTGTCACACAAATCCCCCTCAACAAATCTGGGTCTTCTTAAAGATTGTAGCAACTGGGATAAAATTCTGTTAATCTGCAAAAGCAGCTTTGAGAATTTGATACTGGTTATATCAGGTCAATTTTGCTTAATTAAAAGCTTAGGGATGAGCAGTCATTCATGATGAGCTCATTCAGGTGCAATGGCTCTAAAACTGTAGCTGCTTACAGAGTTCCATCATTTGTGGATACATACTTATTGTATGATCTGCAGCCTGTGTGTTGAAAACATCGCTCAGTGTTATCTATATGTTAGGGTTATCATGTCCACTGGAATGCTGGAAACAGGGTTCATCCAATTTCTGGAGATTGCCCATAACAAACAGTTTTTGCTTTTAACTGTCGGCATCTTTTAAGTTGAATGTGTTTCTTGTTGCAGAATTGGCGACACTCGTTGCCAGAGGTTACAGCTTGAATGTTATCCTTGGCTGACCTGGAAACTGTCTGTCTCTTATTGGCTGCTATATGCATGTTGGAGTGAATTGGGGATGTGCACTCAGCCTGTGTGACCACATTATAAATTCATCTAAGATAACACGTTGCATTGAGAGCACATGACACAAGCACATGACATAGCTCTCAAGTTAGCATGTGCAAACACATTCAGTTAGTTGTTAACATTCCACAGAAGCTGTACATTAAGGGTTCAATGTTGCTTTCTGTTTGTTTAATTACATTTGTGTCACAGGTAGACAGGCTGGTTAAGAAGGCATTAAGACTTCCTTTGCTCAGGCCTTTGAGTAAAGGAGTTGGGATGTCATATTAGGGTTGTACAGGATGTCAGTGAGGTGTCCTCTAGAGTAATGTGTGCAGTTCTGAGCTCCCAGTTATCGGACAAAGAAACCTACAGCACAGGAACAGGGCCTTCAGCCCTCCAAGCCTGCGCCGATCAAGATCCTCTGTCTAACCTGTCATCTATTTTCCAGCGGTCTGTGTCCATTTGCTCCCTGCCCATCCATGTACCTGTCCAAATATATCTTAAAAGACGCTAACGTGTCTGCGTCTACCACCTCCGCTGGCAACGCATCCCAGGGCGTCCACCACCCTCTGTGTAAAGAACTTTCCACGCATATCTTCCTTAAACTTTCCCCTTCTCACTTTGAACTCATGACTCCAAGTAATTGAGTCCCCCACTCTGGGAAAAAGCTTTTTGCTATCCACCCTGCCTATACCCCTCATGATTTTGTAGACCTCAATCAGGTGCCCCCTCAATCTCCGTCTTTCTAATGAAAATAATCCTCATCTATTCAACCTCTCTTCATAGCTAGCACCCTCCATACCAGGCAACATCCTGGTGAACCTCCTCTGCACCATCTCCAAAGCATCCACATCCTTTTGATAATGTGGCGACCAGAACTGTACACAGTACTCTAAATGTGGCCGAACCAAAGTCCTATACAACTGCAACATGACCTGCCAACTCTTGAATTCAATACCCCGCCCAATGAAGGAAAGCATGCCATATGCCTTCTTGACCACCCTATTGACCTGCGTTGTCACCTTCAGGGAACAATGGACCTGAACACCCAGATCTCTCTGTTCATCAGTTTTCCCTCGGACTTTTCCAATTACTGTGTAGTTCGGCCTTGAATTTGATCTTCCAAAATGCATCACCTCGCATTTGCCCGGATTGAACTCCATCTGCCATTTATCTGCCCAACTCTCCAGTCTATCTATATTCTGTTGTAATTTCTGACAGTCCCCTTCACTATCAGCTACTCCACCAATCTTAGTGTCATCAGCAAACTTGCTGATCAGACCACCTACACCTTCCTCCAGATCATTTACATATATCACAAACAACAGTGGTCCCAGCACAGTTAGTAGGAACTGCCGATACTGGAGAATGTGAGATAACAAGGTGTAGAGCTGGATGAACACTGCAGACCAAGCAGCATCAGAGGAGCAGAAATGCTGACATTTTAGGCCTAGGCCCGTCATCAGAAAATTTTTTCTCTTATAGCTTGTAAACTATCACTTATAAATTTACCTTCTGTGATTATTGATTCCTGGAGTGGGACTTGAATCCTGACTCCCTGATGCAGAATGCTACACCCTGCAGATGAAATCTGGCCACTCGTCATGTGAGAATTCTAGATTTAAATCTGTAGCAGTATAAACATTTCCGTGCGATATTTAAAGGCGCTTCAGATGGTAAACTTGCTTTTCTGTTGCCTCTCAACAGTAGCTTATATAAAAATAAAGTAAATCAGGTGAATCAAGTCAGTGTAATTTTTACTTGAACCTTGAATTCTGTGCTTTTTCCAAATGATCTATGGTCCCTGCTAAGGAGGCTATTTGCTACCGAGACCCTAATTAGTGCTTGAAATCTGAATCAAATGAATGTTACTGATGTTTTTTTCCACTAACATGATTTCACATTGTTCCCAAAGGAACTGGACCATAATTATTCCTGTACCACATAAATGAGTGAATGCTGATGATTGACAATGACAGAATTAACACCATCAACCCTGAAAGCACTGGCCCGATATTGTAACACAATGCAAGGGAAATGATTAATCTTTTTTAATTATCTACAGCGAAGCGCAGAAATTGAAACACGTATGAATAAGGTATTGTAGTTGGTAACCAACTAAAAAATGATTGTCCTTTGCGGACAATAGTAAATAAGTACAATGAATATTCACTCACCTGGAAAATTAGAGAGAACTTTATGTGAAATATGTGGATGGTTTGATTGGCTAAGCGAGCCCTAGTCAGAAAATCTGCTTCCCATCCATTTTCAATTTTACCTAAAGGCTGAAGATGAACTCACACTTAAGAGGCAGGCTGCAGATTTAAATATCTCGTCTTCCTGCTGCTTTTCTTTTGGGGAATTGGGATGCTCAAATGTGGGGAGTCTTGTAATATGTTCAAGATGATGATGAAGTTGATTGAGAAGCTTAGCGGCTCTGAACAGGCCTTTGGATCCAAATACCTGTCTCATGAGCCTTCATGATCAGGATTTCCCCAAGCAAAGTATTCTTCAAGGCCTTCAACATTCCAACCTGAGGTCCAGCACAGCCATGATCTCATGTCACCCTGAACCAGGATCAATTTCTCCCCATTCCCTCACAATGAAAGCTCAGAATTATAGTCCCTGATGACCCAACATCTTCCCCAGGAGCAGTAGCTTACTCCTTTCTCTGCCTGACCTGATAAATCTCTCCAGTGTTTTCTGTTTCATTAATTTATTTGGTTTTAGTTGTTGGCTAGGCCAGGATTTGTTGCCCAATGCCTTGATAGGTGATGGTCAGCTGTTTTCTTGGACTGCTACACTCTCTGGGATGAAGCATTGCCTACTGCATTGGTAGAGAGCAATTCCAGGATTTGTATCCCAGAAACAGTGAATAAATATCTCTAAAGCTCCAAGGCATAAAGAAAAATAAGTAAAAAATGACTTTTTTATTAGTGGAAATCAACGGAGAACAGTTATTCTGGTCAGTAACAATAGCAATAAATGCTTCTATACAGGATTTAAGCTAGACACAGATGCAGGTGTTATACTCTTAACAGACTATTTTTTGTGAGTGAGTGCGTGTGTGTGTATGTGAGTGTGTGTATGTGTGTGTGTGTGAGTGTGTGTGTGAATATGAGTGTGTGTGAGTGGGAGGGTGTGTATGTGTGGGTGTGTGTGTGGGTATGAGTGTGTGTGTGTGTGTGTGTGTGTGTGTGTGTGTGTTTAGGGGCGGTTGCGTTCTCAGTGCTGCAGAAAGAGTTAGTTAACTATATTAATTGGCATAGCCTTGTAATAAGAAGAATTTAAACTATGTGACCAATTGAGAAAGTTGGAAGAAAGGGAGCCTAGTTCACCATTTCTCAGTTGATTAGCATTTGACATCTTTCTCTCTGTCTTTCTATCCATTTGGACTAGTGGCGAAAGGGTTGAATCATTGCCCAGACATATATTCAAAACGTCAGGATACAAGGGTCAAGTCCATTGTACCTCACAGACCCACTCATATCATCACAATGACTGCCATTGCAGCCTTCAAAGAGATAGCATGGTAATTAGCTGCCTCCATGCTCACTACTTTCTGAAGGATGGTGGAGATATTTGCAAGACTGAAGGCCCAGTTGGAAGGGTGGCAGTGATATCAGCCTACAGACCTCCTTAGACAAGTCAGAGCTACCAAGGCAGGCAGGTGAATACAGAGTTTCCCTATGTTACCTGAATGAAAGGAATTAAATAAAAAGGTTCAAAGGTGGAGTGGCCTTCGCAGTGGAAGGTAAATCCTTCCAAAGGACTAGCGATTGCAGTCTTTCATCGCCGCAAACCCATCAGAAGCACATGAAGCCTTTGACCATTACTGCTTGCCCCTTTGAGCCTTTCCGGGGTCAAATTTCATGCTCCATTCTCTCCACAGCCTGACAGGTTTGAAGGTCTTGGGTGCTTGTTTGCTGCCAACCCTCCTGCCCATGTCCCACTTCAATTATAGCAGGGACTCTGTTGGTATGGGTTGACATTTTGGTCAGGTGACCAATCGTTTATCATCCTGCAGCCACTGCGATTTAACTGGTGGTGGGAGAGGCTTAGGGCAATCACAAAGTATAGACAGGAGAATTTGTAACTGTTATTCCTTTATGTTTACTGTGCCTCAATGATTCCTTCCAAATATCACATGGACAGAGGCAACACAATTCAACACATTGAGGAACATTATACGTGCACAAGGTATATCTATTTTGGAAGAATGATAAATTGGTCCAATCACGTAAAACATTGTAATTAACTATTTCAGCATTTTTTGCAAGCTCAGCAACTAATAGGGAATGAGAACACATACATAATTTTGCCCAGCTTCGGTATGTCAAAAATATTACATGTATGCTTGAGCTATTCAACAAAGTAGTCAGTTCACATTGTCAATGTCCATGTTACCCTTTCACATTCCTCACCTTCCTTTTTTTCAAAGAGTTGTCAATGTTCCTCTTTCTCCAAGTACCAACAGTCTTAGCCCTGCAAAATCTTTCCCTCAACTCAAAAGGCCATTGTACATAATGAGCTCATGGCGTAAAGAAATGCTACCAGTGAATAATTTATGGGACCCTGGTGGGAGTACAATTCAGGAGAGTCATCATGAATCTTGATGTTTGTCCATTTTAGTTAAGGCCATAAGACATAAGGGCAGAGGTAACCCATATATACTCTCAAGTTTGAATTTAACGGGATTAGGACTGATCTGATTATTCTCAACCCCTCATTTTTGGCTTTCCCCATTCCATTGATTTCCTTCCTGATTGAAGTATCTGATTACCTCAGCCTTGGATATATATGATGACTTAGCACCTGCAGTCCTCAGCAGGAAAGAATTCTGCAAATTCAGTACATTCTGAGAGGAGAAATTTCACCATTTATCTGTCTTAATTAGGCCATCTTTACTCTGAGATTACACTTTCTGGTCCTAGATTCTTCCACAAGGGGAAACAACCTTTCTATATCTGCTCTGTCAAAACCCCTAAGAATGCCATATGTTTCAAAAAGTTGAAATTCAAATGAATACAGGCCTAAGTCGCACAACCTCTCCCTATATGCAAACAGCCAGGATCATCTTGGTGAACCTTCTCTGGGTTGCCTCCAATGTCGGTATATAGCTTTAGCTCTAGCAAGGTTTCCTTGTTTTTTTAATCTCTATTCCTTTGGAAATAAAGATTGTAAATATCTAGTCATTGAATCAACAAGAACAGAAGTGTGAAACAAAACATTGTTTGAATAGAATGTGGCTGAATTTTCACGTTGCTCCCTTTTTTACTGAACTTATGAAATGTGCCATTTGAACCTTGTGGGTTGCTGCTTTCTCTTCTATATACCTGGCTAGAGGCTGCTGGAGCAGAAGGACTGGTATAGCATCTCTGTTTGATTCACCCCTTCCTAACCCTTCATTAGTTCCCCAATCTTGGCATGGAGCCGTGTGATTCTGAGCAAGTGTGAGCATCTGAGAGTTGAAGTATGAGAAGGAAACATACATAAGGGTCCTCTGAGGTGGACACATTCAGGCTACAAATGCCAAGGATCATTGCCCATATCAAACAGTTTGACCTGCCTGTGGCTATGATTCTGGGCACCTGAAGGATATATGATAGATATTTAATGTGAGTGAGGGGAGAATCAGGATAAATGGCCTGGAAACAGAAGAGACACCATGCTTGTACTGGCACAGTACTCCATGTAAGAAACACACAAATTTTCAGTACCCAAAAGTCAATTTCAATTTCAATTTTCCAGCCTTTACAAAATCTAATTACCTTTGTGCTCAACGTTATTGGATCCTATTTAGAACAAAACCTGAGATAAAGTGATCATTCTCTCACTGTTGAAACCTTTCTGTGATGAATATTACTGTCTATCACAGTTATGTCATGGAAACATGACTGAAGCAGTCTCTTGGCACTGCATAATGATAATTGACAAGAGGTACCTAAGAACGAAGAAAAAATCTGGTTGTTGTTGATGAGATGAGTCATAATCAGTGTTTTTTTTATATATATAAGACAGTATTTGGTAGCATTGTGTGTACATCTGACCTGAAGATAAAAAGACTAAGCCGGAATTTCTGAGGAGTGAGAATCACACACACACTGTCATTTTACCCCTCTTTTTACACAACAAAAGTTCTCTGAATTTTTAGTAGTGGATTTGGGTCAGAGTTCCTTTGGAACCCTTCCATTCTGACAGGTCGCTCATCACGTAGAACAGTTTGGGGGGGAAAGCAAATGAATCTCCCTTTTCATAGATGTCAGTTGTCAGATTCTGAAACTAAAAGGTTTAGCTCTGCAGAAAGACACTTTGACAACTGCTATTAAAGAGTGAGTCTATGAAGTTAGTGTGAGGTTAGTGTGCCAGAAGTGTCAGGTGCCAGAGGTGTAGAGAGCTAACCGTGCAAGGGGCCAGTTGAGAGGTATACCAGCTGATGGAATGTCAACTGGGTACAGGACCAGTCAGCATGGGGTAAAGTGCCACGTGGGTGGGCTACCAGGCAAGCCTGTTGAAGGCAGGCTGCAAAGGGATCCAGGTAAAAGTTGTAATGCTTTGGGTGTATTGAGGTGCGTGGGAGGTGTGGGCTGGACACTGAGGGTCTTTAGTTTTGGGTCATTGGGTATAAAAGCACGTCGCAGATCAGGGTGTTGAATTTGGTAGAGGGGAAGCTGTGTTGTGTCTGACATAGGGGCTTGCATCCAGGGGACGGTTGGGGGAAACTTTGAATTGGAGTGGTGTCAGGTCTGGTACTGGGAGGAGGCTGGATGTCAAGTATGGTACTGGGAGTAACAGA
This sequence comes from Stegostoma tigrinum, assembly GCF_030684315.1. Taxonomy (NCBI): domain Eukaryota; kingdom Metazoa; phylum Chordata; class Chondrichthyes; order Orectolobiformes; family Stegostomatidae; genus Stegostoma; species Stegostoma tigrinum. The sequence continues at coordinate 47,115,386 of NC_081370.1, forward strand.
GTTGTGTCCTGGGGCAGTGCCACGGGGTGGATCTAGGCTGGTGGCAGGGGAAAGGGAATCAGTTCTCGGAGGTGGGGATAGGGACTATCGGGTCTGATATCGGGTGAATGTGATATGCTGAACATGAAGGGATAGGGGTTGTTGAGTCCCAAAGGGGCAGGGGAAGAGGTGTTTATCATGTCCTGGACATAGAGAGTGGTGTCAGTCACAGGAATGGATAAGGTGTTTTGGGGCCCAAGGAGAGAAGGGATGGATACTAGGGGTGCAGTGTGAGGGTGGGCTGAAATGAGATGGTATTGGGTGCCAGGGAGATGGAGGGCTGTTTGACACCAAGGCTGTTGTAACAGTTCTGGAGAAGGTTTTATGAGCTGCATTTTGGTCAGTTGAACAGTCACTCAGGAGTTACTTTAGACGTTTAATAGTCTAACCTGTCCTGAGGGGATCGCAGCGGAACCTGCAAATTTTAAAATAGATAATTTGTGGAGGGTTTGAAGTGTAGGGGAATCATCTGATGGAATCTTCTGTTTCCTGGGCAATTCCTTCAGGATCCGTTCAGATTGGGTGTGCTCAGACTCTCAGCGCACAATCCCCATCGCCACTTCATCATTGGTTGTATGGCCATCAAAACATTCAGACCAATGATCTTAAGAGGAGAGTTAACATCATAGAAACTAAACAGGCAACAATTACTCCTAGATCATTTTCAAGCCTTTCATAAGTCTGCACATATTTTTTCTCTGTTCATCGGTTTTATTTCATTACAACTGCCTTGCATTTATTTCAAATTACAACCTCTTAAGTGAGAATACATTAAAAGGCGATAATTTCATTCGAGTGTTTAATGAAATAATTATAATTTGCTGTTTCTACTTTTCCTAATTTGTGAATTTTAGACATCCTCCTATTCGTGTTCCCCATCTTTTCTGTCTCTTGGCTGCAGAATTCCTCTTGGAATGTAAAATGCAAGTATATATAGAAACCATTTACCATCCAGTCACCAAGTAGAAATTAGATGTATAGGTATTTAAATGGTCATGGGCACTTATTCACAACAATTTACAACCTGTTGTTGTAACTTTAACCTCTTTAGAGTATGCTAGACAAACACCAGCCAGAAGTAGATCAGGTCTTTAATCAAATTTATTGATTGAGTTCCAATGAAGTTAATGAGCCGCATTGCAAACTTCAATCTATGTAGCGAGGTCATTGCAACATCTCACAACGTTAATTTTGTGGTAAGGTAACCAAGCTCAGAAAGGTGAGTTACTTGTTTATTAGGGTTTACTATGATTGGTGAAGAGCAGGTCCCTTGAGAAAAAAAAAGACTCTTCTCTCCATCTTCTTGTAATGATTTTAGTGGGAGCTGTTCCTTGGGTTCCCTGTATTAGCTTCTTGCTGCCTGCTTCCTTGAGGGTTCAGATTGGAGGCGGACAGAACCAGTGCAGAAACTTCTCAGGAATTAAAACCTGCATGTCTCACTGATGGATAACTTACAGTCTGCCCCAGCTACCTCCTCCCCGACAAGATTCCACTCATGGAAATGAAACGTAAATGTTGTTGTGACCACAGCATGCATGAGCTCTCTTAGGTACATCAAGTGGGAAGCTCCTGTGATTGGTTTTGGCAAAGCCAGCTAATTAATCATTTAAAAGTGTATCCTGCACAGCTTGAGTCTTTTCAATAGCTGACAGTACACCATAGACAAAAGGAGCTAGTGGTCAATCTGAACACTGTGCAAAGTCTCATTCAAGATCCAGAACTATAAGTGGCAGAATGTGATGTAATTTAACCAATGTAAGAGGAGAAAGTTAATGGTTGTGTTGTGCACTCAGATGTAACATGCCAAAACTGTAACCCACCCATTTACAACTGTGCAGACAAATGCCAAGCTATCAAGCATCATACCTTTTTAAGTATCTCTTCGGTAAGATTAATAGATAGACTGCAATGGATACCCAAGCACCTAGACACATTTGTGATTTCCAAAGACTTTTAGTTAGGATTCATGGTTGTCAGGAGTTTTTGGAATTTTGAAACCAGGGCCAAAGCTTTTTACTAATTGGAGGATGTCAGCATTGCTGTCAAGGACGATGTATAGGCGACCTCTCAGTGTTCACATGTGTTGAGTCCTGGAAATGGTCTCATGGAATCCGACAGCAGAGAGTGCTTCTGATGGAAGTTGCAGACTGTAAGCATTGGGACCACACTAGAAGATTTGGCACAGGGAGCAAAATAAATGGGCTTCTGAAGATGATGACTATCCTTGGAAGGATAGAAATCACAGCAGTTCCAGGAGGTTAGGGGAAATTGAAGCTGTTGATAAGGATGCAGAGCCAAGAGAATGAAAGATTTGACATGTGAAACTTCCAAAAAATATTTACACCTGTTTCTGCATGAAATACATGGAATGCATGATTTGTTGTTTGTAACAAGTTTAAAATTGTTTATCATGTGGATTGATAAATAATTAAGAACAAAATCAAAAGTTGCTGGAAAAGCTCAGCAGGTCTGGCAGCATCTGTGGAGAAAAAATCAGAGTTAACGTTTCAGATCTGGTGACCCTTCCTCAGAACAATAAATAATGAGCACCTTTTGGGTTTTTTAAGTAATTTTTTGATATTGGGACCCTTGGAGGATATATTCTGGGGAATTAAAAACATGGAACAGGGAAATGGCAGATAGTTTAACTAAATACTTTGCATTTGTCTTCTCAAAACGTCTGAACATCACGAAGAGAACAGATAAACTATGTCCTAATGAGAGCCAAGGTATTGTGACAGTCACCGTCAGAGGAGACAAATTATTTGACAAGTTAATGGAACTAAAAGCAGACAACGTGCCATGTCTGATCACCTCCATTTAAAGGTGGTGGTTGGAGAGATAGAACAGGCTTTGGTTAAATGTTCTAGGACTCACTGGGTTCTAGGAGGATTGTAGCAGACTTGAAATTTATCAGTCATGTTTGAGAAGGGAGGGAGACAGAAAACTATAGGTCAGTTAACCTAACATGTTGGGACAATACAAAATTCCATTATTAAGAAAGTAAAGCAGGATATTCCAAGCTTTACACAATCAACCAGAGACAAAGTAGTTTGTGAATGGATATCATTTGACAAATTTGCAAGCATTCTTTGAGGATATAACAGAGTGGACAAAGGGGAACAAGCAGATTTAATGTATTGGGATTTGCATACTGAATTTGATAAATTGACTCTTATAAAAGCTTATTGCAGAAGATAGGATCTCATGGCCTCATAGGTAATGAGCTAACATAGACAAAGAGATAGTAAGAACTGCAGATGCTGGAGAATCTGAGATAACAAGGTATAGAACTGGATAAGCACAGCAGGCCAAGCAGCATCAGAGGAGCAGGAAGGCTGACATTTTGGGCCTAGATTTTCTGAAGAAGTTTCTAGGCCCAAAACATCAGCCTTCCTGTTTCTCTGATGCTGCTAGGCCTGCTGTGTTCATCCATCTCCACACCTTATTATCTAACATAGACAAAGGATTGATTAGCCCTCAGAAGACCAGATAAAATGCAAAGCTAGTAGAATGCCACAAAGATCAGTCCTAGACTATCAATTACTACTATCTATATTAAAGACTTGGGGGAGGGGATAAAACGCAATGTATCCAAATTTGCTGATGATACAAAAATAGGCCAGAGGACATATTGTGATGAGGACATAAGGAATCTGCACAGAGTTATAGATATCAGAGATAATGGGAACTGCAGATGCTGGAGATTCCAAGATAATAAAATGTGAGGCTGGATGAACACAGCAGGCCAAGCAGCATCTCAGGAGCACAAAAGCTGACGTTTCGGGCCTAGACCCTTCATCAGAGAGGGGGATGGGGAGAGGGAACTGGAATAAATAGGGAGAGAGGGGGAGGCGGACCGAAGATGGAGAGTAAAGAAGATAGGTGGAGAGGGTGTAGGTGGGGAGGTAGGGAGGGGATAGGTCAGTCCAGGGAAGACGGACAGGTCAAGGAGGTGGGATGAGGTTAGTAGGTAGCTGGGGGTGCGGCTTGGGGTGGGAGGAAGGGATGGGTGAGAGGAAGAACCGGTTAGGGAGGCAGAGACAGGTTGGACTGGTTTTGGGATGCGGTGGGTGGGGGGGAAGAGCTGGGCTGGTTGTGTGGTGCAGTGGGGGGAGGGGATGAACTGGGCTGGTTTAGGGATGCAGTGGGGGAAGGGGAGATTTTGAAACTGGTGAAGTCCACATTGATACCATATGGCTGCAGGGTTCCCAGGCGGAATATGAGTTGCTGTTCCTGCAACCTTCGGGTGGCATCATTGTGGCAGTGCAGGAGGCCCATGATGGACATGTCATCAAGAGAATGGGAGGGGGAGTGGAAATGGTTTGCGACTGGGAGGTGCAGTTGTTTGTTGCGAACTGAGCGGAGGTGTTCTGCAAAGCGGTCCCCAAGCCTCCGCTTGGTTTCCCCAATGTAGAGAAAGCCGCACCGGGTACAGTGGATGCAGTATACCACATTGGCAGATGTGCAGGTGAACCTCTGCTTAATGTGGAATGTCATCTTGGGGCCTGGGATGGGGGTGAGGGAGGAGGTGTGGGGACAAGTGTAGCATTTCCTGCGGTTGCAGGGGAAGGTGCCGGGTGTGGTGGGGTTGGAGGGCAGTGTGGAGCGAACAAGGGAGTCACGGAGAGAGTGGTCTCTCCGGAAAGCAGACAGGGGTGGGGATGGAAAAATGTCTTGGGTGGTGGGGTCGGATTGTAAATGGCGGAAGTGTCGGAGGATAATGCGTTGTATCCGGAGGTTGGTAGGGTGGTGTGTGAGAACGAGGGGGATCCTCTTGGGACGGTTGTGGCGGGGGCGGGGTGTGAGGGATGTGTCGCGGGAAATGCGGGAGACGCAGTCAAGGGCATTCTCAATCACCGTGGGGGGGAAGTTGCGGTCCTTAAAGAACTTGGACATCTGGGATGTGCGGGAGTGGAATGTCTTATCGTGGGAGCAGATGCGGCGGAGGCGGAGGAATTGGGAATAGGGGATGGAATTTTTGCAGGAGGGTGGGTGGGAGGAGGTGTATTCTAGGTAGCTGTGGGAGTCGGTGGGCTTGAAATGGGCATCAGTTACAAGCTGATTGCCTGAGATGGAGACTGAGAGGTCCAGGAAGGTGAGGGATGTGCTGGAGATGGCCCAGGTGAACTGAAGGTTGGGGTGGAAGGTGTTGGTGAAGTGGATGAACTGTTCGAGCTCCTCTGGGGAGCAAGAGGCGGCGCCGATACAGTCATCAATGTACCGGAGGAAGAGGTGGGGTTTGGGGCCTGTGTAGGTGCGGAAGATGGACTGTTCCACGTAACCTACAAAGAGGCAGGCATAGCTGGGGCCCATGCGGGTGCCCATGGCCACCCCCTTAGTCTGTAGGAAGTGGGAGGAGTCAAAAGAGAAGTTGTTGAGTGTGAGGACGAGTTCCGCTAGGCGGATGAGAGTGTCGGTGGAGGGGGCCTGGTCGGGCCTGCGGGACAGGAAGAAGCGGAGGGCCTTGAGGCCATCTCCATGCGGAATGCAGGTGTACAGGGACTGGACGTCCATGGTGAATATGAGGTGTTGGGGGCCAGGGAATTGGAAGTCCTGGAGGAGGTGGAGGGCGTGGGTGGTGTCACGGACATAGGTGGGGAGTTCCTGGACCAAAGGGGAGAAAATGGAGTCCAGAGTTACAGATATGTTGGGTAAATGGGCAAAAACTTGGCAGAAGGAATTTAATGTAGGGAAGTGAGCTACTTTGTTCAGAGAAAAAAAGGGGCAGACTATTAATTAGAAGGACAGACTCCAAAAGAGTGCATCACAGAGTGACCTGGGGACTCTTGTGCATGAAATATAAAAAGCTAGCGTGTGAGTGCAGTAAGTAATTAAGAAGGCAAATAGACATTTCACCTTTATTGCTCGGTGGTCAGAGTATACGAACAGGGAAGTCTGGTTACAGCTGTACGGGGTGTTAGTCAGGCTATACATGCAATACTGTGGACCATTTTAGGCTCTGTATTTAAGAAAGGATATGCTGGCATTTGAGACTATTCGAAAGAGATTCACTAGGTTGATTCCTGGGATGAAGGGGTTGAATTATTTCCAACATTTTAACAGATTAATCCTTTATTCATTCGCGCTTAGAAGAATAAGGGATGATCAAATTGAAATGTGCAAAATTCTAAGAGGACGAGACAGGGTGGCTAATGAGAAGCTGTTTCCACCATTGTGGGAATCTCGAACCGGGGGCATAGAAACAGGATAAGGGGACTAAAGATCCTAAGAAATAGAAACAGGAGTAGGCCATTCAAACCATCATGCCTGCCTCGCCTTCCAACATGATTCAGGCTGATCTGCCCTGCTCTCAACTCTCAGTATTAAATGAGTGTAGGTGAAGGCAACTTCTCTCCCAGACAGTATTGAATGCCTGGAATTCTCTACCACAGGGAATTATCAAGGCTAGGTCACTGAAAGTCTTGAAAGAGGAAATGGATAGATTCCTGAAATATTTAGGACTTCAGGACTATGAGGAGCTGGCAAGAAACTGTTGAAGAGCTGAAATCTGGTGCAGATCAACTAAGATCTTACTAAATGGTGGGGCAGTTTTGAGGGGCTGAATGGCCTATTTCTGCTTATATTTCTTACATTCATATGCTCTTAATCATGGATCTTATACATGTGGGGTGTGTACTTTTTGTGTGCAAAATGCACTGGTAAAATGGAATTTATTTGACAGTCTTCAGGACAGGATGGAAAGGATTGTAAATTACAACTGAGTATTTTAGGAGAAAAAATAATGAGTTTTTTTGTCCTGAGTCTGTTCTAATACTTCTCTACGTTGGAGAAACAAAATGTAGAATGGTTGACCGCAGAAATGGTTGACCACAAAAAAGACCCTGAGCTACTTGTCACCATCACTTTAACACACCACCCTGCTCCCTGGCCAATATCTCTGTCTCTGGCTTACTGCAGTGTTCCAGTGAAGCCCAACACAAGCTGGAATAACAACACTTCATTGACCCTACAGCCCCCCGGACTCAATATCAAGTTCAATAATTTTAGGGCCTAACCTCTTCCATATTCCAGCCCCCTACCCCACACACCAGGCCTTGTTATCACATAGCCTGCCTTTACATACTCACTGTTTTATTTACTAACAGTCCCCATTAACAACTATTCACGCCCTTCGCCAGATAGTTATCCACTCCCTTGTCCATCCAACTGGTTTTCTCTCTCTTTGGGCTCTATCTTATCGTTCCCATCCCATCCACCTCCCTATTTTCTGCATATAAACTGGAGTTTTCCCAGTCACCATCAGTTCTGAGGAAGGGTCACCGGTCCTAAAGTGTTAACACTGATTTTTTCCTTCACAGATGCTGCCAGACCTGCTGAGCTTTTCCAGCAACTTCTGATTTTGTTCCTGATATACAGCATCTACAGTTCTTTCAGTTTCCATTCTAATTATTCCTGTCATTGAACTTGTTGTTTTGCTCAAAATAATTTTAAAAAAATATTGAATTCCATCTTTCTCATAACTTGCTAATCTAATAGAAGTTATTATTAATCTGCGATATTTGCAAAATAAAGTTACTCAAAGAATCAGTAGTCAATGAAAAGGTATTACTTCATTTCCTTTCTGGCCCATTAGAAGGAATTTGCTGATAACACATACGCTATAATGAGCAAAATCTACTTCAGGAAAGGAGAATTTATCATCATCTCTGGATAGCATTATGGTCAAAACATATTTTTCCTTTGAAAATGGATTGTTATATGTATTGAAAAAAATGGATTTCGCCAAATTTTATTTTTGATCTTTGTAAGATACTCATTCTATTCCCATCATATGCTATCTTTGACTGCTTTCCAAAAACTCCATTTTATTTAATAAAATAGGGTACTAAGGAACAACTCAGCTCATTGTTAAGTAGAAATGGATCCTGAAAATTTGCAAATGTTTTTGGAAATTACATGATGCTTTTGAATCATTTGAACTAAAGGATAGTTCACAGTTATGGGTAAATGCCTATGGACATTTGAAACTGAACTCTAAAATTTAGAGTTTGTAATATAATAATGTTATCTGATTATCAAGTCTTATAATATTTATGTGTGCACAGAAATATATCATCAATTGGCATTCTCATAAATGTGTGTGCAGTATGGATTTTGTAGAATGAGGTATCTCCATCCAGACCAGAAATAAAAATTAAGTTCATAATTGTTGTTGTTAGTTACAATGTTTAAAAATTATTTTTTTAATTTGGTGTTAGAAGTGTTAGAAATCTGAAGCAAGCATAAAAAAGTTGCAAAATAACATTAACTCAGACAACATATGTACAGATTGATTCTTTTTATTTATTCTGAGGGTATGAAAGTTGATGAAATTGTCCTTGAGAAGGTGATGATGAGTCACCTTATTGAACAAATGAGTTCATGGTGTGGGGTAGTCACCCTGCACTGTAAGGAAGTGGATTTGTGATTATTTTGGCTCGAGGAAGGAAGAAGATATGAATGGTGTGCAACACGGAGAGGAAATCTCAGACAGTGGCGTTCCTTTGCGCTCGTTATTTAAATTTGATTTGATTTATTTTCATTATTAACTTATTGTCGCAAGTATTTGTTACAAATAGAGTGAAAGGTCTTGTTTAGCATCACCGCTACTGAGGTGGTACGGTGGCTCAGTAGCTGGCACTGCTATCTTGCGGTGCCAAGGACCCGGGTTCAATTCCACCTTCGGGCAACTGTGGGCTGTCTGTGTGAAGTTTTCACACTCTCCCTGTGTCTGCATGGGTTTTCCCCCAGTCCAATGATGTGTAGGCTGGGGGGATTGGCCATGCTAAATTACCACCAGCCCAAAGATGCGTAGCTTGGGTGGGTTAGAAGGAAACGCGTCTGGGTGGGATTTTCCAAGGGCCAGTGTGGACTTGTTGGGCTGAAGGGCCTGTTTCCATACAGTAGGGATTCTATGTCACTCTACAGTGCCTTCTTAAAAGATGGAAAATGAACCCAGCGCAGAATGTAGAATTGGGTAGGTAAGACAATGAGGTTGACATTAGTAATACAGTAAGGAGGTGTTTGGAACAGCTCCGACTTGTGGCTGAGCCTGGATCCAGTCTCCTCCAACCTGATGAGTCGAGCCCTTCCTTTTAAACTGATGACACTGTTGCAACCGCACTTTGCTGCACCTCTCAAGCAGGAACAACAAGTTGCCACTCTCTAACACCACCTCTGTGAAGTCGAAAAAGTCACGGATTTGTGAGGTACTGATGGAGGAATTTTGCTGCAGTACATTGTACACACTGTTTCATTGTTGAAGGGAATGTTTAATGTGGTCTTGTCAGTTTCTGGATGAGCCATCTGGGTGTTTTAGTTTGATTTTCTTCCACTACTCCGTTAGTCTAGACAACTATTATCATGAGTACACTGTGTCCTTTGTAGAAACAAATCTCTCTCTTGTGCATCAGACAGATTTATCATGTATTGCTTAATAAGTAGTTTCATTACATCTCAAGATGTATGTGAGACACCTTGTGAGACAGCATGCTGAACTGAAGTGTAATTGCATATTACAGCTACTAAAACATTCTTGCGCAGCATGAATAACAAGAATCAAACTCTGGTGGTGCTTGGTAACTCTTCCTTGGAACTATCCCCTCTGTCCTAATGAGTGCTCCTACCTCATTATATCTATTAACTTTCGGAGATGCCTTAAAACAGAAAGGTTTTCGAACCATTTTGTCCTGAATGATGTTGAATTTCTTGGGTGTTGTTGGAGCTGAAACTATCCAGGCAAGTGAATGATGTTCCATCACATTCTTGACATACACCTTGAAGACAGTGGACAAGCTTCTGAGACTCAAAAGGTGAGCTCCTAGCTGCAGAAATCCCTGCCTGTCTTGAGGCCTTTGGCAAATCTAGCTATCACACATTCAGTGTCCATATACACTCACTGATATAGAGTATAAAAAACTGAGAACACAACGATGTTCCCCATAGCAGTTATAGCTAATTTCTATCACTTCATTATCTCTTCAGTTACTCTTTACTGAATTTTACAGCCTGTCCGATCTGATTGTTAAGAATGTCCTTTGTAAATTCTCTGGTGGGAGTGAGGGAGCATCTTTAAAGCCTGTTAACACACAGGTGAGCCAAAATTACCAGCCCACCCTTCTATAAAATTCAACCAATTAGCTCTGTTTCTTTTCCCACAGCTGTGTGACCTGCTAAATCTTTCCAACATTTCTTTGATGTACAAGAAAACAGTCCTCTGAGCAGGGAATGAGCGAGATACTTGTCCAAATGAGGCTCCTACTTTCCAGCAGATAGACACACAGAGGAACACGGAGCTAATGGAGGGTCTAAATGTGTAACAGGTTGCAACTAGGTGAATTTTCCTTCCACTTCTGATTTTCTTATTTACTCCTCTCACTGTCTGGGTGGACAAAATGATCAAGTCTCACGACTCTTAGTAGTTTATTGTAACATTGATACACTTATAAAAATTCGTAGTACCATTAACACTCCCTCTGCTTTTTGCTCTGCTCCACTCGCTCCTCCTCCTTGCTTTTCAACAACATAAAAACCTTACAACATAAAAACAGAAACTGCTGGAACAATTCAACAGGTTTGGGCAGAATGTATAGAAGGAGAAAAAAAGTTACCATTTTGAGTCTTATATGACTCTCCTTCAGAACTCAAATAAATACCATCATTTTTTTTCCATTTCTCTTCAGTTTTGAAGAATCATATTTCATTCCAAATGTTCACTGTATTTCTTTCTCCACAAATCCCTGTCAGGCTAAATGAGTCTCTTTCTCTTTTTATTTTAGATTTCCACTGTATTTTGCTTTTTGTTCTCCCAAAATACAGGACAACTCTCATGTCTTGCAAACCTTGATTCATAGGTGACTTATTTAAGAGCAGTCTTAGAGAACGTTTTTGAACACAAATAAACGTTCCTATCTTGCAAAACAACAATGCTTCAAAACTGATTAATAGGATCATAGAACGTTGGAATTTGCATGGATATGCAATGTTCTACAAAAATATGCCTAAATGCACTCAAGCTTATTTTCTTCTTTCTGTGTTGAAGCAAAATCCTTCACATATTAAAATCTCTGAAGAGTTTCAGAAGGCTCATAATTTGTTCTATTATAATTCTTGTAGCTGCATGTATCTCAGCTATGCTCAGCAAGTGTGCATGACTTGTAGTTGCTGCCTGGAGGCTTGGTATTCATTTATATTATTCACTAAACCCTCAGACAAGCTTCTTATTACTGAAATATTTATGGCAGTGTCTAAACAGTTTTCTCAGGGTTTCACCCTGATTATCATAAGGTATGTCTGAGATGTTGGGGATTTCTAAACTGTGGAGAAAATAAAGACTTTAGATACTGCTGTAAGCCGGGGGGCCCCCTGGAAAAATAATAAGTATTTGAAATAATAATTTTTCCCGAATCAACATGCTCATAGTTGTTAATACATAATTCTGAAGCAAGTGAGAATTAACCCTCTAGGCCTCCTGACTCAGAAATAGGGACACTACCACTGTACCAAACGGTCACAGCGTAATACAGCACAGAAACCCATCTGTTGCTCCTGGCCCTTATCCTTTCAAACCCTTCCTAGCCCTGTACTTATCCAAAAATCTTTTCAATATTGTAATTATAAGCATATCTACCATTTCCTCAGGATGTTCATTCCACAAGCGAACCACCCTCTGTGTGAAAAAAGCTTTCCCCTCGTGTCCTTTTTAAATTTCTACCCTCTCGCCTTAAAAATGTACTCCCTAGTCTTGAAATCCCCCATCATCAGGAAAAGGCCACTACCATTAATTCAATATATACCCCTCATTTTTTCATAAGTGAAAATATAAAGTTTCCTCTCAACCTCCTACACTTCAGTGAAAAATTCTTAGTCTATCCAGCTTTTCATTATAACTCAAATTTTCCATATCCAGCAACATTCTGGTAAATCTCTTCTGAACCCTTTCCACTTAATAATATCCTTCCTATAACTGGGCAACTAAAACTTGGCACAATATTCCAGAAGAGGTCTCACCAATGTTCTGTATGACCTTAACATGACTTCCCAACTCTTAGACTCAAAAGATTGAACAATGAAGTCCTCTAGTTTTCTATTTTTTTTTGTATATCCAGAAGTGCTGTCAAACACAACTGAATGATTTTCCTATCACCAAATCACTGTTACATTTTGTTGAAGGGTGGCTGGTTTAAGTGATTGAGCTGTAATGAGAATTGGAGCTTAACTTATTGTATCAGTAATGAAGTACAATTTAATTGCAACCAAACTTGTAAAATACAAACCTGGGAACCACAAGGGTAATGTTGCCTAAATTATTGGATTTGAAAATATAAATGTTGGAGACTGCAGTAAGATTCACCTTATCTAACAATATCACACAGACTTGAGTGAGTAATAGCAGGAAATTTCAGTATCATTTAAAGACTTATATCCTCAGGTCTCCAATTAGTAACATCAAACAACATAAACTATCTTCTATCAGGCACCAGTCTTCTCTCACCATGAATCCCAATTTTCTTTTTCTCTACCACTATAAAGTAGGCTCTCAGGCTCAGTAAAGGAAAGAGGATAATGATAGAAAACTACCCTAACCACAACCCGGCAGTGGTTGATGCTGTAGCACACACAAAATTGTGGTAGTAATATGGATAATTGCTTAGTATTATAGGATAACAATGGTGAGAATTCCCGTGAGCTCAAGCTTGGTTTTTGACCTTCACAATTTTATAACCTTAAATCTTTAACAAGTATTCATTCAAATAATCAGTGGCAGCAGAAGCTGAACTATCAAGCAACCTACAGTTAAACCCACAGAAAAATCAACAAGAAAGCAAAAGTACTTACTGTTAAAGCCTCTCACTGCAGACCTGGTAAGAGAATCATGTAAACAAGTCAGAGCTATAAGCTAGTCCCACCAAACAGTTTGAGATTGCATTAGGAAGTGGGGATCTGTAGGATCAGCCCCAATAAAGGTTTAGTGAGGAAGCAAACAGAAATAGATGGTTTGTGAGTAAAGCTAAAAATCCCTGTTGGACAAAGGAAAATTTTAACTGCATACTGCAGTACAGGCTGAATAGGCTAGAAACTAAGAAGGAGCATTTACTTCTTCCCATAAACATTGAGCCAAGGTAAGAAAACTCCAACAGGCATGACCACAATCAGGAAACCAAGGGCCATATGAGTCACTCAAACCATGTACTGGTAGCACCATAAAACCAGAATGAAGGCAATAATGGGCCAATTTAAAAACCTAAATAGACAGAGCCTGACAGAACCAAATATTAAGAAGATTATTAATGGTGCAAGAGAGTGGGACACCCTTTTGTTTTACCACAGTTCAAGAGGAAAGACATTTTGAGCCCTCGGGGCTTGGGCTTTATTTGGGAAGTGATAAAAAAAAGTGAAAAGACGAGTGTTGTTTATTAAACTGTAAAGGGTGGGAAAACACCCATTTGGGTCATGAAAAGGAAGTGGGAAACGTATTTTTTACCTGAAGAAAGTGAGTACCTTCTGTTTTGACCACAAATCACTAAAGCCCACAGTAGGCAATATATATATATATATAATATTGCCATATTACAGCATTTAAAAAAAAAACTTTAAGACAGGAAAATAAAACATTGCTCAATTGAAAAAAAAAGAATGTTTGTGGGAGAAAGCTTTGAGTAATATAAATATACACCCAAATCTGAAGCCTTCAAAACCAGGAATAAAATCATCATTAGCATTCTGCATAATTTAAAATGTTTTAAAGTAAGGAGAATAAATAATTACACTGAGAAGCCGTGGCAGGAGGAATAAAAATGTCTAGCAGATTCAGTGTGGAAAATGAGTCAAGAGCACACTTGATTGGGCATCTTGGGGAAAACAATTCTTCAGCTAAAAGGTGCTTCCAAGATACACACTACATCCACAGCTGAATATGTGAACATATCACTGTACCTAACAAAGCCTACAGGCAATGGTGTAATATCTTGTCATGGAACAAAAAAAAACTTTTGAAAGATTTCTGAGATTTTCATAATTATCTTAATCTGAGAAGAAATAAAATGGTTGGAAGATCAAGAGTTAATAGTTCAGCAGCAAGGAAAGTTGTTGGATAAGACTAGTAATAATCTCTACGTGCTAATGGAAAGCTGGCTACACAGCCTTGAAATCAGAATTCAAAAGAGGTAAAATTGTTGCCGGAATTACTATTGAGTCTTTGTAAAATTTATTAAGATTTGATTTGGGAAAAAGACATTCAAATTGTGCTGGCAATAGAGAGCAAAAAGATTAAAACAAAATCCTGAGACAAGGAAGGCATAACAACAGAATCCATTAAATTTATAACATTACATCAATACATGAATGAAAATACTATTTAGTGAAAATCAGGGTGGCATGGTGGCTCAGTGGTTAGCACTGCAGCCTCACAACGCCAGGGACCCAAGTTCATTTCCAGCCTTGGGCAACTGTCTGTGTGGAGTTTGCACATTCTCTCTGTGTCAGCATGGGTTTCCTCCAGGTGCTCCAGTTTCCTCCCACAGTCCAAAGCTGTGCAGGTTAGGTAGATCGGCCATGCTAAATTGCCCATAGTGCTCAGGGGTGTGTGGGTTATAGGGGGATGGGTCTGGGTGCGATGCTTCAATGGGCGATGTGGCCTTGTTGGGCTGAAGGGAATGTTTTCACACTGTAGGGAATCTAATCTAATCTAGTGTCTAAGGTGAGTAAGATTTGTGCTTCATTTCTGAACTTGTCCTCCCGATGAAGATTTAACTGGAGATATAGTTAATCAGAAAATCCAGTGACTGAATCGAAGCAAAGCCAAAATCAGAAAGTTCTTTTCTACTTGTTTAGGTAACTTCAGTTATACTTACTTTCAGCAATCACCTTTCCTGAATGAAACCAATGTGTTGAGATGACTATATAATTGTGAACAGGTAGATGACCATTTTGATAAACCATGTAAGCACAGAAATGAACCGGTCGTACGCAATAGAAATGAATATCACTGTGTAATTTCAAAACATGAACAAAATCGTAGGTTATTTTCCAGGAATTATAACAGCTTTTTGGTCTTGAGGATAATACACACAAGGCAAGAAATCAGACAATTTTACTGTAGCCTTCTTGGCTGAAAATGATGCGAGAGATGACGGGAAGCAATTAAAATGCAGCAAAATCAAATCATACCACTCCAGCCCGGAATCTGCTGACTGCCATTTTAACTGCCCTGAAATGCTGAGAAGGACAGCTAACAACTTCAGCAAATTGTCTCATAAAGCTATACAAACCAAGATGCTATTAACAGGTTTCACTATGTGATCAAAAGACAGGCTTGACTTCAGCAAATTGATGGAGCAGAGCTGTCAGAAGTACTTAACTGGATACATAGCTGAAGGCAGGAGATTATAAGGATATTGGTATGGCAGGATTTCTTACATTTCCTTGGATTCAATATCACATTTTACTTTACATTTTAAATTTTCCCAACCACATTCCCTTCCTGTCATTCATTGCCAGCATTGTTTTCGTACCATGGTTGGAATGGAGCAGCAGAAGTCACTGGGATCAAGGATAATCAGCAGCAGTGCACACAAAATGAGAGGCCGTTCTGTCACCAGGGGTGTCAGTCCTCTGAACCAATGATTCCACAGGAAAATTGACTGGTCTATGATCATGCCTTCGTATTCTCTCACCTCCTGTCATGACTGCTGTAGAATGCAGGTTGTACCTGAAAGAATTCATTGATATCAGGAGATAGCTTCAACCCATTGCTCTATAAAGGACTCTTGCTGGGAGGAACCAACAAGTCTCCAATGAGAAGCTCAATGTAACTAACTGGAGACTTTTGGTTTCCCTGCTATATATTAATGATCTGGATTTTGGTATTTGTGGATATCATAAAACTTGGAAGCATTGTGAACTGTGAGAAGTGTTAAACTTCAAAGGAATATGGAGAAGTTGGTGGAAGGCACAGATGGTTGATACATGAAGTTCAATGTTGAGGAGTGTGAAATAATGCATTTTGGTTGGACGAAAGTGAACATAGAAAGTGAGGAGAATGGAAATCATAGAGAGATTTAGAAGCAGGAGGACATGGGTGTTTCTGTGCATCAGTCATGAATATTATGGGACATGCCCTGAGAGCAGACAATATTCTGAGCTTTTCTATTGGTAGAGTACAAAACGCGAAGATAAAACTGAACTAAAATAAGACACTTGTTAGATCTCAGCTAGTGAATTTTGTACAGTTCTGGATACCACACTATATGAAAGTTATGAATTCATTGAAGACAGTGCCCAAGTAATTTACAAGAATAGTCCCAGGAGTAAGAACGTTCAGTTGCAAGGCTAGATTGGAGAGGTTGGGACTGTTATCCTTGGAGAAATTTGATTAAGATTTTCAAAACCAGAAGGGAGCTAGATGAAGTAGAAAGGGAGAAATTGTTCCCATTCTAAAATGAACAAGAATGTGAATGATTTGAAGTGATATGGAAAAGAAGCAAATGTGATGTTAGAAGAATCTTTCTTTTTCACACAATAAGTGGTTCAGGTCTGGAATGCACTGCTTGGAAGAGTTGTGGAGGGAAATTCAATTGAACAACTCAAAGGTAAATTGTTTCTAATTAAATAATCATCCAATGCCCAAGGCCATGGGAAAAGGTAGCAGAATTGAATTAATTCTTGGTGCTCATTTGAAGAGCTGGTGCAGACCTCATAGGCTGAAGGGTTTTATCTGCATCTATGATTCTGTGACACCTGTTTTTAAGTCTAAGCTGAGGTCTCACAAAAAGCTCTCATATAATAAAATATAATACAGAAACAATTAAATTTTTATGTCATAAACAAAGCTGTTTTACAAGACTGATACTCTCTTCTAACGAAGGCTTAATGTGTGCATTCTTCCCTATTTGGTATCATCAATTAGTTTAACACTGATTAAAAGTGATCAATTGCAATGAATCACACCAAAGCATCTCTCGTGCCTTTGGCAGCCATTATTGCAACACATACTATTGGCATTGAGTAGTTTGTGAAACTGTTGGTGCAGTTGTTAGGATACAGCTTTTGAAGTTGCATTGACAGATTGCATGTGAGGTCATTGAACTTGCCCTGACACTGAAACCAGGCCTGAAGGTCTAGACTCCTGACACTAGCCTATTGGCTATTTATAACTGTTCGCTTTTTGAAGCATGTGCCTTAGTTGTCTCCTTGTCCCTGTGAACATCTTCTGTAACACCTCTCCTACTTTCCATAAGACTTCCAACTCTGTATCAGAGATCCTAGGAAATCTCTTACTGGTCTGACACTGCATTGATGTTACACTCCTTCCCATTCCTATTCCTGTCACCTTGTTGTAGGAAGGGTGCTATTAAACTGGAAAGGGAGCAAGACATAGATTTACAAGGATGTTACTGAGGCTGGAGATTGGAGCTGTCAAGAGAGGTTGGATAGACTGGGACTTTTTCCCTGGAAGTTGGGAGGCTGAAGGGGTGGCCTCACTGAGACTTATAAAATCATGTGGGGCATATGTAAGACGAATAGCCAACATCTTTCTCCAGGGTAGGGGGAGTCCAAAACTGGAGGGCATAGGTTTAAGGTGAGAGATAAATTATTTAAAAGGGACATGAAGAGCAACTTTTTTGCACTGGTTATGGTGTGTGAACTGGCTACCAGAAGAAATGGTAGAGGCGGTACAATTATAATATTTAAAAGACAGGTACGTGGACAAGAAAGGTTTAGAGAGATATGAGCCAAACATGGATAAATGAAACTAGTGTAGTTATGTAAACGTGGTGTGCATGGACGAGTTGTGCTGGAGAGTTTGTCTGCATGCCATATTCCCCATGACTCTGAAAGACTTTCACCAATAAATTTGCCAGCTACTGCATCCTGAGCTCATCATTCTTTAAGAGCAGGACACCTTTAAGAAATGCAGAATGACTGTGAGTTGTCATAGCCCTCTATGAGGCCTGAATGTAGCCAGTTAGTAATGGGTTATGTTCCATTACCACGAGAATAAACAGCCAAGCTGAAGTTTGCATGTTCTATCACGACCCTTACACCAGCTAATATGCCTAATGAAATCTCTAGCTTTTAGAGTTTTGAGATTATGATGTTCGTCGCTTAGTGAAACACAAACAGTAAGATAGGCCTTGGCTGAACTCACAGTGTGGTGATAAAAATTTACTGCCGATCATGCAGCAGGTCAAGACAGATTTAATTTTCTGAAGTACAAATTCCCTGAAAATGGACAAGATGTAAGTCAAAAATAAATTCAGTTAAAGTGAGGAAGCTCCTAATATTCAAAGCACGCCTTTACAAAACATACTTACTGCTGTCACAGTTGATTATGTCTTCAGCAACTCACTATGCAGCAGTGCTGAAAACAATTTGTTAAGATGCTTTGAATATTGCTTTTATCAGTTCCAGAAATATAAATATGGTACCGTTTGTCTAATTTTTAAATTTAATTACATTCATTTCATATGGCCATTATTCATGTGGAATGTGACATAAATGTGATTTAAATATGCATGAATGTGTTGTGCTTAGCAAGGCAAGAATGACAGTATTCAGAGAAAGTAGCAGTTTATACATAAAGAAGAATTTGTTTTTTGAACCTTTACAACTTTTCAAGGGGGAATGCTGTTGCAATATATGATGCGAATACTGATGATTAATACAGATTTCAGCCAACACTCTTCCTCAGACCTCAACAATGCATTGATGCCTCACTTTTCATCATTTTGTCCTGAAATTCCATACGCTCATCTATATGGATCGGAGAACAGCCAGGTTCTAATAACTGAGCAAGAATCAGACACAAACAAACTGGAACATTTGTTTGACCTGGGTTCGCGATGGAAAATTGCTGCAATCTGGCTCCAAATTACAAGAAAATTAAGTTTTCAAAGGCTTGGGAATCAGTCCACTTGTGCAAATTAGCCTCCAAGATCGTGTTTCTACTTGATGCAGCAATGCTCACTTTACTACCTGCAACATAAGAATGGATGTTGTGGTATCAAATCATCCAACGAAAGTTAGACAACACCCATGTCTGAACGTGCATTGAACTATTATGTTACAACAGAAGGGCATGTTTCCAGTAGAGTGCCATGTTTCAAGTGATCTGAGGGATATGGAATGAGAGATCTTTATAGCCTTAGGTCATACGCTATGATGAGGTGATAATGTCATGAGTACATCTCTTAAATGCACACCAACATACTGTTCATGAGACAGAATTCAACATCCACAAGAATAGTAAATATCAAGCATGCTTCACACACAGGCAGCTACCAGAAATTGGACAGTGCATCATGATGCTAACTGTTTCTCCATAAATGTGCAAGTTAATTGCAGTTAAAAAAAACGAGCACATGTGCAAACTCAAAGTTCTTATTGACAATGACTGCATCTAAAATCAAGCCACACAAACAGATTGCAGTCATTTAAGAAGACTCACCACAACACTTTTTAAGCGCAATTGGGATGGACAATAAATGATGATGTAGCCAGCAAGATCCATGGAACTTATTTTTAAATGGGAGAAGCTCAGAGATCCAAGGATGAAATGCCCAAAAGTATCACCATTTATTAATTCAAATTTAACGATGTGTGAGGATTAGCAAAAGCAGAATACTGCAGGTACTGGAGATCTGAAAGAAACAGAAAATGCAACAGAAACTCAGCAGGATTGGCAGCATCTGGTGAGAGAGAAATTGAATGAATGTTTTGAGTGCAGGATAGCTTTTCCTTGGACTTGAAAGGAGATGGAAAATGGTGGTGTCTACAGAACAGGCACAGTTCTTCGATAGCAAGAAGGTTTTTATTTACATAACAACTATAAGTCAGGCATAAATACTAGGATGGTAGACAGCTGGCACAGCTACATCTGCTCCCACTGAAAGCTCAAATAGAGCATGCTTTCTCAACCCGCAGACTGAGAGAGACATCAATGGAATGGGTAGAGCCAAAGGAACATGAGCATTAACTCCTTCAGAACCATTATTTTACAAGAAAGGCAGAATATAGAATTCTAGCTTGTGATATGTATTTGTACACTTGTTTGATTTTTGTTGTTTAGGCAATAATTTTGTATTACAACCTGTCAACTTCTGTGGTTAAGATTTCATTGTACCGTAATGCATTTATTTGAGTTTTAAAGGTGTGGTTTATGTATTTTTAAAGATTTATTTGCATTCAACTTGCTAATTTCAATGGGCCCACATTATGTGGGATGAATCCGTGTTAATGTATTGCCAGGAAAATGGGAAAACAATGTTTGTTGGCAAGGTCAAACTGTTTAAATCCACATAACTTAGTCACTTTTAAGAAAGTACAATCTAAACAGCCAGAAACAAATCATTTGGTTAGACAAAAATTATAACCTTTTTGAGGGGATCTCTTTCTCAAGTTTTTAGAAATAGCTAAAACAAACTCATTTATTAAACAGTTCACAAAGAAAACAGGAAATTCAATTAGTCTATGGGCTGTCCTTTTGAACGAATGCAAAGTTTGATGCATCATGATTCACTAGAGTAGTGTATTGTAAATCAAGCCCCACTATTCCTAAAGCCAAGGCAAATTATAAAAAAAAATCAAAATGCACATAGTCCTCAGTTTACCATCAGATATATCCAGGCTAACAGAAAACATGTACCAAGTTTCTGTACTTGATGAAAGCTACTATTTTAAAAAATAAATAGATTCTAACCACAAGCAGACAAATATGAACTGTTGATATATAGCATGAATATACAAAATTCTAAGATAACACAGTGTGGAGCTAAAGGAACACAGCAGACCAGGCAGCACCAGAGGAGCAGGAAAGTTGCCGTTTTAGGTTGGGACCCTTTTTCAGAAATGGGGAGGGGGAAGTGAGCTGGGAAATAGAGGGAGGAGGGGTGGGGCTGGGGAAGGTGGGTGGGATGATGATAGGTGAGTGCAGGTAGGCAGTGGTGGGGATTGGTCAGTGAGGTGGGAGGTGCAGATAGTTGGGAGAATAGATGGACAGGTTGAGTCAGGTCAAGGGGGTGGCGACGAGAGGGTCGGCTGGTCATGCGATGAGGCTGGGAATGGGGAGATTTTGAAACTGGTAAAATCCACATTTAAGTCATTGGGCTGTCGGCTCCCAAGGCGGACTATGAGGTGCTGCTCCTCCAGTTTACAGGTGGCGTTATTGTAACACTGGAGGAGGCTCAAAATGGTCACGTCGCCCAAGGAGTGGGAGCACGAGTTGAAATGGTTAGCAACCGTTAAGTGTTGTTATTTGTTACTGACACAGTGCAGATGTTCTACAGAGTAGTCCCTGAGCCTCTGCTTAATCTCATTAATATAGAGGAGGCCACAGGTGGGGATTGGTCAGTGAGGTGGGAGCAGTGGAAGCAGTAAACCACATTAACGCTTGTGCAGGGAACCTCTATCTAATGTGGAAGGTTTCTTTGATGACTTGAAGGGAGGTGAGGGGGAAGGTGTTAGGGGCAGATGCAGCACTTCCTGTTGTTTTAGGGAAAGGTGGTGGGGCTAGCAGGGAGTGTGGAGCAGATGAGGGAGTTGCGGAGAGGATGGCCCCTACGGAAGGCAGATAGGGGTGGGGAGGGAAATATATCTTTGGTTGTGGGGTAGGATTGTAGGTGGTGGAAGTGGTGGAGAATGACACATTGGATACAGAGGTTAGTGGGGTGATATGTGAGGACAAGGGGGATTCTGTCCTAGTTTTTGTTGGTGGGAGGGTATATGAGGGCATAGGTGCAAGAAACATAAGAGATGGGGTCAAGAGCATTTTCGACCATTAAAGGGGAGGAATGTTGCGGTCCTTGAAATAGGAGGACACCTGGGATGTTCGGGAATACAATGCTCCATCTTTGGAACAGACGCAGTGGATGCAAAAGAATTGGGAGTAGGGGGTCACATTCTTGTAGGAAGATGGACGAGAGGAGGTGTAGTCTAGGTAGGAGATGTAGTCGAGCTAGCTGTGGGGGTCGGTGGCCTTGAAATAGATGTTAGTTTTGAGGTGGTCACCAGAGATGAAGATAGAGAGGTTCAGGAAGGAGAAAGAGGTATCAGAGATGGCCCAGGTAAATTTGTGGTGGCAGTGGAAAGTGTTAGTAAAATTGATGAGCTGCTTAAGCTCCTGGTGGAGTAAGATGCAGCATCGATACTGTCATCAATATAGCGGAGGGAGAGCTGGGGGATAGGGCCAGTGTAGCAGCGGAAGAGGAACTGTTCCACATATCCTACAAAGAGGCATAGCTTAGGCCCAGGCGGGTTCCCGTGGCAACTCCCTTAGTGTGCAGGAACTGAGTCTCCTTTAACTCCTCCCACTTCCTACAGTGCAACCAGAATTGTACACAGTATTCTAAAAGTGCCCTCACTAAAGTCCTCTACAGCTGTAACATGAGGTCCGAATTCCTGTACTCAATGGACCAATGAAGGCAAGCATGCCAAATATCATATTCACCATCCTGTCTACCTGTAAATAACTCTACTAGTTAAATTTTAACCCCCGTATAATTTTCCACCTGCACATAAGTACAGACACTGGCAGACAAAAAAGAATCATAGGCATGATGGGCAGGAGGAAAGGCAGGGAAGGTAATTAATTGTTATCTGTTCAGAGAGGTCATCAAAAATGATCCTTTCACTGACTGACTGCTTACAACAGCAACTGAGTGATGAATAAGTTAGCTATCTTCAAACATGAGATGCTGTTTACTACACATCAGAAGCACAGTCCCATTTCCTTCCAGACGTTTGATTGCTGCTGCCAAGCATTCACATTTCCAAGCTGCTAAGTCCGTAGAAGCCTTTGACATTGACGTTGACAAGCAGGAAGCCTTTGGCACCAATAACCTGTCGCTCGTTTACTGACCAATCAGCTACTTGTTTCTGGCCAAGTCTTCATTTGTACACAGTTCCCTGGGTCCAGCTCGCCTGTAACCAGACTTCCACTGCTTGTTGAGCAAATAGCCATGTGAACAGCAATTACAATGAGTATCTGGTCGCTTGTTTCTTAAAGCGGTTCTTTTCCCATTCCAGCCCACAAGCAAAAATTCAGAAGAGTTCTTTAAAAAAAACTTTAATCTAATTCATTTCTCCTCTGCCTAAATTCTAAATGCTCTGAACTACCAAATGGAAAATCAGACTGAAACACAAGCCAGTTTGTATGTCAGTGATAACAAAGTGTGGACATGGATGAACACAGCAGGCCAAACAGCATCTCAGGAGCACAAAAGGTGACATTTCAGGCCTAGACCCTTCATCAGAAAAGGGGGATGGGGAGAGGGTTCTGAAATAAATACAGAAAGGGGGAGGCGGATCGAAGATGGATAGAGGAGAAGATAGGTGGAGAGGACACAGACAAGTTAAAGGGGTGGGGAAGTAGCCAGTAAAGGTGAGTGTAGGTGGGGAGGAAAGGAGGGGATGGGTCTGTCCAGGGAGGACGGACAGGTCGAGGGAGAGGGATGAGGTTAGTAGGAAGGAAATGGGGCTGTGGCTTGAGGTGGGAGGAGGGTACAGGTGAGAGGAAGAACAGGTTAGGCAGACTGGGACGAGCTGGGCTGGTTTTGGAATGCAGTAGGAGGAGGGGAGATTTTGAACCTTGTGAAATCCACATTGATAGCATTGGGCTGCAGGGTCCCCAAGCGGAATATGAGTTGCTGTTCTTGCAACCTTCGGGTGGCATCATTGTGGCACTGCTGGGGGCCCAGGATGGACATGTCACCTAAGGAATGGGAGGGGGAGTTGAAATGGTTCGTGACTGGGAGGTGCAGTTGTTTAGTGCAAACCGAGCGGAGGTGTTCCGCAAAGCGGTCCCCAAGCCTCCGCTTGGTTTCCCCAATGTAGGGGAGGCCACAAGTCTTTCTATTTACCCTTTGTTTCTTAACCGCTTATCAAGTACAAATGGCTATTCCTTGGGTGGCACGGTGGCTCAGTGGTTAGCACTGCAGCCTCACAGCTCCAGGGACTTGGGTTTGATTCCAGCCTTGTGCAACTGTCTGTGTGGAGTTTGCACATTCTCCCTGTGTCTGCGTGGGTTTCCCCCGGGTGCTCTGGTTTCCTCCCACAGTCCAAAGATGTTTAGACTAGGTGGATCGGCCATGCTAAATTGCCCCTAGTGTTCAGGGGTGTGTGGGTTTTGGGGAATAGGTCTGGGTGGGATGCTTCAAGGGGCAGTGTGGACTTGTTGGGCCAAAGGGCCTGTTTCCACATTGTAGGGAATCTAATCTAACGTTGTCATAGACTGAAACCAGTTAAATGTCTTTTAAAATATTGTCCAGCATATTTTGTATTAAATATACATCACACAAAGGACAGCAAAGTGTTTTTTCAACCAGCACATGGACTGCAAAGTAATGTCATTGTATTGAAGTGTACATTGTTTATTTTGCAGGCCCTTTTTTTAACAAATAACAGAAAAAAATTTTGGCTGATTTTATTTTCATGATTTATCTACACATCATGACCTTCACCAGTGTGTAATATAAGCAAAATAACTCAGCTCAGGTATGACAGCTAACAAACCCAGTTTTGACAATGAACCTGTATGGAATGTTATTTGAGAAAACTGGTACAAATAACTCCATGATGGCAACGTGTGTGTATGTGTGTTTCTGCAAGTTTGCTCCTCTGTTATATAGGCACAGGCATCATATAAGGTAGCTGAGGCTTATGCCTTAAATGAGTATTAGTCATGTGAGCAAATTAATTGGCTTAATGCCTTTTGTGTACTCCTTTACTAAATTGGTTTCATTTGAATACAACCAACATCTCTGCTCAGTCGTACCTCATGCATGTGTCCTATACGTTCCTTTAAAGGAACTGAAATCTATCATTGTCATCAAAAGGTAATTATATATGTAGTAACAAGCAATTTCACTAAACGGTTAAAACAGCAATGAAAGGAAGCAGAAATTAATTTTGCCAGTTTGGTCACACCTAAGTTGAGCAGGGAAAATGCACGGGTTTTACAGACCCAGGCAAGAAAGTGACAACAAAAGATAATAATTGCCTCATTCAGAAATATCCTGCCAAAATGGGACTAGATAAAATTTCAATATGCCGAAGAAAAATCCCCACTTCCTTCTTGGATGTGATCAAAACATAGAAGATAGGAGCAGGGGGAGGCCATTTGACCCTTTGAGCCTGCTCCTTCATACATTGTGGTCATGGCTGATCATCCCATTCAATAACCTAAAGCTGCTTTCTCTCCAAAGCCTTGGAACCCATTCACCCCAAGTGCTATACCTAGTTGCCTCTTGAATACATTCAATGTTTTGGCATCAACTACTTCCTGCAGTAATGAATTCTACAGGCTGACCAGTCTTTGGGTGAAAAATGTCTCCTCATCTCTGTCCTAAATCATCTACCCTGCATCCTCACTCAGTGACCCCTGGTTGTGGACCATTGAGAACATCCTCCCTGCATCTACCCTGTCCAGTCCTGTTAGAATTTTATAAGTCTCTGAAATCCCGCACCCCACCGCCCCATTCATCTGAACTCTAGCGAAAACAATCACAACCTAGTCAATCTCGCCTTATATGTCAGGCTCACCATCCCTGGCTGCACTCCCTCAAGGGCAAGGCCATCATCCCTCAGAAAAGGAAACCAGAACTGCACACAATATTCCAGGTGTGGCCTCACCAAGCCCGTGTATAACTGCGACAACACATCCCTGCTCCTGTACTCAAAACCTCTCACAATGAAGTTTTGCAACAAATATAAATAAAGTTGGAGCCCCATTGATCTTCAGACTGCCTGTTCCATTCCTGTGGTAGGAATTCAAAAACTATCAGAATCCCAAATGGACAAAGTTATCCAAATACAATAAATACAAGAAAATAGTAACCCTATGATACAACATCGCCTGATAAATACTTAATACAAACAAAATAGCAAAGAATCATAAGCACTGTCAGCTATGTATAATGTCAATTGATGTACATGATTGTATCGGTGTTGGTGTGAATTATCCATTGTTCAGTTCTGGAGTATGCACATAGTGCGTGGGTTCCGGAGGTGGTGAAAGAGATAAAAACAGGTAGAAACAATCCAAAGATGCGCTCCATTATTTCTACACAAATCAGAATGGGCTGCTTACCTGTGTCACAGCTCTGATCCAAGATTTGGAATGGGAATCATTACAGCAAAGGGATGAGAAAATTAGGCATATAATATTCCATTCCATTTTTACAGAACAATGGGAATTGACAGAGATAAGTATACCAAATGCACTCTGATAATGACAAAAAAAAATGACAGTCTCTTGTCTGGGTCTGCAAATAAACTTCCCAAGGAAAATTCTACAGTGAAATAAGTTGCCAAAATAAATAATCATAGCCCCATTGCTTGAAATGTTCAAGGTGCAGCTTCAGATTATTTCCATCTAGAAATGTTAATTCTCAGGACCATCCTAGTAGATCATGGCTAGTTTAATTGGTCTTTCCCATGGAAATGTTGGTCGAATATGATATTAGCCTGTGATGGTGGCAAGACTGAATGTGAAACCAAACCTGGATGAATGAGAAGGGATTGTGGAACAATAGCTCCCATTATTTTTTTAAAATAAGGTCAAGCCCCGATTCATTGCACAAAGCAAACAGGTAGCACAGGCTAACCAGAAAATACTTGTTTTACTGATACATCATTTGTGCATATGAAGAATTACAGTCGAAGGGTGAAAAAAAACCAACAAATGTGTCAGTAATGCTATTGCAGATCATAATTGAACAGAGTTTTCTTGTCTTTTTAAGCACTGAATTTAAATTGAGTACACTCAGAAGGGCATGGGTGCAGTGAATGTTTCACAGACCGAGGGGATTTTCTGAAATCGCAAAGCAGTGCACATTTTGCTTTGAGTTGCTACTGTGGGGCTGAAGTGAAACAGATGAATCAAGCAACTCTCCTGAGTAATGGTGCCGTGACCTCAAAAATACACTTTAACATCGATGATTGACTGATATCTGCAATGGCATCAGCAGGGGTCTCAAAGAGTGCCAATGGAATAGAAGGTGAATGCTGAAGTCACCTTCAATAGCACAAGCAAGGCAAAACAACTCAGGCTGTGACAGTCCAAATTTAGTTTGCACAAATCAAACCTCAACTGTTGGCTGAATCTGAATTCATGATAAGAATGAGTGTACACTTTACATGTGCACTATGCACACAGTGAGCCAGAAGCTGTTCTGCAATTTATTAGCTGTGCCTCAATGCAGCTGCATTATGTGTTCTCTTTTGGTGTGCAGTGTAATGAGAAATGAACCCACAACTAAAAACTAAATAAATGCAGAAGCAATTAGCCATCAGCCAAAGAATCACCAAAGTAGAAATATGTCACATGCAAGTTTTAGTCCACCATTCTGTAGTTAATAAATAGAAATTCAATCCCTGCTTAATAAAACAGTCAATCCAGCATAAAAGATGAAATAAGCATAGTTTATGCCCAAGTTGTAGGACAGAATTAATGTCCTGTAATTTTCTTTTCTAAAAACCGTGCTCTTTTTCTAATGTAGCTATAAACAGTCAAAGTCGACAAGGTCAGGTCTCAGCTATTAATAGGGTGGGTTATGTGGATGATGGATGGAATTACTGCGGGCAAACATTGTCCTTCACACGTCCCCAGCTGAGAAGCCAGTCTGATTGACAGGCTTGCCTTATTATTGGATAAGGAGGACTCGGAGGCTGAAAGATCAGTTCAGTCCTATCCCCAACCCTGAAAGGTGATATTGCATGTTGGAAGGAGGTGATAAGGTGTTATCCTCAAGGAATGTGAACACTAAGGAATGCGATGTCCAATCATCTTGGCATGGGCCACTTTGTAGTAATGGAGGAGTCACCTTTAGGGAGATGGGGTAGGACAAGTCCTCCTAGTCCATAACTAATGCTACATATATACATAAGTTATTCTCTCCCGAAGTTGTCCTCACCTCCTTACATATGTTTCCCAAGCTTTGAGTAACCCAACAGCCTAAACTGATAAAACAGAGTAGATCAGAGGTAGCAAAAGCAGAAATTGCTGGAGAAATTCAGCAAGTCTGGCAGCAACTACATAGAGAAAGAAGAGTTAGCATTTCAAGTTTGTTTAGATCAGAGGTTAGCAGCTTTATTCAGACACACAAAACCTGCTGAGAAAAGATTAATTTCCTGTGCACCTTGCCATATTTCTCTTGGGCCTGGAAGTGGACAGGTCAGGGTTGAAATTTTTTAAATCGTCACATCATCCAACTCCAACCCAATTATTTTTGGAGTGCAAATCCAAGCCTTTGTTGCAACTTTTCACTTTGCCGATGTAAAACATATCACACTGTAACAGTTGCTACAGAACCATTTAAATACATC
The DNA here is from genome assembly GCF_030684315.1 of Stegostoma tigrinum. Lineage (NCBI taxonomy): Eukaryota > Metazoa > Chordata > Chondrichthyes > Orectolobiformes > Stegostomatidae > Stegostoma > Stegostoma tigrinum. Next base: position 47,143,748 of record NC_081370.1, read on the forward strand.
TATTCAATACAATGAAGCTGTAAATTATTAGTTATGTTTAACGTAAGTGGCCTTTTGCAGGTAGAAATCTAAATTACATTTGAATTGCAATTAACTGTTACAATAAACTGTTATTTGTACGGAATAAGGATCAGCCCACACAGGCATTTTTGAGTCAGAATGTCAATTGTGCTAATGAGAAACAACTGCACATCAATCCATTGGAAAAGGTTATCATAACCATATATAGGATACAAATGATAATACATTTGGTGCCTAAACTGTCTAAAAAAAACCTTTCTCTCTCCTTCTTTCCAACAATCTTCTCTTGAATGGTAAAAAGAGGCAAATTGAGAAATTATTCTACTATTCGATTTAAGGAACAGCTATGGTTCATAGAAGTTCAACACAGAGATCAAATTAGTGAGCGATTCCACAGGCCATTTAGTTTAAAAATGACTGGAGAAGTCTAATGTCAGATCTGTCACAAATATAGGGTATAGAACATATTTGCCCTTAGAAGTCAAGATGAAACAAATGAAACCATAAGATTTGAGTTTGTGCGCAATACCAGGTTCCATGTTACAATGGGGTGCATAGTGGTTCACTGCACTGCTGCCTCACAGCCCAAGGGACCCAGGCTCGTTTCAACTCTTGGTTGACTGCCTGTGTGGAGTTTGCACATTCTCGCCATGTCTGCATTGGCTTCCTCTGCGTGCTCTGGTTTCCTCTCGTCGTCCAAAGATGTGCAGGTTAGGTGGATTGGGCAGACTGAATTGCCAGTAGTATCCAGGAATGTGCAGACTAGTTTGATTAGCCATGCGAAATGCAGATTACAAGTAGAGGTGTTGGTCTGGCTGGGATGCTCCTCAGATTGTCGGTATGGACTTGATGGGCTGAATGGCCTGCTTCCACACTGTCGGAATTCTATGAAGTAAACTGAGACTTCAGCGAAATACAGTTCAGATTCATTAGGAAGCTGCCTGATTTGATGGAATATAAATACAAGTAACATCATGGAAAAAATGCCATATTTTTCAAGCAGACAACATAGATTTACGGACAATCGTGTCGAAGTTTTGACAACATTGAAGGGATGAGAGAAAGTAGACAGAAGCAGACTGTTTTCAGTATTTTGAGAGATGTAGATTAAAAAAGAGTGGAAATAAATATTCAGAACAAAAAAATAGGAGAAATGTCTTTACACGCGGACTTGTAAGAATTCATGTCATGATAAGTGGTTAAACTAGAAAGAAGGGCTGAACCTTACTCAAAATCAATGAAATGTAAGTTTTGGAAAGATTCGTAAAGGGTTTCACTTTACAAGGTCAAGCAAGTTTTCATGTGTCAGCGTCCCAACCATGCCTCTTTTCCTCTGCACCCCTTCCCTCTAGTGTCATAATCTCCTACTTACCATCAGCAGAAGTACTTGACTGTATTGGGATCTCCCATGCTTGATTAACTTTGATATAGATCTTGTAATGAGAAGGTGACACAATATGTTTTAAAGGAATTAAGACAATGTAGGACTGAGTGGCAGAAATAGGCTATTTTTTCCTTCAAACCTGCTTCACCATTTAATAAGATTTGGGCTGATGTGGTTGTGGTTTTATTTCCACTTTCTTGTCATCCCCTGCCTCCACGACTACCCTGAACTCCCCAGATCAAAAATTCGTTTAACTCAGCCTTCAATACATAATCTTTCGGGGAAAAGAATTCCATACTCTAACCCAGTAACAGAGAGAAATAAAACCTCCCCATCCCTATCTCAAAAGGGAAACATCTTATTCCCAAATTTTATCACCTGGCTTTTGACTCTCCCACGAGATGGAACATCTTACATGTAAGTGACAGTGAAACACTGTGGATGTTGGAAATCTGAAGCCCAAAATTCTGGAGAAGCACAGAAGGTCCGGAAGCACCTGTGGAAAAAGAAACAGATGCAATATTTCAAGTCAACTGCACCAAAAAAGGCTCTTTGGCCTATTGTGCCTACATCAGTCAAAAACAACCATCTGACAATTCTAATCCCATTTTGCAGCATTTGGCTCATAGCCTTTTGTGCTTTGGCATCAAAAGTGCATATCTAAATACGACTTCAATGTTGTGAGAGTTTCTGTATCTACCACTATTCATCCAGTGAGTATCATCCTCTGGATAAAAAACGTTTTCCTCACATCTCCTCTAAACCCCTTGCCCCTTACCTTAAATCTATACCCCATGGTCATTTTCCCCTCTATCAAAGGGAAAAGTTTCTTCCTGTCTACCCTCTCAATATCCCTTATAAGTTTATATATGTCAATGATGCCTACTGTCAGTCTGTGGAAAATAACCAGAGTCTGTCCAGTCTCTCCTCATAACTCTCACTCTCCAGCCCAGGTAACATCCTGGCAAATCTTCTTGGCTCCCTTTCCAGTGTTGACACATCCTTCCTGCAGTGTAGCAGCTAGAACTGCGCACAGTAATCAATATGACTCCATCATAACCTCCTTGGCCTTGAAGTCAATGCCTTGACTAACAAGGGCAAGTATCTTAACCACCTTAACTAACTGTCCTCCTGCCTTCAAGGATCAAGGGACATGCTCAATAGAGTCCCTTTGATCCTCTATGCTTCCCAGGGTCCAACCACTCAATGTGTACTCCCTTTCCTCATTTGTCCTCCCAAAATGCATCACGGCCCACTTTTCTGGATTAAATTCCAAATACACTGCCTTGCCCATCTGACCAGCTTGCTTATAGCATCTTGTAGTCTAAGGCTTTCCTCCTGAATACTTGCCACAGCACCAACATGGTATCTATCATGTTTCCTTTTTTGTCCACGAGAATCATTTATTTCTTATTTACTACTTTATGCTGACAAAAACTGTGGTGTTGAATTTTTAACGTCTGCCTTGATTTTTCTGCTTTGTACCCAAGATTTTGTTCCTCAGTATCTTGTGCCTAAGATGGTGCCATAAGTAGCGACATTGCAAACTTTTAACTGTGCTCCTGTATTCCCATACTTCAGTATATGTGTCAATAAAAACTAATTCCTAAATCTAATCCTATTCATAGAATCCCTACAGTACAGCAAGAGGTCATTTGGTCCACTGACTCTGCACCGAACCTCTGAAAGAATCCAACTAGACTCAGACCCCACCCCATCCCCATAACCCCAAGTGGCTAAAATACTGTAAATCCTTTAACAGACAGGGTTCTCTGCATGTATTGGTCACATGCTTCACCATTTTAAGGACACGATGGCCCTGGACTCTCACTATTACCTTTATGAATGTTTCCCACTGCTCTCTTCCAGCAAATAGCTGCTCCCAATCCACTTTGGCCAGATCCTGTCTTATAACGAATATTCCCAGATATCATTCCTACTTGTTGCAGTAATTGACTCCTCAATCAATATTGTGACACCACCTCCACTTCTCTGTAATTTCCCCCCAGCCCTATTTCACTGAAAGATTCCATACCCCAAAATATTGATCTACCAGTCCTGTCCATCCATTAACCACATGGCCATGATAGCAATGCTATCCCATTACTGTGTGTTAGTCCTCAACTAACTGGCTGACTTTCAAATAATCATCATTCAACCTTGCCATGCTGCCTTGTGCCTCAACTTAACTATGTTTGCATCACTTTATGGACTGATTTAGTTCTTCTTTTATAGCAGCCTGTGAATCACACTCTACTGTACTTCCACTCTGCATTCAAAGCTCATGCCAAAATAATTTATAATCCACTTACCACACTAGCAAAGATTCTGCAAGGATGTTCATCTGTTTTCAGTTCAGGTGTAACCTGTCAGAATTGTGCAGGTTAATAAAGTGTGGAGCTGGATGAACACAGCAGGCTAAGCAGCATCTCAGGAGCACAAAAGCTGACGTTTCGGGCCTAGACCCTTCATCAGAATTGTGCAGGTCCCATTTTTCCTGGAAATGAACTCCTTGATCCCAGGATGCTAATCCCTCCCTTTTCCTTTAACTCTTCAGCCACATGTTCATTTGTTGTCTCTGCCTACCCCAATACTTCCTAGCATGTGGCTATAGAGGTATTCCAGAAATTACAGCCTTTTGTAGACCCACTTTTTGATCTGCTACCTCGCTTCCTAAATCCTTGATGCAGGGCCTCCAAACCTCCTTGTACATATGTTATTGGTTCCAATGTAAACAACAATCTTTAACTATTCTCCCTCCCACTTCTGAATGCCCTGCTGCTGATTAATGACAACCTTGAGCCTGTCCACAGGGGAACAACATACTATTCTGCCTGCAGTTGTGGAAATGTTCATCTGTTCCCTTCACTATCGAACCTCCTCGCACTGTAGTTCTCCCGCTCCTTTTGCTGACTCCCATGAAGCTGGGCTTTGGCTGTGCTCCCAAGGAAAAAAGATCACAAACTTACATCACACTACCCTACATCAGGAACACGTCAGAACTCACCACAAGACTTCTATGACCACTGGCCATCAGAGTGGCACACAAGCCCACCTCAACCCGTATGACAACTGCTCACCCGAACTAAAGACCCACTCCCCGCCATGGACAGGGCCAATGTCATCTACAAAATCCCCTGCAGAGACTGCAAGAAAACACGACATTGGACAAGCAGGAAGAAAACTAACAACAAGAATATATAAACACCAATTGGCTACAAAAATACGCAACCAATACTCACATCTCAATCAACATGGACTAGGAGAACCATGGCTTCGACTGGGACAACACCAAGTTCCTGGAATAGGCTAGACAGAGACAAGCACGAGAATTCCTGGAAGCATGGCACTCCATGAAGCATGCTATTAATAAACACATTGAACTCGACCACTACAATACATTCTACTACAAATGAAAACTGGAAGTGAGGCAATCTATCTCAATGGACCCCAGATTTAAAAGCCAGGCAAGAAAACACACTGATGTTTCATCGGAGGCTGCACTGAGGAAGTTACCTAGCATGGTAATGAAACAGATGTAAAACAACAAACCAGCTCAGTGAGCCAACCAACCTCAAAAAACATCATCCTTAATGCTTTTGTTGGAAAACAATCTGTTCTTGATTGAGATGAGCTTTGGGGTTTTCCTGCCGACACCCCTGCCAAACTTCTTCTAACTGGTCACTCATTCCCTCTCTGACTGCACTTCCTTAAGCTGTTGGGTGAACACATCTAAAAACATGCTATCCACATAGAACATAGAACATAGAACATAGAACATAACAGCACAGTACAGGCCCTTCGGCCCTCGATGTTGTGCCGACCTGTCATACCGATCTGAAGCCCATCTAACCTACACTATTCCATGTGCGTCCATATGCTTGTCCAATGGTGACTTAAATGTACTTAAAGTTGGCGAATATACTACAGTTGCAGGCAAAGCGTTCCATTCCCTTACTACTCTCTGAGTAAAGAAACTACCTCTGACATCTTTCCTATATCTTTCACCCCTCAATTTAAAGCTATGCCCCCTCATGCTCGCCGTCGCCATCCTAGGAAAAAGGCTCTCTCTATCCACCCTATCTAACCCACTAATTATTTTATATGTCTCATATGATGTAATGTTCAGCTGTGCAGATACTATATTATACTATACCTCCAGCCAATGCTCAAGCACTAAAACTCAACAGTCAAGATAATCAAATCCATGGCACTACCTTAACGTTCAGTAGTGTTGAAGATTTTCCACTGACTGCAAAACAAGGAATACACAGGACTCAATTTTCCTGCCATGCTTGGTCTTAATCTCAAATTTACTGTCCTTACATTAACATTACTCCTCTTCCCTACTCTCCCTTGCCCTTTCCAGCTTGCTCATGCTATTCTATTGTTTGTTCCAGTCTTTCAATTATTTCTTATGCTTAATAATACACTTCTAAATTTATAGTAATTTATTTTAGCCCTAACAACAGTTTCTTACCAGACAACAAACGTATTGACACTATGACTTCACTGTTGCTTTTTACAACAAGAACTGACAGCAGGATACTCTCCCAAGTTTTCTTCACTGCGATGCTGACTGTAGGACACACTTCCCAGCCTTCTTCAATATGATGTTGACTGTTGGATACTCTTCTAAATATGTGAGGAATTAATTCATAGAAAAGATTGTCCAAACTTACTGTTTCATTCTTTAAGTTGGGCATCAAAAGGAATTGAATTTCAAACCTTCTGAATATAAAACTGCAATTAATGCTTATCTAAATATGTAATCCCAGAGCAAAATTAGAATCATGTGAAATGTAAAGATGTGAAACCTCTATATTGTGAAGAGAGAAAGTTTTGTGTTTAATGTCAGGACTGCATATAATTGGCATAAGGAAGTATTATTTTAATAGAGATAGGTTAGTGAACTAACAAGTATTACAAGGAATACATCACTTAACCTCACAAACTATTTGTTTTATGGGAGTTATGAATGAAATGTTCAGGATATTTAATTCTGGATGCAATTATGTCTTGATTGGAATGAGGCAGGTTGACCTCACATCCCTGACTGGGGCTGTTAACCTGATCCAATCATGGAGTCTTCATTGACAGATATTAGCAGGAATGCCAGCGGTTCTGCTCACCCTAGGGGCCAGCTCTGAGCTAGCTGTGTCAGAGACATGTACTACACACATGTAAATAAAGAGGGACTCAGTGAGGGGATTCCGGTCATCGTGGGCTTATTTCAAATTACGCTAGAGAGAGTACAGAAGAGATTCACCAGGATTTGCTGAGGTAATTCAGCTATGAAGAGAGACCACATAAGCTGTGGTTAAAATAAAGTAAGCAAATTACCTCTGACATCATATCACATTTTGATGGAATACATGCTGTGCAGTTTTATTTCCATTCATTTTGTATTGAACTGGTTCTTTACATTATCCTGTTGTGAGTGGTATCTAATGTGCATGTAAATAAGGTATTTTAATGTGGAACATAATAATTCTCATTGACTGATGATTATGGGTCTTGCGCAGTTTAATAGTTTTCCAGTTCTGCCTAACTGTTTACAATGCCTTACAATTTTTGAATTAATCTTGGATTAAAGAAAGCAAATTATGGATCTCTATAATTTGCATTTATTTCATCATTACATGAGGAAAATGTTATGCTGATACTGTAGATTTCTGGACTGATTGTCATGGGCTATTTCATACAGAGATTTCTGTTTTGAGGAGGTAGAATTGCACTATAATTTTTGGCAATAAGGGCCAATCAATATTCTCAATTTCTCTTCTGTTGTCATAATTTAGAGTATTGTTATATTAATCAGAGGTAACAGGCTGCAATTTTAAAGGTTTATGTCTCAGTTCACGACAACTTTTCCAAAGAATCCTTTCTTATCTTCCTGCCGGTAAAAAGGAAGGGGCATTGGAATGAAAAGGTGACTGGTGAAGCCATTGTTCATGAGTAAAGATTAAGAAAGGAGTAGACAAAAATATTGACTTCATTGCAAGTCAACTGGTTGAGGGCAATCAGGAATGATATTTTGTGGCACAAGCGGTAATGTTTCTTACCTCTGAGCCAGAAGGCTCTGGTTCAAGTCCCAACTGCTTCAGAAGTGTGTCATAACACATCAGAAGAGGTTGGTTTCTTTTTATACAAATTATAAGAAAGGTTAGGCCATGTGGAACCTCAGGCCTGCTCCTACATTTGATTAGATCGTGATTGAGCTGATTAGAGCCTCAACTCAACTTTCCAATCAAGCATCGTAACCTTTCACTCCTTTGAGCCTTGAAGCCTTCTAAACTCAGTTTTAGAAATATTTAATGACCCTGCCTTCGCTATTTATCACTTTATTTTGTTTTCTCTGAATTATTCTTTTCTTTTGCTTTCAGATTTTTTTGTTTCTGGTAATCTTGTTCTGATCCTGGACTATTGGCCCCCTACTGTTGATGTCTCGTATGGTCTAGCTGGTGAATTTAACTCCAATTGACCAGACACCAGTTTAATGAGCAGATTTATCTCACCGCTCTGATTAAAGCGAGTAAATACTCGTCAGTTGGAGGAGTTGTGGGTAGTGAGGAAGGCTGTTCTAAGTTGCAACGGGACATTGATAGGATGCAGATCTGGGCAAAGAAGTAGCAGATGGAATTCAACCCAGAAAAATGTGAAGTGATTCGTTTTGGGAGGTCAAATTTGAATGGCAGGATTCTTGGCAGTGTGGAGGGACAGAGGGATCTTAAAGTCTGCATCCATAGATCCCTCAAAGTTGCTACCCAAGTCAATAGGGTTGTTAAGAAGACATATGGTTTGTTGGATTTCATTAGTAGGGGGATTGAATTTAAGAACTGCGAGGTTATGCTGCAGGTCTGTAAAACTCTGGTTAGATCACACTTGGAATATTGTGTTCAGTTCTGATCACCTCATTATCAGAAAGATGTGCAAACTTTAGAGAGGATGCAGACCAGATTAACCAGGATGCTGCCTGGACTAGAGGGCAGGTCTTATGAGGAAAGGTTGAGGGAACTAGGGTTTTCCTCATTGGAGCGAAGAAGGATGACAGGTGATTTGATAGAGGTGTACAAGATGATGAGAAACATGGATAGCGAGAGACTTTTATCCCAGGGCAGAAATGACTATTATGCGGAGACATAATGTGAAGGTGATTGGAGGAAGGTATTGGGGAGAAGTCAGAGGTAGGTTCTTTGCACAGAGAGTGGTGGGTGCGTGGTATGCACTGCTGGCAGTGGTGGTGGAATCAGATACATTAGGGGCATTGAAGTGACTCTTGGGTAGGCACATGGAGTATAGTAAAATGTAGGGTATGCAGGGTAGTTTGGCCTTAGAGTAGGATAATAGGTCAGCACAACATTGTGGGCTGAAGGGCCTGAACTGGGCTGTACTCTTCTATGTTCCATAAATCTATGGAAATGATGCAACAGAGATGATCAATCCTTTCTCCTTTGTGTTGCACTAATCATCTTGGGGTTGCCATATGTCACAAGGTTTTAGAAAACAATTTGACTGCCATTTCCAACTGTGTTAAATTGTGTTGAAGGCATCTTGAGCAGCTGGAATGTAGATTGGCAAAATAGTTACAACAATTTGTGACCTATTTGTACCCACATTGCTAAAAGGATTCACAGTAGAACAAATACTGTAAGAGTTCAGGTTGTGAATGTCATTATGCACAATACCATATACTTTATTACATTTTACCATGTATCTCTTTCCATGCTTCAATGGAGACTCTTAACTGTTCCATTGATCTTGAAAGTGATGACGTCAAGGAAACGTTTCAGGAGGTTCCTGAAGGTTTTCCTCAAGAAATACAACATGCACATCAATACATGGAAGACCTTTATTGAAAAGAAACTGACTTGCAAGATACACCTGTGTGAAAGATAACAATTCTTTCAGAACATCCATAGGCAGGAATTATGGAAAAAGAACCAGAGGAAGGATGACAGCTATCTCAAGATCAAGGACCAATTCCTCCTCCCAGAAATATCTGCCAAATGTGTGTTTGGAGATGCAGCTCTAAGGCCAGGTTCATCAGCTACATAAGGGCCCACAGAGCTCATGACAGGGGCATGAAGCTCCCTAGATGGACAGCCAGGCTTGTTAGTGAGTGAATACTGATGACAATATTAAGCAGTAACAGCATTGATTGCTCATAGGCAGTAATGCTTTAAGTGATCAGAAATGTTCTCTCCTGATTGAATTGAAACTTCTATCATTATTAAACTGTTCAGAATATTGCAAATTAAAAGACAGAACCAATTTGCTTGCAAGAACTAATAAATATATCAAATAAATTATTGTAGGTTTCTCATTCTTTGACATTTCAGTAGTGCTTATCCTTCAACTGTACCATGAATGTCGTGATAAAGTTATTCATTACGAATATATGAATGAACTGAGTTGGCATTCAATGTAATTCCACACCAGGATGACACACACTTCATCTAAGAGACTTAGGCACCTATTTTGAATCCAAGAAAATAAAATCCAATTTCTAGGTCAGTGTGTTGTTCTCTGGTTTCTCTGTCAAGCTTTACTTATAGAAGCAACAACCAAAGAGCAAAGGTGCACAATAAGATTTAATCGGGGGCATGTTCATAGTGAAGAGGTAGAAATGGAGGAGGGAGGAGGTAAAAATAATTTACATTTGAAGTTCTGTTGCTATCATTCTGAGGGCAGCATTTTGTACATTATTACAAGCTGTGCAGCTGGGAATTTAATCAATTATTTTTCAGTTTTGTGTAGAAGTAAAATACAGATGATGTTGGAGTTTTAGTCAGAGAAACAACAGATAAAGTGGGAAATACTCAACAAACCAGACAGCATTTTTTAATCAAGAGAAGTAGAGTTAACATTTTAGATCAATGAGCTTTCTTCAAAACTGGCAAAAAAGTCAGAAATATTCCAGATTTTAAATAAGAATGATTAAATGGTAAAAGAAATGAATGCAAAATGGCATAGTAAGAAAAAAGTAGTGAATGATGACAGTTAAACATCTCCTATACCAACTGTCTAAAATATTAGGAAAAATTATTATCTGAAATTGGTGAGCTTAGCTCAGAAAGCTATGAAATGACTAATCAAACGTTAAATTGCTGCTCCTGAAGATTCCAATATTGAGGAAATGTACAGGAGGTCCGGGGATGAGATATTAGATTAAGACTGGGACTGGGAATAAAAATGACAAGCCAATGGAAGTTCAGGATCATGTCCATTTGCAAATAAGGGGAAGGGATGACCTTTTGGTATAAGTCCAGAGGCCAGATATTGTTCTGGGGAGCTGAGTTCAAATACTGCCTTGGCAGATGGTGGGATTTGAATTTAACTAAAATCTGGAATTAAGAATCAAATAATGCCCATGAAACAACTGTGAGGGGGAAAAACCCATCTGGTTCACAACTGCCCTTTTCAGGAAGGGAACAGCCACCCTTACCTGGCCTGGACTAGGTGTGACTCCAAACCACAGCAACGTGGTTGATTCTTAACTGTTGTCTGGGATGGGCAATGGGTGCTAGAGTAGCCAAAAATGCCTTCATCTTGTGAATGATTTAAAAATAATGCCCAGCAATGCTGCCAGCTGACTTGCATTTGGTCCAAAGTAGAGAGTGAAGAATACTACAGTGAAAGACTTAGAAATATTTTAGCTCTAATGTACGGGGGAATTTCTTCAGAATTGTGGTGTTGCAGGCAATTTAGATTAATCAGCAGGAACCAGCGCTTCTGGGGTAACTCTTTACAGTGTATGGCTTATGTTTATTTTGCCAAGAAGTTTGTAAATGGCAAAAGTATTTGCATCATGACAAGGTTACAGGATTTTAATTCACACTGAGTCACTGGGAGAATAATACTTTTTTGAATGTGAAGTAGCAGTTTAATCTTTGAGTTCAGATGAACTCATCAACTCCACAGCCAGAGGCAGACAGTAATGAAACCATTGTTGTTTACGCTTTGGGTAGATAAATGTAGAAATAGCAATGTTGACATCATTATGTCGAAAATACCACAATTAACACTTCTCCTCCAAGTTCTTGGGAGTGTCAAAAAACAGCCCTGTGTTCAATGAGCGTCACATTGAAAGAATTAGCCTTTCTTAACACTTTGTATATTGCTGATGAGAGAATGGAATAAACTATCTTTGTGACTTTGTGCTGGCACATCTCTCTGGGCTTTTCATTATCTCTGAAAATAATTTGCACAATGAAATGTATTTAAAGAAAAGGAAATTCATTTTTGCATAAAATATTACGAGAAAGGAGTAATACATTTTTACTGACAACTGTGGAATGTATTACCAGTGGCAGTAGGTTGAAATCCTCCTTTTAGTATCAAGAGTTACGAAGATGGCTTTTATTTCTGTGTGTGAGTAGTAGAACTGCTACTAGGCAGATTCCTCCACTCACGAGGGAAATTTTGAGTTTTGGGTAACAAGATTGATAATTTGCGTAAGGGGAATTTTTGGGTCAAAGAAGCAGGCTCATGGGGATCTGGAAACATCAACATTTATGAAAGGAAGCCATTCTTGACCACTGAAAAATGAAACATTGCTTCTATGACAACCAAAAAAGGAAACATCGAGTTTGATATCACTCTCCAACTCTTGGGGCCAGATTTTCAAACTTGTTCACATGCGATGAAGCAGGATTGAATACTCATGTTTCCAGGCATGATATCAGTGTTTGATACCTCCTGGGCAGAATCTACTTTTGCTAATGCACCACCATTGGAGGTTGCTGGTGGAATGTAAGAAAGAAATGGGAACTACACTCCTCTACAACTATTGTGTCTTTACACTCCTTAATGAATTCACACATTTGTTACTACTTTAATTCTGGTGAATGGTCTGGTCCATGGCAGTGCAAAATTTTAAAATTTAGTATAGGGTATAGTAGTATAGGAAACTCTCCTTCATTTATTTAAAACTGGCATTTCCTGACTACTTAGTCCCATTTCCAGTTTTGTCATCTATCCAGCCACACCGTGCAGTCTGCATGGCTCCTCTCATCACAGGTGAGGCTTTTGACCCTCTAAGATGCTACCTGTTCCAATTAGGAAGTCACTGGCATCCCCCAACATTGCCACTGGTGCCATGCCAGCAGCTCCTTTCTCAGGGAGGTATTTTGTACTTAAATTAGCCATCATGCTTGCTTCCTTTGCCACATATGCATCACAAGAGCAAACACAGCTCTGGTAGGTATTACAATTCTGAATTACCCATGCTCCTGAGCCTACAATGTAAATCTAAGACTCGGTCACTATTCCTGCAGTGTAGACACATCAGACACATATCCAAATATTTTCAAATGCAGTTTAGCCTCCATCCCTTCAAACATGTTCATATCCACACAACATTTTGAGTTAAAAAAACAAAAACCTCCAACCACCTTCTAATCTTTCTGCCAATTTTTACCAAGCTATAAAATTCTCCAAAGAAAGACACAAGCTTCAGGACCAAACAATATTTGTGCTGGATTGTTGGCTCGGTAGAGGAGGAGGTTGGCTTCATTCTGGCCTTTGTATTAGCATTGTATACAATTTCTGGGATTTCACATTGGGGATGAGGCTTGATATATAATACACCCATTTAACTATGAGCCAATATTGTAAATAATGGTATTTGTGGCTACAATCTGATAATACATTTTGCATTTGAAGCACTGAACTTGACAAATTCACCAGTTATTTTTTAAGCTGTGAACACAACTAAAATGTTGAGATGTCTTTTAGACTCATGTTGTTAGATGCAGAATACTTAGCTCCATTAGCCCAGTGACAAGCACAGGTTGCAAACAAAATATTCAAATTCTGAATCTTCACTGGGACATCTCTGACCATTGGGTGCTGGTTATCAGGAACACTATCACTATCCAGAGGTCTTTGCACAAAGTCAGTCTCAAAGTGAATACCACAGCAGGCTAACACCAGCTCCCATATTTTAACAAACTTGTGATATCGACGGAAAAACAATGCTACTTTCCATTGATATCAATGAAGATTAAAATTGGGCACTGTGCCAAACTGATGTTCAATCCAATCTTCTCAAGTCCATTAGACAGAAATTGCTGCTTCTTCTGCTTTATAGTTCCTGTTTGATTTAACAATCACTTGTACGGAACATTGGAAGGTGATTGGCACATTTTGATTCATACTTCTGTACACAGTCAATGCTTGCAGAGCTGAGCAATTGTTGAGGACCAGAGATAGAAGAGGATTTTAAATTTTGAACAGGAGAGGGTTTTGGCAAAAAATACAGGCAGTGTATAAAATAATCAATTGCAGAACAACACAATAAAGAAAGAACTAAAGCAATCCAGCATTTAATTGAAGGCTAACAGTTCAGCATGACACCACAACATTTGTAAAATATAATAATAATTATCAAATGATACTAGAACTATGACATGTAGCCAGGCACGTGAGTCTGAGACAGTTGCCACCTCAAATGAATAAGTTAGGTATCTGTTGTACTTTATTCATGGAAAACTGGGTCATGATAAAAATAATTGCAAGAACTCTCAGCACATTCTTATTCCTGGAAACAAATAGTAACAGCATTACTATTCTTATAACTATTCAGACAGATCTCAAATAGCAATGCTCAGGTTGAATCACGGTATGTGTTGTTTTATAATAACAGCAATTTTACAACGCAACACACAACTTACTGTAATATAGTGTAGATAACCGCCTTTGAATCTTTTCAAAAAGTGGAGTCCAACAATAAAAGTGTGGGCATTGGTAGTCATTATTTTATCTGCTTCCATGTGTGGCCTGCGCTGTGTGGATGGGTGATAAATGTCTATGCATCACCTGAACGCCTAAACCCAGTCATAATGTAAAGCAGGGAATGTAAGAATAGGTAAGTAAACCACACATTTGTGGGTTGAATAATTGGAGTTGACTATTAATCTGAGCATAGCATGTTGTGGGTGAAAGGGAACTCAATTTACATCCCAGGTGTAACCATTTTTGAGACTGATGAAATAGAATTAAGTTATGTGACGTGCCAACTTATACGTCAATATAATTGATTTCCTGTAGTAGCTGTCATGTGTAATTATGTGGATCTTGCTTATCTCCTCTGCAGTTTTTTCCTATAAACTTTACGCTTTTGATAGGAGTGGCAGAGTATATACCACCAGCAGGAAAATAGATCTTGTACCATACTGAGAAGCACAATGTAACAATGTGAAGTGATGGAGAAGAGTTAGCTTGGAGCAGAAGAGTGCCCTGCCCTGGTTTGGCTTGCCATCATAGAAATTATTGTTCATTATGTTTGCCTGGTAGGTTGGACATGTGTCTACCACACTGAGGTGCAAGTTAAAATTTCAATGGAGTCCTAACTATGTCATGAGAGATTGTTTATTACTTATTCTTACTCATACCAAAGGTTAATAGAAGCCTCATTCATTGCAAAAGGCAGCCGTGTTAAAATCTTACATGAAACAGGAATTGAAGCTGAAACAAAAAACAGAAATTACTGATGAAGCTCAGTAGGTCTGGCAGCATCTGTGGCAAGAAAACACAGTTAACTTTTTAGGCCCACTGACTCTTTATCAGAACTGATAGCAGCTAGGCAAAAGTGTTCATGCTGAAATTAGGGAGCTGGGGAGGGTGGAGTGAAGTGAGTGGATAAGTGGAGAGGGAGCCCAGCGAAAGACAAAGAGGTATGAAAGAGGCTTGTGGACAAGGGCATTGTGATGGAAAACCAGGACAGAAGAGAAGCTGAATGAGTGATAAGGTGTGATAAGAGTAAGAGAGAAGAGTTAGGCTATGCTGACAGCAACCCATGTCACGACAGGACCGAGGTCTGGGGATAGATAACAGACATGGAAGGGTGGAATCAGGTTGTAAAGATATTGAACTTGATCTTGAGTCCTGAAAGTTTCAAGGCCCCCAGGAAAGACAAAGTGCTTTTCTTCAATCTATCATTGTGCTCACTAGAGCACTGCAACAAGTCTTGATGAAATGTTGTTGGCATGGAAACACAGTGGTGTGTAGAAGTGGAAGCTCAGGGCCATTTTTAGGGAAAGAATATAGGTGTTCGGAAAGTGGTCACCCAGTCTGCATCTCATCTCCACAGCATAGAGGAGAGCACATTATGAACGAGGAATACAGTATAGTAGATTCGTCCTGAAAGATCTGTCTGGGGCCTTGGACAGTGAGGGAGACAGATGTAAATGGGTAGGAATGACGACTTCAATGATTGCAGATGAAGGTGCCATAGAGGTGTGTGGAGATGGTGAAAATGAAGGAAGTGTGGACCAAAGTGTCCCAGAGGAAAAAACCCTGTGGAATGCCAATAAAGGATGGGAAGGGAGGAGAATCTTCAGATAAAGGCCTAGGCCCGAAACGTCGGCCTTCCTGATCCTCTGATGCTGCTTGACCTGCTGTATTCATCCAGCTCTACGCCTTGTTATCTCAACCTTTGTAATCAATTTTCCTTATGTTCCCAACACTTCCCCGGCTATGACATGTCTGTGACTGTCACACCGAACATTTACGATTCCTTTACCTATCTTTCACTCCTTTACCACTATTCTCACTGCCTTTGTCTTTTGCTGTGGGCATCCGAACAATATGTACCACTTAGTTCTCCTTCTCCTCTGTTAATCACATAAAGCCATTATTTTCTTCTAAGGCCGGAAGAAAAGGCATAATGGACTCAAAATGATAGTTCTGTTTCTCTCTCCACAGATGCTGAAGGACCTGTTAAATTTCTCCAGCACTTTCCAATTTTATTACTTCATATTTCCTGTATCTGAATTAAATTTGCTTTTGTTTTGATGCCTTGGTCTGTTACAAGGTACGTTGTAGTAATTAGCTCAGAGGATATCCAGATTTGTAGAGAAACATTACATTCTCTGTCATTACCACCAACAATTGTGCCACAGAGTCAACGTCAATAGTCACAAAAAAATGAAGTAGGGGAATGGAGTAAGACACCACAGAGATTCAAAGTATTCCTGGTGAATGACCACACTTGGTGTCTGGCACTTGCCCCATCCATTGTTTTATTAAAGATCTGTCAAGGAGATCAGCATCTAGACTCTTGCATGAAAGGATTTTCACCCCTTCCCAAATAAACAATTCCCCATCACTCAATTGTCATCTGTTTCATGGCCAGAAAACATTAGGAGAAATACTAATGAAAATTGTAACATGGTACATTTCCACTTTAAACTTCTGTTTCTTTCAAAAATGCTGGACTTGTCAAATAGCCAATGTTGATTGTACATCGAAAAGCTTATGAATCCCTTGCATTGTATTCAATGATATTGATCTCAAGCCAACACAGATAGCTGAAATGGGCCTTTGAATCCATCTACCACTGAATAAATGAAAACGTCAAAACGCATTGTGCTAAAACATTTGCTACTGCTTTTGGTTACCTCTTCACCTGTCAGTGAACGCTTGAAGGAGGTAGTAACGCTCACTTTTACTTTAATAACCTCCGAATCAGCCCAATGAGAATGGGTCCTCAGCACCTGAAAAGCCTTCTTTAGCCATAGAATCCCTATCGTGTGGAAGCCAGCCATTTGGCCCATCAAGTCCACAGCGATCCTTTGAGGAGCAACATATTGAGAAACACCCTTCTACCTATCCCTGTAACCCTGCATTTCTTATGGCTAATCCACCTAGCCCACTCATCCCTGGACACTATGGTCAATTTAGCATTGCCTGTCCACCTCGACTGCTTGTCTTTGGACTGTGGGAGGAAACTGGAGCATCTGGAGGAAACCCACGCAGACAACGGGAGAATATGCAAACTCCACACAGACAGTTGCTCGAGGGTGGATTCAAACCCGAGTCCCTGGCACTTTGATGCAGCAGTGCTAACCACTGAGCCACCAGACTGGCCACATCATTGAAATCTGAGCTGCTGACTTGCTCAAGTTACAATTCTGTGATTCTAAGTCATTTGTTGTTTGACCTGCAGAAGAAAACAGAATTCCAGGTTGAGTTGGCAACCAAGCTTAGAGCTTCCATCCTTTCTTTATTCATTCATTGGATGCGAATTTCACTCGCTGGGCCAAAATTTACTGCCCATCGAGAAAGTGATAAAGAGTTGTCTTCTCGGACCACCATATCAATTTGGTGGAGGTAGACACAAAATGTTGTTAAGGAGGATGTTCCGGGATTTTGATCCAGCAACATTTAAAGAATGGTGATAAACTTCCATATAAGGAAGTGGTAATGTTCCCATGTACCTGCTGCTTTTGTCTCTCGAGATGATAATGAGTTTAGAAGGTACCATCTAAGGAATCTTGGTGAATTTCTGCATTGCATCTTATAGATGGTATACACTGCAGTTGCTAAGCATTGGTGTTGGAGGGAGAGAACACATATTAAATTTAGACATTCAAATGGATCTTTTCCACCAGCATTATTCCTATTTTCACCCTGTCATAAAAGTAACTCCTCTGTATACTGGACAGTCCAGATTTAAGCCTGGATATGGTCAGTCTTTTACTGCAAAGCCTTTCTGAATATGGGAAAAACATGTTTACAATATTTGGGTAACAATAAAGTTAAATAAATGAAGTCCGCAATGTAAGAGTGACATGATGGAACCTGATGACTTATCCATTTAACTTGCTATATTTAAAGAAATTGCAAACTGTAGTCAAGATCCTGCAACTGAAAAGTTAAACCATAAAGAATGTTTTTGTGTATTGTGAAGTAAGTATAGACAGTTCAGTCAAAGGGCACATTATTAGATCAGGCTATTAGATTGAAGTACCTTAGATTCAATTGTCTGTTTTACAGAAAGCTATTTATTGATGTTTCCAGTGGATAGTTACAACAATAACAACTTAAATTTACTTAATAAATGTATTGTAGAGACATTTCAAAGAAATTCGTAACAGTGCAGGAGGAAAATTGAAACTGAGAAAACAAAGGAGTGATTAAATCAAAAATTTGACCAAAGGGATAGGTTTCAGAGTTGGTCTTAAGAATGGGGTGCAAGTAAAGAATTGGGGAATGGGCCGTTTGCATTTTGAGGCGTTACCAACAGTGGAGAAACGTAGTGACAAGAGCCACAATTAAAAAAGATCAGTAATCTGAGTAGGTTGTGATATTTAGTGAAATACAGAAGCATTGGGCAATTTATACCTTTAAGGACAAGAATTCAACTGTTATGTTTGCGGCATTGGTGAACTAGGTCACAATGTAGTTCAGCAACGAAAGATGTGATCAAGTGGGCCTTTGTGAATAATGCAAGGCAAGGAGAAAAGTTCTGAATGAGCTAATGATTATGGAAAATTAAGGCATGCTATTATCATGACCCAGAATTGGCTGAAAAATTAAGTCCATTTAGTTTTGATTCTATCTCTTAACTATGCCTATTTGGATTTGAAGTCTGTGGGCTGCAGGATGTGATGCTGTTCAATATTGGAAGAGTGTGTTTTAAAAGCTGAGAAATTCAAAAAGAAAGATAAGGTATAATATATTACATTGCTACCTACTGTTAATCTTCATCTTTCCAGCTGCAGCATAGTAATGAATTAGAAAAGTCAAGCTATTGGCATATAGGAACACCTTTGGTCCACAATCAAAATTGTTATTATTGACTGGCATTCATTGGACAATATACCTTGTTATAATTCTATTATGACTGGTCTCTACAATCCACAGAAAGATTTACTGTTGCTGCTGCTTATCTGTCACAGTGAACATACCTACCAGCTTGTTCACTGCGCATGTTATTCATTCCAAATTGGTAAAAAATAATGTTCCATATGCCAGGGAATTTAACAAGAGATTTGTACATTGATCCAAGGACCAGACAGTCAGATTTGCATCACTATAAGAGTGTAATACGGGGAACAAAGGCCCAGTCGTGTTATCATTAGAATATTAATCCAAAAACTCAGCTAATGTTCTAGGAACCTGAGTTCTCATTCTGCTACGGTAAATAGAGAAAATTAAATTCAACTTTAAAAAGTCTGAAATGAAGAATCTGCTGAAGACCATGAATCTATCGCTGATTATCAAAAAAAACCAGCTGGCCTCTTCAGGGAAGGAAATCTGCCTTCCTCACCTGATGTGACCTACATGTGATTCCAGGCCCGCAGTAATCTGTTTGGCTCTCAACTGTCACCTGAGGAATGGGCAATGAATAGTAGCCTAGCCAGCAAGGCACATATCTTGTGAATGAATAAGACAAATAATCATTTCAATACATTAGCATATTTGTTTTTCTTCAAGCAAAGTGACTCGTGCAAAGATTCACTGGTGGTGAGATTCAAATTTGATATAGATATAAATTGAGCAGTAGTTGATCAGGCACCAATTATAAACCCTACCCATTTTCTTTCCCCTTGCAGAAATGAAAACTGACCTTGAAGTAAAATAAGCAGTTGACAAAAGCTCAGCTATTCGCCAATTCCCCAACCACTCGCCACTACGATCACCAAAGGTAAATTCAATTGCCATTGTGTCCAGGTTGAATTCCCAAAATATTGCCTCGAATTTCCCTGAGGTTCCCCCAATGAATGAACCTGGACTTGTGCTCACAAGAGCTTCTGGCCTGGCATTAACTTGCAGGTGGCGCTGGGAAGGGCATCTTCAACCCTCAGTCTCTCTTTCCATTGTAAATAGAGGCACATCTGAAAATAATGGCAAGATGGGAATTCTGCCAGGGCTCTCCAATTGCCAGAAAGTCTATAAAATCTAAGGGGATCCCAGTAGCGCCTGATGAAAATATGCTTAAAAGTGCACTTTTAAAATGGGATTATACTATCAGGCATTCAAAATGAAAGTTTCATAACTAAATTTTACTTGTTAAGTGAGCAAATGCAGTATTACATTTTTAAAGATGCTGAAAATTCTACTTTCAAATAATTCTGCTCTAAATCATTTGACATATCATTGTTATGCAACATAAACAATATAGGCTCACAGCATTCACCATTAATTGACAGTGGATGGGTAGGGTCTTTTTACCTTAACAGAGAGGTCAGTGCCATTGAGGCAATGATTGAAATTGATTGACAGAAAGATTAGAGCAGAAATGAGATCATGGCTTTTTGTTTTCACCGAGAGGTGGTAGGGATCTGGAACTGAGATACAGAATCACTTGTTAAACGGGTCGTAAAGGAGGATAGCCTCAACTCATTTTTAAAAATAAAAATTGCCTGGATCGATCCTCAAGTAATGTAACCTGCGGGGCTACAGTCTAAATGCTGGAAAGTGGGATTGGGCAGCAGTATTTGTTTGTTGTCTGATGCAGACATAATGGGCCAAGTAGCTTCTTTCTGTGCCATAATCTTTCCACAATTCTGTGACAATTTTCTTTGATCAATGTGTCAATTCAGTAAAACACTAGATATTTATCACTCTGACCTTGCGAACACAGAAACATATTCCTACTATTTCCTTCTTTTAAGTCTTGCTCCATCTGAAGTTAACATGAGGGATGATCACCCCTCTTAAACATATTATGTTGACCTTTTAAAGGACATATTCTCTGTAGGAATGTTGTTTTATCAAGAAGAAATGTGGGTAGGAACTGCTTCTGTCGAAAATTGACAGTTGTTACAGCTAGGCACATTGCCAACAAGAAACTGAAGAATTGACTAACTCTGACAACTGACTCATAGTTTAAAAGAAAAGGACCTTGGCAGACTGTCAGATCGATTGAACTCAGAACTACAGCATTGTTATTCACAAGTTCGAAACACAGGAGAAATTGGTGGTTATGTTTGTCGAACAATGGAAATGGTAAATCTTGCATATAGAATTGTCAATGATAAAGGAACACTTTCATAATAGGCTAACCAGATTATATCTGGCCCACACAAGATGAGCACATCCAAATCATCATATCTGGTGCAAATTCTAAAGTCTGAGTCTGTAGTTCTCTGAATATTACCTGGTCTAGTAGTTTTGGCTTAAATGATTTCTCTTTGTATTTCATTATGAATATGATCTTTATACCCATCAATAAAAATGTGTAGTAGGGTCTCAAATCATAACCTTATTGAGAGAGTGCTCAATGTTGAAACTATATAGGAATACAGGACAACAAGTAGACTGTTCAGCACCTTGACCCTGTTTCATCAATCGATGAGATCATGGCTGATCTGTAGCTTAACTCCATTTACCTGTCTTTGGCCCATATCTCTTAATACCTTTGCTTAAAAAGATCAATCTCAGTTTTAAAATGAGAAACTGATTCAGCATCCAGCTGTTTGTGGAAGAGTTTGAAATATCTGCCATCCTTTGTGCGCAGAAGCATATCCTAACATCTCTCCAAAATGATCTGGCCCAAATTCTCAAACTATGCTTCCTAGTTCTGCAATCCCCAACCAGTGGAAATAGTTTATCTTTATCTGCAGTGTGTTGACTCCCTTTCCATTAGAATCTCGAATTTTGAGATAGATAAAAAACAGATAACCACATCAGAATCTAAGACAAGTTCCTCTTCATTAGTAACTCTTTGGCTCTTAGTAAGAACACTATCATAATTATCTAGATACCAGCCACATGTCATGACTAGTCAAGTTCACTCCAACAAGCTGTAGCCTTCTCTGAATTCTGAGGTCAGGGATTCCTCTTTGTGGTGGTTGACCTCGAGTTGTCAAGATTTCACTGTAGAGTTAAGATTTCACTGTCAATGTCTTTGATGTGTCTTGTTTAAATGTATTCTCCCAGTCTTCCAGACTGGTAAATGTCATAGTGTCTTACACAAGACTCTCATAGTTCTGAGCTCATTTGTCCAAGGATCATGTAAATAGAAGACATTTGGTTGATCTTATCAGTCTTATTTGACCCCTTTTTGCAACCACAGAGGTCAATAACTTGAGCATCAGTCATTTCCTCAGCCAGCATTCTGGTTTTACTTCTTCCTTTCACAGCAATCTGATCTGGAGCTTTTCTGTAAAATTAACAAAACTTCCTATCGTGCATGTTGCCTTCAACTTGGTTAGCCATCCAGCCACAGTTACAGTAGAAAACTTATACTTGTCTTTTCCTGTGAACACCTGAAGGACTTTAACCCAACCACGCTGTTGTGGACCACACCAAACTCCTCAAAATATTTTTAGAAGTTATCCTAGATACCAACTTTTTCTTATTTTAAAGGCAAATGTAAGGTATTGTGTTCCAGATGCAACTCATTTGGGATATCTCCTAGGCTTGAAGCAAAATACACTTTATTCTTACACCTATAGTTAAAATACAGATATAATAAGAATAACAAAAAAAAGCTTAACTGTAGCTCAATTAAAATACTTGACAAGATAATATATATGTTAACAACCACTAATTAGCTGATCCAAAATAGTTACATCCCATTAACACACCCTTGGCAAAGGTAAATTCAGTAAAATACAATGTGGCGCATGAAAATCTCCATCCTAGAGGACAGAAAACTGTGTGTCTGTGTGTCTGTGTCTGTGTGTGTGTGTGTGTGTGTGTGTGTGTGTGTGTGTGTGTGTGTGTGTGTGTGTGTGTGAGAGAGAGAGAGAGAGACAGGCAGACAGAATTTGGTTGCTTTGTTGTAACAGGGAGAGATATATAGCAGCATCCAAACCTTAACAGGCTACGCAAAGTTAAACTAAAATCCTGGTTTTCTGGGTACTGGATCACACTTACTTATGCTTCTTTTGCCTGATTTTTTTTAAAAAAGCTAACTATGTTGCTAGGCTCACAGCAGACAGCTCAGCTCTATGTTTATGCTTGCTTTCAAAAGAAACTTGACAGAACAAATCCTTCTTAAAGGCATATCTTGTAACAACCACATAAACTTCTAAATTCTAAAGAAATCATGCACAATTCATACAATCTTTCCTTAAAACTTAACACCTGATATTCAGGTATCATTCTTGTAGTCCTATATTGTACTCCCTCGAAGGCTAATATATCCTTCCAGAAGTGTGATGCCCATATCTGCTCATAGTACTCCAAGTGGGTTCTAATCAAGGTTTTGTTTAGCTGCCGTATAACTTCTGTACCCTTGTACTCCAATTCTCTCGATATTTAAGCTGGCATTCCATCAGTTTGCTTGATCATTTAATGAACCTGTTTGTGATGTTTAAAAGGTCCATGCATCTGAGCGCCCAAGTCTCTTTGGTCATCCATTGTATTTAAATTCATACTATCCAGACAGTACCTTGATCTGTTCTAAAATGGATAACCTCCCACGTGTTTCTTTTTAACTGTATCGGCCATAGTTTTGCCCACTCACTTATTCTATCAATATCCCTTTACAGCATTACGAGTGGAAAAAGCCTTCCACTTTTCCTCATTGATTCTCTCTTTAACATTGATAACTATCATGAACATTGGTCATAACACTGGATCAGCTATGGACATATCAAACTTTAATTCCAACATCTGTCTTTTCTTGAAAAGGGGACTCACACAAACCAAAACCACTGTAGATATAAGTTCAGTGTCCAACTGGAGAGACTGATCTTAGAATGTCAGACTTGATGAACTGTCTAGGAAGCTTCAAGGTAGCAGAGTCGTAATAGAGAAACACATTACAAACTCGACTGTAATATCCCATGGCTATCTCAGACAATGCACATGATTATAAAATGACACATATTTGCAGAAGTTAGGATAAAAAGCAAGCCTCAACCCTGATATGTATGTGTTGGTGACCTGATATGTTAGTGCGTGGACTGATATGAACAGTCATTTAAATAACCTTGTCCTACAGGTAAATAAAGGAAAATATTTTACTCTGGGTACTGTCAGCCAGCCAACCAAAGTCAAAAGGAATCAGGACGAGGGAATTTCAACCAATCCTCAAAGCCAGGAAGCTCAAAACCAACTGTTAAATTCCGAACATCAATGCAGCCAGTGACATCCTCGGTAAGATTTCCAATGCCCAACTGTGTACTCTTCTTATGAAGGCTAACACATACGTCTTTGAACTGTTATTATTTCTAACTTCTGTGCATGTATAATACCTCATATTTTCTTCTTGCATTGAACAAATAATAAATTCACTCTATTATGAACTCAACAAAGCATGATTATAATTTTTTTTTTAAAAGCTGCCGCCCTGGAAACCCGAAACAAAAACAGAAATTGTTGGAGAAATTCCGGCGGCATCTGTGGAGAGAACGCAGTTAACATTTTGAGTCCAGTGACCCTCCTTTAGAACTGATAGCATCTGTTATGCTGTTTCCTATTTAAACATAAGTTAATTTGGTGTGGGAGAAAAGTATGCAGAAAGGAGTGGATCCTTTTAAAATTAAGCTCTTTGTGAAAAATTAAGGGTTCGGGTAAAAAAGAAGGAAATCTAAGTCATCTTTTCTTACCCAGAATTTTGACAAGTTAAGAGATCTTGTCTGGGACTTCAATAACCTGGGGTCTAGTTGTAACAATGAGCACATAAATATACTTCATTAAATAATTTACAAATATGAACAATACTTACACTTCAGGAAAACTCAATTATAAGGATAATTTATGTTGTTTCCATAATTCCACTATTTGATTAATCATAATTTGATGTCATTTTCAACAAAGAGTATTGTTTTCTATTGTCATTTTCACTGATGCCGAGAGAGTAATTATTAGCAAATGTCAGCTTAGTTGAATATTGTAATCTAATTCAACTCTTAGACATATCAGACATCAAGCAATGTCAAAGAAAATCATCAGTGAAGAATACCCAAAATTATTTTGCTCAAGTAAATAGATGATAATCTTAAAATTCTGAACTACCCACTACATCTTCATAGACATTGATGTTTTATTTAATAATGTCAACTGCTTTCTTTGGGGGAAAAATAATGTAGATAATGAGTATCCCCAAAGGTTTAACTCGATCCTGATGCCTGAAGGAATATGCTTTGAAATATTGTGGCTTTAATTATCAGTTCAGGAGATCTAACACAAAAGAACGAGATCTGCACTCGTTGTAAACAAAGAGTTTGTCTATATGAATATGAATTGTTCCCACTGGCAAAAGTACAAACCTGGACATTTTAACTCCCTGCTCACATTTATGTGGCACTGAGTATCTGTCCAAATTATAACATGTTGAATGCAAAAGTAACTAGCTGAAAAGAAAGGATGGATTATCAGCTTCAAGGAAAAATTTATATACACACAGGCACGCTGCAGGAAGTAAGGATTTCAACAGGAGACATTCTTATGAGATCTGGATCCATTTTCAATCCATTTTTAATTATACAAATAGATTGCACATTTAATTATACAAAAGCCACTTTCAATTAAAGGCTGAGTTGAGAGATCCAAACTGAAACACAGAAATCTAGGTGAATATGAATGATACAAACAGTAGCAAGAAATCAGGGACAATAAAGTGAGAAGTAGAGCAAATGTTAGGAGCAAATAGATGGATTTTCCAAAGGACCTGCGGATGGTGAGAAGAGATTCTTGTTAAACAGGGGCAAGACATCTCTTCAGGGCGAGTATTGCTTCTATCAGCCTAGTTAACTGAATTTAATACATTGTAGTGTTACCATCAGCACGAGGAAAGTAGATACTATGAATTCTCAATATCAAGACTGGGAAGGCAACTCCATCTCAGGCTTTGCCCCTAAAAATCTTCATTTTGGGGACAGAGTGCCAGTATTTCAGGACACACTTTATCGGCAACCAACAACTCCGTCCTTGCCCTGACATTTAACAGGCAAAAGGATTGTGAGTACTCCCCAGACAGATGTAAGTTGGTTGCAGGGGGAGGTTGGAATCGGCATGCTCTCCTCATTAAAGGGTGAGGAGCCAAATTCTTTTGCCCGACTGGTGGACTACTTTCTCACGGAATAGGAGAAAGGTGGATATTGAAGGATATGAAAGTTCACCCTTTAATTCTTTATTCATTCATGGGCTGAAGGCATCACTGACCAAGCAACATTTATTGCCCATCCCGAAGTGTCCAGAGGGCAGTTAAGAGTCAACCACATTGCTGTGGGTCTGGAGTGACATGTGGGCCAGATCAGAAAGGATAACAAAGTGTGGGGCTGGATGAATACAGCAGGCCAAGCAGCATTTTAGGAGCACAAAAGTTGATGTTTTGGGCCTAGACCCTTCATCAGAAAAGGGGGATGGGGAGAGGATTCTGAAGTAAATCGGGAGATGGGGGAGGCGGACTGAAGATGGATAGAGGAGAAGATAGGTGGAGTATGGGTCGGGAGTAGGGAGGGGATAGGACAGTCTGAGGAGGACAGGCAGGTCAAGGGGGCGGGGTGAGGTTAGTAGGTAGGAAATGGAGGTGCAGCTTGAGGTAGGAGGAAGGGATGGGTGAGAGGAAGACCAGGCTACGCAGGCGGGGACGAGCTGGGCTGGTTTCGGATGCAGTGGGGGGAGGGGAGATTTTGAAGCTGGTGAAATCCACATTGATACCATTGGGCTGCAGGGTTCCCAAGCGGAATATGAGTTGCTGTTCCTGCAACCTACGGGTGGCATCATTATGGCACTGCAGGAGGCCCAGGATGAACGTGTCGTCTAAGGAAAGGGAGGGGGAGTTGAAATGGTTCGCGACTGGGAGGTGCAGTTGTTTATGCCCGGTTTGCAGTAAACAACAGCACCTCCCAGTCGCGAACCATTTCAACTCCCCCTCCCACTCCTTAGACGACACGTCCATCCTGGGCCTCCTGTAGTTCCACAATGCTAGCACCTGTAGGTTGCAGGAACAGCAACTCATGTCCCACTTGGGAACCCTGAAGCCCAATGGCATCAATGTGGATTTCACCAGCTTCAAAATCTCCCTTCCCCCCACTGCATCCCAAAACCAGCCCAGCTCGTCCCTGCCTGTCTAACCTGTTCTTCCTCTCACCTATCCCCTCCTCCCACCTCAAGCCACACCTCCATTTCCTTTCGACTAACCTCATCCTGCCCCCTTGACCTGCCCATCCTCCCCGGACTGACATGTCCCTTCCCTACATCCCCACCCATACTCTCCTCTCTCTCTATCTTCTTCTCTATCCATCTTCAGTCCACCTCCATCTCTCTCCCTATTTACTTCAGAATCCTCTCCCCATCCCCCTTTTCTGATGAAGGGCCAAGGCCCGAAACGTCAGATTTTGTGCTCCTGAGATGCTGCTTGGCCTGCTGTGTACATCCAGCTACACACTTTGTTATCATGGATTCTCTAGCATCTGCAGTTCCCATTATCTCAGATCAGAAAGGATGGTTGTTTCCTTCCCTAAAGGACATGAGTGAACTAGATGGGTTTTTCCTGACAATCAACAATGGATTCATCGTCATCATTAGACTGTTAATCCCAGCTATTTTATTGAATTCAAATTCCACCATCTGCCATGGTGGGATTAGAGCCCAGGTCCCCAGAACATTATTTGGGTCTCTGGATTAACAATCCAGCGATAATGCCGCTTGGCCATTGCTATCTCCTCATCTGTTAGTGGCACATCTGTTAGTGTTGATGCAAGTGAGTGTGGAGCTGTCCAAAGAGCAGTGTTGCCTCTAATATTACTTCTGGCAGAGTGGCCGCTGGGATCCATGCAAAGCAGCCCCTTCAAGAACTGGAACTCAATGCCACTATCGTCTGGCCACACAGCTTGTAAGGAACATCACATGTGAGTAAGAGTATGCAGTGCAGAAGGTAAGTCATTTTGAGTTACAGTTTATAACAGGTTGTAAAGTGTGTTGCTTCCTGCACTAAGCTTATTAGAGGAGGACCATAAGTTCAATTTTACCATCAACAGCAGGTAGCCACAAATAACGGCTTTCATGCTTTTTACACCAGTGTCTTTCAGTGACCACAATTTTTCTTTGCTTCTCTTTGCCCTTGAAATCTTCCCTCCTTAAAATTTCTTGCATATCTACTTCCTATTAAAGTGTTTCCTGCCCAGTTTCTCTCCTTTTTCATAACTAGGGCCCAATAAAATCTTCTTTGTTTGTTATTCACCCATTCTTCAGAATATATCATCATTCCTTACATTAATTTCCCCTGTTGATCCTTTCTATTCTCCTCCAAACACACATCAGAAAGCTATTTAGCAAACTGATCCAAGTCTAAGGTTCACACAAAATAACCCTCCAAATCAAGTTCTTTACTGATTTTTAGAACATGGAACATAGAACAGTACAGCACAGAGCAGGCCCTTCAGCCCACAATGTTGAGCCGACCATTGATCCTCATGTATGCACCCTCAAATTTCTGTGACCATATGCATGTCCAGCAGTCTCTTAAATGACCCCAATGACCTTACTTCCACAACTGCTGCTGGCAACGCATTCCATGCTTTCACAACTCTCTGTGTAAAGAACCCGCCTCTGACATCCCCTCTATACTTTCCACCAACCAGCTTAAAACTATGACCCCTCATGCTAGCCATTTCTGCCCTGGGAAATAGTCTCTGGCTATCAACTCTATCTATGCCTCTCATTATCTTGTATACCTCAATTAGGTCCCCTCTCCTCCTCCTTTTCTCCAATGAAAAGAGACCGAGCTCAGTCAACCTCACTTCATAAGATAAGCCCTCCAGTCCAGACAGCATCCTGGTAAACCTCCTCTGAAACCTCTCCAAAGCATCCACATCTTTCCTATAATACGGCAACCAGAACTGGACGCAGTATTCCAAGTGCGGTCTAACCAAAGCTTTATAGAGCTGCAACAAGATCTCACGACTCTTAAACTCAATCCCCCTGTTAATGAAAGCCAAAACACCATATGCTTTCTGAACAACCCTGTCCACTTGGGTGGCCATTTTAAGGGATCTATGTATCTGCACACCAAGATCCCTCTGTTCCTCCACACTGCCAAGAATCCTATCCTTAATCCTGTACTCAGCTTTCAAATTCGACCTTCCAAAATGCATCACCTCGCATTTATCCAGGTTGAACTCCATCTGCCACCTCTCAGCCCATCTCTGCATCCTGTCAATGTCCTGCTGCAGCCTACAACAGCCCTCTATACTGTCAACGACACCTCCGACCTTTGTGTCATCTGCAAACTTGCTGACCCATCCTTCAATCCCCTCATTCAAGTCATTAATAAAAATTACAAACAGTAGAGGCCCAAGGACAGAGGCCTGTGGAACATCACTCACCACTGACTTCCAGGCAGAATATTTTCCTTCTACTACCACTCGCTGTCTTCTGTTGGCTAGCCAATTCTGTATCCAAGCAGCTAAGTTCCCCTGTATCCCATTCCTCCTGACCTCCTGAATGAGCCTACCATGGGGAATCTTATCAAATGCCTTACTGAAGTCCATATACACCACATCCACAGCTCGACCCTCATCAACTTTTCTAGTCTCATCCTCAAAGAACTCGATAAGGTTTGTGAGGCATGACCTACCCCTCACAAAGCTGTGTTGACTGCATTTGATCAAGCCATGCTCCTCGAGATGGTCAATAATCCTATCCCTCAGAATCCTTTCTAATACCTTGCAGACGACAGACGTGAGACTTACTGGTCTGTAATTGCCGGGGATTTCCCTATTCCCTTTCTTGAAAAGAGGAATTACATTTGCCTCTCTCTAGTCCTCAGGTACGTCTCCAGTGGAGAGAGAGGATGCAAAGATCTTCACAAGTGGCGAAGCAATTTCATTTCTCGCTTCCCAAAGCAGCCGAGGACAAATCTGGTCCGGGCCTGGCGACTTGTCAATCTTAATGTTTGACAAAATTTTCAGCACGTCAGCTTCCTCTATCTCTATCCATTCCAGCATGCACACCTGCTCTTCAAAGGTTTCATTCACTACAAAGTTCGTTTCTTTCGTAAAGACAGAAGCAAAAAACTCATTAAGGGCTTCCCCTACCTCCTCAGACTCCACACACAAGTTCCCTATGCTATCCCTGATCGGCCCTACTCTTTCTTTGACCATTCTCTTATTCCTCACATAAGTGTAAAATGCCTTTGTGTTTTCCCTGATTCCTTCTGCCAAGCCTTTCTCGTGCCCCTTCCTGGCTCTCCTCAGACCTTTTTTGAGCTCCTTCCTTGCCTGCGAGTAATCCTCTCTCGCTGAACTTGACCCTAGCTTCCTCCACCTTATGTAAGCTACCTTCTTCCTTTTCACAAGAAGCTCCATCGCTCTCGTCATCCAAGGTTCCTTTATCTTACCCCTTCTTGCCTGTCTCAGAGGGACATATTTACTCATCACTCGCAACAACTGTTCCTTAAACAGTCTCCACATGTCTATAGTTCCCTTACCATGGAACAATTGCTCCCAGTCCATGCTTCCTAACTCGTGTCTAATCGCGTCGTAGTTTCCTCTTCCCCAATTAAATATCCTCCCATTTTGCCTAATCCTCTCCTTCTCCATAGCTATGTAGAATGTGAGGCAGTTATGGTCACTATCACCAAAATGCTCTCCCACCACAAGATCTGATACCTGCCCTGGCTCGTTTCCGAGCACCAAGTCTAGAATGGCCTCTCCCCTCGTCGGCCTGTCAACGTACTGCGTTAGGAAACCCTCCTGAACACACCTTACAAATACAGCTCCATTCAAATCTTCTGCTCGAAGCAGGTTCCAATCAATATTAGGAAAGTTAAAGTCACCCATTACAACAACCCTACTGCGTCCACACTTTTCCAAAATCTGTCGACCTATACTTTCTTCAATCTCCCTGCTGCTATTGGGGGGCCTGTAGTAAACCCCTAACGAGGTGACTGCTCCCTTGCTGTTCCTAATTTCCACCCATACTGACTCAGTAGGCAGATCTTCCTCGACAATGGAAGCTTCTGTAGCTGTGATACTCTCTCTGAGTTTTTTTTTGAGGTGTTTATTTAGTTTTCATTTATCGGCCAACTCTTCCACGCAAACGTGGTCATTTCCATTGTCATCCTTGGTCTTATTTCCTTAGTGTATTTTCTGTTGCAGATATTATGCCACATAAGCACTTGAATCATTACATATAATCTCATTCAGTTGCCTTTATGAATATATTAATATTTCTTGGAGATCTTGAGGTATGCCTCTCATTGATTTTGTAAATAATCACTTTCATCTTGTAGCTCTTGCCTGCTTGTCTATGAGTGATTTTAATTGTATTGCTGCAGATGCTCCCTCATCTGCAAACCTAACTCAGATTAAAACGCTCTTAAGTTCCCTTGAAAACAAAGGCCACTCATTAGAATGCACATGTCAGGCTCCAACTGATGCAAGTACCTAACTCACACACAAAAAAAAATTATCAAGACATCACTGGTGAGTTCAAATACTTCTCTGCACCAGTTACTATAGCCTAAATATTACTGTTGACAACATTAACAGACAAATGTTAAATGTATTTACATGATGCTTGTCTCTGTAATTTCATGCAGCGCTGATCAGCTTCTAGGTCAATCTCATTTGTTAAAATACTGGGCACAGGAATGTCACACGAATGTAAACACCATTTAGAATGGTTGTTTCCTTCACTGTGAACTGCAGAACTGTTACAGTGCTCCTGAATGCCATTTGCTTTGTTGGGTGGAATATTTTAAGGGTCTAAGCAATATTGACTACAGTGGGATTTGTGACACAATTAGCTGAGAAACCAGGTGAAGCCCATTTTGAAACCAAGATCATGCTAACTGGATTCTAACAAGACAGCAGCCAGATGCCAGCTGAAAGGGATTTAACCTTGTAAAATTCCTTGTTGGTGGCACAACTCACATTACTAATACTTAGCCTTCTGTCTTACCAAATTGGCCAAACCAAGCTGAATGTCAGCAAAACCCAACATAGGAACAGAGCTAGTAGCTGGTGCATGTAGCTTCCTACTTGCTCTAATTACTCATGTTCTCCAGAACCAAACCATGGCCCAGGCCATAACAAATAGGCATCGACTGCATGTGCCCAATATCTGCAGATATTGGCATGTGTCATCCAGCAAGCCCTGACAACATATCATGACACTTGACTGATGCACTGAAAGACTTGCATTGCAAGGCACTCTGATAGCTAGTAATGGGAAGCTGCAACAGGAAACACTTTTGGCATGGCGTTGACCAAGCTGTATCTTAGGGCTGTTCTCGCGCTCTGTTAGCATTCACTCACTTAGCCCTTACAAGCCGTGCTTTGCCTTACTATGCAAATTAGCGCAGCCAGGCAACCAGGCAACTTGCCTTTCTGCTCAGCAGTCCTCCAGCTAGGGGGCACGCACCATTTTTTTTCCAAGATGGAGGCAAGGTAGTTGCACTGAGCCCAGAGGTAATCTGATCGCATCAGCTTTCTTTCCCTTCCTTCCTTTTCTTTCACTCTTTTTGTTTTTTTTCTTTTCTTTCTTTAAAGTCTAGAGAGAGGCGGGTGAAGCAGGAGGCTAAGGTGGCAACAGCAGCAATGCCAGGATGAGCCAGAAATGACTCTATCCCAGCCCAGGGTGTCCTGGCAAGTGAGGAGCAGGTCCTAGACTGACTCCCCCAGCCCAGGGTCCACTGGCAAATGAGGAGCAGGTCCCAGACTGACTTCCCCAGCCCAGGATCTCCAGGCAAGTGAGAAGCAGGTCCCAGACTGACTCCCCCAGCACGGACTCGCAGGATAGGCCATGCTTCATGTCTATATCTAGGCCTAGTCACCCAAGTAAGGAGAAGCGGTGGTCTCTATGTGACAGTCTTGTCCCAGCATGAAGGCCTCATCCCAACAAGGGTTACCTTTGCTAAGGAATAAAGGGGAGAAGATTGAAAATAACAGAATGGGAGGAACTTTTATTGAAGCCTGAAGGAAGAGGGTTGTGGCAGAATCGGAAGAGAAGCCCGATAAGACTGGCCTCGATGCTGGAAGTATCTCACTGCATCCATTATGCTTTTCTTAAGTGGCGTGGTAGTTTCACACTCACCCGGGGAGAGCTGCGAGTTAAATACTTTGTTGACACCACTAATTCCCTTATTGATAGTCAACTTTCCACTTGGCCAAACATACCAGGCAGGCTAAACCTCAAAAAATAGGACACAGAAACCAGTGGGGATACTTCCCAACCTCAGCTCATTGCTTGCTCCAAAGGATGTCCATGTTGGAGACCCAGCACCAACACCTCAGAGCATGCTGCATGGGCACTAGCCATATGCAGTTCACATCCATGGACGTTAACATCCAATTTGTACCAGCCTCTTAAAACCTTCATGGCACATCTCCAATACACAAAGTGTATAGGAGACTTAGACAATAGACAATAGGTGCTGGAGTAGGCCATTCGGCCCTTCGAGCCAGCACCACCATTCATTATGATCATGGCTGATCATCCACAATCAGTATCCTGTTCCTGCCTTATCCCCATAACCCCTGATTCCACCATCTTTAAGAGCCGCACTGGCAATGATCATCGTAATGTTGCAGTAAGGACACTTTGTGCTCATGGACATGCATGCAGCTCACAAAGTGAACCAGCAGGCTGGATCTCTGGAATCTTCACTTGGTGTCACAACGTGCTCTTACACCAAACCTGTCTGATGTTCACAGCACTTCTGCCCAGTCTAACATTGCCATGCCTTGCCATAGTACACTTTGGCCTTTCAGCAGAGAAACCAGGCTCATATTATTCCTGTCTCGCCATGTTATTTGGCACAGGCATGCAGGAAGGAAGATTGTTATGGTTGTCAGCAGGCCTCAGTCAAACATTTCCTTGGAGGGGTCCTGGTACTGTATGTCAAGGACAGCCTCCAGTAAATGTTGAGGCACTTGGCAACAGGCAGTCAGGGTGGTCAGAGTCAGTGTATTCTCCACCAAGGGGATGAGGGACCGAAAACAAGCAGCTTACAACACATCTTGAGATTTTCTGCCTACTGTGGGCTAATTTCCTCCTTGAATGAGAGCGAGGCAACTATTAAGAGAGGTACAAGTAGACAGCACAGTTGTTGCCATTGCTGAAAGTGGGGAGGTGTCCTAAGTGAGTGAGTAGGCAATGCAGAGGACATGCAGGGTTAATGGTTTTGGGGGTCGGGGTGGATGACTATGAATGGGGTGAGATGTTGCAGGCATTAGAGTGGTGGAGCTTGAGGTTGGGTAAAAATGGAAAGAAGATAGTGGCACTTACACTGGCAGTGTGGAGATGGTCATCGATCTCCTTCCTATGGTACAGTGCAACCTTCCGGATGACTGAAAGTACATTGACCCAGAGGACTACCTTGGATCAGTTTGTTATGACCTTCACTGCTGGTGCTGAGTGCAGTGGAAGTCACATTTCTGCACTATCCCAGTAATTTGGAGCTCCAGGTTTTTATATGTAGTACGATATTCACAATACTACTGAGCACCACCAATAGTTAAAAATGTCTTGGATATACTTCAGATCCAGCAAACTGTTTATTAACTGGCACCTATGGGGCTTGGAGTGTGCTGGTTGATCAAATCTTCTGGTTGATCAGAAGGTTCATATTATCAATGTTTAAAAAAAAATAGAAATGCAGTGCAGGCATATGTACATCATTATCATATCTTTTTACTACAGTATAGGTTACTGAAATAATAATGAAGCTTTGTCTTAATTAAAACTTTTGGCAGAGAGCCTTCTCATTCACACCAACAACTGTCTACACAGGCATCATGGAAATTGCAATAATGCAGTAAACTTCCAACATTTCAGGCATATAATTTTGCTGGTTTATCAAGGATACCGGTTCATAAGGTGTCAGTTAAATCAAGGTTGCCTGTATGTGGATTCTGATACTCACTGCATATTCAGAGATTGTGATGTTGAGTCAAGTTATGATGTACAATTCTAGTTTATTCTAGTTTATTTTTACTTTTGTCCTGTGGCCGGCTTGCCAAGCTGGCTCGACATTCCATTTCATTACCTTCTAGGTAACATCATCAGTGAAGTCTCCAATGAAACGCTGTTGTAATTTCCTGCCTTGTATTTAAACTCTTTTGGCCCATTGAAATTAATTACCTCATTTCCCAGTTTTTCTTTGCAGTGGTGTATATATAAAATTAGACCTTTTGTGTTTATCGATGGCGTTCTGGCTTTACTTTTGACCATCTGTAACTGAAGCATTCTCCTGCCGCCTGCATAAAGTGCGATTAAATGGAATTTTTGTTCAGTAACATCTAATTGGCTCAGCACCTTTTATTTGAAAGGCAATCAATGAGAAAAGCCTCATGATTTATTTTCTGCTCTTGCCTTATTTGTTCAAACTAATAAGCAGAAGACAGGATGCAGAGATGGGCTGAGAGGTGGCAGATGGAGTTCAACCTGGATAAATGCGAGGTGATGCATTTTGGAAGGTCGAATTTGAAAGCTGAGTACAGGATTAAGGATAGGATTCTTGGCAGCGTGGAGGAACAGAGGGATCTTGGTGTGCAGATACATAGATCCCTTAAAATGGCCACCCAAGTGGACAGGGTTGTTCAGAAAGCATATGGTGTTTTGGCTTTCATTAACAGGGGGATTGAGTTTAAGAGTCGTGAGATCTTGTTGCAGCTCTATAAAACTTTGGTTAGATCGCACTTGGAATACTGCGTCCAGTTCTGGGCGCCCTATTATAGGAAAGATGTGGATGCTTTGGAGAGGGTTCAGAGGAGGTTTACCAGGATGCTGCCTGGACTGGAGGGCTTATCTTATGAAGAGAGGTTGACTGAGCTCGGTCTCTTTTCATTGGAGAAAAGGAGGAGGAGAGGGGACCTAATTGAGGTATACAAGATAATGAGAGGCATAGATAGAGTTGATAGCCAGAGACTATTTCCCAGGGCAGAAATGGCTTGCACGAGGGGTCATAGTTTTAAGCTGGTTGGTGGAAAGTTTAGAGGGGATGTCAGAGGCAGGTTCTTTACGCAGAGAGTTGTGAGAGCATGGAATGCGTTGCCAGCAGCAGTTGTGGAAGCAAGGTCATTGGGGTCATTTAAGAGACTGCTGGACATGTATATGGTCACAGAAATTTGAGGGTGCATACATGAGGATCAATGGTCGGCACAACATTGTGCGCTGAAGGGCCTGTTCTGTGCTGTACTGTTCTATGTTCTATGTTCTATGTTCTATGTTCTAACCTGGGTGGCAACTTTCAGGGATCTATCTAAATGGATACCAAGATCCCTCTGCACATCCACACTACCAAGAATCTTTCCATTGACCCAGTATTCTGCCATCCTATTGTTCTTCCCAAAGTGAATCACCTCACATTTATCCGCATTGAACTCCATTTTCCACCTTCCAGACCAATTCTGCAGTTTATCCAAGTCTCCCTGCAACCTGCAACATTCTTCCACACTGTCCACCACTCCACTGACTTTAGTGTCATCTGCAAACTTACTAACCCATCCACCTATGCCTGCATCCAAATCATTTATAAAAATGACAAACAGCAGTGGTCCCGAAACAGATCCTTGAGGCACACCACTAGTAACGAGACTACAGACTGAATATTTTCCATCAACCACCACTCGTTGCCTTCTTACAGAAAGCCAGTTTCTAATCCAAACTGCTAAATCTCTCTCAATCCCATGCTTCTGTATTTTCTCCAATAGCCTACCATGTGGAACCTTATCAAAAGCTTTACTGAAGTCCATGTACACCACGTCAACTGTCCTACCTTCATCCACATGCTTGGTCACCTTCTCAAAAAACTCAATGAGCTTTGTGAGACACGACCTGCCCTTGACGAATCCATGTTGGCTATCTCCAATCAAATTGTTGCTTGCTAGATGATTATAAATCCTATCACTTATAATCCTTTCCAAAATCTTTCCTACAACAGACATAAGGCTCACGGGTCTATAATAACCTGGGTCATCTCTACTGACCTTCTTGAACAAGGGCACAACATTTACAATCCTCCAGTCCTCTGGGACTAAGCCTGTAGACAATGAGGACTCAAAGATCAAGGCCAAAGACTTGGTAAGGGAATTATATCGTGAGACTAGACAAGGAGAAGACGTTCAACCAATTAAACGGCTTGGAGCTCCAACAGGGATTTTTTTAACCAGTCATCAATGGGTTATGACATCACTGACTAGGCTGGTGCCCATCCCTGATTGCCCAGACAGCAGTTAAGATTGGACCACATTGCTGTCCGTCTGGAATCACTAGTGGGTAAGGACAAATACCCTTCCTTCAAGGATATTTGTGAACCAGATTTTTTTTTTCTTGACACTTAGCAACAGTTGCATAGTCATCCAAGTTCTATTTTCTACCCTGGTGGGTCTCTGCATTAACGCTGGAGTGACAATACCATTATGCCATCACTTCCCCTAATTCTAGTTACCAATTAGTCCTAATCCTCTATTCTATCATCATAACCGTGTATTATTTGCTCCATGTAAACTAAATTAACATCTGTTTAAATGTAACTAATGAAGATGTTTCCACAATCCTTTCCGTGCATTACAGATCATAACAACAAAATATTAATTTATTAATTCACACTGCCTCTATCCTTGTTATTGTTTCCTACATTTGTAAGTTGCGAATCACCTACCAGATTTGAAATTATATCCAAGACTACATCATTTTAATTTTTATCAACAGGATCTGTGTTTCTACTTCTAACCACTGTGAAACACCCACAAGACTGACAGCCATCTGTTCACAAAGATACTCTGCTTTGTGCCCATTTACTATTTTTTAAATTTAATCTATGCTGTCTCTATCCTCTTAACTTGATGGAGTTTAATTTCACGAACAAGTGCATTATGCGGTACTTTGTCAAACACCATTTGAAAGCCTGATGCACAGCATTAACCACAATACCCTTCACAACCTCTTTGATAATTCATCAAAGAACTCATCATATTTATCTTCAACAAATCTATGTTGACTTTCATTTATTAGACCATAAATTTCCAAATATCAATTATTTTTTCAAATTTAGAGACAAGTGTTATGCAGGTTTGTTGCTCTGAAGGTACAAAAGTATTAGCAAAACAGAAGATAAAAGCTTAACAAAGCAAAAAGCAAGAAAATTATTTCTTGGGTTTGTTTAATGCAATACATAATAATTGCCTCAGAAAACATTGCGTACACTGCTGTTGAAAATATTCAGCAATGCAATATTGCAAATGGAATGTGGATCTGTGACTGGTGAAATGCTCTAATTGTGTATTATTCAGTGACTTCAGTTCTCACACAAAATAAATGATATCAGAACAATAAACCTTGGTACAGATTTGCTTAAAAGTGAATACAATGATCTGGTATTGGAGGCTTGGCGACATAACCCAGAGTCCTGTTAGGATCTTAAATATATGAGATATCTGATGCATGTAGAACATCTCCAGAAGAATATAGACAGATGATTGGAAAGGCAAATAAATGACTTATGAAATTTTAAGGCAGAAAAGATGAAGTGATTGATTTTGCATGAAAGAACTAGGAAAGATAGCCCATAGTATGGGTAAAACTCTCTAAAGAGGTGCAGGAATAAAGGAGCAGTTGAACCCTGAGGGTGCGTGGTGTACATTGTGAAAAATGATAGTCAAAGTTGAGACAGTGGTTCACAAATCATATGAGATCCAAATATTTATAAATAGGCTCATGTGGGCATAAAATAAGGAAGTTCTAATAATCTTGTTAAAAAAAACAAAGATTCACCATCAAATTGAGCACTGAACACCACACTTTAGGAATGGTGTGAAAACATTAAAGAGAGTGTAGAAATGATTTAAGAGGAAGATCCTGGGACGAGGATTTTCAGTTACACAGATTGGAGAAGCTGTGGCTGCTTTCTTTGGAGAAGGTTGGGAGGAGATTTGATTGAGGTTTTCAATATCATGAAGTGTTTACACAGAGTAGATAGAGAGAAGCTGTTCCTGCAGGAATATTTTTTTTAAATCGAGAGAACACTGGTTCAACTTGAATTGCAAAAGAAACAACAGCAATGCAAGGAAAAAAATACTGCTTTATGCAGTGGCTGGTATGAAATCAAATGTACTGTGTGCCAGTGTAGTAGAGGCCTGGCTTTCGCAAGAGAATGAATTAACTAACCATTTGAAGAGGGAAAAAGAATAACAGCCCCAGTGGAAAATGTGGGGCAATGGGACAAGATGAGTTGCTCATGCAGGGAACCAGCACAGATACAGTCTGTACAATATTAATTCTGTGTTTAACTGTGAATCATTTATATCGCGACCTGTGTTCTGCTTTACACTAGAAGTCAGGAAGGATTGAAATATTAAGCTGGGTCTTGTTTTCTGTCTTTGTGACCATTATTCCAGTGCTCCCCAACAGATTTTAACCAACATTCATCACTGAACAATATCCATTTATGAGTGCATTAATATAACTTACACAGAGAGAATAGTGATAATGGGAACTGCAGATGCTGGAGAATCCAAGATAACAAAGTGTGCAGCTGGATGAACACAGCAGGCCAAGCCGCATCTCAGGAGCACAAAAGCTGACGTTTCGGGCCTAGACCCTTCATCAGAGACGGGGATGGGGAGAGGGAACTGGAATAAATAGGGAGAGAGGGGGAGGCGGACCGAAGATGGAGAGAAAAGAAGATAGGTAGAGAGGAGAGTATAGGTGAGGAGGTAGGGAGGGGATAGGTCAGTCCAGGGAAGACGGACAGGTCAAGGAGGCGGGATGAGGTGGTAGGTAGGAAATGGAGGTGCGGCTTGAGGTGGGAGGAAGAGATGGGTGAGAGGAAGAACAGGTTAGGGAAGCAGAGACAGGCTGGGCTGGTTTTGGGATGCAATGGGGGGAGGGGAAGAACTGGGTTGATTGTGTGATGCAGTGGGGGGAGGGGATGAACTGGGCTGATTTTGGGATGCAGTGGGGGAAGGGGAGATTTTGAAGCTGTTGAAGTCCACATTGATACCATTGGGCTGCAGAGTTCTCAAGTGGAATATGAGTTGCTGTTCCTGCAACCTTCGGTGGCATCATTGTGGCACTGCAGGAGGCCCATGATGGACATGTCATCTGAGGAATGGGAGGGGGAGTTGAAATGTTTCGCGACTGGGAGGTGCAGTTGTTTGTTGCGAACCGAGCGGAGGTGTTCTGCAAAGCGGTAACCAAGCATCCGCTTGGTTTCCCCAATGTAGAGGAAGCCATACTGGGTGAAATGGATACAATATACCACATTGGCAGATGCGCAGGTGAAGATCTGCTTGATATGGAAGGTCATCTTGGGGCCTGGGATAAGGGTGAGGGAGGTGGTGTAGGGGCGGAGGATGATACGTTGTATCCGGAGGTTGGTGGGGTGGTATGTGAGAACAAGGGGTTCCTTTTTGGGCAGTTGTGGCGGGGGCGGGGTGTGAAGGATGTGTTGCGGGAAATGTGGGAGACGTGGTCAAGGGCGTTCGGGACCACTGCGGGGGGAAAGTTGCGGTCCTTGAAGAATATGGACATCTGGTATGTGCGGGAGTGGAATGCCTCATCCTGGGAGCAGATGCAGTGGAGGCGGAGGAATTGGGAATAGGGGATGGAATTTTTGCAGGAGGATGGGTGGGAGGAAGTGTATTCTAGGTGTACTCTATCCCAGGCCCCACACCACCTCCCTCACCCCTATCCCAGGCCCCAAGACGACCTTCCATATCAAGCGGATGTTCACCTGCACATCTGCCAATGTGGTATATTGTATCCATTGCTCCCGGTATGGCTTCCTCTACATTGGGGAAACCAAGCGGAGGCTTGGAGACCGCTTTGCAGAACACCTCCGCTCGGTTCGCAATAAACAACTGCACCTCCCAGCCGCGAACCATTTTAACTCCCCCTCCCATTCTCTAGATGACAAGTCCATCCTGGGCCTCCTGCAGTGCCACAATGATGCCACCCGAAGGTTGCAGGAACAGCAACTCATATTCCGGCTGGGAACCCTGCAGCCCAATGGTATCAATGTGGACTTTACCAGCTTCAAAATCTCTCCTTCCCCAACTGCATCCCAAAACCAGCCCAGTTCTTCCCCTCCCCCCACTGCATCACAAAACCAGCCCAGCCTGTCTCTGCTTCCCTAACCTGTTCTTCCTCTCACCCATCTCTTCCTCCCACCTCAAGCCGCACATCCATTTCCTACCTACCACCTCATCCCGCCTCCTTGACCTGTCCATCTTCCCTGGACTGACCTATCCCCTCCCTACCTCCCCACCTCCCCACCTATACTCTCCTTTCTACCTATTTTCTTTTATCTCCATCTTCAGTCCGCCTCCCCCTCTCTCCCTATTTATTCCAGTGCCCTCTCCCCATGCCCCTCTCTGATGACAGGTCTAGGCCCGAAACGTCAGCTTTTGTGCTCCTGAGATGCTGCTTGGCCTGCTGTGTTCATCCAGCTCCACACTTTATTATCAGAGAGAATAGTGACATCTTTCTTTGAAACATTTTGCAAAATAAAGATAGAATTATCTGGTAAGACCTCATCTTATATTTATTCTGGTAACTATGAGCAGATTTTTAAAGATTTTTGTTGTAAAACTGCATGACCAATTCACAATGGGATAAAAGTGAAGGAGGGCTATAAGTCTTCATGTCAAGTGGGTGTTAGATTATCACCCAGTATTCAGTCTCTATGCACTGTTACATTTTCAAGTGCGAATCTACAAGAGTGTTGATGGTTTACTGCTCCTTCGAGTGTTCTTTTGCGCAAATCAGGCCCAAGGCAGTATTAATTATTATGCACTGCAGCAGACGTTCTGCTCTGGGATGAGAAGTGGTGTTAATCATAACCGTAGCTACTCTCAAGCTGCCTTTGACCACTTAAGAAGAATGAATTACTCTTTTTGCTACGTGCAGCATGTAAAACTTCAAATGCACTCATACAGAAGAGGTTTATGATGTTTCTGCAAGGTACACCCGAAACATTTCTAATTTTTAAAAATCATTTTCAAAAGTGCCCTAGCTCTTATAATAGCTGGAATGTAATCTTCCACTGAGATATAACACAGAAACCAAAGCTATTTCTGATATAAGAAGCTATTTCACAGAATTATTACAGCATAGAATGAGGCCATTTAGCCCACTATGTTAAACTATCTCTCCAAACGAGCATTTTACTCAACCATTCTCCTGCGTTCTTGCCTTAGCCTTTCACTTGTCTTTGCCATTACATCGTTTGTGTGTCAACTATCCCTCAATAACATGCTGTCTCTTTATTTCAGGTTTAAAACAACTTGGCCTTGAAATTACATTATGCGATAGCACGTACATATTGGTTTGGAATTTCTCGCTTTACCTTCTAAAAATGGTGACCAGCCTACAAAGGATAAAAAGTTTTAAGTTTTATACTGAACTATTAAAACTGTATTCTTCATATTTTAGTTCTTAAATAAAGTTAAAGGCTCTGATCTTTATTGCTGGTGAATTAAAATACTTGAAGATGGTTTCTATTGTCACTGACGGGATAAGAGGTGGAGAGGAAATTCAAGGAAAGTCACAAATCTCCTTCCAAAGGAAAACAAATCCATTTCTTTCTGTGCCCCAGGGTTTTTCTAAGCATTTTACAGTCAACTGAGTAACTTCAGAATGCATTCAATTGTGTAATATAGGAATATAGAAACCCATGTCTGGCAGTATGTTTTCTCACATCGTAGAACATAGAACAGTACAGTACAGTACAGGCCCTTCAGCCCATGACATTATGCCAACCTATTATCCTACTAAGATCAATCTACTCTGCATACCCTATATTTTACTATCCTCCATGTGCCTATCCAAGAGTCTCTGAAAAGTCTCTAAAGTATCTGACTCCACTACCACTGCCAACAGTGCATTCCACAAGCACACCACTCTCTGTATGAAGAACCTACCTCTGACGTCTCCCCTATACCTTCCTCCAATAACCTTAAAATTATGCCCTCTCGTAATAGTCATTTTCCCTGGGAAAAAGACTCTGGCTATCCACTCTATCTATTCCTCTCACCATCTTGTACACCCCTATCAAGTCACCTCCCATCCTTCTTCGCTCCAGTAAGAAAAACCTGAGTTCCCTCAACCTTTTCTCGTAAGACCTGCCCTCCAGTCCAGGCAGCAACCTGGTAAATCTCCTGCGCACCTTCTCTAAAGCTTCAACATCTTTCTTACAATGAGGCGACCAGAACTGGTCAAAATATTCCAAGTGTGGTCTAACCAGGGTTTTATAGAGCTGCAGCATAACCTCACGGCTCTTAAACACAATTCCCCTGCCAATGAAAGCCAACACAGCATATGCCTTCTTTACAACCCTATCAACTTGTGTGGCAACTTTGAGGGATCTGTGGACATAGGCCCCTAGATCCCTCTGTTCCTCCACACTGCTGATGATCCTGCCATTAACCCTGTATTGTGCATTCAAATGTGACCTTCCAAAATGAACCACTTCACACTCTGCTGGGTTGAATTCCATCTGGCACTTCTTTGCCCAGATCTGCATCCTGTCAATGTCTCAATGCAACCTACAACACCCCTCCACATTGTCCACACCTCCACCAACCATTGTGTCATCAGAGAATTTATTAACCCACCCTTCCACTTCCTCATCCAATTCATTTATAATGATGACAAAGAGCAGAGGTCCCAGAACAGCCCCTGCAGAACACCATTGGTTATTCAGCTCCAGGCTGAATACATACAATCTACTACCACAGCAACATTTAACAGAATACAAAGAGTTCTCCCAACATTTCACATTCTGCCAATACCAGTAAAACAAATTATCTGGCGTAAATGGTCACCTGTTCCCTCTTACAAAAGGTCTTGGGACTGAAGTTGAGAGAAGAAAGTTGGACAGACATAGGATTGGCTCAAGCAGTAACTTGTTTATGAAATAAAAATGTCCTCTTAACACTCTGAACAAAACATCAAAGGTGGTTGAAATGACACAGCGCCTCCATTGGTTTGCACAGCTAAAATCACGCCACAATTTATCCTTGACTCATCCTC
Organism: Stegostoma tigrinum; assembly: GCF_030684315.1. NCBI lineage: Eukaryota > Metazoa > Chordata > Chondrichthyes > Orectolobiformes > Stegostomatidae > Stegostoma > Stegostoma tigrinum. The sequence goes on from NC_081370.1 coordinate 47,187,825, forward strand.
CACTCATCTCCCAATGAAGCACACAAAGTCATCATGATGGATTAGGTTAAATCTTTACCACAAAAGCACAGGCAAAATCTCATGTTTCTTGCCTCAAACTTCAATCAATTACAGTTAAGTTTAAATGACCTTAATCTTTCAGCCCCAACACTCTTCTCAGACTTGCCTGATAATTTACAAACATCTATGAATTTGCAGCATCCGCTGAGAATTTGTACATCCACAGTCATTTTGATTGTTCCTGACAGTGGTGCCAAATCTTTTCTGATGTGTAACATTGCTATCAAGTCCTTACTGAAATATCATAAACACAATTCCTGAGGGCATCCAAGCCTAGCAATCTTTTTGAACCCTCAAGTCGGTTCCAGGCAGCTCCATTCAGCATTAATGCTTCTCTCACAATGAATCCCACCAAGCTGAGAAATTCTTGGCTCCAAAGCTGGCCTCCAGTGACAGGAAAGAATGGCTATTGCCTGGAGCTATTTGGTTGTGACAATGGTCACCTCCAATTCTTATCTAGAGCATGTGATGCTAACTGCCCTCTATCTCTGCTTTAATACTGTCCCAAATTCCATTTCTTTTACTAACATCAGTTCTGTTGTGAAGTTGGAATGTGAGTGAATGTTTGGAATGAATGAACTAATTAATTTCCATCGCATCTTGAACCACACCCGCTCCCCCACCACATGTAGCCTGCTTCTGGTGTTTTATGTTGAGATTTGGTTTTTATTTGCTGTACTGATACCCTGGTGTTAGGGGATTTTCCATCAGATTTCCTCAAGTCCCAATGGAAGGAATTTTGATCCCATGCTTGTCATTTAATATTTGTCGGGTTTTTTGACCATTAATGTGTGAAAATGTAAGTTCTGTGTTCACTGTTACAAGAACGGTGACTGTATTTAAATAATCTAGGTGTGATGGTCCCAGCTGAAGCATTGGGACTGATTGATCAGAACATTTTTTTAAATTCATTCACGGGTTGTGGCATTACTAGCTGGACCAACATTTATTGCCTATCCCTAATCACCCAGAGGGCAGTTCACACTCAACTACATTGCTGTAGGTCTGGAGTCGCACCTAAGCCAGACCTGGTAAAGATGGCAGTTTTCTTCCTTGAAGGACATTAATGAGCTTGAAGGGTTTTTCCAGGCATTCGGCAATGGTTTCGTGGTCATCATTAGACTATTAATTCCAGATTATTATTGAATTCAAATTCCACCATCTGCTACAGTGGGATTTGAACCCAGGTTTCTGGAACATTAGCTGGATTTCTGAATTAATGGGTGGAGGTGTTGGTGTTGAACTGGGGTGGACAAGGTCAGAAATCACACCTGAAGATGGGCTGAGGCTCCAAAAGCTTGTGTTTTCAAATGAGCCTGTTGGACTATAACCTGGTGTTGTGTGATTTCTGATCTGGATTAATAGCCTAGTGATAAAACCACAAAAGCACCACCTACACAGGGGTAAGGGAAACATGAGTAGTGATATGCCTTTCAACACATCAAGCGTGCTCCACCATTCAAACGGAACATTGCTGATATTCTATTTGTAAGCCACTTTTTACCATACTATCCCTGTATAACTTGATGCCATTAAATCAATACACCTATTAAATATAGCCATCAGATATCTATTGATTTCTATCTTGAACACACTTAATGATGGAGCTTTCACAGCTTCGAGGGTGGATACTTCCAAAGATTTCTCACTCTCTGATGAAAACAATATCCTCCTCATCTCAGTCTGATGGTGATAATGGGAACTGCAGATGCTGCTTGGCCTGCTGTGTTCATCCAGCTTCACACTTTATTATCTCAGTCTGAATGGTGCCTTGTTCTGAGACTGTGAATTCCTGCTCTGGATCAGCCAGGGAAACATCCTGTCTCTATGTATCCTGTCAAACCCTGTAAGAAGTTTGTAAGTTTCAAAGGAATTACTTCTCCTGCTTCTAATCTTTAGAGCAGTGCTTCTCAACTTGTTTCCCACTCGGCTCCAAATCTGAGGCAAGAGAACAGTTGTGACCTTGTGGTGAGCTGCGGGAGGGGGTGATTTAAAAAGAAACTGTTATAACAGGAATTGGTGGTGGGATGGGCACAGTGGAAATGAAATTAGTCATTGATGTCTCAGAGCTTCAAACCCCAAGATTTCAGCTTTCAGCCCCGCTTAGTGACCCAATTCCCATTTCTTGAAGCCCTGCTCTAAATACAGGCTCAGCTTGTTAAATCCGTATTTATAAAATAACCCGAAAATATCCCAGGAATTAGACTGATGAATCTCCTTTGTGCTCCTTCCAAGGCAAATGCACAGTGCATGAGTGGCATGGAGGGTCAGCGATCAGCACTGCTGCCTCACAGCATCACCCTAGGGTGACTGTCTGTGTGGAGTTTGCACATTCTCCCTGTGTCTGCATGGGCTTCCTCTGGGTGCTTCTGTTTCCTTTCATTGTCTGAAGATGTGCAGGTTCGGTGGATTGGCCTTGATAATTTGTCCCATGGTGTCCAGGGATGTATAGGCTGGGTGATTCAGCTGTGGGAAATGTAGGGTTACAGGGATTAGGTAGGGGAGTAAGTCTGGGCGGGTTGCTCTTTGGAGGGTTGGTGTGGACTCAATGGATCTAATGACCTGCTTCCGTACTGCAGAGATACTATGATTCCTTGGATAAGTAAACCAAAAATCTATCCAATAGGCCTGGTGCAGCCTCACCGAGGCATCTTTACTCCTGAGCAAATCCCTTTGTAATGAAGGGCTACATACCACGTATCTTAGAAAACAAGGTGTAGAGCTGGATGAACACAGCAGGCCAAGCTGCATCATAGGAGCTGGAAGGCTGATGTTTTGGGCCTAGACCCTTCTTCAGAAATGGGAGAGGGGAAGGGGATTCTGAAATATATGGGGAGAGAGGGGGAGGCAGATAGAAGATGGATAAAGGAGAAGATAGGTGTAGAGGAGGCAGACAGGCCAAAGAGGCAGGGATGAAGCTGGTAAAGGTAAGTGTCGGTGGGGAGTTAGGGAGGGGATAGGTCAGTCCAGGGAGGACGGACAGTTCAAGGAGCCGGAATGAGGCTGGTATGTAAGAGATAGGGGGTGGAGCTTGAGGTGGGAGGGGGGATAGGTGGGAGGAAGGACAGGTTAGAGAGGCGGGGACAAGCTGGGCTTTAATAATGGGCTTCAATAACCTCACATCTATTCATATTGTATTCCATTCACTTATCCCATCTCATTCCCTTGACCTATCCAAGGTGCTCTGAAGCCTACCTTGCCTGCTCCTTTCTACTCTCATTGTCATCCAGTTTTGTGCCATCAGTAAATTTTTAAATATTATATTTGGTTTTATATCCAATTATTAATATAGAATAGGAACAGTTCTGCTCCAAGCACTGATCCATTCAGCACTGCGCCTGCCATGCTGAGGGATAACCCTTTCATTTGTTCTCTCTGTTTTCTTTATGTGACCAATTCTGAACCTACACTGGTACACTTCACCAGTCTCATGCACTCTAAACTTATATACCGCCTCTCTGTCTCAAACGAACAAAAATATAATGAAACAGAAGGTCTCAGTGACAAACTAAACAATAACAAACTGTACTTATAAGAAAACACAAAACAAAATAAAATGTTAGTAGATGAGAATAGAATGGGATCATTAAATGCTGACAAATGTTTAGGATAGAGATTAGAGGAATTATAGGGATCCTCCAGGAAAACACATCAGAAATAACATAAGAATCATCAGAACTGGTGAAAATGAAAATTTGCCTTTTTTCTGCTATTAACATAAATATTCACGTTTTTGTTGATTAATCATTCACTTGGTTCATTTTTTGTTTAGCTCATTAAGCTCATGAGGCAGCAAATCAGCATATGAAAGCATTAAATAAGTCCATACCTTAGATATTGTTTTAAACTATTTCTATTTGTTCATTTGATGTAGGAATTGTTAAGCGGGCCAGCCCTACCCCTATTGCCTACCCCTAACTGTCTTTCAGAGTGTAATTGTGAGCCTTCTTCTTCAACTGCTGCTCATTTGGATCCAGGGTACAATTAGGGGAAAGAATTCCAGGGTTTTTATTTGGTAACAGTGAAGGAATGGTGTTATAATTCCAAATGGGAGGGTGGTTTGAGGCAAACTTGTGGGAAATGGTGTTCTTGTGCACCTGATACCCCTACTTTTCTGCAAGCTTAGGAGGTGCCGATATAAAATCTTGGCAAATTGCTGTGGAGTATCTTATAGTTGATATAACATTATGGGCACAGTTTAATTGCAGTGGAGGCAGTGGCAAAAGGAACAGTTTTTTTCCCTGTGCATGCTGTCCAGAACCCTCTTAGTTTTGCATACCATAACCAAATCTCCTCTCAACTCTCTCCTCAATGAGAAGAGCTCCACGTTCTCCAATCTATCTATATAACTTAAAGGCCACACCCCTCAGCCAATTCTTCATAACCTATTTTGAGCTCACTGTAATGCCTTCACATCCTCTCTAATGCGTGATGCTCAGAACTGGACTCCAACTGAGAACAAACAAACATTTTATAAATCTCTTTGGTTTTATACCCTTGTTGATAACAATGTATAAGGAGATAGTAGGAACTGCGGAATCTGAACTAACAAGGTGCAGAGCTGGATGAACACAGCAGACCAAGCAGCATCATAGGAGCAGGAAAGCTGATGTTTCGGGCATAGCCTTAAGAAGGGTTGAGACCTGAAATGTCAGCCTTCCTGCTCCTATGATGCTGCTTGGCCGGCTGTGTTCATCCGGCTCTACACCTTGTTATTTCACAATGTATAAGGATACTGGTTTTAATTGCTTTCTCAACCTGTCCTGCAAATTTTAATGATTTATGCCCAGATAACAAAGGTACCTGTGCTCCTGCACTCTCTTGAAACTTATGCTCCTTACTGTGTTTTGTCAATAATCTATACAAAATGAATCACTTCACTTTACTTTGAAATAAATTTCATCGGCCACCTTTCTGTCCATTCTCTCAAACTATCTATATTGTCTTAAAGCCTTTTTGTTTTATGTTCTTCCTGACAGTTCACAATACTTCTCAGTTTTGTGGCATCTAAAATGTTTTATTTTGTGCTCTGCACAGCTGAATCTGGGTCATTGATACAAATTGTGTGAAAAAGAGGACTCAGTTCTGACTGCTGGGAAACCTCACTGTTAACCTTCCTCTAATGTGAAAGACAATTGCTCACTAGTGCAGCCTGTCATTCAGCCACCTTTGTAGCCACATTCTTGCTATTCCTTTTATTTTGTGAACTCTAACTTTGTTGATATGCCAGTAATCAAAAACCTTTCAGAAGTCCATGTATACACATCAGCTATATTACTCCCATTAACTTTCTCTACTATCGCATCTAAAAAACTCAAGCAAGTCAGTTAAACATGAGTTCCTTCAATACATCCATGTTGATTTCCTCAATTAATCTACTTTGCCTAGTGACTATTCATTTAGTCTTGAATAATTATTTGTAAATGTAAAAGTTAAATTGATTTGGTATATACCTATTTAACTTTTACTAGCATTCTTTTTAAACATGGGTATAACTTTGTAATTCTCCAGTACTCTGGTACTGTCCCTGTATTCAAACAGGACTGGAAGATTATGGGGTGCCTTCACAATACTGAGCCTTACTTCCCGCAGAATCAGACCATCATGTTATATAAAATAAAATGTGTACTCGACCTTTTCTTTTCTGACCAGAACAGTCACGTCTTCTTCAATCTATTCTTGTAACTGAAATTCATCGATTCTGGAATCATTCTTCTGCATCTAAAACCTTGACAGTGCTTTCAACTGGTGCCTGGAATTGAACTTAATCATTCACTTGATACCAAGCATTGTATGCAGGTTTATCATAACATCCCTGTTTTGTATGTTTTGTACTCTGCTTCAGTATTCATGAAGCCTAGGATCTCATCACTCTTGTTTACATACCTTCTCACCTATCCTAACACCTTCAATAATTTTCTCACATTTAACCCCAGTTCCCTGTGCTCCTTCATCCCTCCCACTTAAAATTGTACAATTTGTTGCCTCTCCTAGACCTTCTAACCTCACTCTTTCACATCATGGGCAAATACATTCAAACAGATAGCTTTAGTCTATATATAGGAGTCTGGTTCCATTACCTTCCCTCTTCACAGGCAGAATATCGTGGGCTTCATGTATCCTCCAGTAAACATTTCCGATAAATAACAGTCAATCAAATTAGCAAGCCGCTCAAAGTTTAAGCAAAATTTGGAGTGGACTGGACAGCTACTCAGATGGGAAGATTACAGAGTGAAGTGTCTATCATTCTCATGCCAATTGCACCCCCTGACCCTTAAACTAAGTTGGGAGTTCATATGATTGATATTAGACAAATAGTGGCCACTAAGGCTCTTATCCTTCCATCATGGATTCTGCCAGTGGTTGAGGGGTGGGGGGTGCGCGAGCGAGGTGTGTAGTTAATACATCATGTTAAGAGGCCTTTTGAGATTTTTTTTATGTTGAAACCAAGTTTGTAGCCATAACATGAATAGAAGCTGGGATTGCTATCTAAGGCGACTATGGACACATCAAAATTAACTGAGAATTTGTAACCTGGTAAGTGTGGGTAAATGGGAGAACTTGGGATAAAAGGCGAAATTTTTGAAAAGCCAATCAGGCATGTGTTTGATATTTTGCATTATGAGTCTGCGTCTTCAATTTGAAAAGAAGATATAACGACATAATGGTACAAATAACTGTTCTGAGGTTGGGTCACCAAACCCGAAACGTTAATTCTGACTTTTTTCTTCACAGATGCTGCCAGACCTGCCGAGCAATTTCTGTTTTATTGCTGTCGTACAATAGTTAAATTTGTTATCTGGAGATTTTCTAAAGTTATAATAGACACCTTCACATTTTGTATTGAAAAATCAGAGGTCTTTTTCTGATGGTGGTAACTGCAATACTGAATATAAGGCTGAAAATAAAATACAACTGTGAAAATAGTCAATATTTATGCATTGGGAAATAGATCATTGCAAGTTTGTATTATTTTTGAATTGAGAGCATAAATTTCACTGCGGACATTGATGGATCCCTAATCTAATTTTAAGGAGCTATGATAACTTGTTAAGGTAGTCTAGGCAGGGCAGATTTTTCCTGAACAAATATATTCAAGGTGACTTTAAACATTCATGAATATATATCTGCAAGACATTTACTCTGCTGAAGTACTAAAACACCTTGTGTGATTAACACACTGTCAAAATCTGCCCAACCTAATTGTGAATTTAAATAAAATGTGGTGCCTGGAAGTATGCCATGTACCATGAAAATTGTCTTGTGAGTGAATTCACTGCAGTCTTTCCAATGGACATTTTATGCCTTCTGCCATATTTATTGCTGATCATGAGTATAATTGGCCCTGAAGGGGCCTATGTGTGAGATTGACCACTCATCCAACAGCGTATTTATTTCATGAAAATATGCATTAGTCTTGGCTCACAGCCTCAGGTGGACATAGAAGAAATCATGAAAGATAATGGTACTCCAATTCACTTTTTACTGCAGGTTACTTTTCTTGGAAGAAGAATTTGTGTTATTGCTCGTCAATGTTTTTTCCTGTTCCTTTAGTTTTCCCGTGACATTGGCCATTCCTGAACATGTCATTATTTCCAGTGTGCAACCATTTATATGGGGTACACAATCACTATCAAGATTGACAAAGCTATTAATATAAAGACCATAAGACCATATGACATAGCAGCAGAAATTAGGCCATTCAGCCCATTGAGTCTGATCTGCCATTCAACCACGGTGATAAGTTCCTCAACTCCATTCTCCCACTTTCTCCCGTAACCCTTGATTCCCTTGACAATCAAGAACCTATCTCTCTCTATCTTAAATATAGTCAATGAGCTGGCCTCCACAACCTTCTGTGGCAATATATTTCATAGATTCACCACTTTCTGGCTGAAGAAGTTTCTCCCTATCTCCATTCTAAACAGTCTTCCTTTAAGGCTTTGCCTTTAGTTCCTCGTCGCTTCTGCCAGTTGAAACACTTCTCAACTTCCACTCTGTCCAGGTAGTTCAGTATTCTATAAGTTTCAATTAGATCTCTCCCATCCATGTAAATTCCATCAAGTATAGACCAAGAATCCTCAAATGGTCCTTATATATTAAGCCTAGCACTCCTGGGATCATCATTGTGAACCTACTCTGGACTTGCTGCAGGGACAGTACATACTTCTTGAAGTATGGGGTCCAAAATTGCTCACTATACTCTAAACGTGCTCTGGCTTAAACTTTATAAAGCCTCAGAAGTACATCCCTACTTTTATATTCTAGTCCTCTCGAAATAAGTGTCAACATTGTATTTGCGCTCCCAACTACAATTCAATCTGCAAGTTTACCTTACAAGAATCCTGGACTAGGACTCCCAAGTCTCTTTGTACTTCAGATTTCTGAATTTTCATTCCCATTTAGAAAATAGTCTATGCCTCTATTCTTCCTACCAAAGTGCATAACCATAAAGAGAGAGAGCAAAAACTAAAACGCTGTGGTTCAAATTTCTGAGTAGGCATGTGTTCAATCGATGAGCAATCTGTACCTGCTTAGTCATTTGTGAGACAATATTGCATCTATTTCACACCTGATTAACATTCTAAAGTCAATTTCAGTTGAGCAATATTGGCTGTTTTTGGGAGCTTGCTCATTTATGGGAGGAGTATTGAGAGCATGAAGAGTGTAATTATTTTAGATACTGCACAAACATCAAACAGCTACCCTTACATATATTTCCTTCAAGTTGTTCCAACCACAAGTTCCATTGATTCTGTCAAAGGTTATGGGAAGTTTCTTGAAGCATTTGCAGCATAGAAGACAAGTTTGCATTTACATTTATGGATAGTATGTATGCCCATGTTAACATCAAAAGATTGCCTGGAGCATCCAACAGTTTGTGTATTGTACTATTCAACAGAACCAGAAGTTTATTGATCTCTTTGGGCATAAAATTGTAACATAACATTAAACTCATCAATTCAGAGAACCATACAGCACACATTGAGCCCATTATGTCTATGTATTGGCTCTTTGGCTCAACTATCCTATCAGCCCCAGTCTCCTTCCCATATCCCTATAAATTAATTCCATTGCACAATTTGCTTACTAAAAAAAAGCCACTACCAACTTATAACATTTTTCAGGCAGTGCATTGCAGATTACAACCAATTTCTAAGTAAAAACAAACATCCTTATGGCTCCTGTTGTGCTTTTGCTAATAACCTCTAATCTGTCCGCTCTGGTTCCAGCCCTTCTGCTGTCAGAATTATTTTCTCTTTATTTAAGTCTTCAAAAATGTTCATGATTTTGAATAGAGATAGTAGGAACTGCAGATGCTGGAGGATCTGAGATAGCAAGACTTCCTGCTCCTATGATGCTGCTTGGCCTGCTGTGTTCATCTAGCTCTACACTTTGTTATCTCATGATTTTGAATGACTCTCTTTTCACCTTAACTGCTCCAATGAGAACAAATCTATCTTCCCCAGTCTTCCCTTAGCTGAAGTCTCCTACATCTGTTTCCATCCAGTTATCAAAAACAGGAGTAGCTGGAGAAACTCAGTAGTTTTTCAGCATCTGAGGGAAGAAAGCAGAGTTAATGTTTTGAGTCAGGTGACTCCAGAGCTGTTAATAGCTAGGAAAAAGTGATATTTATGCTGAAGACAAAGTGAGAAAGGGAGAGATGGCAGGATAGGTGAAAGTGGAGCCTAGAGAGAGAGAAAAATGAAAGGGGTAGCTAAGCAAGGAGATGATGGATTGCATGCCAGGACAGAAGAAAAACTGAATAAGTGATAGTAAGAGCTGAGAGTGAAAATAAAAGACGTTAATAAAATGTGAGGCTGGACGAACACAGCAGGCCAAGCAGCATCTCAGGAGCACAATAAAGGACATAAAAGACGTTATCTGTGCTAAATGCAACCCATGTAATGTGATAATGGGCCCAGGATTGCATGGGAATGGGTTAACGTGCCAAACACTGCCTATGTTCTAACATGGAAGGATGGAATCTGCCTGTAAAGTTATTGAACTCTATGTTGAGCTCTAGAGGCTGCAGGATGCCCAAGTGGAAAATGAGATGTTGCTCCTTGAGCTTGCACTGAAGCTCACTGGAATACGGCAGAGGGTCTGAGACAGAAATATTGGTCAGGGAGAGGGTTGTGCGTTGAAATGGCAGGCATCTGGAAACTAGGGATATCTTTTGAGAACACAGTATGAACACACTGCAAAGCAGTCACCCAGTCTGCATTTTATCTCCTCAATGTAGAGGAGGTCGTATTGTGAACAGTGAATACAGTCTTCCAAATTGAATGAAGCACAGGTGAAAATGCTGCTTCACCTAGATGGTGTTTGGGGCCTTAGATTTTGGGGAAAGGGGAAGTAAATAGACAGATATTACACATTCAGTGATTGCATGGGAAGGTGTCGTGGGAGTGTGAGGAGTATGCCAGAGTGTCCTGGAGGGAATGATCCCTGTGGAAGACTGACAAGGGAGAGATGGGAAATATGTGTCTGATTGTGGCATCCCATTGAATATGACAGAAATGGTGGCTGACAGTCATTTGGATGTGGAGGCTGCAGTGGCAGTGAGTGAGAACCAGGGGACCCTATCATTATTGTGGGAGGGAAGTAAAGGGATGAGGGCAGATTGCAGGAAATGGGTCAGCACAACAAAGGATCCTGTTGACAGCAGTGAATCATTGGTTGAGGAAGAAGGTGGACATTTGAAGCCCCAGTGGAAGGTGGCATTGTCAGAACAGATGCAGTGGAGACAGAGGAACTAGGAGAATGGGATGGTTACAGGACTTGGATGAGGGGGTTGAAGGATGGGTCAGCAAGTTTGCAGACGACACGAAGGTCGGAGGTGTCGTTGACAGTATAGAGGGCTGTTGTAGGCTGCAGCGGGACATTGACAGGATGCAGAGATGGGCTGAGAGGTGGCAGATGGAGTTCAACCTGGATAAATGCGAGGTGATGCGTTTTGGAAGGTCGAATTTGAAAGCTGAGTACAGGATTAAGGATAGGATTCTTGGCAGCGTGGAGGAACAGAGGGATCTTGGTGTGCAGATACATAGATCCCTGAAAATGGCCACCCAAGTGGACAGGGTTGTTAAGAAAGCATATGGTGTTTTGGCTTTGATTAGCAGGGGGATTGAGTTTAAGAGTTGTGAGATCTTGTTGCAGCTCTATAAAACTTTGGTTAGACCGCACTTGGAATACTGCATCCAGTTCTGGTCACCCTATTGTAGGAAAGATGTGGATGCTTTGGAGTAGGTTCAGGGGAGGTTTACCAGGATGCTGCTTGGACTGGAGGGCTTATCTTATGAAGAGAGTTTGACTGAGCTCGGACTTTGTTCATTGGAGAAAAGGAGGAGGAGAGGGGACCTAATTGAGGTATACAAGATAATGAGAGGCATAGATAGAGTTGATAGCCAGAGACTATTTCCCAGGGCAGAAATGGCTAACACGAGGGGTCATAGTTTTAAGTTGGTTGGAGGAAAGTAAAGAGGGGATGTCAGAGGAGGGTTCTTTACACAGAGAGTTGTGAGAGCATGGAATGCGTTGCCAGCAGCAGTTGTGGAAGCAAGGCCATTGGGGACATGTAAGAGACTGCTGGACATGCATCTGGTCACAGAAATTTGAGGGTGCATACATGAGGATCAATGGCCGGCACAACATCGTGGGCTGAAGGGCCTGTTCTGTGCTGTACTGTTGTCTGTTGTCTGTCTGTCTGAGACCTTACAGGAAGCATAGTGTGAGGATGTATTGTGGAAGTAGAGATGGGCTGAGAGGTGGCAGATGGAGTTCAACATGGATAAATGCGAGGTGATGCATTTTGGAAGGTCGAATTTGAAAGCTGAGTACAGGATTAAGGATAGGATTATTGGCAGTGTGGAGGAACAGAGGGATCTTGGTGTGCAGATACATAGATCCCTTAAAATGGCCACCCAAGTGGACAGGGTTGTTAAGAAAGCATATGGTGTTTTGGCTTTCATTAACAGGGGGATTGAGTTTAAGAGTCGTGAGATCTTGTTGCAGCTCTATAAAACTTTGGTTAGACCGCACTTGGAATACTGCGTCCAGTTCTGGGCGCCCAATTATAGGAAAGATGTGGATGCTTTGGAGAGGGTTCAGAGGAGGTTTACCAGGATGCTGCCTGGACTGGAGGGCTTATCTTATGAAGAGAGGTTGACTGAGCTCGGTCTTTTTTCATTGGAGAAAAGGAGGAGGAGAGGGGACCTAATTGAGGTATACAAGATAATGAGAGGCATAGATAGAGTTGATAGCCAGAGACTATTTCCCAGGGCAGAACTGGCTAGCACGAGGGGTCATAGTTTCAAGCTGGTTGGTGGAAAGTATAGAGGGGATGTCAGAGGCAGGTTCTTTACGCAGAGAGTTGTGAGAGCATGGAATGCGTTGCCAGCAGCAGTTGTGGAAGCAAGGTCATTGGGGTCATTTAAGAGACTGCTGGATATGCATATGGTCACAGAAATTTGAGGGTGCATAAATGAGGATCAATGGTCGGCACAACATTGTGGGCTGAAGGGCCTGTTCTGTGCTGTACTGTTCTATGTTCTATGTTCTATGTTCTAAGTAACTGTGGGAGCCTGTCCTAGTAAATCTCTTTTGCACCCTAAAGCACCTTTTGTCAAGTGAGATACCCTGGTCGAACACAAACTAAGCATTTGCTGAACAAATGCGAGATGACAGCCCCGTTGATAATCCCTTCCTTTCACCTTGTTGATCATCAAGAGTCAACTGATAGGGTGGTAATTGGCTGGATTAGATATGCCCTGTGGATAATGGGCAGGAGATCTCTGCACAATATCCCACTTTACCAGCTAGATTCCAGAGTTATATCTGTCTTGAATCAGCTTAGCTAGGGTGATAGTTCATTCTTGAACACAAGCCTTTAGCACCATCACTGTAATATAATAAGGGCTAATAGTCTTTTCAGTACCCACTCATTTCAGCCTTTTTTTTACTGTCACATGGAGTTCTGACCTTGAATTCTTTGCAGCCAACCGGGAATTATGGAACAAAAGTAATAGATGTTAGCCAGGTCTGCATCATGAGCAGAGAAAATGCTGACTTTAGTTGGCTACCCACAGATATTGGTGGAAACACACTCTGAGTGTGAGTTTGAAAACTGAGTTAGTGAGGAGGTAACACAAGGCTGTACATTTCCCCTAATTGAAACTAGAGGAAGAATCTTCAGGGAAAATGTTTCTTCTGGAATTGAGAAAGCAAAAAGATCAGATGTAAAACGTTTGAGATCTGCAATTTTGTTGCTTTGGGCTCCAAAAGAAATGAATGCCTACTTAAGACACTGTGTGTAACATAATTTTTGCTTGTCACCAAAATAATGAAAGACAAATTCTGTTCAGTTGTTTTCGGTGTAAGTGGCCTATAAAAACAAAATAGGAAATAAAATCCGAAAGAACTGCAGATGCTGTACATTAGGAACAAAAACAGAAGTTGCTGGAAATGCTCAGTAAGTCTGGCAGCATCTGTGAAGGGACATCTGAATTAACATTTCACGACTGGTGACCCTTCCTCAGAACTGATGGTAGCTAGGAAAATGTCAGCTTATATGCAGAGGATAGGGTGGGGGAGGGGCCAAGGAGTAAACAAAAGGTGAGAATAGAGCCCAAAGAAAGAGAAGAACAGTTGGACAGACAAGGGAGCCGATAACGATCTGGCCAAGAGTATGAATAGCTGTGAATGGAGCCTGTTAATGGCTAACAATAGATAGCGTGTAATGTCATTTCTTTCCTTCAGTCATTGTTATCTCTGTAAAGACTGTGACAATTTGTAATTAAGTGACAGCATGGTTAAAACAAGGTTGGGCTAAGAAAGGTAATCAGACAACAGTAGCAAGGACAGTGATGATTGGATTGGTGTACTGGTGATATCAAATATGATTAGGTGACAAGTTTCTGAAAGAGCTCTTCATTGAGCTCTCAGGTAGCTAGAGACATTGGAGATTAATGCTTCCTATGTTTTCAACCTTCCTATTCCAGCTGCAACTCTCGCTGCCTTCGTGATAGGAAGTGTGGTATTTGTGATACTAAAGCTATTGAGCAGGCAGCAGACATCCAAAAACCTGGTTAGCTACCATCACAATAAATTCAACATGTTTATTTGTCACTCAAAGTCAGTACACATTTTCAATGAATTGTTAAGTAGTTTATTAATTTAAAGTAAATGGGCTTATGGAAAAGGGCACTGAATTCCTCTGCAGTATATACAATGCTGAGATCACTGTTGGACACAAATTGGAGGTTGCCAACGTCTGTGCATTTCAGAAACATCTTATATTTGAAAAGATACTAGGAACTAGAAAAAGATGCTGGAGAATCTGAGATAACAAGGTGTAGGGCTGGAGGAACACAGCAGGCCATGCAACATCAGAGGAGCAGGAAGGCTGATGTTTTGGGCCTAGATCCTTCTTCAGAAATGGGGGAGGGGAAATGGGTACTGAAATAAATAGGGAGAGAGGGGAAGGAGGATAGAAGATGGATAGAGGAGAAGACAGGAGGAGAGGAGACAGACAGGTCAAAGAGGCGGGGATGGAGCCAGTAGAGGTGAGTGTAGGTGGGGAGGTAGGGAGGAGAAAGGTCAGCCTAGGAAGGATGGACAGGTCAAGGGAGAGGGATGAGGTTAGTACATAGGAGATGGGGTTGGGGCTTGAGGTGGGAGGAGGGAATAGGCAGGAGGAAGGACAGGTTAGGGAAGCAGGGACAAGCTGGACTGGTTTTGGGATGCAGTGGGGGGAGGAGAGATTTTGAAGCTTGTGAAGTTCACATTGATATCATTGGGCTGTAGGGTTCCCAAGCAGAATATGAGTTGCCGCTCCTGCAACCTTCGGGCAGCACTGTAGTGGCACTTCAGCAGGCCCAGGATGGACATGTCCTCTGAGGAATGGGAGGGAGAGTTGAAATGGTTCGTGACTGGGAGGTGCAGTTGTTTAGTGTGCACCAAGCATAGGTGTTCTGCAAAGCGGTCTCCAAGCCTCCGTTTGGTTTTCCTGATGTAGAGGAGGCTACAATGGGATCAGCGGATGCAGTATACAACATGAGTAGATGTGCAGGTCATCTGCTTGATGTGGAAAGTGTTCTTGGGGCCTGTGATAGGCGTGAGGTGGCAGGTGTAGCACTTCCTGCGGTTGCAGGGAAAAGTGCCCGGTGCGGTGGGGCTGGAGGGGAGTGTGGAGCAGACAAGGGAGTCCTGGGGAGTGTGGTCCCTCCTGAAAGCAGATGAGGGCGGGGAGGAAAAAATGTCTGGTAATGGGGTCGAATTGCAGATCCACAGGCCAGACTTCACAAGCTTCAAAATCTCCCCTCACCCTACTGCTTCCCAAAACCAGCCCAGCTCGTCCCTGCCTCCCTAACCTGTCCTTCCTCCCACCTATCCCCTTCTCCCATCTCAAGCCCTACCCCCATCTCCTACTGACAAACCTCATCCCCCCCTTGACCTGTCCGTCCTTCCTGGATTGACCTATCCCCTCCCTACCTCCCCACCTACGCTCACCTTTACTGGCTTCATCCCCACCTCTTTGACCTGTCTGTCTCCTCTCCACCTATCTTCTCCTCTATCCATCTTCCATCTGCGTCCCCCCTCCCTATTTTTTTCAGAACCCCCTTCCCTTCCCCCATTTCTGAAGAATGGTCTAGGCCCGAAACATCAGCCTTCCTGCTCCTCTGATGCTACTTGGCCTGCTGTGTTCTTCCAGATCTCCAACTTGTTATCTCTATATTTCAAAAGGAGCTTTTTAATCAACCAAATCTCTTTCTCATAGAAATTAAATCTTTCAGAAATTAAATGCACATAATAGCAGCCAATCCATATGTTTCTTATTATACAATAGCCATCCATCCTCAATCACACCTCAACTTGTTCAGGATCATGCCCAACCGAAAAGATGTAATCTCAGAAATTAGTTATTTCTGTAACAACTTGCAGAGTGAGCTTCTCATATCAAGGAGAAGAAAAAGAATCAGTATCACAGTACCATCCCTAATGATTCAGTTCTATCAAAAAGCTTTACATCTTGAAATCAATTTGGCATCATAAAATTCTCGGATGAACTTGTTAATCTTGGAGATGATTACCACTTTTTTGCAGTAAACATTTCACTTGACAACTCCTACAGCAACAGTGACAAGTGCGTATTTTACAAACAGAATCAATTCGCAACATTTCCAAGGTTGCAACTGTCAATAAAGCAACTGTAATGAATGCTCGTGGCTCTAACGTTCACAGACTTGATCCACCGACACAGCCGAGAGAGACAATGATATACTGATAGAATCACTCAACTAGTGATCCAGAAGCTCAGGCTAATCTCTACGGACGCTAGTTCAAATCCCAATGCAGTTTGTCTATATTTAAATTCAATGAATAAAATCTGGAATTGAAAGCTAGTCACAGTAATGGTTGACCATGAAACCATCATCAATTGTCATATATTCCCCGCAGGGAATTTACACAGAAGGTAATCTGCCATATTTACCTTGTCTTGCTTATGTCTGATTCCATATCTACAAAAATATGAATGACTCTCGACAGCCATCTCAAATAATTGAGCAAACCACACAGTTCAAGGGCAATTAAGCTTGGGTGTCAAAGGTGGCATTGCCAGTAAACCCCACTTCAGGTGGGAGAATTAAAAATAAAATAGCAGGAAGTGGCTGTCTGTGATCACTTCTCATGAGATCACCAAATGATCCACTTTAAATGCCATTGGTGAATGCATGTGACTCTTCCCAAGGGAGGAAGGATCTTTATTTTATTGGACTGTACACTCTACTCGAAATTACCATCAGTGATGCTTCCTGCAATATTCAGAGCAAAATAAACCATGTTCTTTTTGAGCTCAGCCCTTATTAGGGACGAATAATTTTCGGAAAAACACTTGAAAATCTTTTCCTAAAAATGATCAGTTAGAAGCTTTTCATTAATCAAAGTGGTACAATTGCAACTTTATATTCAAATTCACCACAGTACAGTGCTTTCTTTGCAGCTCTTGTACGAAAACGACATATCGAAATCATATATTATTAATGTATGCATGTTCTCGTTCATGATTTAATTAAATGAATCCTTTCATTCATTCCGGTGATAGTTCGCAAAATCAAGCCTTTAACTGCATGCTGGGAGTGTGAATGTTTCTAGTTGAATCTGATTTATTGTTGTTACCTGTACTGAGATACAGTGAAAAATGCTAACAAGGTGAGGAGCTGGAGGAACACAGCAGGCCAGGCAGCATCAGAGGAGCAGGAAAGCTGACGTTTTGGGCCTGGACTCTTCGTCAGGAATGGGAGAGGGGAAGGGGGGCTCTGAAATAAACAGAGATGGGGGGGTGATAGAAGGTGGATAGTGGAGCAGATAGGTGGGAGAGAAGACAGACAGGTCAAGGAGGTGGGAATGGAGCTAGTGTAGGTAGGAAGTTGGAGTGGGGGTTGGCCAGTGAGGATGGAGGGGCAGGTAGTTGGGAGAGAAGATGGACAAGTCAAGGAGGCGGGGATGAGGGGTGTGCAGGTCTTGGGATGAGGTCGGGGATGGGGTGATTTTGAAGCTCATTAAGTTCACATTGAGACCATTGGGTTGTAGGGTTCCAAGGCGGAATTTGAAGTGCTGCTCCTCCAGTTTTTGAGTGGCATCATTGTGATGCTGGAGGAGGCCCAGGATGGACATGTCATCCATGGAGTGGGAGGGGGAGTTGAAGTGGTTCGCGAATGGGAGGTGTTGTCGTTTGCCGCGAACCAAGCGTAGGTGCTCCACAAACCCATTTATCTACTATCTCTCAGTGAAAAGTGTGGTTTTTCTGTGCTCTACAGGCATTTTGTACCACACAAAGTGTATCAAGGTAGCAGAACAGAGTGCAGAACACAGTATTACAGACACAGAAAAGATACAGAGAGAGAGATCAACATTAACATTTGAGACGTCTGTTCAAAAACCTGAGAACAACAGGGCCGAAGCTATTTTTTAAATCCATTTGTACACTTATTCAAGCTTATTCAAACTTTTAAATCTTCTGTCTAATGAAAGAGGATGGGAGACAGCATATTTGGGTTGGGAGGGGTCTTTGACCATGTTAGTTGTTTCTGAGTTAGTAAGAAGTGTGGTCAGACTCAATGGATGGACTGGGCTGTATTCAAGACCCTCTGTAGTTTCTTGTGCTCTTAGGAAGAGCAGTTGCCACTCCACGTTATGATGCATACAGATACGATGCTTTCTGTGGTGCACTTTAGTGACTGAGAGCATTCAGTAGACCAAGTTTTGCAATAATGACAAGAAAACTATCAGCATTCGCAGCTATTATTTGTCTGAAACTGACAGCAACATCTTGTGTCCAAATATATCAGTTATAGTATTACACAGGAAAAATATTTTTATTCATGGCGTATGGGTATCATTGGGCAAGCTAGATTTTATTGCCCATCCCTAATAACACTTGAAGAGGTGATGATGGGTTGTCTCCCAGATTCATTGCAGCCTAATGGGAGTTAGGTGTACTCAAAGTGTCTTGAGAAATGATTTGACACTTTGAAAGTGAAGGAATGGTGTGTGTGTTTTGGAAGGGAATTTACAGCTTGCAGTATTCTGGTGCATCTGCTGCCCATATCCTTTGAATTGATAGAGGTCACAGGTCTGGAAGGTGGACGATACACACGATTGCCAATCTACATCAGTAGTGGAAGGAATGAATGTTCAAGTGATGAATGGAGGCCCAGTCAAGCAGGCCTGGCTGCCTTTTAGCTTCTTCATTCGTCTTTTATTTGAGCTGCTTTCATCGGCCTATTTGAAGCATATTCCATCATATTCCTGACTTGGGTCTTGCTGTTGGTGGACAGGATTTGAGAAATTAAGAAGTGTGTTATTTGCTGTAACATCCCTAACGTCTTACTTGCAGCTGTTTTTCTGGCTGGTCTGGTTACATTTCCAGTAAAGAGTTGACAGTGGAGATTCAGCAATAGTGATATCCGGTGAATATCAAAGAGAATTGGTTGGATTATTCTCAAACTTTGTTCATGCTGTTTTAGTTTTCTGAGCACCTAAATGTAAATGAAGATGTTAAAAAAAATCTAGAACAAGAAAAACAACGGTACGGAGTTTGCACATTCTCCCCGTGTCTGCGTGGGTTTCTTCCAGGTGCTCCAATTTCCTCCCACAGTCTAAAGATGTGCAAGTTAGGTGGATTGGCCATGCTAAATTGCCCATAGTGTAGAGGGATGTGTGGGCTATGTGGATTAGCAGTGGGAAATGCGTGGCCGTTGGGATAGGACAAGGGCTCAGTCTGGGTGGGATGCTTTTTGGAGGTTCAGTGTGGTCTCGATGGACCAAATGGCCTGGTTCCACTGTAGGGATTCTATGATTGAATGATTCTATGAATTCAAACTTTATTCTTCAAACAAAAGAGAATTCTTTAAAGGACTCAAGTCAATATTTTTTTCATAAACACAGAAAAGCATTCAAATGATTTCATTTTCCCAAATTCCTAGCTCTTACACTTTTGTCCCAAATGCTCTTTTATCCTCCCTTTTCACATTGAGTTTAAAAACCTGAATGTTTCTGTCATAAACTGTTCAGAGGCATGTAACTATCTCACATTTTCAAATTTCAAATCGTTATTTAAAAATATATATGTATCTCTATGCCCTTTTTATGAGATTGTAGCAAGCGTAAAATGTTCAAATATTGAGTAAATGGTCACATGTACAACTCAAGGCTTAACAATTCCAAGCATTTATTTCTTTTGATATGAAACTTCCCCTTTTTAATCAAAATCATGATTTTTTTGTAATTTTTAAACTTATAATTTGAAATTAGCATTTGCATTGTAAACTTGCGATTTCAGGAAGAGAAACAAATTAAGGCCTAAAACATGTAAGCGTCATTAACACAAACACTTGTGTCACACACATCAAGCTAGAAGCACCCCATATTGCACTTTGCATTCTCCATTCACACATTTTAACAATTCAAAATTGAATCAAAATGGTGGAAAGCTCATGCATTTTTAAAACAAAAAAGTAAGTTATGTTACAGAAACCCTACAGCGTGGAATCAGACAATTCGAACCAACAAGCCCACACTTACCCTCCAAAGACCAACCCACCCCCTACACCATCCACATATCCCTACATTACTTTTAATCTTTAATCTTGGCTGATTCACCGAGCCTGCACATCCCTGAACACTATGGACAATTACCATGGCCAATCCACCTTAGCTGCATATCTTTAAACTGCAGGAGGAAACCAAAGCACATGGAGGAAATCCACACAGTCACAGGGAGATTGTGCAAACTTTGCACAGACAGTTGGCCAAAGTTGGAATTGAAGCCAGGTGCCTAGCACTGAGGCAGTAGTCCTAACCATCGAACCATTGTGGCATCCCAAGGCCATGTCAATGGTCTCGTTTTTTTTTCTTTCTTCAAGGTACCTTGAACAAAACAGTAATCAAAATTAAGGAAATGTGAATTTTCACAAGAAAACTTAGCTGCAAACAAAATGTTTAAATTTACAGTAACCACAG
Source organism: Stegostoma tigrinum (assembly GCF_030684315.1). Lineage (NCBI taxonomy): Eukaryota > Metazoa > Chordata > Chondrichthyes > Orectolobiformes > Stegostomatidae > Stegostoma > Stegostoma tigrinum. The sequence continues at coordinate 47,208,411 of NC_081370.1, forward strand.
CCTTGAACTATAAGCAGGCTCTAAAGAAGACAGAACACACTCACCCTCAGAAATCTTCCATCATCTAAAACAAACCAAATTCTCTATTCTTGGATTTATAACAAATGGGACTAGTTGAAATAGTCTTTGCTACTGACAAAATTATCATCTGTAATTAAAATAAGCCCTTACTCACTAGCATAACAGATCTATGTGCTGTGCTGTCTATATGTTTCACTGAAACTAAAATGGTTTGACAGGACTAAATAAACCAAGGTTCTATTCAATTTCAAAATCAGTCATTTGGCTTTATCATTGATTCGATTTGATTTATTGTCATGTGTACCTAAGTACAGTGAAAAGCTTTGTTTGCGAGCAGTACAGGCAGATTATGGTAAGCAAGGCCAGACAGACCATAAGGTGAAAAAAAGCTCAGACAGAGTTGGGCATACAGGTTACATCGCACAGGACTTGTGCAAGGCAAGAACAACATTAGCAAAGTCACCATTACTTAAAGGTAAACAGTCTATTCACCAGTCTAAAAATTGCAAAGAAAAAGCTGTTCTTGAACCTGCTAGAGATTGTAGGACAGCATTACAGGGGTGGGAGGAAACTTTGATGACAGCTATTTCACATCAACAAGGATTGTAATTGGAGTCCATGGGTGGAAGGTTGGCTTTTGTGATGATCTGGCTGTGCACATAACCTTTTGTAGTTTCTTATGGTCCTGGGCAGACCAGTTGTTGTACCAAGCTAATATGCACCCAGATGGCATGCTTTCAATAGTGCATCGGTAGAAGTTGGTGAAGGTCCTTTTATATGAGTGTAGACCCACATTAAGTTCCACACTTTTTTTTTGAGATTTTTGGATTAAAAAAAGCCCTTAAGATAACTCATAAAATTGAATTTTTCATTTCCTTGAATGATATGGGCAACGATAAGAAAATTAGGAAAATAGGAAAATCAGATTTTTGGGAAAAGCTTCCTGATGTTTCCATTAGGATTTAAATGATGAGTTCTGAGTCTCACAATTGAATAATGACTACTTTATTTCCATGCATTTGCATTTTATTATTAGCTAAAATTGCCTCAGTTCTATGCATCTCCCGATTCTCCTCTCCTTCCCCAGGAAACTGTGTGTTATTAATTCCCAACAGGGAAGTCAGAGCTGTTGTAGTCACAGCAGTTTCATTCTATAAGCCTTTGGATAGTGCTACCTTTCACTACAACATCCTTGCATGACCTATGGACATTATCCCTTTTGACGCCTTTGTCCATTCAAGTGGTCACTGCCAAACAACCAGCCTCACCACATCACCATAGATTCCAATGAATCTCACACATCTCTTCAACCCATTAGGATTCATGTTGGAGCATAGGAACACTTATGACTTGCACACTTCTGTAAGATCACTATTGTCACAGGAACATGCATGCATCACAAGTATATGTACAGGATGCACCTTATGGCTGATAGCCCAAGATCTTTGTGCTTATATAGTTTGCATTTATTTCAAGGCTGACAGCCTCTTTGACATGCACTGCTTTTTAACACAGAAGGAAAAAAGGCAGCATGTCAGAATTTGGATCATGGAAGAGTCAAGGGGATGGGCATGTTGCTGTATGCACTGTGATACATCAATACCATGTTTACAGCATGTGCCAGTAGCAGACTGTACATGTCCTGGGTGGAGAACAGATGAGAGGATGCTATTTCATTGTGGCCTACAGTCAGTGAGGGAGTGCTACTGCACTCAGTCAAGAAGCTCACCAGGTTACACATCATGGGATTGGCCACAGTCAGTCAGTTGCTTATTCAATCCTGCAGGTAAAGTGCAAATAATTTGATGGATGACAAATGTATATGGTGTTATGGAAACCTCAGTCCAGGCCTGGGCCATGCTCAATTAATGCTGTCCTGCCAAGGTAGTCCTGAGCATCAGGGGGGAGGGGTAAGAGTAAGCAATAGTCAGTCCTGGGGCTTTGGGCTTAACTGGGCAGGGAGATTCTCAGGGGTCAGTCCGTTGAGTTTTAGAGAAAGAGAGAAGTTCAACTTTGGAGTTAACTTTCATTGGTCTGGATGACTGAGGATATGATTACAATGAAGAGAGGCAATTTATGACAGAGGGGCAGGATTTTGTAGTGCAGAGGAGGGAACGGGAAGCTGTGAGGTCTGGAGTAGGGGATAGGATGTATTCACAAGCTGAAATCATCCCTGTTCATAAGAAAACACATGCTCTGTGTGCCGTAATGACTACTGCCCAATGGCTCTAGCCTCAATAATAATGAAGTGCATCAAGAGGCTAGTCATGGCCCTTATCAACTCCAGTCTCCCAGTCTGCCTTGATCTGCTACAATTTGCCTACTGACATAGCCGGTCCACAGAGGATGCCATATCCAGAACCTTGCACTCATCCCCAGAATAACCGACAACAATGACACCTACGTCAGACTCCTGCTCGTTGACTACAGTTCCTCTGTCAACACCATTATCCTCTCCAGACTGATCTGAAAACTCTGTGACCTTCATCTTGGCTCTGTCCTCTGCAACTGGATCCTCAGCTTTCTGAACTGGAGGTCGTCATCAGCGAGGATAGGTAACTGCACCTCCTCCACAATATACTCAACACCGGAGCCCCCCCAGGATGTGTCCTCAGTCCCCTACCATACTCCCTGTACATCTACGACTGTGTTGCCAAATGCTGAATGAATGCCATCTACAAGTTCATTGACATCACCAGTAGACTCAGATGGATAGCTAACAATGGCGAGTCAAACTACAGATGGAAGATAAACGGCTTGGTGATATGTTGCAGTAAAAACAATCTGTCTCAATGTTGGCAAAACTAAGGAACCGGTCATTGACTTCATAAAGAAAGGAGGAAAACACGCCCCCATCTACATCAATGGAGCTGAGGTTGAGAGGTTGGGACCGTCAAGTTCCTTGGAGTGATGATAACTGACAACCTGTCCTGGACTTCCCATGTAGATGCGACAGTCAAGAAGACACAATAATGCCTCTTCTTCCTCAGGTGGCTCAGGAAATTTTACATGTCCATAACGTCCCTTATTAACCTCTATGGATGAACCATTGAAAACGTACTGACGGGTACATGATGGCCTGGTACAGCAACTGCTCTGCCCAGGACTGTAAGAAACTACAGAAGGTGGTGAGCACAGCCCAGACCATAACGGAGGCCAACCTTCCATCCATGGACTCTACATACATGGCTCACTGCGAAGGAAATTCTGCCAGCATCGTCAAAGACCGATCACACCCCAGTAATGATCTCCTGAAACCTTTTTCGTCAGGTAGAAGATAGAGAAGCCTGAATACGTATATGAGCAGGTTCAGGAACCGCTTTTTTCCGGCTGTCTTCAGACTGTTGAATGGACTTTGTAGCCTCAAATAATGCTGATCTTGCTAATGTTGATCTTGTCTAGCGCACGCCCTATGCAATGTAACCTGCATGCTTCTGTCTAAGTCTTTTCGATCTGCACATCACTTGCTGAGTATGATCTGCATGCACTGCTCATAAACATAACTTTTCAGGGTATTTCTGTAGAAGTGACAATAAATCAATCAATCAGTCAACCAATAATCACTCTGACCTCAACAACTCACAAAGTTTTCAGCTCAGGGGTAAACCAGGAAGCTTAACAGTTCTATTAATTGGATGTAGAGAAGTTGGGGGAAGCTGAAGTGTTATGGAGTAGACAGGGGTAGCAACATGAGAGAGAATCTGAAGGATGTGGATGGGGTCATTCTGCATCTCAGGCAAAGATTACAAGTCAGTTACAAGAATAAAAAGCTGAAAACTTGCCAATTTCCCTCCCAACACAACAGTGGAATAATGTGATAAAACGGCTGCCATTGCACACAGAGTACTTTGATTAACTTACTTTTTATGTTTGAAGGAGTCATAAAGTTATTTGAATTTGAGGCCCTACTAGGTGCAATTGTTTTAATTGTGTACTTATTGATTTAGCAATGCCTTCCACCTGGCATCAAATTTAAACTCATCAAAAGGTCATACCTTTTACAAGAATGGACATCAAGAAGTATGACCTCAAGTAATTGTGACCATGGCATATTTTGAACTAGTTGTGTCCTGGTCATGTCACATCAGCAAGTCTAGTCATTACTAACTTAAATTCTCACCTCGGTTTGTCACTTCTGCATCACTTTTCACACCTGTCACTGGCAAAGATGCTTCAGAGCAGTCACATTCAGACTCTGAGGTGTGAGTACACAAAGACATGGTTTGTGATGTTCAAGGTTCTCTGTTTTTGGGAAGGTATGGCCCCAATGTAGATTAATGCCAGAATCTCTCTCTTCCAATGAAGCATTAGCAGTTCAACTCTCCAACATGCCTCAGAGCTCATTATCAAATCATGACATTGGCTTCCCAGCACACTGGGCCAGGACATAGTATTGTGGTAGATGGAAGGGCTTTGGAATATCTTTACCGAAGTGCTGTTCTCTGTTTGATATTCCCGACAGATTATTGGTTTATGTATTCCTCATACATATCATAGTTAGTGGATTCCTTATAGCATTGCTGCACAGGCCAGGATCGAGACTTGGAGAACAGATGAGAGGAACCTTTAACATGGCCAGCACGAACAGTTACTGGCAGTTGCTGTGCAGCTTTCAGACAGAGAAATAGCAGGGGACTAAGCCTCTAAGGAAGTGGAGGAGAATGACCAGATCCTGCAAACACCGATCTTATTATTTCCCACAATTCTCTGAACCACAGCGTAACCACATCTAAAAAGGTCCCTGCAGATCACTATTGAACCATGTCATCTGCTGGAGCAGGACTTGTGCTCAGTAGGATTGGGTGGCCATACCATTCCAATAGTCGTCAAAGTTGCAGGTGCCCTGAATTTTTGTGTAGGTAGCTTATATCAAAGACCATCTGGGGATGTGCCTGGCATCTCCAGATTCTCAACCCTAAATCACATCTGGTATGTTGCTGGTGCCATTTTTGGCAGATTACAGCTGCTTGTATCCTTTCCTCATGCCTACAAGAACAAAGCAGATCAGACAGTGAGATTCTCCACCATCTCACTGGTTTCCTGAGTTGTAGGGAGCTAAATAATGCAGTAACATAGCTTTAAGAGCATCCTATGTCTAAACTACAGAGCCTGTCAACAGAAGACACCAGGATTCCTGGGAGGTGCCATGATGCACATTTGTAAGAAAATTCACAGGCTCATGCCTCATACAGGGACGGCTGAGTGACAAGGACTGTACTTTCCAAACATGGCTCATGATACCTTAACAAAAGCCTCTGTTTAATCAATATTGGAGATATAACGCAGACAATGCTTCCTGCAGAGAGGTAGTGGAATTGGTTTATAACCTCCCTAAGATGATGTTTCAATGTCTGATGTGTGCCTGCCAGTCCTTGCTATAAAGCTCAGAAAAGTTTATGTGGCATCATTGCATGATCGTCTGGGGATGAAGATAAGAATCATCATAGAATTCCTGCGGTGTGGAAACAGACCCTTCAGCCAAACAAGTCCACACTGACCCTGAGAGCATCCCACCCAGGCCCATCCCTCTATATCCCACTTAATCTACACATCCCCAAACACTATGGGCAATTTAGCACAGCCAATCCACCTAGCCTACACGTCTTTGGGCTGTGGGAAGAAACTGTAGCACCTGGAGGAAGCCCACGCAGACATGGGGAGAATGTGCAAACTCCACACAGACAGTCGCCCGAGGGTTGAAGTGAACCTGGGTTCCTAGTGCTGTGGGGCAGCTGTGCTAACCACTGAGCCAACATTGTCATGGAAGGACACCCACGAGACCATGCTAGATCTGTGCATGCAAAGCACGATAAGCCAGCAGAACCAAATTGAATTTTGCTTTCAGGATGCAGAATTTGAACTTCTCTTCACTGTGTAATATTCTGAATTTTTTTAATTGTTTGCACGATACAGTCATTGCGGCCTAAGCCAGCATTTATTTGCCAACCCTAATTGTCAAAGGCAGCTGTGTGTTCCATTCATGAGATACACTATAGCAACTCACCAAGCGTCCCCAGACAGAATCTTTGAATCATACAATCATTGCCACCTTGAATGACAAAAGCAGCAGGTGCATGGGAACACCAGCACCTGTATGTCCTCTTCCAAGCCACACACCATCACAACTTGGAGCTACATCACTATTTCTTCATGTCACTTGTTCCAAACTCCTGGAATTCCCTTCTAACAGCACTGGGGGTGGGGAGGGGTGTTAATTCTCTCTGAATATTACAGCATTACAAGAAGGCACCTCACCATCTCCTTCAGGAAATAAACACTGGCCCAGGCCAACGATACCCACTTTCCATGAAAATGTTGCAAAAAGAACATTTAAGAATGAATCTGTAATCAGAAAGTCAAAGTAAAATCATCCAGTTTCAAAAATAATCCAAAGATCATATATTTATTATTCAGCTGGTATTCTCGAAACTGCTTAAGGAACTTCAACATGATTATTTGTAAAAATTCCCATTATATATTGTTGCCTGATGAGATGTTGATAGTTGAACCTTAAACTGAAATAGTTTAAACTAATTGGCAATAAATGCCAGTTGACTAGGAACAAAATTTAAATCACTCCAAGAAGTCACTGCCACCTCTCTTCATGGAAAAGTCAGAAAATTCCTAATTTGGAGAGTTTTGCTCAAAGCTCAAATCTGACACTTCTGTTGCAAAAGAAATTAACCAGTATTTGTTACCAACAATGGCCATGGGACTAAAGCTTACTTCTTTTTCCTTCAGTGCTTGAGGACTTAGACTTCAGTTCCTAGCTTTTCCTCTTGCTAGAAACCTGAACAGAAAATATCAGTATTTAAAAGCTAGGTTAAAACATGCTGTACTTTCTCACCCTCGCAATTGCAATCTTTCATCTGTTAATGACATGCACCCACAAAGTAGTTGGTGTGATTTCCAAAATGTCAAATCTCATCCAAAGACGGACAAACAGAACACAATGGACAGCCCTCCGCTCCCTCCGCTCCAACCCCAACCTCACCATCAAACCCGCAGACAAGGGTGGTGCAGTGGTAGTATGGCGCACTGACCTCTACATCGCCGAGGCCAGACGCCAACTCTCCGACACCACCTCCTACTGCCCCCTTGATCATGACCCCACCCCCGAGCACCAAACCATCATCTCCAATACCATCCATGAACTCATCACCTCAGGGGACCTCCCACCCACAGCCTCCAACCCCATTATTCCCCAACCCCACACAGCCCATTTCTATCTCCTTCCCAAAATCCACAAACCTGCCTGCCCTGGTCGACCCATTGCCTCAGCCTGTTCCTGCCCCACCGAACTCATCTCCACCTATCTGGACTCCATTCTCTCCCCTTTGGTCCAGGAACTCCCAACCTACGTCCGTGACACTACCCACGCCCTCCACCTCCTCCAGAACTTCCAATTCCCTGGCCCCCAACACCTCATTTTCACCATGGACATCTAGTTCCTATAAACCTGTATTCCTCATGCAGATGGCCTCAAGGTCCTCTGCTTCTTTCTGTCCCACAGGCTCGATCAGTCCCCCTCCACCGACACCCTCATCCGCCTAGCTGAACTCGTCCTCACCTTCAACAAGTTCTCTTTCGATTCTTCCCACTTCCTACAGACAAAGGGGGTGGCCATGGGCACCCGCATGGGCCCAAGCTATGCCTGCCTCTTTGTAGGTTGCGTGGAACACTCCCTCTTCCACACCTACACAGGCCCCAAACCCCACCTCTTCCTCCATTACTTTGATAACTATATTGGCACCACCTCTTGCTCCCCAGAGGAGCTCGAACAGTTCATCCACTTCACCAACACCTTCCACCCCAACCTCAAGTTCACCAGGGCCATCTCCAACACATCCCTCACCTTCCTGGACCTCTCAGTCTCCATCTCAGGCAACCAGCTAGAAACTGATGTCCATTTCAAGACCACCGACTCCCATAGCTACCTAGAATACACCTCCTCCCACCCACCCTCCTGCAAAAATTCCATCCCCCTATTCCCAATTCCTCCACCTCCGCCGCATCTGCTCCCAGGATGAGGAATTCCACTCCCGCACATCCCAGATGTCCAAGTTCTTCAAGGACCGCAACTTTCCCCCCACAGTGGTCGAGAATGCCCTTGACCACGTCTCCCTCATTTCCCGCAACACATCCCTCACACCCTGCCCCCACCACAACCGCCCCAAGAGGATCCCCCTCATTCTCACACACCCACCCCACCAACCTCCGGATGCAACACATCATCCTCCGACACTTCTGCCATCTACAATCCGACCGCACCACCCAAGACATTTTTCCATCCCCACCCTTGTCTGCCTTCCGGAGAGACCACTCTCTCCGTGACTCCCTTGTTCGCTCCACATTCCCCTCCAACCCCACCACACCCGGCACATTCCCCTACAACCGCAGGAAGTGCTAGACTTGCCCCCACACCTCCTCCCTCACCCCCATCCCAGGCCCCAAGATGACTTTCCATATTAAGCAGAGGTTCACCTGCACATCTGCCAATGTGGTATGCTGTATCCATTGTACCCTGTGTGGCTTCCTCTACATTGGGGAAACCAAGCGGAGGCTTGGGGACTGCTTTGCAGAACACCTCCGCTCGGTTCGCAACAAACAACTGCACCTCCCAGTCGCAAACTGTTTTAACTCCCCCTCCCATTCCTCAGACGACATGTCCATCATGGGCCTCCTGCAGTGCCACAATGATGCCACCCGAAGGTTGCAGGAACAGCAACTCATATTCCGCTTGGGAACCCGTCAGCTTTTGTGCTCCTGAGATGCTGCTTGGCCTGCTGTGTTCATCCAGCTTCACACTTGATTATCTTGGATTCTCCAGCATCTGCAGTTCCCATTATCTCTGATACAATGGCATATTTTCCTTGTTTTGTTTATTTTAAGACATATTGCCATTCTAGCCTTATGTGGACAAGATTTCACACATTTCTGATGATTTACATTTTTGCTCAACTTGAATCAGTTCAACTTCAAATTCAGTTTTAAACTTTATTTTCTGATGGTGGTAGATGGATATTGAAGCAGATTTTGCTTAGAATGGTAAAATGAAGTGCTGGGCTCTGAAAAAGATTAATATCAGACTTAAAACATTAATTTTCCACAGCTGCTGACAGACCTGCTAAGTTTCTCCTGCAGTTTGTGTTTTTAAACTGAAACATATGTTCATTTAATGGCTTAAAGTTTGCTGCCATGAGTTAGAATTTTTCCTGAAAATTTTTGGGTGCATAAACTTGATTTTATTAGCAATTGTCTTTTTAAAAAATCTCTAAACATTTCTATAAATGCAGGAAATTATTTTAATTTTATCCTTTCTTGGCAAAATAAGTTGGATTGGCATTACATGAACTATTATACATCATTACAAAGGTACTTGAGCTTCAAATTATGAGCCTTAATTTTCCAGACTGAGTTGAACTGATAAATAAAGTACCAATCCAGTTCGTCGTTCAAAATGTCAATGAGTCTAAGTCAAAATGCCCATTGTGAAATGGCAGCATGGTATAAAACAATTGGCAAGTCCTGGAGTTTTGTAAATAAATCACTTAAGCCTTTAAATTTGCTGGCTGGCTGATGTGCTAATAACAATGTGCACCAATAATAAGCCATTATCCTTCCACAAGGATTTGACCCAGTATGCTTTTTCTGTCCATTTATCAAATTTCTTTTGAAAAAGGTGCATCCATCTTGTTAAGCTTCAGTGCTTCAGAAGTTAGGTGCAATTATCATCATCCCACCTTGTTGTCTTCTATGTAAGATAAAAATGTTGACAGGTGAAATCAATAAATAATCCTCATTTTAATATGATACTTTACAAATGACTACTGAATTAAAATGGGTTTCATCTCACCATAAATGTATTTTCCTCAAATTTATGAAAATGAGAAGGGTGCGAGTTATAACCTGAGACTGGTAGAACTTTATATAAATGGAGGACACATCAGAAATTTAGTTAATCTGGTTTCAGAGTTCATTTACTTCAATATTAAGCAACTCAATTTGTACAAAATTCAATTGTTGGCATTTGGTGAAGTGTATTTGCATAAAAATAACCCTTGTTTATTTTTATGAAGTGATTGGTGCACATCACACGAAAGAGTATAAATTGAAATTAATAACGCCCCAGATATTTGTCACCTACTCCTGACACCCCTTTATTGTCCCTCAATACCTATTTTCTTCCCACCTGAAAGAAAACAGCAGTTTCTCTGGGCAGTTTCTTACTTTTTGGAAAACACAAAACTGTCTTGATAAATGAGACTTGTGAAACTGGGTTCTGGGTTATCAAATTCTTCAGTTCACAGTGGTTTCCTTTCTCAAGTGCAGGGGAATAAGATGCTCAGTAGTCGCATCTTCCTGGTGAGAAGTCCCCATGTGACTATCACTCTGCTCTCTTTCATTGCAAAGAAAACAAGAAACATAACAATGAAAAGAAAAGAGAACAGGAGTTGCAGCAATCCTGCAGGATGGGAGGGCCCTGCCAAATTGTTATCCTGCAATGAGCAAGATATCCCTTTTAGTTTACAATCTGTTAAGTCTATTTTTAACAAGAGTAAAAATGCATCATATCATTTTGATTCAAATATGCCAGGCAGGAGTAAATAGGGATGCAAAACCTTTGCCGAACAATTATTATGGGTGATATATGCATCTGTAAAGAATAAAAACTCAGACTGAAGCAATGATTCAATTCATTAATGTTAATATTTCCACTTCCCCTGCAAGTACTGCTTGTCCTGCCCAAGCAACGAGTTTTGTTTTTACTGGGTCACAAGTCGACAGGTACGTTTTCAAAAGCATTCCATGGTGGATCACAAGAAGCAAGAGTCAAGATCAATCTCTACACACCATCCACAACTCTACATATCCAAGGTCTATTAAAGGCCAGATACTGGTTTGAAGTTATTTAGTTCCCACTATGCATGCTGTGAAAGTGTCACCAACATCACAAACTCAACCCTATGTACACGGGTGAGGCACACAAACATATTCTATTAATCTTTAAGCTTCTACCCAGCCAGTGTTCTTGTTCTGTGAAAAGAAGTGGTTAAAGATGTGTGGTGATGAATGGCATTGAATTGGAGAGCTTCTGTTAGAACATGATTCAGTTAGTCCTAAACCCTGCTCTTCCACCAAATCCTTTCTCCAACTATTTATCCAATATTGTCTTGAAGCCTATCATTAGATCTGTAAGTGCCAGATATCTGGAGTAGTGCAATCAAAATGATCATTCAATTTTTTCTCATTTATTCATTTGTGGAACAAGTGTGTCACTGACTGGGCCAGCGTTTATTGTCCATCTCTAGTTGCCCATGAGAAGATGGTGGTGAGTTGCCTTCTTGAGCCACTGCAGACAGTGTGCTCTTGATTGATAATGCCCTTTGGGAGGAAATTCCAGAATTTTGGCCCAACAACAGTGAAGGAATGGAGGTATATTTCCAAGTCAGGATTGGGGGAGGGGGGAATCTTGCAGATGGATGTGGTGTTCCCATGTATCTACTCTCTTTGCCCTTCTAGCTGGAAGTGGCCATGGGTTTAGAAGCTGCTATCTTTGAGCAAATGAAATTTGACTCCATATTACTAGCTTTCAATGAAATGTTTTTAAGATTATTCTGTTCAGTCTGCTCCCTCTGTGTTTGGACTATAGTCTCCATTTCTTCCATTACTTTGTCAAGTGAAAGTCAGGATAACCCTGTTCCAATTTGACCGGTTTCTCCTCTAGACATTTAACAGCTTCATCCAAATGGTTGGGTGGTCTCAACTCTCTGGTGGCAACAACACCATTGGGAACACTGGCCATTACTGGCACTACAAGCTGCCCCAAAAAGGTATTCAGCCTTTAGATTGAACTTCGGTGTAAATTTTGTGGTCTGGCCAACACCAGATTTTCAGGTTCTGATAAAGGGAAATGAGATGGGCTTGTGGCAAGGGTGAACAGGGCAAAGAAGGAGGGGGAACACAGGAGGACAAAGACATTGATCTTCAGTAGGAGGAGGGAGCCTGCAAAAGTGGTGGCCCTTAATAGCCCAGACACCAGCCTGAGCAACAAAACTTGCTGGGGTTTTGAAGTAGGCCTTTTTGCAGCGGAGAGCGGCGCAAGCTGGGCGGATGTGAGGTCAGGGCAGAGAGGCAGTTGGGAAGGTAAGTGAGTGCTATTTAAGTACTTACCTCGAAGCCAGCGGGTCCTTTTTGCAGCAGAGTGCTATTTAAGTAGGTGTGTTCTTAGCCCCACGTCCTACACGGTAGGGCCTCCCTCCCACCCTCCTCCTCTAACCTAATTAAGAGTCCACAGACTCACAGCAAACACACAAGGGCTGAGGGAAGTGCCTGGTGAGTAAAGTGCGAGTTTTCGGTGAAGAGGCTCAGTGAGGAGATTACGCCACTGTTGAAGAGGGTGACGACATGACTGCCAAGCTGATTCAGTGTGCTGTATGCATGATGTGGGAGGTCAGGGACACTGATGATGTTTCTGGCTCCTATAGCTGTGGTAAGTGTGTACACATTCAGCTTCTGAAGGAGGTTGTTGCAGCCCTGAAGAAAGAACTAGAAGACCTCAGGCTCATCCGAGAGAACGAGAATTTTCTGGACAGGAACTTTAGCAAGGTCACTACACCGAGGATACCTGAAGAGAGAAGGGGGATGTCGATGACAAAGGAAGACATGAATGAAGTACAAGTGACCCCAGGGGAAGCACCTATTGTAAACAGGCTGACTGTCTTGGAAACTGCCGAGATAGACAACACTGCCAATCCGAGAGGTGGACAGGTCTGCGAGTCAAAAATTGGTGTAGAGGCAGAGGCTAGAAGTCAGACATACACGGAGAGCTGTGGTAATAGGAGACTGCATTGTGAGAGGGACTGACAGGGGTTCCTGCGGCAACAGGCGAGATTTGAGGATGGTGTGTTGCCTTCCTGGTGCCAGGATCCAGGACGTCACTGACAGAGTGCAGAGAATCCTCGAGGGTGAAGGTGAAGACCCAGAGGTGGTGGTGCATGTCGGCACTAATGACGTCGGGAAGAAAAGGAGGAGCATTCGACAGCGGGACTTCAGAGAACTCGGAAGAAGGCTGAAAAGCAGGACTTCCAGGGTGGTTATCTCTGGCTTTCTTCCAGTTCCTCGGGCTGGAGAGGGCAGGAACAGAGAGATAATGGACCTGAATGTGTGGCTGAGGGACTGGTGTCAGAAGCAAGGACTTAAATTCTTGGATCACTGGGGTATGTTTTGGGGTAAGAATAAATTGTACAGGAGGGACTGTTTGCATCTTAATAATCAGGGGCCCAGCTTTCTGGCAGGCAGGTTTGCCACTGCAACACAGGTGTGTTTAAACTAAGCAATGCGAGGGAGGGGCCAAACTGGAAATTTAAGAATGAAGTTAAAGGGAAAGTGAGAATAAGAGAGGTTAAGAAGGACAACAGAATCAACAGAGCAGAAAACTCAAGAAGGGGTCGTACAGTATGGCCAAGTGAAATAGGGATTAAAGGAAGGGTGAGGGGAGAAACAAATTAAAAATATTATATATGAATGCACGAAGCATAAAAAATAAGGTGGATGAGCTTGGGGCTCAGTTGAAAGTTGGCAAGTATGATGTTGTGGGGATAACTGAGACGTGGTTTCAAGTGGACAGGGCCTGGGAAATGAATATTCAAGGATATATGTGCTATTGAAACGACAGACTGGTGGGCAGAGGGGGTGGGGTAGCCCTGTTGGTGAGGAATGATATTCGGTCCCTTGTGAGGGGGGACATAGAGTCAGGAGGTGTAGAGTCAGTATGGATAGATCTGAGAAATTCTAAGGGTAGAAAGACCCTAATGGGAGTTATCTACAGGCCCCCAAACAGTAGTCAGGAGGTAGGGTGCAGGTTGAATCAAGAGTTGAAATTGGCCTGTCACAAAGGTATCACTAAGTTGTTATGGGGGATTTCAACATGCGGGTAGGCTGGGAGAATCAGGATGGTACTGGACCCCAAGAAAGGGAGTTTGTAGAGTGCCTCCGAGATGGATTCTTAGAACAGCTTGTACTGGAGCCTACCAGGGAGGAGGCAATTCTGGATCTGGTGTTGTGCAATGAACCGGATTTGATCAGGGACCTGAAAGTAAAGGAGCCGTTAGGAGGTAGTGACCATAATATGATAAGTTTTAATCTGCAGTTTGAGAGGGAGAAGGGAGAATCGGAAGTGTCGGTATTGCAGTTGAATAAAGGGAACTATGGAGCCATGAGGGAGGAGCTGGCCAAAGTTCAGTGGTACAATACCCTCGCAGGGATGGCAGTGGAACAACAATGGCAGGTATTTCTGGATATAATGCAGAAGGTGCAGGTTCAGTTCATATCAAAGAGGAAGAAAGATCCTAAGGGGAGGCGGGGGCAGCCGTGGCTGATGAGGGAAGTTAAGGACTGTTTAAAAATAAAAGAGAAGAAGTATAACATAGCAAAGATGAGTCGGAAGCCGGAGGACTGGGAAGCTTTTAAAGAGCAACAGCGGATAACTAAAACTAAAAAATGAGCTATGAAGGAAAACTGGCCAAATATATATAGGAGGATAGTAAAAGCTTTTTTAGGTATGTGAAAAGAAAAAGAATGGTTACGACTAAAATTGGGCCCTTGAAGTCAGAAACGGGTGAATTTATTATGGGGAACAAGGAAATGGCGGATGAGTTGAATAGGTACTTTGGATCTGTCTTCACTCGGGAAGACACAAGCAATCTCCCAGATGTAGTAGTGGCTGAAGGACTGAGGGTAATGGATGAACTGAAGGGTATTTATATTAGGCAGGAAATGGTGTTGGATAGACTGTTAGGTCTGAAGGCTGATAAGTCCCTGGGACCTGATGGTCTGCATCCCAGGGTACTTAAGGAGGTGGCTGTAGAAATTGTGGATGCATTGGTAATTATTTTCCAAGGTTCTATAGATTCAGGATCAGTTCCTGCGGATTGGAGGGTGGCAAATGTTGTCCCACTTTTCAAGAAAGGAGGGAGAGAGAAAACAGGAAATTACAGACCGGTTAGCCTGACGTCAGTGGTGGGAAAGATGCTGGAGTCAATTTTAAAAGATGAAATTACGACTCATTTGGATAGCAGTAACAGAATAGGTCAGAGTCAGCATGGATTTACGAAGGGGAAATCGTGCTTGACTAATCTTCTGGAATTTTTTGAGGATGTGTCTATGAAGATGGATAAGGGAGAGCCAGTGGATGTAGTGTACCTGGACTTTCAGAAAGCCTTTGATAAAGTCCCGCATAAGAGATTAGGGCACATGGTATTGGGGGAAAAATACTGAGTTGGATTGAAAATTGGCTGGCTGACAGGAAGCAAAGAGTAGTGATAAACGGGTCCCTTTCAGAATGGCAGGCAGTGACCAGTGGGGTACCACAACATTCGGTGCTGGGACCGCAGCTGTTTACAAAATATATTAATGAAATAGACGAAGGCAGTAGAAGAAATATTAGCAAATTTGCTGATGACACAAAGTTGGGTGGCAGTGCGAAATGTGAGGAGGATGTTATTAGAATACAGGGTGACTTGGACAGGCTAGGTGAGTGGGCGGATGCATGGCAGATGCAGTTTAATGTGGATAAATGTGTGGTTATCCACTTTGGTGGCAAGAACAGGAAGGAAGATTACTATCTCAATGGAGTCAAGTTAGGTAAAGGGGAAGCACAACGAGATCTAGGTGTTCTTGTACGTCAGTCAATGAAAGCAAGCATGCAGGTACAGCAGGCAGTGAAGAAAGCTAATAGCATGCTGGCCTTCATCACAAGAGGAATTGAGTATAGGAGCAAAAAGGTCCTTTTGCAGCTGTACAGGGCCGTGGTGAGATCGCACCTGGAGTATTGTGTGCAGTTTTGGTCTCCCAATTTGAGGAAGGACATTCTTGCTATTGAGGGAGTGCAGCGTAGGTTCACAAGGTCAATTCCCGGAATGGCGGAACTATCATATGTTGAAAGATTGGAGTGACTGGGCTTGTATACTCTTGAGTTTAGAAGGATGAGAGGGGATCTGATTGAGACATATAAGATTATTAAGGGATTGGACACCTTGGAGGCAGGAAGCATGTTTCCGCTGATGGGTGTGAGTCCAGGACCAGAGGACACAGTTTAAAAATAAGGCGTAGGCCATTTAGAACAGAGTTGAGGAAAAACTTCTTCACCCAGAGAGTGGTGGACATATGGAATGCTCTGCCCCAGAAGGCAGTGGAGGCCAACTCTCTGGATGCTTTCAAGAAAGAGATAGAAAGAGCTCTTAAAGATAGTGGAATCAAGGTTTATGGGGATAAGGCAGGAACAGGATACTGATTGTGGATGATCAGCCATGATCATAATGAATGGTGGTGCTGGCTCGAAGGGCCAAATGGCCTACTCCAGCACCTATTGTGTATTGTGTATTGCCTTTCCAGCCATGGTGTATTTGTTAGTGAAGCTGGAGGAGGGCCTTAGGTTGTCATTTCATCATCTTGTTTTGTCCATAGGTGGGTACCCCACCAGATGCCCGTCCTGACTGGTGAACTGTGAAGAAGATGTAGAGATGTTGCAGTGTGATTTTGATAGGCCGAGGGAGTGTGCAAACGTGTGGCAGCTTATATTTGAATAGCTGTAAAGTGAGAGAGAGGAATGTTCAGTGAGACCTGGGTGTCCTTGTGCATCAGTCACTGAAAGCAAATGAGCAGGTGCAGCAGGCAGTAAAGACAACAGCAGGCCGTAAAAACGATGCTCTGTGGGCCAGTGTGGAACTGTTGGGCCAAAGGGCCTGTTTCCACACTGTAGGGATTCTATGATCTATATGTTGGCCTTCAGAGCCGGAGAATTTGAGTACAAGGACAAGAATGACTTGCTGCAATTGTACAGGACATTAGTGAGGCCACATCTGGAATATAGTTTTGGTCTCCTTATCTGAGGAAAGATGTTCTTGCTGTAGAGATAGTGCAGTGAATGTTTGTGAAATGATTCCTCTGATGGCAGGATAGGATCAGTTAGGAGTTTCTTCACTGGAGTTTAGGAGAATTAGGGGTAATCTCTCAGAAACCGGTAAAATTGTCATAGGGCTGTGCAAGTTAGATGCAGGAAGGATGATCCCATTTGTGGGGGAGTCCTGAACCCGGGGTCATGGTTTAAAGATAAGGGGTAAATCTTTTACAACTAAGATGAAGAGAAATTTCTTCACCCAGAGAGTGGTGAGCCTGTGGAATTTATTACAACACAAAGTGATTGAGTCCAAAATGATGTATTTCTAGAGGAGGTAGATAAAGCTCTTGTGACTGAAAGAATTGAGGAATATGGGAGGAGGGCAGGATTAGGGTATTGAACTCAATGATCAACCATCATCATTCTGAATGGTAGGGCAGGCTTGAGGGTTTGAATGGCCCAATACTGCTCCGATCTTCCATGTTTCTATGAGGCGACCAGAAAATTGTTAGTACAACATTATCCAATTTTTACGCCCCCTCCTACCTGCAGTCTGGCCCCAGCGATCATCGAGTCCATCTAATGTACATTTCCCTTTCTTTAGTCCAATTTCTTTGTCAAAACTTCTACAAACATAAAAGACTGTGAATTCTGAAAATTTTAAATACAACATTTTATATTCCTATCGTGTCTTTAACATTTCAAAATTGTTTCACTGAGGAATCCTTGAATCAAAATATAACACCAAGTCACAGAGGAAGATATGAAGGCAGTGATACTAAAGGCATTGTCAAAGTGTTAGATTTTTAAGGATTTTCTTGAAGGAGGAATATGTGAGGTAGAAAGAGATACTGACGAAGCAAAATTTAGAACTTTGGACCTAGACAGCTTGAGATCCAGCCATTAGTGGAGAAGCAATTAAAACTAGGAATGCAAAAGGCCTGAATTTGAGGAGTGCAAATGTTTCCAGGCACTGCTTGGCTGGAGAGAAGACTAGAGGGAAAGGAGACAAATAAGAAAAAGGTGAATTTCCAAGTTAAGAGGTGGTGGGGTTTGTAGGTTTATTTGACAGAAAATTTTACTTTGCCCTCTCTTAAAATTGAGAAATTTGAAAATGCTTATAACTTCCCATGTTATCTCTAAGCAAAGTTTATCATATGTCAATTGCTGAAGGTTTATTTTAAGCATTTACCTTGGTTAAACGAGCACTGTCTATATACCACTGTTTGCAGAATTTTGACTTGCAAGTCCAATTTACATTAATGTGAGTCTAAATCAGTGATGACATTTTAAAGCAGTAGTTCATTGAATACAATTGTTTGTGATATCTTGGGGTTATGAAGGTTGCTAAAAAGACAAGTATGTCTTTCTTTCATTTCTTAACACGTTTTAGTAATTAATAAAGAGCAGTTAAAAACTAGACCATCATATAGCAGGATTTTGTTTTATTGATGTGATCAAAAAATGTAAATTTAACTTTTTTTCTGCCTTATGTCCATTTCAAGCAGAAGTTATGAAGTCATGAACAAACATCATTTTAAATGCAAGGCTCACATTAATTATAAAAGGGAAAATAACAACGGTTCATCTCAAGATTTATGTCATTTTGGTTTAATTCAACTAGCAAGTCAGCTGTAAGTTTGCAAAAAAATGCAAATTTGCAACAGTACACTGTGCATGAGGATTATGTCACTTGAACTAGTTTGTATTATTTGCATCAAGGTACAATAGAGATGTGAGTTCCTATAGAGGATATTTTGGCTGACTTTATCATTAATAGATAGAACGCAATAATAATTTAACTCCATGTGATAATAAGAAGCAGTTTATACTCATTGTCTCGGTCTTTCCAATGGCCAGTCAGATGTTATTCCATCAAATTTGGGAGATATGCATGGAGACCCTGCAGAATGCCCACTGTAGCGGCTTCCAATATCTTTACTTGGGAAATTGAAGATCCCTCTGGGCAACTCCCCTATGCCTGGAACTTTCCAGAAGTATCCAATATAGTCAGAGAATTTGGAAAGTTCCATTGAAATTGAGTGCATAGTTAACGAGGAGAAATTTGAACCCATTATCTAACTTCTGAGTAATTAAACAACTAACCTCTACATACAAATCCACAACACCACTCATATACGAGCAACTCATTCCCTAAACTAGCACCCTCCTCTCTCTTCCCTAAAGTGCCAACACCTCCAAACACCACACCCCAACAAACCCCACTTTCTGCAGTGCTGGACTGACCCCACATTCACCCTGGGGACTTGATTTCCCCCTTCCCCTTTACCACTCCTTGGCATAACCTCTCCTTCACTTGTTCTAGACCTGACACCCCAATTCACCATGTTTCTCTCCATCATGTGGACTTGAGTTCCTTCATCCCCTGGGATCCAAACACCCCTTCCCATCCACTGTCACCACAACTAACCCTCTTCTCCTGTGCTGGATCTGACCTGATGCCCACATTCCACTGAATCCAATTCCTCCCACCTACCCCAACTACCTTACTCACTTAGTCTCCTATCTCTACTACCATATACCCTGGCACCCAACCCAACTGCTGTCTTACCCAGATGACACCTGATCCCCTTGCGCATTATCCCAACCCACATGATGTCTTAACACCTGACACCCTAACTCCACAACCTGAACTCACAATTCTACTTACCTTTATTGGCTACTAAAAACCCAAGGTACTTTCAACATACTGGTGCCTGCCACCCAACCCAGGACCTTCCCCATCATTTGCCTGCCGCCATCGGCCATGTGGCCACCTTCGGAGCACCAATGGTTTCCATGGATGACATCAGACCTGCCGTGGCCTGGTACGCCACTTCCGGTACAGTTGACGCCATTGACACTGCCTCTGTTTCCGAGGCCGACAAGGACACCGCTGCCACCAACGTCCAAGATTTACCGGATTACGTCGCCACGCCTGCCACCGATGTCGCTCTGCCCACGGCCGACGTCGCTCCGTCCACCACTTCCACAGCCAGCAGCTCCAGATGAGACAGCAGCACCCAGCCTTGCCGAGTCTTCACCATCCCCCCAGATCTCCCCCTTTCTGAGGACGAACGGTCAGTCCTCAGTAAGGGGCTCACCTTTGTTCCCCTCCACCCACACATCAATGAATACCGCTCACGTTTGGATGTTGAGCAGTTTTTCCGCAGCCTCCACCTCCGTGCTTACTTCTTTAACCATGAGCCTAACCTTCCCTCCACTGACCCCTTCTACCGCCTCCAACACAAGTCCTCCTCCTGGACACCATCCCCAGGCCTCCTACCCTCCCTCAACCTCGTCATCTCTAACTGCCGTCAAGACATCAATCACCTCAAACTCTCCACCCCCTCACCCACTCCAACCTCTCCCCTGCAGAACGTGCAGCCCTCCACTCCCTCTGCTCCAATCCCAACCTCACCATCAAACCTGCAGACAAGGGAGGCGCAGTAGTTGAAAGGTGCACTGACCTCTACATCACCGAGGCCAGACTCTCCAACACCTCCTCCTACTGCTCCCTGGATCATGATCCCACCCCTGAGCACCAAAACATTATCTCCCAAACCATCCGCAACCTCATCTCTACAGGTGACCTTCCATCCACAGCCTCTAACCTCATCATTTTCCACCGCCCACTTCTATCTCCTTTCCAAAATCCACAAACTTGCCTGCCCTGATCGACCCATTGTCTCCACCTGTTCCTGTCCCATCGAACTCATCTCCACCTATCTTGACTCCATTTTCTCCCCATTGGTCCAGGAATTCCCTACCTATGTTTGTAACACCACCCACACCCTCCACCTCCTCCATAACGTCTGATTCCCTGGTCCCCAATATCTCATCTTCACCATGGACGCCCAGTCCCTATCCACCTGATTCCCCATACAGGTGGTCTAAAGGCCCTCTGCTTCTTCCTGTCCCGCAGGGCCAAACAGTCCCCCTCCACGGACACCCTCGTCAACCTAGTTGCATTCGTACTCACCCAAACTATGCTTGCTTCTTTGTAGGATACTTGGAACAATCCCTCTTCCATACCTACACTGGCCCTAAACCCCACCTCTTCCTCTGTTACATCGACGACTGTACCGGCGCTGCCTTGTGCCGAACTCAAACAGTTCATTCACTTCAATGACACCTTCCATCCCAATCTTAAGTTCACCTGGACCATCTCTGATACCTCTGTCTACTTCTTGGACCTCTCTGTCTACATCTCTGGCAGCCACCTGGAAACGAATATCCATTTCAAGCCCACAGACTCCCATAGCTGCCTAGTATATACCTCCTCTCACCCACTGTCTTGTGAAAATTCCATCCACTATTCCCAATTCCTTTGCATCCGCTGCATCTGCTCCCAGGATGAGGCATTCCACTCCCAGACATCCCAGCTGCCCTCGTTTTTCAAGGATCACAACTTCTCCTCCCCAGTAGTCAAAAATTGCTTCGATTGTGTCTCTCGCATTTCCTGCAACTCATCGCTGATAACCCCAACTTGCAATAACAACGAAAACAGAATCCCCCTTGTCCTCAAGTACCACCCCCACCAACCTCTGGATCCAACGCATCATCCTCCGACACTTCTGCCATCTGCAATCCAACCTCACCACCAAAGACATTTTTCCCTCCCCACCCTTATCTGCTTTCCAGAGGGACCAGTGTCTCAGAGACTCCCTTATCCGCTCCACATTCCCCACCAGCCCCACCACCCTGTGTACTTTTCCCTGCAACCGGAGCTACACCTGCCCCCACTCCTCCCCGTCACCCACACCCCAGGTCCCAAAAAGATTTTCCACATCAAACAGATGTTCACCTGAACATCTGCCAATGTGATATACTGTATCCACCGTACCCAGTGTGGCGTCCTCTACATCGGGGAAACCAAGCGGAGGCTTGGGGACCGCTTTGCAGAACACCTCTGCTTGGTTCGCTACAAGCAACTACACCTCCCAGTTGTAAACCATTTCAACTTCCCCTCCCACCTCTCGGAATACACGTCCATCGTGGGCATCATGCATTGCCACAACAATGCCACCTGAAAGCTGCAAGAACCGTATCTCATATTTCCTTTGGAAATCCTGCAGCCCAATGGTATCAATGTGGACTTCACAAGTTTCAGAATCTCCCCTGCCCTGACTGCATCCCAAAACCAGCCCAGCTCATCCCCACTTCCCTAACTATTCCTCCCACCTCAAACCCCAACCCTATCTCCTACCCACTAACCTCATCCCACCTCCTTGACCTGTCCATCCTGCCTGGACTAACTTATCCCCTCCTAACTCCCCACCTACATTCAACTTTACTGGTGCCAACCCTGCCTCTTTCACCTGTCTGTCTGCATCTTCTATCCACCTCCCCATCTCTCCCTATTTATTTCAGAATCGCCTTCCCCTCACCTATTTCTGAAGAAGGGTCTCAACGCAAAACATCAGCTTTTCGCTCCTCTGATGCTGCTTGGCCTGCTGTGTTCATCCAGCTCTATACCTTGTTACCTCAGATTTTCCAGGATCAGCAGTTCCTACTATATCTCTCACCCTAACTCCAGGCAGTTTTCCCTCCACATTCTTGGCATCCTACAGACCTGGCATCTGAGATAGTAGGAACTGCTGATGCTGGAGAATCTGAGATAACAAGGTGGAGATCTGGATGAACACAGCTGGCCAAACAGCATCATAGGAGCAGGAAAGCTGACGTTTCAGGCCTTGACCCTTCTTCAGAAATGGGGGAGGGGGAGGGTGTTCTGAAATAAATAGGAAGAGAAGGGCAGGTGGATAGAAGATGGATAGAGGGGAAGATAGCTGGAGAGGAGACAGGCTGGCCAAAGAGGCAGGGATGGAGCCAGTAAAGGTGAGTGTAGGTGGGGAGGTAGGGAGACGATAGGTCAGTCCAGGGAGGACGGATGGGTCAAAGAGGTGGGATGAGGTTAGTAGGTAGGAGATGAGAGTGGGGCTTGAGGTGGGAGGATGGGATTAGTGGAAGGACAGGTTAGGGAGGCGGGGACGAACTGGGCTGGTTTTGGGATGTGGTGCGGGAAGGGGTGATTTTGAAGCTTGTGAAGTTCACGTTGATACCATTGGGCTGCAGGGTTCCCAAGCAGAATATGAGTTGCTGTTCATGCAACCTTTGGGTGGCATCATTGTGGCACTGCAGGAGGCCCAGGATGGACATGTCGTCTGTGGGAACTTCACAAGCTTCAAAATCTCCCCTCCTGCTACCGCATCCCAAATCCAGACCTGGCATCTTACCGTTTTGTATCATACCCTCGTCACCCAGCTGACACCCTATTTCTCTGCACCCTATCTACTTGGTACTTCATGTACTTGACACTCTACTTTCCTGGCACCCTGACCTCATACTTACTATTTATATTGACCACTTAACTCTCGCTGTCAAAGTGACTGCCTGTGACTCTAGCCATTTAAAGTGCAGGATACAGCTGCTGACTACAATAGAAAGAAGGTGTGGTTTGCCTCCCTCTGACACTTCCACAGTGTTTTAAACATGGTCATTATGTACGTGCTGCTCCGCATTTCTGGAGGGTCTGTAATATAAATCTCCTGCCAGAAATGTGGATCTCTTTCCTGTCACCTAAAAAGCGGGGCAGAGTCCCAATCTGCATGAAAATGTTATCCATACCACCAATCCACGGAAAATCCAGCCCAATTTCTTTGGCAGGAAAGATGCTTAAATTGACACTATTTGGCAAGCATAATTGATCAGGATAATAGAGACTAGAAAGCAAATCTCCTGTAAAGAATACAAACCATTTTGATTGACAGGGATTATCATAGCGTGAGGACTTGTGTTCAGCGCAGAAGGTTAAAACTATGTCTTGTCAACTGAAACTTTAGGAAATTATAGTTCACACAGATTGTTTTCCTCTTGAGCAGTATTTTTAATAAAGCCTGCAGACCGTCCACTTTGGTCAAATAAAAACAAAGTTCTAATCCCTTTGCATAGTAAGGATTTTAATGTTTTAATGCCTTTAACAATTGGTTAAATATTTAGTGACAAAAGTGAAATAAAGATGTTTAAGAAATCTAAAATTAAATGCCCCTTGCAATGGGAAGTTGAAGACATTCCTGCCAGCTGGTTGCTTGTGTCATTACTAGAACAAACTGGCACACTACAGGCTGTTTTTAATAGCACTACACAATGTTGACATTACAAACAGCCCTTGAAAGCAAGTGCACTCCCAGTGCTAGGTTTGACTTTTAAACATTATGTAAGATTGTTGACAACTACCATCTGTTTTCCTGTTTCCATTTAAATACAGATAAGATTTAAATTGGAGCAATTTGCTCACCTCAATGAAAGATTATGTAAATTCTTGCTGTTTCCTGCAATACCAATTTCAAAGTATAATTTATTTCAATTTATTTAGGCAGCTGTATTTTGAACACAACACAAAACCTCAGCTTTACCTGTCAAAGATGAAAAAAAATTTAGAACAGTAGAATTCCATAGTCAACTTGTTTTATCAATGACCTAAATTCTGTTTATCTGAAGAATTAAAGAATTTTATTTTTTGCCATTTTCTTGAGCCTAATAAAGATGAAAGGAAATAGGTTAAGTCAAAATTTTAAAAAACATTATTGATGATGGTTACTTTAATTGTTGCTTGAGCATTATGTACTTAATTCTACTCAAGTATACAGTTTACCCTCTTTATAATCCAACAGGACTCTTAAGAAGAAAATGTTTTAGCCTTCACTTTGTTAATTTTTCTAGATTTGGAAATGTTTCAGGCTCAGTATACAGGTTTGTGTAGCTAAAGTTTATTGATCTGTTTTAACCCATTCAGCTTTCCTTTAGTGCATCTTCAAATCGAAATTTGGCCCAGCTAAGGTGAAGTACAAACATTTTTCACTCCTCTATTGTCCCTTGACATTCAAAGATATTTCTGTCACTGAATTGTCCTATAACCACATGCTGGGGGTTACCATTGACTAGAAACTCAATTAGTCTTTCTTATAACTACAGTGGCTACAACATCAGGTCAGAAATTAGGGATACTACAGCAAGTAACTCACCTTCTGACTCCTCCTGTCCATCATTAACAAGACATAAGTCAGGAGTGTGATGGAATACTCTCCACTTGCATGGATGAATGCAGCTCCAACAACACTCAAGAACACAGAAGCCATCCAGGACAAAGCTGTCCACTTGATTGGCACCACATTTATATCCACTCCCTTCATCACCAATGCTCAATATCAGCACTGTGTATTATCACCATTTTCTAAGCCCACAACCCCTTCCATTTTAGAAGGACAAAGGCAGCAGATAGAAGGAAACACCGCACCTGCAAACTCCCATCCAAATAATTCACCATCCTGCCTAGAAATACATTGGCATTCCTTCACTGCCGCTGGATCAAAATCCTGGAATTCCCTCTCTTAGAGCATTATGGGTCTACCTGCAGTATGTGGACTGCAGCGGCTCAAGAAGGCAGGCCACCACAACATTCTCAAGGGCAACATGGGATGGGAAGTACGTGGTAGAATATGTGGACATCACTGTGGTAGGACGGATATCAAACCATGATGAGTCAGAATACAGAAAGGAAATAAAGGACTTGGTGATGTGGTGCAATGATAACCTCTCTCTCAATGTTGGTAAAACTAAAAGAATTGATCATTGACTTCAAAAACAAAGAAGGAAAGCACACCCCCATCTACACCAATAGACCAGAGCTGGAGACGCTTGAGAGTGTCAAGTTCCTCAGAGTGACGATAACCAACAACCTGTCCTGGACTTCCCACGTAGATGCAACAGTCAAGAAGGTATAACAGCACCTCTTCTTCCTCAGGTGACTCAGGAAATTTGGCATGTCCATAAAGTTCCTCACCAACTTCTACAGATGCACCATTGAAAGCATACTGTGGGGTGCCTAACGGCCTGGTATGGCAACTGCTCTGCTTAAGACAGTGAGAAGCCACAGAAGGTGGTGTACACTGCCCACATCTTCACAAAAGCCAACCCCCAATCACTAGACTCCATTTACACCTCTCATTGCTTTCGAAAGGCTGCAATCATCATCAAAGACCATCCCCATCCCAGTAATGATCTCTTATAACCTCATCTGCCAGGCAGAAGATACAGAGGCTTGAACACATGCACAAACAGGTTCAAGGACAGCTTCTCCATGCTGTTATTAGACTGATGAATGGACTTTCTAACTTCAAATAATGCGGATCTTATTAATGTTGATCTTGCCTCACATTCGTCAAGTGCAGTGTAACCTGTACGCCTTACACTGTCTAAAGTCTTTTTATCCTATGATCTGTATATCCTTGATCACTATGATTTGCCCGTACTGATCATATAAACAAAGCTTTTCACTGTACTTAGGTACATGTGAAATTAAATCAAATCAAATAGATGTCAAACCAACGACACTCAGTGAATAAAATACTAATAGAGGGAGAAAACAAATTGTGATGGCTAAACGACAAATTATCTAAAACTGTTATTAAGTGTTTTTTTTAAATATATAAAAAGGAGAGAGGTCAAAGTGAAAATGGGCCCTTTGAAAATGAATTTGGGGAGATTATTGTGGAGGCCAAGGAAAGGTCAAACAAGTTATTATGCATCTGTCATCATGGTGGAAGGTACCATGAACATTCCTTTAATATTAAAGTATAAGGAGGGAAGAATTAAGCACCATCATCATCACTAAAGATGTAGCATTAGACAAACTATGGGGCTAAAGGCAGATAGGCCTCCTGCCCCTGATGACTGACATCCTAGGATCCTAAAAGAGAGAGCTATAAAAATAGTGGACGTGTTAGTTGTAATTTTCTAAAATTACTTGCATTCATGCTGGAGAAGTACCAGAGGATTGGAAAAGTGCCAGTGTGTCTCTCCTGTTCTAAAAGGAAGGGAGGCAAAATATGGGTTATCACAGCCTGAACAGCCTAACATCTACTGCTGAAAAGGAAGTGGAATCAAATATTAAGGAAGTAACAGCAAAACATTTGGAATCAAGCAGAATCAGCTTGGCTTCATGAGATGGAAATCATATCAGACTAATTCATTAGAGTTTATTGAGGAAATTTCAATCAAAAGTGGATATAGGGGAAGCAGTAGATGTGTTGTATTTGGGCTTCCAGAAGGCATACAACAAGATGCCTCACTAAGGGGTAAGAGCACATAGTGTCAGAGGTATTATATTGGCATGGGTAGACAATTGGTCTATAGGCAAGAAACAAGTGTGGCTAAAGTGTTCTTTTTAGGTTGTCAACCTGTCACCAGGGGATTTCCACAGGGATCACTGCTGGGACCACAACTGTTTACTATAAATATTAATAACTTGCAGAAAGGAAGTGAATTTGCTGTCGGCAAATTTGCAGATGACACATAAATAGCTGGAAAGGCAAGGTATGAGGGGGATATAGTTTATAGAGAGACATTGAGAGCTTAAGTAAAGTGGGCAAAAGGTTGACAAATGTAATATAGTGTAGGAAAATTTGAAGTTGCTCATTTTGCAAAGGAGAACAAAAGCCAGAATGCTATCTAAATGGAGAAAATCCACAGAAAACTGCAACACAAAGGGACCTGGCACTTTTGTAAAGCAAACATGGAAAAGTAGCACACAGGTGCAGCAGGTAGCCAAGAAGGCTAATGAATGTTAGCCGCTATTTCAAGGATGTTGAAGTATAATAGTAAGGAAGTCTAACTGCAATTGTACAAGGTGCTGGTGAGACCACATCTGGAGTACTGTGACCAGGCTTGGTCCCCTTATTTGAAGAAAGATATCATTTCATTGGCAGCAGTTGAGAGAAGGTTCATGAGGATGATTCTTGGTATGGAGGAACTGTCTTATGAGCAAAGATTAAATAAATTAGGACTTTACTCACTGAAGTTGAGAAGAATAAGTGGGGAACTCTATTGAAATATGTCAGATTCTTAAGGGGTTTGACAGGGTCAACACTGTGAAGATGCTTCCCCACTATGGGAATCCAAGATCAGAGAGCACAGTCTTAGAATAAAGGAGCACCAATTTAAGACTGAGTTGAGGAAGAATTTCTTCTCTCAGCAGGTCATGAGTCTTTGGAACTTCTCACAAATTCCAGACAGTAGTGGGGCAGACTCCTTGTGTATGTTTAAGACTGAGATAGATGGATTCTTGTTCACCAGAGAAATCAGGGGCTACACGAAAAAGGGAAGGAAAGTGGAAGTGAAGAACATCATATCAGCCATGATCTCATTGATTAGCAGAGCAGGGTTGCGGGCCCTACTCCTGTTCCCATTTTCTTATGTTTTATGGTTTTATGAACAGCAACCCCTATAGGACCATTTCCTTATGTAACAGTGACTCTACCAAACATAATAAACCACTTCAGTGCAGCATTCGTGGCAGAATCAGCCTCTTAAGGATTGACCTTCATAGTCATCTGCAAAGGTGGGAAAGTCAAGATGTCCCACCTAAATGGATTGTTTGCTGCTTGCCCATCATCTCTTGGAGACGGATGCCAGTGAATGATGGACAGATACCAAGGAAAAGAATTAGTGTACCTATATCTGTTTTTCTTACCTTTATTCATTAGGGTGAGGATGCCACTGGTTAGGGGAGCATTTATTGCTAATCTCTAATTGCTCATCCCTACATTGGGATGACCAAACCCACACTGTGAACACTTCCAAACAGTCCACAAGTATGCCCCCGAGCTTTCAGTAGCTTTTCATTCTCTGCTCCAATCCATGGGTCTCTTCATTTTTCCAATAATTCTCAATATAAGATCAAAGAACAGTACCTCGAGCTGAATTTAATGTAAGCAATGTGGGTTATCTTGGCAGACATGCGAACAGGCATTTTGTTTTACCTCATTCTTCTACAGAATAGAAGCTTTGTTGGGAATGCCAGCATTTCTTGCTCATCCCTAATCATCTTTGAACTAAATGGCTTGCTGGGCCCTTCCAGAGGGTAGTTAAGAGTCAACTTTATTTCTTCAGTCTGGAGTCACAGATAGGCTAGATTAGGGGTAAGGCCTGAAGATTTCCTTCCTGAAGGACATTAGTGAAGCATCTAGAGAATTACAATAATCAGCGTAAATTTGAGGCTCACCATTTTAGAGACCAGGATTTTTTTTTTCCAGAGTTAGTTCATTGAATTTCAATTTCAATCAGTGTCATGATGAAATTTGAGCCTGTAACACAGAGCATTTGCCTGGGTCTCTAAACTATCAGCAAGCTACAGTACCACAGATGACAGTGGTCCACATCAAAACAGTGCACCCTGGAGGTATGGGTTGAAGAGAATCTGATTTTGCCATTTAATATGGACACAGTTCCTGTATAGAACTGAGTTAAAGCATTAACACAATTCCTCTTTCCAGAAATGCTGCCAATCCTTCTGAATATTTCCATAACTTTCTCTTCAATGTAATTTTCCTTTATGCTTTCTCACACAGTTTTTTTTTGTTTCACACTTTTGTCTCTTTACATCCTGAAAACTATTTGGTGTACAATCACATGTTCTTACAGTTGCACTTCATTTAATAAATTCTTAAAACATAGCTAGATATCTGTAAGTTCATACAATATTTGGTCTACCTTCCTCACTGATGAAGCATATCCAATAAGGCCCAAACTTGAGATGAGCACAGATGCTTGGCAAACAATTAATCCAAAATAATTTATTTTTCAGGAGTTCCTGCTAGCCATCTATAATGCATGTGAGCTTAAGGGGCTTACTGCCTCCTTTAGGTCTCCTCGAAGTATTGTTCAGCAAATGGCAACTTCTTACAAAAGGATCTTTGTTGCATGTC
This sequence comes from Stegostoma tigrinum, assembly GCF_030684315.1. Lineage (NCBI taxonomy): Eukaryota > Metazoa > Chordata > Chondrichthyes > Orectolobiformes > Stegostomatidae > Stegostoma > Stegostoma tigrinum. The sequence continues at coordinate 47,238,099 of NC_081370.1, forward strand.
ACCTTGTACCTGAAAAGATTATGTGCATCACAAGATAAACTCAGCCCATAAGAATGTAAGATCATAAAATGTGAGGCTGAATGAACACAGCAGGCCCAGCAGCATCTCAGGAGCTTTTGTGCTCCATAAGGATGTAAGTGGCTTTCCTGGGAGGAGCTAATCAAAGTTCTGCTTGCGCTATGTAAATGACCATCAGAAGTTGTATAGTTTTTCTGTGATTCTTAGCATTAACATAAAGTAACTTGAATTTTAATGTTTAGTTAATCTTAAATGAAGCCTATCGTGTACCTCAGACGTAACACAACTCATCAGAAATTTATATGTAATCAACTTGTGTCATGAACTTCCTGAGGAAGTGGTGGATGAGGGTACAATTACAACAGTTAAAAGACATTTTGAAAGTCTATGAATAGGAAAGGTTTGGAGGGATATGGGCCAGGAGCATACTGGTGGGACTAGTTTAGTCTGGGATTATGTTCACCATGAACTAATTGGATCTAAGGACCGTTTCTGTGCTGTATGACTCTATGATCATATTTAGAGTTCATGAAAACTGAGTTGTCTTCCAATGAAGATTTCATTCAGTCAACCTGCCCCATATAGTATCAGCAGCTTAGATTGTTATTAGCAAAAAAAAAATTGATGGTAGTGAATCTACTCAGGGATCCCAGCTGCTTTGCGCAGAAACCAAAACGCACAAGAGTCTTGGTCCATCCAAAATCCAGGATATCTACACCTCCTCATCTCTGCTCACAATGTAAATAACCTGATATTCAGTCTTCAGATATTAGTGTCACCTGTAGAAGCATGGCAGATTATCCCTAACTGCACGGTGTGCCATCTGTGAGATAATCAACAGCAACTCAGGAAGCTGCCTTCATCATATCTATTGTCCAGGGAAGTGGTAGCAGGAAACCTGGGGCCACCAGCATCTCCAAGCTGCCCTCCAAGTCACAAACACGCCTTGCTGGCCTGGAGATATATCCCTATTCCTGCATTGTTGTGGAGCTAATCTCCTGAAACCCCCTGTCTACCAGCACTACTGCCTTTACCACACAGAGATTGCAATCATTCAGGAATGAATGCCAACCTGACTAGGGACAAGAATAAACTAAAAGTGTGAGCAACCCATAAAAGATGAACGAGACTTGAGTCTGAAGGACAGAGTCAAGTCAGATTCAGACCTTTACGGACTGTAGCACCAAATCTGGACCTGGGCAAATTTCCAGCTCATAAGCTCTTCTAGAATAACAAGTGCCAAAAAGCAAAATTATATTAACTCGATGAATTTGCTTCAACGTTGATAAAGACATGACCATCACTGCATTAACCCAGGTAATTAGAGTCACTCATACTTATTACTCTCCTTTTACAGTAAAACACTCATTATCTGGTTGTATGGTTTTATATCGGTTTCCTCCTTTATGGTCCCAGTGGCCTGTAGAAATTCTCAACTATAAAATACTTTTCACTGATGTTAGTCAAATTAGCTCACAAGTTCAACAATCCTAATGGTGAATTAAGTTTTTTGACAGAACTTGAGAATTGAAATCTTCAGAAAGCTGAGAACATTCAGATGATATCAAAGTCTGAGGCAGCACAGTGCCTCAGTGATGAGCCCTGCTATCACACAACACCAGGGAGCCAGGTTCGATTCCAGCCTCAGGTGAGTTTGCACATCCTTCCTGTGTCTGTGTGGATTTTCCCTAGGTGGTCTGGTTTCCTCCCACATTCCAAATGTATGTCTGCAGGTTAGGCGGTCTGGCCATGCTAAATTTCCCAAAGTGTCTAGGAATGTGCAGATTAGCTTTGGAAAATACAGGGGTATGGTAGTGGGGTGAGTCTGGGTGGGATGCACTTCAAAAAGCCAGTGTGGACCTGTTGGGCCAAATAGCCTGTTCCACACTGTAAGGATTCTATCAATTCTTACACAGAGTAAGGGGATTTGTCGTGTTAAAATTGCTGGTTGAAAGGATATGATGATTAAAGACATTGTTCCCTTTCCCAAGCTGTAGCATTTGCTGACAGGTTCATTGTCCATTATTTGATGAGATCAAGGACTTTAGTGGAGAGGTACCAGCTGATAAAAAGGAAGACACCCCTTCACTGTGTGCATCAATTTCACAAGCACTGCCTTACTCAGGCCAGAAAACATAGCTGACCCATATCTTTCTCCAGCATTTCTCTATTTGTTCCCAAAGTGAACAAGGTGAGCACTTGAAATGGCAACTACCATCTTCAAAATGTTCTGCCTAAATCCATTGTCCTACAATAATCTGGATTGGATTCCATTTGCCACTGATCAGCCCATCTACATTCACTTGTAATCTAATACTATCCTCCACACTATTTAACTCACTGCCAACTTTTGTATCACTAATGAATCCAAGTTTGGAAAATGATACATGTTGGTCCAGCATGATTGAGGCTAACATAATAATACCTACACAAAGACTGGAAATCCTTACTTGTTGTGACCTTGATTTTAATATTTTCCCATCTCAATGACTATGCATCGTTGTGAAATATTTTAGCATAAAGAATTATATAATAAGAAAGATCCTGTACTACTCAATCATAAAATCTCAAAAATCGTATTTTCTGAAGAATTTACCAATATTTTCAGAATTGACTTTTTTTAACTTTCTCAATTCTCATCCTATTTTCTAAATCCATTTTGTGACATGAGTGCAATTTCTACACTTACTTCTGAAATTTTATTTCCATCTTATATCAGGTGAATCTAAGGCTCTAATTTGGGTTGGTGATGGGCAATCAAACTTCAACTGAAACACAACTGATAGAAACACATAAAATATAATAATAGCAATGTAACAGTTTCTATTTCAGAATTCTTTACTCTTCTAATATATTCCTATGGCCTATAATGCTGGACTATTTATTTCTTTACTTTTCTAATTTTTTTTGTTTCCAAAGAATTTGAGCTTCAGTATCTGTACTGAGATAACTGTGTACCCAGATATTTTTGTACCAAACATGGTGCTGCACTAGGGTGACTGTAAACTTTTCATTGTACTCATTTGTGTACATGTGACAATATAGCTAATTCAATTCAGTGCAACTCATAATGTTCTTTAAACCTAAAAGTCCAGATATGGACATAAGTGATATGAGTGGAGACATTTTAAGGACTTGCAATATCCATATTAGCCTGATCATTTTTAAAAAAACTTTAATATTCCGATGAAAATAGCAGAGGAATTCAAACATGTCAATGTTTGCCTATTAACATTGCCAACATAAACGTATGTGTGTGCTATATGGAAAGATAAAGTTCATGTGAATGCAATTATTTAGGTTAAAGAAAGCATATGTTGTGAGTATGGAGTACTTCAGTTGTAATCTAAATTGCCAGTTGCCAAAAATTACTTTGAGGGGACCTTAAAGAAGTGGTAAGTCCCTCAAGCTCACATGCATTACAGACAGCTAGCAGATACTCCGAAAAAAATTATTTTGGTTCCATCATTTGTCAAACATCTTACGCTTGAATTAAATTTGAAGGTGCAAGAAAGGTTCTCATCCCGTCTTTAAATGCTACTAACGTTATAAGAGGATGTAAGAGGAAGGTTTATTCTGAGTCTGACAAATTGCATTATTCCAGAGTTCATTGATTTTGTCACTCCATTGACTTGGAGAAAGATCTGGGCTTGGAATGAAAAGAATTCTTGCAATTATCAGTTTCTTTTTTCACAACTTCAAGGCATCTCTATACATTTTTTTCAGATAATAAACAGCTTTTGAAGTGCAAACAATGCCGTAATGTAGGAAAACAGGCCGCTTGTGTACCACAGGATTTTTTCCATTCACCTCAGTGAGCAGATTGGCATTCTTTGGAGGGGATATTTATCTTCAGTTTTGACTTGGAAGTAAAACTGCTATTTAAAACACTTGCTGCAAAATAGTACCTATTCTGTGTTTTTACGTTGCTCATCAATGAAAAGTCACCTCTATAAAGCCACTCACAGCTAAATGTTTTAGAGACACAAAGATTATAGTGGAAAATATTAGTTCATCAAGAAAAGGAAGATGGAATTGGAACTGTAAGACTGTTTGGTTGGTAAATAAGCCCTTGGTGTATGTCATTTGATGTGTTTTTGTGAATTTTAAAAACATTTTTACCCATTACACACCACCATTACAATGTGGTTAAAATGAACTTTATTAGCTAATTAAATGAAATACTTAAATTCTAAAAGTAAACTTAAACTATTGAAATTCTAAAACTATACTTGAAACTATAAAGTATCTGAAACTTAACACTAGAAACATAAATTTTAAAATATCTAATAAATAAAATTTTCAATAACAAGTTAAAGTCCTACAAGCAGGGCTAAAAATCTTGCTGTTCAGAGACAGACTTTCAATAGTCGCTAAAAACTGGCAGCATTTCGAGAGACAACAAGATTGTTAATCGGGAAACTTCCTGAGCAAAAGATTTAAACTTCCGAAAGCCCCTAAATGATTCATGAGTTTATTGTTCATGTCTGCCCATTTGTCTCTTGCATCCATTATAAAAACACAAAATGAAGGCATTGTTCCATATTCAAGTCCATATTCTCTCTTGACTGATGTTTGTACTTGTCCACTTTTTACAACCAAGGCCTTCTTGATCAAATGATCCTCACTTTCAAACTGGATAGTAACATCCATGGCAACCACTTTCGGACCTTTCTAGAAAATCTATCTGGCTCCCATAACCTCCCGTGACTATCTCTTAAATGAGGTTCTACAAATGTTGTCCAACAATATTCACCCACATAGAGATACAATTTGTCCATAACTTTAGTGTGCCAATTGATTCTTGTATTCTTTACACTCGGGCATATGACAGAAATATGGTGGAAGAGTCTCAAGTGGCCTTACATCTCCGACACTCCTTATTCGAAAGGGGTCCTCCACGTGCAAGTCATTTTAGTTGAGTATAGATTACAATGCAACAATAAGGTGCTAATTATCTAGGCGGTCCTGAAGATACCTGCTGTTTTAACCCATGCATTAGATACTTTATCATTATTAAAATTTCTAATTCAGAGCCCTTGACACTAAGTTTTCCATTTTGTTAGCTCTACTTCCCTCCAAAATTTATAATCGGTACCCCAGCTGCTCATACTTTCCTGTTCCTCTTTGTTACCCGTTCCATCTTTGGACTGTATCTGTACATCCGCAACCATCCAGATCTCTTGGAGGACTTTCGATCTAGTCAACATCTTTATAAGTTGAACACTACTCTCTTTACTATATTAGAAGGAAACATGGATAACTCTACCTGTCAACCTTTCAAGGGCCTCATGCTTATTTATAACAGCAATAGGAATTTGTGTTTGTACTTTCGGAATTCCGGCACCTCTATCTCTGTTTCATGCACATAATATGCCATCAGTTGATAAAAGTGGCAAGTATAAAATCTCTTTAATAAAACGCCGAGAAAATGAATCTAGTTATTGTAAAAGATTTTGTGATGCCTCTATCAGGGCCAAATGATAATGCATCCTGGTTATAAAACAGGCCTTAAAAATATCTATTTTCTGCATAGGGCTGCTGTTTTCAAATTCTCTGCCCATATCTTCAGCTTGTACTGCCAGTTCGCTCCATCAGTACTCACTCAGGGATCTACCCGGGTGCCTAACTACCTTTCTGTCTCACCCAAGGATATAAATTGAATTTTCCTCTCGCCCAATTTCCAATTCTTTTAATGATTACATGAAGGTCTTACCTTTATGCAAGAAATAGAATCATCTCACCTTCTTAATTTTAATCTTAAGACCAGTGTTCCTGCAAAATACCTCTGAGAGCTTCAAGTCCCTATCCACGCCTGAGTGAGTTTCACTTAATAATGTTATATCATCTGCAAAAGCTAGGGCTGCACAATGGATAAGCTCTTAATTAAAATTTATAAAATCACCCGATTTCACATTTTCCAGTGTGTTCACCAATGGGCCCCTTTTGATGTTGAATACAATAGGGGATAAAGATTTGTCCTGCTTGACCCCTGGTGCTATTTTTGTAAAATCAGTACTACATTTATAGTCCTCTGCTACCGTAGTGTTATTTGTATATAGATTTGTCCTTAAATGAATGAAAAGTTTTGGGACAGCCATTCTTTGTAGAGTTTTAAAAAAACAGTTTATGCCCAGTGGAGTCTAAAGCATTAGTCAATTCGATAAAGACAACTGAAAAGATCCTTTTCATTCCTTTTAACTCCTTTAATAGTATTATCGAGGATGGCAATATTTTCACTGCATCCAGAGCATGGCAAAAGGAATCCCTTTTGTCTGGTGTTTAAATCAACTGCCTCACTAAGCCTTTTTGCTATTATCTTTATAAAACTTCATAGCAGGATAGGTCAGTTAGTGATGATCCTCCAGTTGTCAATATACTTCAAGCTCTCTTTGTTATTAGTTTTCATTATCAAAAATGTCGTAACATTCTTCAATATATCAAGGATAACACCTTCTTTTCCCTATGGCTGAAAGTGTCAAGGTAGACGTGTTATGTTATTTAAATGGATTTTCATTATATCTTTAAGTTTTAGGTCATCGGGTCCCACGGCTGTTTTTGAATAAATCCCCTCAATGGGCTTATCTATTTCCTCTATGGGTTCCATTGGGTGTTCTACTGTCTTTTCTCCCGCGTACAGTTTAAGTCTATTAATATTGGCTTTATTATTGGACTGCGATAGTTTTTCATAGAAAACACATTCTAAATCCGTCTGAGTTAGAAGACACAAGCTGTTAGATGGTGCTGCCATAATTTCTCATGCTAACTGCTTTCTCTTAGTTTTATGTCAGAGCTGGACCATCTTAAAGTGGCTTGGAATGCAGCTCTCTCTGAAATGTACCTGAGACATAATTTTCCACAGTGGCTAGAGAAATTGGCAAAGAAGCATTCTTTGCATTTTGCTGGACTTCACCAGATTGCGATAAAAGGATTGTATTTATTTTGACTGTAATTTTGTATCAACATTATGAAATTTGAACTTGGCATTTATCCTTTTGATGCAGCCAAGTAGCTTCACCTCAACACTTGCTGCATGACATTTTGCTAGGTTAATTGATGTGGCCAGTTCCAGCAGCTTATTGATAGCATAAAATATCTGAGATACATCCTCCTATAATCTTACAGTTTGATTTCATGACCTGCACCAAAGCAATCATATTTTGTTGACAAGTGGTATGCAAAAGGCATCCACAGATTTATTATTCTGTTATTCAGACTATCAAAATATGATTGATTTGTACTTGGTATTTTGCTTCTAAGTGAAACGATCACTTAAAGCCTTCTAAGCTTTATCACAGTTGCATCATTTCCAGCTTTAAGACAGAATGTCAAATAAATCTTGCAAATGCTCTCCTCCATGGTATAGAATAAAATCTCTCTTCCACATAAGAACAGGAGTGCGTCATTCAATGTCTTGAATGCCTTTCACTATTTATTAAGATCTTAACTGAGCTATGGCTTAACACTTTTTACCCACGCTGCTTCTATATCCCTTTATGCCCATTACTGATGACAATTTATCAATCGCACATCTTAACCATTCAATTGAATAAGATTCAACAGTTTTTCCTTGTCAGATAAGGTTCTGCATTTTCAGCATCTTTGGATTTGAATAGATGACTCCTGAGACTCTGGAAACATGAGATCAATTTTAAGGTCTTGTTTTCTTTAACTGGAATCAATCACCAGAGGAAATAGCATCACTCTATCTGAATAATTTAATCATATTAAGTGTTTGAATTAGATCCCCTTCCCGTTTAATAGTTTACATTAAAGAAACCAAAAGTGAATCCTGTGTAGACTGTCACATCATTGTATTCTTTTTGCCCAAGTATCATTTTGGTGAAACTGCAGTGTATCCCTGAATGCAGTGCTTCAGATGTATTGTAATGAGAGATTTAAACAATGGTAGCACTGCCTCCAGCTTTTTAAAATCCAGCAATAGACAATCAGAGCAAACACAGATTTCTCCCAACATGAAGAGATGGAAACATTCTTGTCTGAAAGTGGTATGAAACAGTCTCCAGACCACATTAAGGTAGAACAAAGCCAATGCCTGAAAAGGATCTATAGACTTTTGTTTCATTCCAGACAATATGTGAATCTATACTTAAGTGGCATCTATATATCATGTGAAATATTCATATTTATACTACTAGAACAAACATTTAATTACCCCATTCTAGCTTCCAAAGACATGCAATTCCCATGTTTGCAGCAACTTTGCTGAGAAAGTATTGATTTACTTCAATTCCAACTGAAAACATCAATTCCCTTTTTGTTGTCTGGATAACTACTGTTGAGACAAGAGCAGGTCAAAGGCGGTGAATTCTGTGACGAGGAACTCATGTTCCTACTCCCCAAAGCCTGTCCCCCCTCTACAAGGCACAAGTCAGAAGTGTGATGGAATGCTCTTCTTTTACCCTGATGGCTGTAGCTCCAACAATGCTCAAGAATCTCAACATCATCCAGGAGGAAACAGTCAGCTTGACTGGTACTTCCTAGAACACCTTAGCATTCACTGCTGACACCGATGATGCACAGACACAATAGTGTGCACACCTACAAGATGCGCAATAGCAAGTCAGAAAGAATCCGTCATCAGAACCTTCTAAATACTCAATCTCTACTAACTAGGTGAAAAGCAGCAACAGATGCTTGGGAACATCAGTAATTGTAAGTCCCTGGTAGCTCCTACCAACACCTGCACCTTAATGACTGCATCGTTCACGAAAGTGGCCTACCACTATTTTTTTCCAAAGGCAGTTAGAGGGAGCCCAGCTTAGGCTAGCTGGGGATAGCACTGCAGATAACAATATCACATACCTTTCCCTAAGATTAGACAGCCATAACTAAAATTAAAATGATTAAGTACATTTGAGAATTATCTGTTCTGTTTTTTTGGATATTTGCTTTGAGTTCATGCCACTTGTGGAATAAATTTGTCATTTAAACACAGTATAAGGGCAAGGTTAAGTGAAATATAATTAATAGGTTTTTAGCTTACCATATTGACACTTAAATCACTACAAATCCATATGTGTTTTCAACCAACAGTGTGGCCACAATTAGGCTTAGCAACAAAACCATAAAATTTTGTTTTGATTTTTTCACTCAGTGCCGCAGCTGTTGGTGTGTTGTCGTTCGTCGACTTTAGATCTTCTGTACACAGCTCCATACGTTTAGGCCTTACCTTCCAGTTATAACCAGCAAGATGCTTGCATAGTAAGATGCTCCTGGTGGAATTCCTCTGCTCCGCCTGCTCTTTTTCTTCCTTTATTTTCTTTTTCTCTCTTTTTCTCTACAGGAAGTGACCCCAGAGCCACAGCAAGAGTTGGCAGTGAGCCTCAGAGCAGCTTGGAGAGCAAGTCCCAGAGCAGCGAACAGGTAGTGAGTCCCAGACAGAGGGGGGCAGGCAGTCCTGGAACTTAACTTGAACCAGTGGACTGTCAGTATGGAGTAGTCCTGGTGGTTCGGAATGGAGCAGGATGGCTTTTGCACTGGGGTCTGGCACAGTCAGTCAGACCAATTCAGGACGTCCTGCGTTGAGCTGCTACAATGTAATGTTTATTTGGAAACTTTTGACCTGACTGTAATTGCAAACCTTTAACAATGTCTTATTTCTAGTTTGTTTCAATCTCTGTAAAGTAATGCAACTACTTTTTATTCCTCTCTTGTATCCATGATTTGTACCTATGTACTTGTACATAAGATAGCACTATAAGAGGCAGACGTTGGAAAAACTTTTCACTGCGCTTCTACAATGGAGTACTTGTGACAATAAAAGATATTCTATTCTATTCCACCCTATTTGATTCTACTTGAATTGATTCTGTTCTATTCTATACATCTTTCAATTGTTTCCCATAATCTGTTTGGCACATTAATTCATTGCAAATCTTTTAGAACAGAAGAAAATTACAGTATGGGAAGAGGAAATTTGGCCCTCCAAGACTGCACTAACATGTTGCCCATCACAACTAAAACATGTTATCCTTCCGGGGACCACATCCCTCTATTCCCATCCCATTCATGTATTTGTCAAGGTGCCCTTTAAAAGTCACTATTGCATCTGCTTCCACTACCTTCCCCAGCAGCGAGGTCCCAGCACCCACCACCCTCTGTGTAAAAAACCTGTCTCATACATCACCTGTAAACCTTGCCCCACGCACTTTAAACACATGTCCCCTGGTAACTGACTCTTCCACCCGGGAAAAAGCTTCTGACCGTCCAGTCTGTCCATGCCCTTCATAATCTTGCAGATCCCTATCAGGTTGCCCTTCAACCTCTGTCGTTCCAGTGAGAACAATCCAAGTTTTTCCAACCTCTCCTCATAGCCAATGCCTCCATACCAGGCAACATCCTGGTAGATCTTTTCTGTACCCTTCCCAAAGTCACCACATCCTTCTGATAGTACGGCAACCAGAATTCAATATAATATTCCAAATGTAGCATAACTAAGGTTCTATCAAGCTGACAATTTTTAAACTCAGTGCCCCGGCCGATGAAGGTAAGCATGCTGTATGCCTAGTTAATGACCTTCTCCACCTGCGTTGCCACTTTTAGTGGCCTGTGTACCTGTACACCCAGATCCCTCTGCCTATCAGCACTCTTAAAGGTTCTGCCTTTGACTGTATATTTTTAATCTGGATTAGACCTTCCAAAATTCATTACCTCACATTTTTCTGCGTTAAACTCCATCTGCCATTTCTCTGCCAAAGTCACCAACCAATCTATATCCAGCTGTATCCTCTGACAGTCCTCATCACTATCTGCAATTCCACCAACCTTTGTGTTTTTGGCAAACTTACTAATCTCACCAGTTACATTTTCCTCCAATTCATTTGTATAAATTACAAATAGCAATTGATTGATGACAGAGTTGAGAGGGTTGGATTATGAGGAGAGACTGAATAGGCTGGGATTATACTCATTGGAATTCAGAAGCATGAGGGGAGATCTTATGGAAACGTATAAAATTATGAAGGGAATAGATAAGGTGGAGGCAAGGAGATTGTTTCTGCTAGCAGGTAAAACTAGGACTAGAGGGCATTGTCTCAAAATAAAGGGAAGCAAATGTAGGATTGAGGTCAGGAAGAACTCCTTCACCCAAAGGGTTGTGAATATGTGGAATTCCCTGCTCAGTGAAACGGTTGAAGCTACCTCACTGAATGTGTTTAAGGCAAGGCTAGATAAATGTTTTGAACAGTAAAGGAAGTAAGGGCCATGGTTTGAGACCGGGTAAGTGGAGGTGAGTCTCAAAATGTTCAGCCATGATCTTATCAAATGGCGGGGCAGACTCGAAGGGCCAGATGGCCGACTCCTGCTCCTAGTTCTTATGCTCTCATGTTCTGATGTTCTAAAGGTCGCAACACTGATCCCTGAGGAACACGACTAGCCATAGCCTTCCATGCAGAAATGTACCCTTCAGCTGCTACCCTCAGGCTTCTATTACCGAGCCAATATTTTTTATCCATCTTGCAAGCTCACCTCTGAGCCTGTGCAACTTCATCTTCTGCAACAGTCTGCCATGGGTAACCTTGTCAAAGGCCTTACAGAGGTTCATGGAGACAACATCCACTACCCTACCCTCATCAATCATCTTTGTCATTTAGCTGAAAAGCCAATTACTTCTCATGACTCCTTATAGCCCACCTTGCTTAAGTTTCTTTCGACTTTCCTTGGATTCCACCCTTGCTTCTGTGCATTCAGTGAGCTTTCTGTGAGTTCTTGTGCCCCTCTACTCATTTGTCCTGATGGCAACAAAATCATCATCATCATCATCATTATTTTTTGGCAGTCCCTTGCAGATGGGGATGACTCTCTCCTACTCTCACGGCGAATCTGTAGTTGGCTGTACAGGCTGATGTGGCTATTGCAGACTCTGCTACACTTGGGGCAGAGGCATTGTCGTGGCAGTACGCTCCATTCGCTGTGTTTGCCTGGCTTCCATTTTTTTTCCAGCAGCAAGCCTCGAGGTGCCCAACGCTTTCCTGGATTTTTTCCCCCCAGTTTGAGCCATCTTGTGCCAGTGATTCCCATGTGTCTGTTGGAATGCCATACTTCACCAGTAAGGCCTTGAGGATATCACTGAAGTGCTTCCTTTGTCCACCTGGGGTTCACCTGCCATTTTGAAGCTGGGAGTAGAGCACCTGCTTGGGGAGTCTCAAGTATTCAGCCGACAAGATGCTATGTTCTACTATTCCTTACGCAAACTCCTTCTCACCCTTTTGATCAAAAGTTTTATCTTTGCTGCTGACATTTTCCACTTTGGCTCAGATTCTAGCTTTCTTGACACCTCCATGAATCAGTCTGGGGTCCTTTATTCCCTGTTAAAGGTATTATTTAATTGCAAGTTGTTGTTGTTTGTTTGTTATTGAATGTAGACAATTCTTCATTATTAGTTCAGCATAGCGACAGGCCACCAAGCTAAAATATTTTGCTACGCTTTGCTCAGAGCATTTTGAAGTAGTTCATCCTCTGTTGTCATGCCTCCTACAGAGTACCAGGCCTTGCAGCATTGGGAATTATGGATTGCACATTAGATTCATACAATTTTGTTTTAGCAGTGATACATCTCTGCTTGACATTACATCCAGGCTGATAAATGGGCCTCTTCAGTTCTAACTTGAATTTTCGATTTGCCAGATGTTCCGCTTCCATTTTTCTTTTATCCTTTGTGCTTGAGGGGCTGATATTAATCCACAATTCTTTTCACTTAATACTAAACTCCTTTGTAATGGAGGCAAACGAGGATTTTTTGCAACATCATGTGCACCGAACAAGCTCTGTTCTATTCTAAGGTCTCAAGTCTTGGTGTCTAACCAACTCTATTGTATCAGTCATGATGTGAACCGCAACAATATTAAACATGGCCTTGTTTACTGCCAAAGTGTTAACATGATAAGCTTCACTTTCAGAAACTAATAAATTCCCACCAGTAAATTGACCTCTTCAATCTTGCAGGTTCAAATTTTGCAAGTAAATCACCATAAGTGTGCATAAATGAACTATTCAAGTTTGATAAACAGGTTAAAAATTATTTCAGCTGTTGATAGCCAGTAGAAAATAGTTTGAACAACAACAGAAACATACACTTGAGGAAAAATATTGATTGAGTTTTTGAGCCAAGAAGATTTGAAAAAATTTGAAATAATTTTTCACTTAAAGTTATTTGGCAGAGTATCTCATGAACATTAATATAAATCAGATAGACTTGACATGTTTGTTATTTAACAGTGCAGAGTAACTGGGATGATTCCTGTTCAGAATTAAATGATGTAAACTGGCCTGTCAAAACCAAAATTTGTCGCCAAAATCAACTGCAGTAGAAGCAACAGCAACAATTTCTATTTTATAACAGTTTCAAATCAATAAAATGTTGCAAGTCACCTTACTGAAGTACTACAATGCAAAATACGACACCAGGCCAGCTAAGGAGATATTAGACCAGACCTTGATTATAGGAATAGGTTTTAAGGAGCATTTTAACAGAGAGAAGCAAAGTAGAGAGGCAGAACTATTCAGGAAGGAAGGAAATTCCAGAACTTAGGTGCGAGACAATTGAAGAACAGCCACTTTATGATGCAATTCAATTTGGCAATATTCCAGAAGCCAGGATTCAAGGCACATATGCTTTGGAGAGTTTGGGGTGAGTGGAGATAGTGTGGGGTTAGATGAGGGACAGCTTTGTGTTCAGTGATGGGTTATAAGTGCTGGCAATGTTCACATTGCAAAGATAAATAAAATAAAGTAGGAGGAGAATCCTAATTGGACTTGAGTGACAAGCACATATTCCAGATCTGTATAAAGGAAAGAAAGGTTGTAGTTGTAAATTTAGCCAAAAGGACAGAGAACTCAAGAACATAGAACATAGAACATTACAGCACAGTACAGGCCCTTCGGCCCTCGATGTTGTGCCGACCTGTCATACCGATCTCAAGGCCATCTAACTTACACTATTCCATGTACGTCCGTATGCTTATCCAATGATGACTGAAATGTACCTAAAGTTGACGAATCCTCCACCGTTGCAGGCAAAGCGTTCCAAGAGTGGTTCTATTGAGAAGAAGTGTGGTGACACCAGATTTGGAGGGCAGAAGGATGGAAACTGAGGAGCGTGATTCTTCAGTAATGTCAGTTAGTATGTAAGCCATGAAATGAAATTAGGCGGTCATCAGTTTTGTGGGAATAAGGTTAACAGAGGAGGACGTGGTTTTCATTGGCAAGATGAGCTCAGCGAAGGTATGGGGAGAGAAAGGTGAGAACGTAGAGAACTCTACAGGTTCAGGATTACAGTCCTCACAGGAGGCGTGTTGCAGTAAGCTAGGGGCAAGGAACGAAGGCTGATGGCTTTATACAAGTAGTATATATCAATAACATGAGCAGGTTTCTGGGAGCATTTGGAATATGAGGACTGGACACCATACTAGTATAAATTGACGAACATTGATTCGTTGTTTGTATTAAGTATTGAGGCATGGCAGAGGTCAACTTGACGGGAATGTTCTTCACTCAGGTCCTAGTTCCATGTGGCCTATAATAATCTGACATCACTGATGATGCACTCTATTAGCTTAAAGCTTTTGATCCCATACACTACAACTCCCTACAAGTTTATTCTACCATCAACTGCTTTCATCAGTCACTACAAACGCTTCAAAATATTCATCCTACATCTAAGATGGCGTTGCTGGCAATGTAGGTAGTGTTTGGGTTCCTGCTCCCATCCTCCGCAGGCTGACCCTTTCATTCCTTATATCCTAACTGTTTTTGGCTTCTTTTTTTATCTTTATCTCCTTGTTTGTCTTCTACCTGTCAGTGGCACTGGAGAAGGAGACATTTTGGAGGCAGACAGCTGAAGCGGGACTCTTTGTGAGGTAGTGCCCTCGCCTGGCAGAACAGCCAGAGACTCGAACTTGTTGCAGGCACGGAGCTGAGATATACTGGTTATCAGCGGCAGCTCCTATTTGTGGTGGTCCTGGTGCTGGGGTCTCCAGGTTATTAGCAAGGTGGCAGTGATACAGTGCGGGGGTCTGCTGGTTATTAGCAAGGTGGCAGCAATATGGTGCTGGGGCCTCCTGGCTATTAGCAAGGTGGCAGCGATACGGTGCTGGGGTCTCCTGGCTATTAGCAAGGTGGCAGCGATACAGTGCTTTGGTCTCATGGTTATTAGCAAGGTGGCAGTGATAGAGTGCTGGGGTCTCCTGGTTATTAGAAAGGTGGCAGCAATACAGTGCTGGGGTCGCCTGGTTATTAGCAAGCTGGCAGCGATACAGTGCTGGGGTCTCATGGTCAATAGCAAGGCGGCAGTGATACAGAGCTGGGGTCTCATGGTCATTAGCAAGGTGGCAGTGATACGGTGCTGGGGTCTCCTGGTTACTAGCAAGATGGCAGCAATATGGAGCTGGGGTCTCCTGGTTATTAGCAAGGTGGCAGCAATACACTGCTGGGTCTCCCGGTTATTAGCAAGGTGGAAGCGATACAGAGCTGGGGTCTCCTGGTCATTAGCAATGTGGCAGCGATACAGTGCTGGGGTCTCCTGGTAATTAGGAAGGTGGCAGAGACATGGAGATGGGGTCTCATGGTCATTAGAAAGGTGGCAGCGATACACTGCTGGGTCTCACGGTTATTAGCAAGGTGGAAGCGATACAGAGCTGGGGTCTCCTCGTCATTAGCAACGTGGCAGCGATACAGTGCTGGGGTCTCCTGGTAATTAGCAAGGTGGCAGAGACATGGAGGTGGGGTCTCATGGTCATGAGAAAGGTGGCAGCAATACAGTGCTGGGGTCTCCTGGCTATTAGCAACGTGGCAGCAATACGGTGCTGGGGTCCACTGGTTATTAGAAAGGTGGCAGCAATACAGTTCTGGAGACTCCTGGTTATTAGCAAGGTGGCAGCGATACAGTGCTCGGGTCTCCTGGTTATTAGAAAGGCGGCAGCAATACAGTGCTGGGGTCTCATCGTCATTAGCAAGGTGGCAGCGATACAGTGCTGGGGTCTCCTGGTTATTAGAAAGTTGGCAGCAATACGGTGCTGGGGTCTCCTGGTCATTAGCAAGGTGGCAGAGATATGGTCCTGGGGTCTCATGGTCATTAGCAAGGTGACAGCGATACAGTGCAGGGGTCTCCCGGTTATTAGCAAGGTGGCAGCGATACAGAGCTGGGGTCTCCTCGTCATTAGCAAGGTGGCAGCGATACAGTGCTGGGGTCTCCTGGTTATTAGCAAGGTGGCAGAGATATGGAGCTGGGGTCATTAGCAAGGTGGCAGAGATATGGGGCTGGGGTCTCCTGGTTATTAGTAAGGTGGCAGCGATACAGAGCTGGGGTCTCCTCGTCATTAGCAAGGTGGCAGCGATAGAGTGCTGGGGTCTCCTGGTTATTAGCAAGGTGGCAGAGATATGGAGCTGGGGTCTCATGGTCATTAGAAAGGTGGCAGCGATAGAGTGCTGGTGTCTCCTGGTCATTAGCAAGGTGGCACAGACATGGAGCTGGGGTCTCATGGTCATTAGCAAGGTGGCAGCAATACAGTTCTGGGGTCTCCTGGTTATTGGCAACCTGGTAGCGAAACGGTGCTGGGGTCTCCTGGTTATTGTTAAGGTGGAAGCGATACAGTGCTGGGGTCTCCTGGTTATTAGCAAGGTGGCAGCGATACACTGCTGGGGTCTCCTGGTTATTAGCAAGGTGGCAGAGATATGGAGCTGGGGTCTCCTGGTTATTAGCAAGGTGGCAGAGATATGCAGCTGGGGTCTCCTGGTTAATTGTAAGGTGGCAGCGATACAGTGCTGGGGTCTCCTGTTTATTAGCAAGGTGGCAGCGATACAATGCTGGGGTCTCCTGGTCATTAGCAAGGTGGCAGCGATACGGTGCTGGGGTCTCATGGTCATTAGCAATGTGGCAGCGATACAGTGCTGGGGTCTCCTGTTTATTAGCAAGGTGGCAGCGATACAATGCTGGGGTCTCCTGGTCATTAGCAAGGTGGCAGAGATATGGAGCTGGGGTCTCCTGGTTATTAGCAAGGTGGCAGAGATATGGAGCTGGGGTCTCCTGGTTATTAGTAAGGTGGCAACGAAACAGTGCTGGGGTCTCCTGTTTATTAGCAAGGTGGCAGCGATACAGTGCTGGGGTCTCCTGGTTATTAGAAAGGTGGCAGCAATACGGTGCTGGGGTCTCCTGGTCATTAGCAAGGTGGCAGAGATATGGTCCTGGGGTCTCATGGTCATTAGCAAGGTGACAGCGATACAGTGCAGGGGTCTCCCGGTTATGAGCAAGGTGGCAGCGATACAGAGCTGGGGTCAGCCGGTTATTTGCAAGGTGGCAGCGATACTGTATTGGTGTCTCCTGGTCATTAGCAAGGTGGCAGTGATACAGTGCTGGGGTCTCCTGGTCATTAGCAAGGTGGCAGCGATACAGTGCTGGGGTCTCCTGGTTATTAGAAAGGTGGCAGCGATACGGAGCTGGGGTCTCCTGGTTATTACTAAGGTGGCAGTGTTACAGTGCTGGGGTCTCATGGTCATTAGCAAGGTGGCAGCGATACGGAGCTAGGGTCTCCTGGTTATTAGCAATGTGGCAGCGATACGGAGCTGGGGTCTCCTGGTCATTAGCAAGGTGGCAGCGATACAGTGCTGGGGTCTCCTAGTTATTAGCAACGTGGCAACAATACAGTGCTGGGGTCTTCTGGTCATTAGCAAGGTGGCAGAGATATGGAGCTGGGGTCTCATGGTCATTAGCAAGTTGGCAGCAATACACTGCTGGGGTCTCATGGCCATTAGTAAGGTGGCAGCGATACACTGCTGGGGTCTCCTGGTTATTAGCAAGGTGTCAGCGATACAGTGCTGGGGTCTCCTGGTTATTAGCAAGGTGGCAGTGATAGAGTGCTGGTGTCTCCTGGTCATTAGCAAGGTGGCACAGACATGGAGCTGGGGTCTCATGGTTATTAGCAATGTGGCAGCGATACAATGCTGGGGTCTCCTGGTCATTAGCAAGGTGGCAGCGATACAATGCTGGGGTCTCCTGGTCATTAGCAAGGTGGCAGAGATATGGAGCTGGAGTCTCCTGGTTATTAGTAAGGTGGCAGTGATACAGTGCTGGGGTCTCATTTTCATTAGCAAGGTGGCAGAGATATGGAGCTGGGGTCTCCTGGTTATTAGCAAGGTGGCAGAGATATGGAGCTGGGGTCTCCTGGTTATTAGTAAGGTGGCAGCGATACAGTGCTGGGGTCTCCTGGTTATTAGAAAGGTGGCAGCAATACGGTGCTGGGGTCTCCTGTTTATTAGCAAGGTGGCAGCGATACAGTGCTGGGGTCTCCTGGTTATTAGAAAGGTGGCAGCGATACGGAGCTGGGGTCTCCTGGTCATTAGCAAGGTGGCAGCGATACAGTGCTGGGGTCTCCTAGTTATTAGCAACGTGGCAACAATACAGTGCTGGGGTCTTCTGGTCATTAGCAAGGTGGCAGAGATATGGAGCTGGGGTCTCATGGTCATTAGCAAGTTGGCAGCAATACACTGCTGGGGTCTCATGGCCATTAGTAAGGTGGCAGCGATACACTGCTGGGGTCTCCTGGTTATTAGCAAGGTGTCAGCGATACAGTGCTGGGGTCTCCTGGTTATTAGCAAGGTGGCAGTGATAGAGTGCTGGTGTCTCCTGGTCATTAGCAAGGTGGCACAGACATGGAGCTGGGGTCTCATGGTTATTAGCAATGTGGCAGCGATACAATGCTGGGGTCTCCTGGTCATTAGCAAGGTGGCAGCGATACAATGCTGGGGTCTCCTGGTCATTAGCAAGGTGGCAGAGATATGGAGCTGGAGTCTCCTGGTTATTAGTAAGGTGGCAGTGATACAGTGCTGGGGTCTCATTTTCATTAGCAAGGTGGCAGAGATATGGAGCTGGGGTCTCCTGGTTATTAGCAAGGTGGCAGAGATATGGAGCTGGGGTCTCCTGGTTATTAGTAAGGTGGCAGCGATACAGTGCTGGGGTCTCCTGGTTATTAGAAAGGTGGCAGCAATACGGTGCTGGGGTCTCCTGTTTATTAGCAAGGTGGCAGCGATACAGTGCTGGGGTCTCCTGGTTATTAGAAAGGTGGCAGCAATACGGTGCTGGGGTCTCCTGGTCATTAGCAAGGTGGCAGAGATATGGTCCTGGGGTCTCATGGTCATTAGCAAGGTGACAGCGATACAGTGCAGGGGTCCCCCGGTTATGAGCAAGGTGGCAGCGATACAGAGCTGGGGTCAGCCGGTTATTTGCAAGGTGGCAGCGATACAGTACTGGTGTCTCCTGGTCATTAGCAAGGTGGCAGTGATACAGTGCTGGGGTCTCCTGGTCATTAGCAACGTGGCAGCGATACAGTGCTGGGGTCTCCCGGTTATTAGAAAGGTGGCAGCGATACGGAGCTGGGGTCTCCTGGTTATTACTAAGGTGGCAGCGATACAGTACTAGTGTCTCCTGGTCATTAGCAAGGTGGCAGTGATATAGTGCTGGGGTCTCCTGGTTATTAGAAAGGTGGCAATGATACAGCGCTGGGGTCTCATGGTCATTAGCAAGGTGGCAGTGATACGGTGCTGGGGTCTCCTGGTTATTACTAAGGTGGCAATGATACAGCGCTGGGGTCTCATGGTCATTAGCAAGGTGGCAGTGATACGGTGCTGGGGTCACCTGGTTATTAGCAAGTTGGCAGCAATACAGTGCTGGGGTCTCCTGGTCATTAGCAAGGTGGCAGCGATACGGAGCTGGGGTCTCCTGGTTATTAGCAATGTGGCAGCGATACGGAGCTGGGGTCTCCTGGTCATTAGCAAGGTGGCAGCGATACAGTGCTGGGGTCTCCTAGTTATTAGCAACGTGGCAACAATACAGTGCTGGGGTCTTCTGGTCATTAGCAAGGTGGCAGAGATATGGAGCTGGGGTCTCCTGTTTATTAGCAAGGTGGCAGCAATACACTGCTGGGGTCTCATGGCCATTAGTAAGGTGGCAGCGATACCGTGCTGGGGTCTCCTGGTTATTAGCAAGGTGTCAGCGATACAGTGCTGGGGTCTCCTGGTTATTAGCAAGGTGGCAGTGATAGAGTGCTGGTGTCTCCTGGTCATTAGCAAGGTGGCACAGACATGGAGTTGGGGTCTCATGGTCATTAGCAAGGTGGCAGCGATACAGAGCTGGGGTCTCCTGGTTATTAGCAAGGTGGCAGCGATACACTGCTGGGGTCTCTTGGTTATTAGCAAGGTGGCTGAGATATGGAGCTGGGGTCTCCGGGTTATTAGTAAGGTGGCAGCGATACAGTGCTGGGGTCTCCTGGTTATTAGAAAGGTGGCAGCAATACAGTGTTGGGGTCTCCTGGTTATTAGCTAGCTGGCAGCGATACAATGCTGGGGTCTCCTGGTTATTAGAAAGGTGGCAGCAATACAGTGTTGGGGTCTCCTGGTTATTAGCTAGCTGGCAGCGATACAATGCTGGGGTCTCCTGGTTATTAGAAAGGTGGCAGCAATACGGTGCTGGGGTCTCATGGTCATTAGCAAGGTGGCAGTGATACGGAGCTGGGGTCAGCCTGTTATTAGCAAGGTGGCAGCGATACAGTACTGGGGTCTCATGGTCAATAGCAAGGTGGCAGTGATACAGTGCTGGGGTCTCATGGTCAATAGCAAGGTGGCAGTGATACAGTGCTGGGGTCTCATGGTCATTAGCAAGGTGGCAGTGATACGGTGCTGGGGTCTCCTGGTTATTAGCAAGGTGGCAGAGATATGGAGCTGGGGTCTCCGGGTTATTAACAAGGTGGCAGTGATACAGTGCTGGGGTCTCATGGTCAATAGCAAGGTGGCAGTGATACAGTGCTGGGGTCTCATGGTCATTAGCAAGGTGGCAGTGATACGGTGCTGGGGTCACCTGGTTATTAGCAAGCTGGCAGCGATACAATGCTGGGGTCTCCTGGTCATTAGCAAGGTTGCAGCGATACGGTGCTGGGGTCTCATGGTCATTAGCAATGTGGCAGCGATACATTGCTGTGGTCTCCTGGTCATTAGCAAGGTGGCAGAGATATAGAGCTGGGGTCTCTTGGTTATTAGTAAGGTGGCAGTGATACGGAGCTGGGGTCATTAGCAACGTTGCAGAGATATGGAGCTGGGGTCTCCTGGTTATTAGTAAGGTGGCAGCAATACAGTGCTGGGGGCTCATGGTCATTAGAAAGGTGGCAGCGATACAGTTCTGGGGTCTCCTGGTTATTAGAAAGGTGGCAGCGATACAGTGCTGGGGTCCCCTGGTCATTAGCAAGGTGGCAGAGACATGGAGGTGGGGTCTCATGGTCATTAGCAAGGTGGCAGCGATACAGTGCTGGGTTTCCCGGTTATTAGAAAGGTGGCAGCAATACGGTGCTGGGGTCTCCTCGTCATTAGCAAGGTGGCAGCAATACAGTGCTGGTGTCTCCTGGTTATTAGCAAGGTGGCAGAGATATGGAGCTGGTGTCTCCTGGTCATTAGAAAAGTGGCAGCGATACAGTGCTGGGGTCTCCTGGTTATTAGCAAGGTGGCAGCGATACGGTGCTGGGGTCTCCTGGTTATTAGAAAGGTGGCAGCGATACAATGCTGGGGTCTCCTGGTCATTAGCAAGGTTGCAGCGATACGGTGCTGGGGTCTCATGGTCATTAGCAATGTGGCAGCGATACATTGCTGTGGTCTCCTGGTCATTAGCAAGGTGGCAGAGATATAGAGCTGGGGTCTCCTGGTTATTAGTAAGGTGGCAGCGATACGGAGCTGGGGTCATTAGCAAGGTTGCAGAGATATGGAGCCTGGGTCTCCTGGTTATTAGTAAGGTGGCAGCGATACAGTGCTGGGGTCTCCTGGTTATTAGCAAGGTGGTAGCGATACTGTGCTGGGGTCTCCTGGTTATTAGAAAGGTGGCAGCGATACAGTTCTGGGGTCTCCTGGTTATTAGCAAGGTGGTAGCGATACTGTGCTGGGGGCTCATGTTCATTAGAAAGGTGGCAGCGATACAGTTCTGGGGTCTCCTGGTTATTAGCAAGGTGGCAGCGATACAGTACTGGGGTCCCCTGGTCATTAGCAAGCTGGTAGAGATATTGAGCTGGGGTCTCATAGTCATTAGCAAGGTGGCAGCGATACAGTGCTGGGGTCTCCTGGTTATTAGAAAGGTGGCAGCAATACAGTGCTGGGGTCTCCTCGTCATTAGCAACGTGGCAGCAATACAGTGCTGGGGTCTCCTGGTTATTAGCAAGGTGGCAGTGATAGAGTGCTGGTGTCTCCTGGTCATTAGCACGGTGGCACAGACATGGAGCTGGGGTCTCATGGTCATTAGCAAGGTAGCAGCGATACAGAGCTGGGGTCTCCTGGTTATTAGCAAGGTGGCAGCGATACAGTGCTGTGGTCTCCTTGTCATTAGCAACGTTGCAGCGATTTAGTGCTGGGGTCTCCTCGTCATTAGCAAGGTGGCAGCGAAATGGCTCTGAGGTCTCCTGGTTATTAGTAAGATGACAGCGAAATGGAGCTGAGGCCTCCTGGTTATGAGCAAGGTGGCAGCGATTTGGAGCTGGGGGTCTCCTGGTTGTGGGAGTGTGTGAGTCTGGCACGGGGACCCGGCATTAGCGACACATCTGCACAGTGAACCCTGTGTTTTGGATATGGCGCCAAAAGAGTGATGGCTCCGATATCGGTGGGTGCAGGTGGCAACGTGCTGGCAGTGCATGGAGCATTTGTCAGCCAGCTCAGGACTCATGGTGAAAGCAGTGGAACAAATATAAACTTTCTTTTACCTATGTCTTTTTATTCTTCAACAATTCAAAATGACACTGGTTTTTGGTGACTGTTGAAGCTTTTCGCTGTATTTTACTGTGTTGTTCATTGTCAAGTACAAGTGACAATAAATCATCATTTGTTCAAATATTCATACATTCTCCTACCACCTCGCTCCCAAGCATTTTTTCTCAAAGGTGTCACTCACCAATAGCATTCTCAGCTCACTTTTGAACAAGTGAATGACAAATGGGTTCCATTTTCTTCTCCTTGCATCACAAACATTAGCGGACAGGAGATGCCAGTTTCTCACCTGGTCTGTGAAACGTATAATACTATGAAGCCAAAATCACAGAAGATTGATCAAGCAAGGACTGATTCAGGAGAAAGATCTTCAAGACCTGAGCTATCAAATCCACATGATGTGAAAGACAATAAACTACAATACTAGTGATAATGGGAACTGCAGATGCTGGAGAATCCAAGATAATAAAATGTGAGGCTGGATGAAAACAGCAGGCCAAGCAGCATCTCAGGAGCACAAAAGCTGACGTTTCGGGCCTAGACCCTTCATCAGAGAGGGGGATGGGGTGAGGGTTCTGGAATAAATAGGGAGAGAAGGGGAGGCGGACCGAAGATGGAGAGAAAAGAAGATAGGTGGAGAGGAGAGTATAAGTGGGGAGGTAGGGAGGGGATAGGTCAGTCCAGGGAAGATGGACAGGTCAAGGAGTTGGGATGAGGTTAGTAGGTAGGAGATGGAGGTGCGGCTTAGGGTGGGAGGAAGGGATGGGTGAGAGGAAGCACAGGTTAGGGAGGCAGAGGCAGGTTGGGCTGGTTTTGGGATGCAGTGGGTGGAGGGGAAGAGCTGGGCTGGTTGTGTGGTGCAGTGGGGGGAGGGGACGAACTGGGCTGGTTTTGGGATGCGGTGGGGGAAGGTGAGATTTTGAAACTGGTGAAGTCCACATTGATACCATTGGGCTGCAGGGTTCCCACGCGGAATATGTGCCACAGTGCCACAATGATGCCACCCAAAGGTTGCAGGAACAGCAACTCATATTCCGCTTGGGAACCCTGCAGCCGAATGGTATCAATGTGGACTTCACCAGCTTCAAAATCTCCCCTTCCCCCACCGCATCCCAAAGCCAGCCCAGTTCGTCCCCTCCCCCCACTGCACCACACAACCAGCCTTCCTAACCTGTTCTTCCTCTCACCCATCCCTTCCTCCCACCCCAAGCCGCACCTCCATCTCCTACCTACTAACCTCATCCCACCTCCTTGACCTGTCCGTCTTCCCTGGACTGACCTATCCCCTCCCTACCTCCCCACCTATACTCTCTTCTCCACCTATCTTCTTTTCTCTCCATCTTCGGTCCGCCTCCCCTTCTCTCCCTATTTATTCCAGAACCCTCGCCCCATCCCCCTCTCTGATGGAGGGTCTAGGCCCGAAACGTCAGCTTTTGTGCTCCTGAGATGCTGCTGGGCCTGCTGTGTTCATCCAGCCTCACATTTTATTAACTGCAATACTAAGTCTCCTCTTCTACTGTTTTTCTATACTCTTTTCT
Source organism: Stegostoma tigrinum (assembly GCF_030684315.1). Classification (NCBI taxonomy): domain Eukaryota; kingdom Metazoa; phylum Chordata; class Chondrichthyes; order Orectolobiformes; family Stegostomatidae; genus Stegostoma; species Stegostoma tigrinum. Next base: position 47,262,401 of record NC_081370.1, read on the forward strand.
TCTCATTTGCCCACAGGGGATGGTTAACATGTTGAATTGGAAAAGAATGAACTATTTTCTGAACCCACAAATATCCTCACAGTTATGTTATCCAGTGCTGATGTGACAACAAAAGAACAATTTAACATCTCACCTAGCAAAGAATTGGAGAGGTAAGGAAGAAGAGTGAGAACATATTGAAGACAATTCTATTGATGAAGAAATTATGATTTCCCTCCTGCTCTAAGGTTTAGAATTTCTCTTTCTGTGGGTAGCGATAGTACATCCACAGTCTTTTCACCCTAAAACAACCCACCTGCAGAGAATAACGTCTTGGAACCCCTACCGTGAATCTGAATGCCATTATCATCAACAGAAAATATGTAAACCTGAAAACTTGAAGAAATTGGACAGCCTATGACAGCTGTAACAAGATTAGGATATATTAGAAGCTCCTTTGCAGTATTATGATTTACAGATTAATTGAATATTTGATATCAATATCAGTTTCATTACTGATGGGAAGGAAATCCAGTCTTAATATTTCTTTAGATATTTACTGTGTGGCTAAAGTTCCCATTGATGCTCCATTAATCTCTTTTGGTACAATACTGCATCCCCACACCCTGTACTGCAGTATTTTAATCTTCTAGTCCACTATTTTAATGTGCAACTCCTTTTTTGTTGCTTGATAGAGCTACATGACTGCTAATAATTGGGATTTTTAGCCTGGTGGTATCTGTGGACTTCAAAACTTGTATAGAGGGATAAGACTTTCAGTTGCACCAGTAGCAATAGTGAAATATAGCACATGTTGTCCATTGCTTCTGAAGCATGTCACTTGAATGGAGGTAAAGACTTCAATATTTCTAATCCATGTGATCACATTTACTATTTAGGGTGGCACAGTCGTTCAGTGGTTAGCACTGCAGCCTCACAGCGCCAGGGACCTGGGTTCAATTCCAGCCTCAGGCAACTGTCTGTGTGGAGTTTGCACGTTCTCCCTGTGTCTGCATGGGTTTCCTCCAGATGCTCCGGTTTCCTCCCACAATCCAAAGATGTGCAGGCTAGGTGGATTGGCCATGCTAAATTGCCAATAGAGTTCAGGGGTGTGTGGGTTATAGGGGGATGGGTCTGGTTGGGATGCTTCAAGGGTCAGTGTGGACTTGCTGGGCCAAAAGGCCTGTTTCCACACCGTAGGGAATCTAACCTAATCTATCTTACTAGAGTCTGAAAACTATTACAGTTACCCCTTCAAGTTCATTAACATGTTGGCATGCCACAGATGGAGGTTTAAAAACATTTTTGGTATTGTTCCTTTGCTGGCTCTTCTTCACGTACTGCTGTGGAGTTTTGTTTTGCACTTTGGCTTTTTTAAGCACTTGGATATTTTGTACATTTTAGCCCAATGTATATTTGGAGAACATAATTTGCATATGTCATGAAATGTTAGATGTAGTTTTGGTGAATGATACAATCCACACTTCACCCAAGATTTGGATGCTTTGCTGGCCTTGATGATTGCTGCAATAGTTGTTGTAGAATTGTTGAAGAACCTGCAGATGTTGCTGTCTGACTACAACGGCTTTGAACATGCATCTTTCTTCAAGCATTACACTGACGCTGGGATCACTGGGGTTCTCTCGGAGTGCTTCTAGAGGCAATGAGTAGTTCTGTCAGCTTTTCCTTGGAAATCATATTCTATACCTCTGTGTTCACATCCACCTCTGAATTTGTTGATTCTTTGATGTAAATTCTGGCTGTGTGACTTGAGTCCGAGCCTACGAATTCTGAAGTTGACTCTGACCTTAATGATACAGTCTGGGGTGTATATTTACTTAAGTTAATATTACATTACAGACATAGTTGATTAGCTGACCAGCTAGCAGGCTGCTTGCAAACAAACCAACTGTCCACTAATGGAATGCAGAGAGTAAGATGGAACTCTCCTTTACTAAAACATTATATGTCATGATGTCTTCTGGCTGACTGAAATGTATAGTGTCTTTCTGAGATCTCTGCAATAATACATCTGCTTACAGACAGGAGTGAGAATTGGGAGAGACATTTGTTTTATTAATCATACTCCCTGCATAACATAAACTGACACTTAGCTCCTGACCTCATTACCATACCTAGCACTGCTGTCTCACAGCACCAGGGGACCGGGTCAATTTCAACCTCAGGCAACTGTCTGCGTGGAGTGTGTACATTCTCCCCTTGCCTGTTTGGGTTTCCTTTGGGTGGTCTGGTTTCCTCCCACAGCCCAAACATGTGCAAGCTAAGTCGATTAGCCATGCTAAATTGCCCATAGTACCCAGGGATGTTGAGGTTAGGTGGGTTAGACGTGGGAAATCAAGGGTTGGATAATGGGTCTGGGTGGGATGCTCTTCAGAGGGGCAGTGTGGACTTGTTGGGCCAAATGGCTTGTTTCCACAGTGTGGGGATTCTACGATTCATAATGAATGAAATATTCACAAAGATGCTGAATGCAAGAAGTGGAGTTGGAAAGATTGCTCTTGATATCAAGGCAACATATTATGGAGCGTAGAAACTGAAGTCTATGGGAATCATGGGGAAAGCTCTCTACTGGTAGGAGTTATAGCTGGCACAAAGGTCTGTGGTTATTGGACGTGAATCATTTTGGTCCCATATATTACTGTAGGAGTTCCTCAGGCAAGTGTACAAAGCTAAACTAAGGCTGATAAGGACCAAATTATATTTATGTCACACAACTATTAGGAATTGACCATTTTAAACAAGCGAGAATCTAACTGTAGTGAAAGAGTTCAATGAATATACAGACAAAGATTTTCAGGTGAGCTGCAGTGTAACTTTGATTTCAGTACCATGCATTATTATCCTGTTTGCAAGTTGGAACCTGTACAGCATAACAAATTCTGTTCTGTAGCCTTATCACCATACAAAATCCGTTAATACATAGAGTCATAATGTTATACAGCATAGAAACAGGCCCTCCAGGCCAACTCATCCATGCTGAATAGATATTTTAAACTGATTAAGACCCATTTACCAACATTTGGCTTATATCCATCTAAACCCTTCCAATTTATATACACGTCCAGATGCCTTTTAAATGTTGGAATTGTACACACTTCCACCACCTTCTCAGGCAGCTCGCCCCATACATGTACCACTCTCTGCTTGGAAAAGCTGCACCGCAGGTCCACTTTAAATCTTTCCCTCTCAACTTAAATCTATGCCCTCTAGTTTTGGACTCCTTGACCCAGGGAAAAAGACCTTAGTTATTCACCCTTCCCATGCCCCTCATAATAATACAAACATCTAAATCTTTAAAAGTTACACAGAAGATTGGCCTGAGCTTGTATGATGATACATATTGAAATACTAACCATCTTATTTTGCCATTTTAATTGCTGAATCTTCTTCTATCAACATCCCAGAAGTTACCATTGACCAGAAACTGAATTGGAAAAACCATATAAACACTGTGGCTATAAAATCCTTCAGTGACAAGGAAATCTGTGGTGAGTAGCTCTCTTCTAATTCCCTAAAGCATGTATGTTATCTACAAGGCACAAGTCAGGCGAGTGATAGAACACTCTCTAATTTTCTGGTTAGGTGCAGCTCCAAACACACTCAAAGACAGTTCACAACACCCAGTTCAAAACAGTCCACTTGATTGGCAGCACAACCTTCAAATTTACACTGTTCACCACCAAAAGACAATGGCAGCAGTTTGTACCATCTTCAAAATGCACTGCTGCAGCTCATCACGTTTCCTTCAATAGCACCTTTCAAATCCGCAATATCTACCACTCAGAAATACAAGGCCAGCAGATGCACAGAAGCTACAATACCTGCAAGCTCCTCTTCAAGGCATACATCCTTCTGATTTGGAAATATAACATAATTTCTTCACTGTCCCAGGAGCAGAATCATCGTACTGCGTTCCTAACAGCATTATGAGTATACTTATGGAATGTGGGTGACAATACTTGAGGGTCTCAGTTCAGATTTAATTCCACCAAGCATTATCCTATAGCTTAGCTGTGCTTGCACAATGAGGCCAATTGTATTTGAGCTTAATGCAATAAGAAAATAAATGGAATGGATCTGTCATTTGTTTTATCCCCCACACCTTAGTTTACAGTCTATTGAATTCTAAAGATAGTTAGATCACATAATGTCTGTAAGGATGGCTGATTGCACTAGTTGCCATTGGACAGGAAAAATTCTTATATCGTTTATTTTCAACTTAAGTCTACAAGGTCTATTGAATGTAGATGGCTGACAAGTTGTAAAAAGTCCTACTTGCCTAAGTGCTGTTGTTACAATGATGTATCTTATAGTATCCATGGACATCTTGACTTGGTGAATTTCTTATACTTTATTTGCATTACCAACCTGAACTGTTCAAAGTTGTGATAACAAGGTGTAGAGCTGGATGAATACAACAGGCCAAGCATCATCAGAGGAGCAGGAAAGCTGACGTTTCGGATCGAGGCCCTTCTTCAGAAAATTCAAAGTTGTCAATTGTTTACAAAATGATCCCAAAAAATTACACAATTTTCTTGGGAATATTATGGCAGATTAAACAGTCTTGCATGGCTTCGGCTTCAATATTTTGTTTACTTTGTTTGATATTAAACTATGGCTTCAGGGCAAATGCCTTTCCTGTCTCTTCTGAAGAATCCACTGTCTTGTTACATTGAATTCAAATGGTATCTCACAGATCTGTGTAAAAATATACCGTTCAACTTGACAGAACATTAATTTCCTCATATTTAATAGCAATAAATGTTTAATATCCACAAAGTTATTCACATTATTAAATGTGTTTGGAAGAGGAATAAAAACTGTGTGGCCACCACCATGTCTTGACAATATTACCTCTGTCATCCATAAGCCAACACTATAATCTATCCTTAATCTATCTCAGTTGCACTTTCAAGCATTACAACATTTAGAAGGCTCAATTTGTTTCATCATTATTGACTGATGTTGCCTGTGGAAATAAATTATATACCTGTAAGAAAAATGAGAAAATGGAAAGTGTGTCTATACAAAGAGGACAAAAATAGCCAAAAAAATTAACATACAAGTAATCAATTCTATACATGTGAGTTTTGGAAACTGCACTCCAAGATGACTAAAATGAATAAAACTTGGCTCCCTCCAGGCAGATATGATGTAAAATGAGCAGATTGCTTACCCATGCAGGAGCCCACCCTTTCCAGCCACTTCTGCGATTAACCTGCAAAGTTCTGCAGGCAGATTAGATGCTTACATGTACTTGGCAAGAACTTCATTAAATTATTGTAATCTTATGCCTTCAGGCCCCACAAGATAAATTACTGCCATCCCAACAATCCTTTTGCAGTGCTGCTTGACGTTTCAGCAAACCTATCCATACCACTTCCTTATATTGCAGAAAGTGACAAAGTCATTTCAGTGTTTCCCTGCTGAACACTGACCTGTATCTTTATATAGGCTGGAATGGATGAGAAGTGGACTGACAACATTTATATCTGGCCCAACATTTCAGAGTGTCATTCCTCCCAGTAACTTCTGGTATGCAGGAAACTACCTCATCAGAGCAGTTTAGATTAAGCTATACCAATAATGTTAACTGTCAGACATGATCTATATTTCTGGAGAAATGAAACTTTCAGGTCATGTCTTTCAGTGTGAAGAATGTCTCTGTCATATTCCAATGTCATCTGGGATCTGTATTGTCAGATTGAAGATTATGCTCTGACATCTATTATCACTTCAATCCGTATGACCAGATGCAGGGCAGTCATCTTTTATTGTAAATCTATCCTCAACTTTAGCAAATAATCTGATTATTTGCTGATTTGATACAAAACAAAATGTAATTCAATAAATTTCTGATCCATTAACCTAAAAAAAGACACTGAAATGATAAAAAAAACTTGATAATATTCTAACCAGCTCAGATTATTTCTGAGTTTTCACAGCCCTCACAGTATGCACCTGACAGAGGTATCAGAGCCATGCTGAGCCAGACAAATGACTGTGCAAAGGTACACTCAGTCTTCTACTATGTTGTAAGCCACTGCCTGGAGTTTTATTCAGCAAGTAGAAAAGATTATGCATTCCCTGAACTGAAGCATAAACAAATACAATGACTCAAATTGAAATCATAATCATGATGCTGAGTTGGAGTTTGGCCTGCAAATTTGGAAAAGGACCCTTTATCTTCCAGTGCACAGTTCATTCACTTACTGAGCCGATTTCAATCTCAAATGATGAGCATACTAAAAGGGTTAGAGGACATGTGGACATACTAACCTCTCACTTTCCTTCCTCTGGATATGGAGGGTTAAATTTAGTCTTTTAGCATCTGATGACCAAACCATGTAATCCTTGTTTGATTTTATCTCACACAGCAGTGAGCTATCAAATAAACAGTTGCCAACTTTATTTGTACTTTCTCCTTATACAAGGTAAGATCAAAAAAATCTATTTTTCACAAAAAAGAGCAAAACTGATTGATAAAATTAAGGTCAAAAGCATAATAAGACCTCTAGGCATCTCCTGTCAAAAATATTCATCAAGACTACCCGTCAAATCTTTACCTCTCCAATTTAGGAAAAATATGTTGCCAAAGATCTGACTGTGGTTTACCATCAAGCCTATGACTACAAATTAGTGGCACTGAAATTTGACTTGCCAAACTGTTTTATATCAACTATTTTAATTATGCAACATAAACATTAATATTTTCATTAATTAGGTTTCACAATCCACAAAATGAAATTGTAAATGTCGGGGAGACTTTTATTTCTGATACTTTCTCTCATTCATGCACTACTTACGTGGATGGACTTCAGAAATCTAATCAATAAATACAAATCAAACCTAAAGACAGAAGTTGGCACTTTTTCTTTGTTCCAAGAATAAAGTAAAACTTGAACATTTGTATAAATTAGGACAACAGGTGAATCAAATCTGTAATCTTAGAAATTATTAGGAATTCTATTCAGTTCCAGATACAAACAAAACAAAACTTCACCACACTTGGCTCTGGTTCAACTCATCTGAATCTAGTTCTGTTTTCTGATTTGAGTTGATTCCCTGAGTTGTCTCTCATCTTCATCAAGAAAGTATGCTGAACACAATTAATTTTTTGAGGAGGTATTTGCCTTTTCTGCAAAACTGTCATGATTATTAAATTGTAAACAGAACTTGGGCAAGGCTGTCTGCTTCAATAATAATTGTAACTTTATTAATTAATAATTCTTTGTTAAATTTGCAACTAGATACATAAAGGTTAAATGATATATATCTCAATAAAGAAATCCAGCAACATAACACTTATCCTAAGAGATAAAACCTGATTTAAATTAGATCAATAGTTTGAGTACCTTTGAAATTCATTTTACTTTGTATGTAGATATCAAAAAACTTTACATTTCCTGGGATACAAATCACCCATTAAACATTCTGACAGTTTTTCTTTTCGGATGATTTTGAAAGATTTTTTTTTCATTCATGGGACGAGGGTGTCACTGACCAGGCAGCATTTATTGCCCAGAGTCAATCACATTACTGTGGGTTTGGAGTCACATGTAGGCCAGACCAGGTAAGGATGGCAGTTACCTTCCAAAAGGACATTAGTGAACCAGATGGGATTTCCCTAACAATTGACAATGGCTCATGGTCTTCATTGGATTCAAATTGCATCATCTATCCTGGTGGGATTTGAACCTGGATCCCCAGATAGTCATCTGGATCTCTAGATTAATAATGTAGTGATAATACCACTAGGCCATTGCCTCCCCGACAAATTGGCAGGAATGCAAACTGAGCGACAAATTCAAAATTCCTCAGCTTGTCTAACACTCTAAGACATACTTATTGCCAGTAAACTTCCAAACAAATGCTCAAATATGCAATGCACCCCTTATTCTTCTCATGCATTTTGACAGTTAAGCCATGTTTGAGCGAGAGGACGTCCGATGTCTTTAATTTTGAATATTTGCGTTAATCTCAATGAGTAATGGAAAAGGTTTTTGTCTTATGGCTATTAATGGATAATATGATCCTCATACAGCTTCTAACCTGCGTTTTTTTGCTGCATTTTCGTATGACCTAATGAGTACACGACTGCTGACCCATTTACAACCTGTGATTCCTTTTCTTGTAGTTCATACGAGAATAAATGAACTATTGAAGAGAAAGCCCACTTGCAGTGAGTAGGTAAAATTAGTTTGCTTTGTATGGACAGAATGGTTTTGTTAAAGTTCCTTTAGACCCTACCTTTTCAATGCGCTCAGGTTAGGTGAAATTTTCCCATTAATCTTCAACACTCAATAGGAGACCACTAAATCCTGCACTTGTCAGCAGAGCGACTGTCAAATGTCCTTCTAGTTTGCTGCTTTGTTATTTATCTGCACAGGTCATACTTGGGGTGTTTTTCACATTATCAGATCAGCACCAATGCTGTAGCTGCACTGGAACAGCTTAGCTCATGCTAAATCTGAAGCGCAATTTGTTAATACTTTAGCTGCAAAGTCATCAGGATCTAAAGTCTTTACAATGGCCAATGCCTTCAGTCATTTCTTGATAACATATAGAGTGAATCAATTTTACTGAAGATAGCCTCTGTGACCCGCTCAACAGCTCTGGTTGGTGAAGGCTGCTAGCAGTTCAGTCGCTTTTTGCATTGAAGTGTTAAGCTCCTTTGTCCCTCAGGCTGGAGATGTTTCTGGAGTCCCCTCCTCCTGTTCATTTTTTAGTTATCCACAACTACTTTTGAATGGATATGGAGTACTGCACAGCTTAGATCTCATCCATTGGTTGTGGGCTCGCTTAGCCCTGTCTGTTGCATGTGGTTTCGCTGTTTGACATGCAGGTTGTCCCATGTTGTAGCTTTACACGGTTAACACCTCATTTTTAGGGTAGTCATGGTAATGCTCCAGGGGTGCCCTTCTGCACTCTTCATTGAATTATTATTAATTTAAGAGCCAAATTCCAGGCTTCCTATCAAATATTTCCATGCTACTGAAGCATCCACTGACAAGATAACCATGCAGTTGGTGATCTGCAATTAGTTGGCATTACTGTCAACAATGTCATAGGAGAAAGAGGTGCAAATCTGAATTTGTTTCATGCCTCTCACTCAGGTAATTGGGTATGTACAACAAAAGCTTTGGTTATAAGATTTTAAGACTGGGGGCACATTTTTAAGGGGAGAGGAGAAAGATTTTACAAGTCACGAGAGGCAATTTGGCAGCGTGGAGGAACAGAGGGATCTTGGTGTGCAGATACATAGATCCCTTAAAATGGCCACCCAAGTGGACAGGGTTGTTAAGAAAGCATATGGTGTTTTGGCTTTCATTAACAGGGGGATTGAGTTTAAGAGTCGTGACATCTTGTTGCAGCTCTATAAAACTTTGGTTAGACCGCACTTGGAATACTGCGTCCAGTTCTGGGCGCCCTATTATAGGAAAGATGTGGATGCTTTGGAGAGGGTTCAGAGGAGGTTTACCAGGATGCTGCCTGGACTGGAGGGCTTATCTTATGAAGAGAGGTTGACTGAGCTCGGTCTCTTTTCATTGGAGAAAAGGAGGAGGAGAGGGGACCTAATTGAGGTATACAAGATAATGAGAGGCATAGATAGAGTCGATAGCCAGAGACTATTTCCCAGGGCAGAAATGGCTAGCACGAGGGGTCATAGTTTTAAGCTGGTTGGTGGAAAGTATAGAGGGGATGTCAGAGGCAGGTTCTTTACGCAGAGAGTTGTGAGAGCATGGAATGCGTTGCCAGCAGCAGTTGTGGAAGCAAGGTCATTGGGGTCATTTAAGAGACTGCTGGACATGCATATGGTCACAGAAATTTGAGGGTGCATCCATGAGGATCAATGGTCGGCACAACATTGTGGGCTGAAGGGCCTGTTCTGTGCTGTACTGTTCTATGTTCTATGTTCTATGTTCTATGTTCTATGTCTATTTGCTTATAGAGAGAGAGGTTGGTGTGTGGAATGAACTTCCAGTCGTGGATGTGGCTGCATTTACAACTTTTAAAAGACATTTAGAAAAGTGCATGAATAGAAAATGTTTGGAGGAATATGAGCCATGCAAAGGCAGGTGGGACTAGTTTCGTTTGGGACTATGGCCAGCATGGACTGGGCGGACTGAGGAGTTGTGTTACTTTATGACCATGCCCACTTTGAGCCAAATTAAAAATATTTTATCAATGATTTAGTGATTCACAACAGAACTAAGAACATGTTTGTTCATTAATGTTTTACAATATAATTATGTGTACCTTTTGTCAAAAGTATATTTGGATATATTTAAGAATTTTGCTGTAAAACTTCACAAATGTGTCTTGATAGTTAAGGAAAAGCATTGTCATATTTTTCATGGTGCAATAGATTTTGATTATTGCAGTGAAGATATTTAGAACATGAGATATAGAAGAAAGCTGCAACAACATCTGCTCTCTATGATGAATGCGACTGATGAGACATCATTTAAGAAGATGGCAGGCAGTCAACAATTTTACTTAACAAATTTGATCGTTTACAAAGACATGTTTCCTATGTTTGACACGATCACTTCATTTCGGTGGAGTCGATGTGCTTTTACGTAGTTTTTAAGCTCAAACGTAAAATTTCATCTAATTAAGGTACTTTGTGCCTAGTGTCAGTGATTAGAGAAATTGATTTTGCATATTTAGTATTATTTCCTAAAGAGAAAACTGTGTAGAATGGATAGTGAATACTAACTGCTATTAAATCTAGCTTATTGATATGTTTATGTATATGTACCCTTATGTTTAACATGGTAAAATACCTGCTGTCCTTTTAATTAATCCTGAGAAAATCTCAGGCTTAAAAAAAGACTGCAGCATTTTGATAGTCTATAGTTAACACTGAACTGATGTATAGTTACTGATGCATGTGGATGCTTCTTTGCAGCTATAACATTGTATTCCTTGCCCTGTTCTAATACCCCGATGCATTTTGTTTGGTATGATTTGCCCATACTGTAGACAAAATAAAACTTCTCATTGTACCTAGGTACATGTGGCAATAATAAATCAAATTTGAACAAGAATTAAGCTCTTGTATGTTGGAATGTGGATTATAACACAGAAAATGTCTTAAGTCTCAGCTATCATTGAAATCTTCCTTTGTGTGACCAATTAAGAGGTAGCTTCCTGGGAAGCTATCTAATTCATAAGCATGGGCAGGTTGGAATTGGAGGCAGGAGGACCAAAGATTATCAGAGTGCCTCAGAATAGGAACCACCACCACCATAGAATCTCTGATCCCAACAGCTCTGAGATTCTGACAACCATGGCCACTGGGATGGAACTTCAAAGGTCAACAGGTCTGGTACTGGGAGACAGTTTTCAACTATCTAATGTCCATCAAAGGGAAGACATTTCTCCTCATCTCCATCTTAATCCGACTTTACCCTCCATTATTTGAAACTATGTTCACCCACTTTCATGTGTTCCTACAGGAAGAAATATCCTCTTTGAAAGTACTTTACCTAGGCAGTGCTATCTGACAAAGCAGCATAAATGTCAGCGATAAGTTTTCAACCATTTTGCTTATGTGAAGATAATTTTTCATTTATTCGCTTGTGAGATGTGGATGTCACTGACTGGCCAGCATTTCTTGCCTGACCCTAGTTGCCCTTCAGTAGGGGGTGGTGGTGAGCTGCCTCTTGAACCATTGCAGTTCACCAACTATGGGTTGACCCACAATGCCGTAAGGGAGGGAATTCCAGTATTTGTCACAGTGACAGTGAAAGGTTGGCGATGTATTTCCAACACAGGATGGTGAGTGGCTTGAAGAAGAACTTGGAGGTGGTAGTGTTACTATATGTCCGCTGCCCTTGCCCTTGTCGCTAAAAGTGGTCATGGGTTTGAAAGGTGCTGTCTGAGGATCTTTGGTGAATTTCTGCAGTGCATCTCATAGATAGTACACACTGCTGTTACTGAGCGTCGGGTGGCACAGGTGCATGGATGCTTGTAGATGTAGTGCATTCAACTCGACTGCTTTGTCCTGGATGGTGTCAAGCTTCTTGAGTGGTGTTGGAACTGCACCCATCCAGGCAAGTGGGGAGTGTGGACAAGCTTTGAGGAGTCAGGAAGTGAGTTACTCGCTACAGTATTCCTAGCTTCTGCCGGTCTGTAGCCACAGTGTTTACGTGGTGAGTCCAGTGAGTTTCTGGTCAATGGTAACTCCCAGGATGTACCCATCCAGATGACTTTTAAATGTTATTATTGTACTAGCCTCCACCACTTCCTTTGGTAGCTCATTCCGTACACATACCACCCTGACAGAAAAACGTTTCCCCTTAGGTCCCTTTTAAATCTTACCCCCTCTCACCTTAAAGCTACTCTCTCTAGTTTTAGACTCCCCTACTGTAGTTTCAGATATTTTTGTTGAACTCACATTCCACTATCTGCCATGGCAGGATTCGAACCTCGGTCCCTGGGACAATAATTGAGTTTCTGGATTAATAGACCAGCAATAATTCCATTTGGCTATCACCTCCCCAGAAAAGTTTCTGATTTAAGTGAAAAACTTTTCTGAAAAATATGTCTGATCTTGTTTTTATTTTTTTTTAATTACATGTATTAACGTATATTTCAATTTGATTCATTGTTGTCTCTACAATTTTTGTTATCTATCACAGCTAGTATGCAATGAACCTATAAGAGACAAGCTCACAATATCACCCCATATCATTTGTATGAACTGAACATAGCAGATTCCATTCTCCATCCAACCAGGGCCATTTGAAGCATGACAGGCTGATGGAAGTGTGTTACTTCTTGTCGCCAAATTGTTTAATATTAGCCAAGACATTGAAGTGTGTATAATTGCAATATACAAGTGTGTACCAGGAGCTATAAAAACTATTTGTTTATCTTTCAGCGATACATTATCAATGTTGAATTCTTGTGTTGCATTGGCCAACATAAGTATTGCCTCATCAGGCACGAATTCCATGTTAAAGGTTAAACGTTGACAACACAATCTCTGATCACTGTGATAGGTCACAATTTTCTTTATCAGTAATGTTGGTGCTGTCTATAATAGAGCAAGCTGAGTGCAAAATTTCAGATATCAAATTTGTTTTAATATTGACTGTAATACCTACAAATTTTTGAATAACATCCAGCAACAATAAAAAAATGACTTGCATGTATTTGCAACAAAAAAAAATTCTTCTTAGTTATTCTCAACATCAGTTAGTGGTTGGAATTCAATAAAAATAGTTGTCACTCAATGTATTTTGGAAGAAGTAATTGGAAGCGATAATATATACTCCAAGGCTGAAATAGGCAGATTTTTAATCAGTGTGAATATCAAGAGTTATGGGGAAAAGGCTAGAAATTGGAGTTGAGGTTTAAAATAGTGATGTGCACTTACTCTTAGGTTAAGCCTAATGTCCCACAAGAGACAATCTTGTATCTTAGATGTAATGTAACTAGCTGGTAAGTGCTATGTCATATACCTTTATTGTTTAATCAAGACAAGGCCCATCTTCTGCTGAATATGTCAAATGAACATTCTTCCCATTTGGTATCTGTAGCTCAGCTAACACCAGAAAGAATGATTATTAGCTGTGGGTCTACTCATTATTTGTTGGTCAGTGCTGGCAGCCAACTTTGTGGGAAGGTAAGCAATGGTAGCATCCACTGTGTGTAGATAAAAGCACCATTAGAAAGATTTCATTCTCTGCATGAAAAAAAACAATTATGCAAAAGCCAACAGGCAGCCAAGAAGATCAAGGAAGAAAATATTCCCAGTCAGAAACCTATGAGTATACCTCAAAATATTCTGTAGGTTAAAAGAGCATGTCAGTTTCTGTGACAATAAGAGTCAGTACTCAGCAATCCTGCATGTAGAGTCTCCTGTCAGTTAGAAAAGGGGCAAATATTGAAAAAAAAATACTTGGGAAGACCAAGCAATGTCTTTCAAAGCTGCAAGGGGGAGAAAAACCAAAAGATAATTCCAGGATACAGCAATCAATTTTAGATATCCAATGTGAATACATCTTGAAGAGGAAGGGTGAAAACATTTGCATTTAAAAGGAAAATACAAGGTTGTGAAGCCAAAAAGAGGCTCAAAATGTTAATTAAATTAAAGTTAGTAACATTCTTTAAAACATAGGGAAAAGCTGCAGTTGTTTTTACAATCTTTAGAAAGATTGGAGAAGAAGATCGAGCATTCAAAACAACTGATGCAATTGAACTATACAAATCATTGAATGCGATATGAACCACATCTCCAAAAATAATTGGAAAAATTCTGCAACATCTTCTAAGTAAATGATTTAAATAAGAGAAAGAAAGATAGTTAAATACAATGAAAATGGAGATTTAAAATCGCAAATACTGTTCACTAAATTGAACAGACCAATATGGAACAGACAATAGGTGGTATAGAATTCTTTCAGGGGTACACAAGAAACCCAGAGAAACACAAATAAGCACATTCCGTTGCACTTAAAAAATAAAATACCACAGACATTGGAGATCAGGAATAAAAAGGAAGAAATTCAGCACGTCTCACAGTATAAAAATGGAAAGAACTGCAGATACTGTAAATCAGAAACAAAAAAAGATGTCGCTGGAAAAGCTCAGCAGGCCTGGCAGCATCTGTGAAGAAGAAGTCAGAGTTAACGTTTCGGGTCCAGTGACTCTTCCTCAGAACTGATGCTAGCTAAGAAAATATCAGTTGCAGAAAGTAAGGAGATGATGGGGGAGGGAGTAAATGATACGATAGAGCCCAAAGAAATAGAACGGTAGTTGGATAGACTAAGGAGCTAATAACGATCTGGTTGGGAGGGTGAATAATTTATTAATGGAAACTGCTAGTGACTAACAATAGGTAGTGTGTAATGGCAGGCTATGTGATAACAAGGCCTAATGTGTGGGGCAGGGGGCTAAGACATGGGAGAACTTAGGCCCTAAAATTATTAAACTCGACATTGAGTCCGGAGGGCTGCAAGGGTCCCCAAGTGGAAAATGAGTCCGGAGTATATTTGGACTTCCAGATGGTTTTGACGAAGGATCACTGGACAGAAAACATTAACTCCTCTGTTTTCTCATCAGATGCTGCCCGATCTGCTGAGTTTCTGTAGCAAATTAATGTCCTTGCTTCAGATTTCCAGCATCTGCAGTTCTTTGTTTAGTAGAGTTGTGAAGCACCAAGATCTCACATGTCAAAAGCTGATAGCTTTCTGTCAGTTACTATAACCTGAGTCTGTGAACTGGTGAGTGGTTTATCTGTGTGCAGCTGTTGGTAGGATTATAGATCACAGAATCCCTCCAGTGTGGAAAGAGGCCATTCAGCCCATCTAGTCTGCACTGACCCTCTGAAGAGCACCCTACTCCAGTCATATAACTCAGTTGAGCCACATGTAATTTTTCATGCAAGGATGTCGATTTAATTGTACATTGTTTTCCTACAGGCTTAGTAACAAATTCACATTAAATATGTGCTAACAAATGGCTGATATAAATAGCTCATGAACTGCATGCATACTAGTTGATGTTTTGAGAGTAGGTACAAAAAATAATTCATTGAAATGTTTTGAATTTGACAGAAATCAATGCTGGGTAAATGGAGAGAATCAGACAGCCTTTGAAGATTTTCTGAAGCCATAACTAAACATGATTCTCAAGTGGTTAAAGACGCCACCTGTGCGCAGATTTTTATGTGGGCAGGTAATTAAGTGCAGGATCTGCAAGGATCACTGTTTTGTGAGAGACAGTGGGCGGAAAAGACTCCAGGATGACCAATAGGAGGACCTTCAGCAGTCTGCTGAGGAAGGAAGGAGAAGGCAAGGGCACCTTAAGATAAAGGCATCCACAGAAAATGTGGAACATTGTAAAATGTGTTTCCGACCACAGCTGCCAAGCCTTTACTATGGAAGGAATCTCAATGAAACTTTTGGGAAGACTTCTGACTATGCAAGGAAGGAGCCTACCATCTGCTTATGAGCCATATCCACTTTTTCTTTGAACAGATTCTGAAAGCTGCCACTTGTAATATAAATGAAAGGAACACTCACCTTCACTGTCACTGGTAGGACATAATTGGTGTGCGCCTGACACTCCAAATCACCACTTAACTCATCACACAGGTCAGACAGCAGTTGCATACTAAATCTAAATGTCAGTCTAATTAATAAAGAGACTAATAATGTCGAGCTACAAATCCTGTGAGATGCTTCTTTTCTGTTTCAATGTGCTAGAAGCAACCCTGTCTTGTTCATCATCTTAGAAATAGTTCAAAACAACAATTTTAAGGAACTTAAATTGATCCTTGTTGTTACAGGCAACCAAAGGCAAATTTAAGATAGTTTGAGAATAGAAAACGCTTGAAAGGCATCCAAACCATGAATGGGGTGTCCTTTGCACACCCAGAATACAACATCGGTATAATTAGCGAATGGGACATATTAGTCTGACTCGTCTTGTATACTTCCGAATAGAAGTCCATTTATTTCCAATTATCACTGATTACCTACTAGTTTTCTTTCCTTCTGGGACATGGAACAATGTGTTTTGTTAATATGTTGATGTAGAGCCCGGATTGTTCCAATGTCTTATTTTATCAAAGCCCTCACCCACTGCAATCTGTCAATGATGTCCCACCCCACTGCCAGACCTGTGAAGGCAAACACTTTGATACTGATTTCCTCACATAGTATTGCTGCCACACCTCATTAGTAGGTATTCAGAGACCTAAGGCCTAGCCTTGAGATAGTTTTGGGTCACACGCAGACTTACGTCAGCATTGACAAATTCCTGGTCTAATTCAGTTTCTTACTCAAACTTCTGGCCAGCGAGGGGCCATTTGAAGCTATTTCTTTTTTTGTGGAATTCGTGGGCGATGTGGAGAGGTTTTTATTTTCTGTTCAGGTTTGAATGAACGCCAGGGAGGCTGCAACTTGCACCACTCCAAAGATGAATATTGTATTAACTGTACTTTCCGGGTTAAATCTCATTCCCTGACTAGTTTTGAGAGGGTTAGAATACAAGGTCATGGATGTACAGCTGAGCTTATATAAAGATCTGGCCAGACCACATTTAGAGTATTGTGAGCAGTTTTGGACCCTGTATCTAAGGAAGGCTATGCTGGCTTTGGGGGAGTTCCGGAATGATGCCAAGAATGAAGGGCTTCCCATTGAGGAGCGGTTGAGGACTCTGAGTCTGGACACAATGGAGTTTACAAGGATGAGGGAGGGATTTATTGAAATGGACAGATAAAAACAGAATTTGCTGGAAAAGCTCAGCAGGCCTGACAGCATCTGTGAAGAAAAATCAGAATTAACATTTTGTGTCCAATGACACTTCCTTAGAATTGATGGTAGCTAGAAATATGTTGGTTAATGTGCAGAAGATACGGTGGGGTGAAAGGTAAGGAGTAAAAGTTAGGTGGAGATAGAACCCAATGAGAGCGAATAGCTGGACAAAGAAGTTGATAACAATCTAGCCAGGAGGGTGATTAGCTGTTAATGGGGTCTCTTAGTGACTAGCAAAGGTAATGTATAATGGCAGATCATGTGGTAACAAGGCCTGGTGTGTGGGGTGGGTGGGTAGGACATGTGACAGTTCAGGTCCGAAAATTATTGAACTTGATAATGAGTCCAGAAAGCTGCAGGGTCCCCAAGCAGAAAGTGAGGCCTGGCCACTTTAACACATCACCCTGTTCCCTGGTCAACATCTCTGTCTCAGGCTTAGTGCAGTGTTCCAGCAAAACTCGGCTCAAGTTTGAAGAACAATGCTTCATTTTCCTAGCTACTATCGATCCTGAGGAAGGGTCACTGGACCCGAAACATTAACTCTCATTTTTCTTCACAGATGCTGTCAGACCTGCTGAGCAGTTCCAACAACTTATGTTTTTATTCCTGATTTACAGCATTCACAGATCTTTCAGATTTTATTAACTCCACTCATTGGAGAGACTAGAACACAGAAGCACAGGCTCATAGTGAAGTGACAACCTTTTAGAACTGAGATTAGGAGGAATTTCTTCAGCCAGAAGGTAGTAAGTCTATGGAACTCATTGCCACAGAAGGTTATTGATACCAAGGCATTATTTGCATTTAAACAGAGGTAGATATGTTCTTGATTAGTAAGGGGATCAAGGGCCATGATGAGAAGATAGGAGAATGCGATTGAGTAACATTTCTGCCACAATCAGAAAGCAAAGCACACTTGAAAGGGTGAATGGCCTAATTCTGCTCCTGTATGTTATGGTTTTATGGTCTGAAGTATTTTGATTGATTTCTGTGGGACACAAGTTTGATTGAAAGTTTAGCTTCTTGGTTTTGGGAAAGACTGTACAGCTGAAGGATTCGATGATCTGGAAAACCTCTAAGAGCCAATAGCTTTTCTAGTTCTATTATCACATTTCAAAATGCTTGTTGTGACTTTAGACAGGCAGAGATTTCCAGGTTCATTGATCAAACAGCAGAACTCCTCATTCATAACCAACTCTTAACATTTTCGGAGAAACAGATGTTACGTTCAATGGCCAATAGCTACCTGCTGTATATTTTCCTTCCTTTTATGAATAGAAAAGATGTCACATTTTGAACATGTTACACTGGCAGTTTTCCAAATAACCCCAGCTCTTTTTCAGATGTTAAGGATTCTTGGAAGATTGCTACATGCACATCCATTATCTCTGCAGTTGCTTCCTTAAATAGTCTAGTGTTCAACCTATCAGGTCCTATAGGCCTTTAGCTCCATTAGTTGCTCAAGTACTTTTTTTTCCCTAGTGATAGTCTTTATATTATTTTCTCTCCTCATCCATAATTGCCCACTGACGTAGATAACGGCAAAAGGCTGCCAGGACTGTACTAGGGCAGAAGTACATCTCAGAAGCACATTTTGAGATCAGCCAAAGTAACAGATCTCTCTGTCCACAAGTCCACTGTGCAAAGTCATTCTCATTGCCATTTTAAACTTTTCAAATTGTCAATGTGTGATGCCTTAACATGCTTTTAAGGCTCTGAACTGTTCCCTCACTAATCTGAGCTCAACTTGAAAAAACCTCACCAACAACCCATTTTTCCCTTCATGAGAGAACATCACCCAGCAACAGCTCCTGATTTTGCATTTCTCTTCTGAGCTATTGTTTGGAGATCACTCAATACCACAAGAATCAGGAGCAGGAGTAGACCATTTGGCTGATTGAGTGTCCTCTCCCATCAGCCTTGTGCACTCAACTCCATTTTCCTGTTGACTCCCAATACCTTTGTCTCACTTGTCAACTGGAAAGCTGTCCAACTCAGACTTGCATTCAATGTTAATTTTCTCTGGGGAAGGGAATTCCACAGACTAATGACTCTTTCAGCCGCTGAAGCAGAGTGGTCCGGTGAAAGATTTCTAATGTGACACTATCTTCAAAGAGGGCCAAATTATCTGTGAATCTTTTCACACCACAATTCATGCTCAATAGTGGGATTCACAAAATCACTAATCCCTCTAAAAGCATGTCCGTTGAATCAATGAAGCTAGATTTGATGTTCCTTTGCAAATTCTGCCCAAATAGGTGGAGATGAATATCTTCATTTTGGCACTCAGGGCCTTCATAATTCAGTCTATTCATGCCTGAGAAAAGTAAGGACTTTGGATTTTTTCTGCAGAGACATCCGTTCTCTTTGTGACACATCATTTCCTGTGGTAGATTACAACACTGTCGAATAGTATTCAACGAGTCATGCAATGCTAATGGGCTCCTCCACCTGTGTTCTCTTTTGTTGTGTAATGTTCATTGCAGCCCACAGGTCTCTTTTACTTACCCTCTTTATAGGGTATCAAGCAGTGACTACTCTGTGCTGATCTAAATGGTTCTAATTAACTGCAGGGCCAAGATCTGCTAATTTGAGCGACAACAGAACTAAGAAAGTATTTTTTTTTTATTTTCCAGTCTTTAGCTCCAAAATAAGCCAATTATCCCTTAGAAAAGGCAATCAATATTCTTCAATATCCATTGCCATAACCAAATAAATGTCCCTGGAGGAGTGTCATTGGGATCCTATTTGCAGCAAAAGCCTTTTAAGGATGCAAAAGAAGGAATTTCCTGACAGGACCAGGATTCTCTTCGATTGTGCATATGCAATCTGTAAGATTTACACATCAGCCACAACCCTAATTTCAAATGCCAGGGCAAGTGGAGAAAATTTATGTTTCAATTTAAATTTTGCAATACCATAGGGGCCAGCAGTTGTAGGGATGACCATTGACCGACACCAACAATTATTATTAATAATCATTCAGAAATGAACCTTTATTTAGGGCCTCTGGGGAAACCATTCTAGATTATGGAGTTGCTACAATGTGGAAGCAGGTGATTTGGCCCAATGAGTCCACACTGACCCTCCAAAGCGCATTCCAGCCAGACCCAGCCCCTCACCTTATCCCTGTAACTCCACATTTACGACAGCCAATCTGCCTAGCCTGCATGTCATCATAGAATTCCTACAGTGTGGAAACAGGCCCTTCGGCCCAACAAGTCCACACTGACACACAGAGCATCCCACCCAGACCCAGCCTCATAATCTAGGCATCCCTGAATACTACGGGGCTATTTAGCACGGCCAATTCACCTAAGCTGCACATCCTTGGACTGTGAAAGGAAACCTGAGCACCTAGCAGAAACCCGCGCAGACACGGGGAGAACTTGTAAATTTCACAAAGACAGTTGGACATGGGTGGCAATTGAACCTGGGTCCCTGATTCTGTGAGGCAGCAGTGCGAACCACTGAGCCACTAAGCTGCCACAAAGTTACTGGTTAATTAAGACATCTTCTGCTGAATAACAGTTGGAAGATTATTGAAAATAAGGCTCAGTGAAGCACAGTTACCACAGGCTGTTATTATTGCCTCATGCCCTTAGCAAAACAGGAACAAATGTACAGTGCGCAGAAAGACTTCAGAGTGAAGCCAAAAGATGCAAGAAATCTGAGAGCCATATAAAACCTACATTATTATTAAAATGAGGATAGTGAAACTGTGTTGTATGAAGCAAAGAAAGATCATTTTTAGCACTTTAATTAAAATGAGGAAACATTTATTGTTTGATTCTTAAGCAATAGAATAAAACTATTGACTTTACGTCTGTTAATCTATATGTGTCTAAGGTTAACATTTAAAATTAACCATATGTCTATGGGGTCGAGCAGATTTACTGCTATTGATAAACTTCATCAAATCTAAAGAAGCAAGGGAATTCTTTATTGTGTGTTTGTTGCACTTTTCCAAATGTCCACAAATGTCTAAAACATTATGCCTCAATTCCCGGCCCCTTGTCATAGCTTATGAATTCTGCATAAGCTGTCTGAATACTTTCTTTCTTCCCATTTGCTTCTGAGCAGGTTAGAAAAATGACAGATGGGAACCTGGCCATTAGCATCAGAAGCAAATATTACAGTACAACATCTTTTTTCATGAGATGTGGACATCACGGGGAGGGCCAGCTATTGTAGCTCGCTGTTCATTGAATTGAATAGGTTGCTGGGACACCTCAGAGGGACGTGAAAATCCAAGCACAATGCTACGTTTTAAAATACATCCCCAGAGGGAAAAAAAAGATCAGTAACATTTGGAAATGAATATCCTGCTCATACTGGCACTCCATTTTGAAGTAGCAAAGATACGTTGCACCAGAATGTCTCATTTGTCATTTTTCTTTGGAGTTACATGGAGATCACAGCAGAAAAGAACAGTGATAACAAAGTGTGAAGCTGGATGAACACAGCAGGGCAAGCAGCATCTCAGGAGCACAAAAGCCAATGCTTCGGGCCTAGGCCCTTCATCAGACCTCTCTGGCCTGCTGTGTTCATCCAGCTTCACACTTTGTTATCTCGGATTTTCCAACATCTGCAGTTCCCATTATCTCAGAAAAGAACAGTGATTTTACTTCTTTATATGTCTTTAGGGAGTCAAACTGGTCTTTACAACAACCAATGAATGTTTCATGTTAACATTACTGAGTCTAGCTTCGATTCAAGAGTTGTTCAATTAATTTAAAATTCATCAGCTGCTGTTGTGAGATTTGAACCCTCCATTCCTAGAAAATTAGTCTGAGCCTCTGGATTACCAGCTCAGTAAAATTAAACTCTACATTTCTCTGTAACCATTGTATATAATTCTGGACGCAAACTTTGTGAAGCATGTTCAAGCATTGAAAACGGTTAGGAAACTTTCGCAAGGATAATATTGGTGAAATAGGACTGTAACTTGTTCAGATTGGCAAGCTGAGGTTATTCTCTTTAGAAAAGGAAGTTTGAGAGGATTTCAAAAATGAAGATTCAAAATTGTGAGGTGTTTAGACAGAGTAAGAACAAACTGACCCCATTAACAGAACAGTCAATAACTACTGGGTGTCCTTTTAAGGTGACAGCCATAAAGGACCAAAGGCACCCTGGGAGAATATCCTTTTACCAGTCACTGCTTAGGATTTGCAATTCACTGCCATAGTGTCATAGAGGAAGATTCGATCAAAGCTTCCAAAAATCAACTGGCCGAGCGCCTGAAGAGAATTAAATTACAAGGCTGTCAGGAAAAAGAAGGAGATTGGGACTAGCTGCGTTACTCTTACAGAGACCCAGCATGCGCACGGTGAGTTAATTGACCTCCTTCTGGCCTGTATCTGTTCAATTGTGTCAATATAATTTCCAGGATTGATTCTTGAATGGAAAGCAATGTTTGAGCAATGCATCATTCATAGAAAATGATAATTTCTCCTGTTTTTTCTCGCCTGAAGGCTTTGGTTCTTCCTCAGTAACATTCCACTGCTACCAGCAGCTCTCTAGGGCTTTTTTCTCAAGTTTACGAGTCTAAAACGATCAGTTTTCACAGGACTTGGAAGACATTTGAATTAATCTGGTTATAACATTACATCAATACACATTGTTTGTTCACCACATATTGTGAATAAGAATGAAGATCATGGATATATATCCAGCCCACTCTAACCCATATCCTCCACCTCCCTGTTTAACAACTCGACATTTCTCATGTGAGATGAGCAAAATGAGCCTAGCCTGAAAGATGAACTTGTACCCCTTAAACCTGAGGCTTTTTAAAACTTTGTTGCATATGAGTGATTAATTGATGATGTTTTCTTTTTGCTGATCTAACAAATGAAGCAACAATCTTCTATTTCTGCCTTGGTCCCATCAATCTGAGTTCATGGTGCAATGCACTGTATTCAAGCACAGATGATACTATTCAAATTGGAAGAAATCAACTAATAATACATCTTGTCACTGAGAAACTACTCCAGAGGAAAAGGAATTATACACACTTGAATCCTTTGTCAGTGGTAAAAAATCGATCTTAAATCTCAAAGTTAAAAATAAGATGTTATATTTATGCAAGAAAGATACACTATCATCAGTCAACCATGTCAGTAATTGTTCTTGTTTCAACTTTTTCACTGACTGAAATTACTTATTACAATGCCCAAAGACGGTATTTGGCAGTAGAACCTGACACTGATTGAACATGCTTATTTAGACTAAATAATACTGTATATTCAGACATCAAGCGGTAACGAAATCTAACAATGAAAAATTATCTTGAATTTTCAGATCAAAATCTCACAATTATGTTCAACAGGAGAAATGTCAACTTTATGAGTAAAGAATCGGAGTTGTTTGCACATTTGTTTTGTGAACTATATGTGTCCTTAGAGTTTCTTCATGGCATCCACAGTTCCAGCAGCAAAATGTAGGGAGAAGCCCACCTGATACCATGTTGATAAAGGCATTGGCATGTTTTAGAGGGTATTACATCATAGCTCTGCATATTTCTAGTGAATATTTGCTATCAGGTCATGACATCTATAAGTATGTAATGGTGACTCAACATTAGCAGGGTCATTTCAGGTCTAACTTACATCCTCTCTTCACTTATCAAAGCTCAAATGCATTTGGTAACAGGAAAGATGCCTCTCTATCATCCAGTCATGTGTGTTGTGAACTAATAACTACCTGCATTTGGTTGGGGTAAAGTGCTGCCACCATTCCTCCTTTCTAAAATGGGTCTATGGGTCTGTTTGGTTAACAATGGTAGTTAAGAAGCGACACTTGCCTTAACAAATAGCTTGTTGCTTGGTAATAATGTCGGTACAAGTTATGTTAGCCAGATTGACGTAGTTAATGTGATTAGGGATAACACATCTAACTCCATCAGGATCTCTAGCTACACCCCTCAACACTTCAGCCATGACTGTTTGATATCATGAGGTGGACTCTGACAAAGACTCATCAGCAATTCCAGCAATAGTTTTCTATCTTGACTTTAAATTACCATAGTGTCATTTCTGCACTAATATATAAAGGTTGTTAATGAAATTATCTGTGATTTGCTGGGATGCTGAGCACTTTTATTAAGTCTTGGTCTTTTGAAAAGTTTGTTTGTATTGAGGGTAAAGCAATTGTCAAAGGTATTAATATTTCTTCAAAAGTATCTGTTACACATTTGACGCATTGGCAAGCCATAAAATCATCAACTCTACTCCCAATTGTGTTCATTTCATTTCTTCAGCTTTTGATTCATTATGTAATTTCAAAGCTGTGCTGTATTTTAAGAATTATCTTCTCCAAACTAATGCCATGGGGCAGCACAGTGGCTCAGTGGTTAGCACTGCTTCCTCACAGTACCACAGACCTAGGTTTGATTCCACCCTCAGGGGGCAGTCTGTGTGGAGTTTACATTTTGTCCCTGTGTCAGCAAGAGTTTCCCTTGGGTGCTCCATTTTCCTCCCACAGTCCAAAAATGTGCAGGTTAGATGGATCGGCCGTTGGCAGGGTTACAAGGATAGTATGGGCATGATGGTCTGGCTGGGATGCTCAAAGGGTTGGTGTGGATTCGAATCAACAAATGGGCTGCTTCCATACTGTAGGGATTCAAGATGTCTAACCCTTTCTTTTTATCAAGTTGACCTCTGAAAGTAAATATTCCTGACAAATGACTTCTGATTTTGTACCTTTGTAATATGATTTTTAAAAATTTTCCTTTCTTTAGTTCTTGCATCAAAAGCAATGCTGCTTATCTGCACTAAGGGTTTCCTACATTTTGTGATTAACACAAAGAATCTTCACTTTTTTATGGCTTTTCTAGATTATTATCAATAATTGTAGCCTTAATAAATAATTCAGATTTCCTTAATGGCTTCAGTAAATGAATCTCACTGTCTGCAACTTTAGTAATGATGCCCAGTTTAATTATGCTTTCATCTGGCTGATTTCTGCTGTCTGCAAATTCATTGAACACTTTTCATTCTCACTGTGATTTAAATAATAGATCACCAACCTTTCCTAGATAACAAAGTGTGGAGCTGGATGAACACAGCAAGCCAAGCAGCATCTTAGGAGCACAAAAACTGACGTTTCGGGCCTTTCTGATGGAGGGACTCGACACAAAGCATCAGCTTTTGTGCTCCTGAGATGCTGCTTGGCCTGCTGTGTTCATCCAGCCCCACACTTTGTTATCTTAGATTCTCCAGCATCTGCAGTTCCCATTATCTCAGATCACCTACCTTTCTTCTTTTGTTAGACATAGTTGATTTGCGTTTTGAAGATACTCTTTTATTGCTTCAATTCTGGTTTGCTGATGTCCCTATTTAGAATATAGATAGAACATAGAACAGTACAGCACAGAACAGGCCCTTCAGCCCACAATGTTGTGCCGACCATTGATCCTTATGTATGCAACTTTCTATGACTTTGGTTTGAATTACTTCTGTGGTTCCTGATTTCCCTTATTGTCACTCTGCCTCAGAAGTCGTTTGCTATAGTGATAAAGTTCTGGCTGAGTTGTTAATACTTTTTACACTAGCTTCCCCAG
Organism: Stegostoma tigrinum; assembly: GCF_030684315.1. Classification (NCBI taxonomy): domain Eukaryota; kingdom Metazoa; phylum Chordata; class Chondrichthyes; order Orectolobiformes; family Stegostomatidae; genus Stegostoma; species Stegostoma tigrinum. Next base: position 47,288,240 of record NC_081370.1, read on the forward strand.
TATGTGATGATCTAAAGGCTTGTCTTTCTTATTAGTGATTTTAACCTTACTCACTGCGACTCCGACGTTCATTCACTCGCTGACTGAGCCCTGATTCACAATTATTCAGCCAGATTGCCAGCATCCAATGCAATCTGTAGTTGGTTTGGAGTGACTCATACTCCAGCTCCAGGAAGTTCCTAAATCTCCTGTTGCACTGCCTCTCTTACCAAGTCTAAAATGCTTTTATGATTGATTGTGGATTCTGACTTATGGAATCTTGCCACGTGGGCTTCTTCGGTGGAGTTCTTTAATGTTTAATTGTTCCCTGCTGCTGACTATTTCCAGTAATTGGTGATTTAAAACTGAGCGTGAAGATGCTGAACAACCCTTCAGAGCATCACTGCAGGCAGAATGTGGTTGAGGCAACTAAACAGAATCTGTATTCCTGCTCAACATTTTGTGTGAGCAATTATCATCACTGACCTATTTGTACTTTTTGCATGAGGCCATCTGCACTCATGCTTCCCATGTGGAAGGGTTGCTGCCGTCAACCTGTCTAGGGGTAGGGATCTACAGGGCCCATGTAGGGCTGCCCATATGGCAAGGAGCTAGCAGCCACAGCGGATAGAAAGTGCTGCTCTCTTCCTTGCTTCTTGTCTATGTTGTTGCAGTTTAGTTCCACACTAGTGTCAACTACATCTAGCCATTAACACTGAGTGTTTTGTATGCCATAAAAACAGCTCCTTTTCAGATGTCTCCAAAAACTGTCACATGGAAGTTTAAAAACAGGCCACTTTCATCCATTAGAGGACAAAAATTAGATGATATGAATGAACTGGATACATTTTTAATGGATAAAGTGACGGATCCACAAGACAGTTGCTAGCACACGGATATCATGGTTAAGGCAAGAGAATGAATTATGAAATAGATTCAGGGGAAATTGTATCCATTCTTTCAGATTCAACACTGTGGTTCAAAACACAACATTGCTAAGTGTCTTCAGTCACACTTCAGGAGGAATGACCATAAAGGCATAAGGCTGAATGCAAACTAACTTTCACTACAATGACAAAAATATTATTGATGATCTATATCATTCCTAATCAATATCTTTCTTTACTAAACAGAACTACATACGTAATTTTGAATCTCCTTTATTTACCAGCTTTGACAAAAGATTACAATTGACTCATTATCAAGTAAGCCAGACTCCATTGATGAACCCCAAAAAGATGTTGCAGAATTTTCACTTCTCTTTGAAGAAAAGCTAGAAATAATAGCAATGATGTGGTATGGAGAGTTTCTTTCAGTACAACAGGGGAGGCCAAAACTATAGAGATTCTGAAACTGAGAAGCACCTAAGTAAAGCAGACTGAAGAACTCAGCAATAAGTAATCACAGAGCACAATCAAGTCACAAATTAACTATGAAGAGGTACCCATCCTGTTTATTCTTCCTATCATCAACAAGTTGTTGTGAGAAGCTGTTATCCCAGCCTGTCAATGATTTCAGTTTCCAAGGAACTGATGATAGAGTCATGTGCACCCTAGAACTATGCATACTGTTGGGGATTGATTTCCTCATGTAAAAGAAGCTTATTGTAAAGGTGGAGTGGAAATCATTGCTACAGATGGCTGTGGAGGCCAAGTCACTGAGTCTATTTAATACAGAGAAAGATAGTTTCTTGATTAATAAGGAGATCAAGGGTAACAGGGAGAGGTAGGAGAATGCACTTAAGAAATATATCAGCCATGAACAAATGGTGGAGCAGATTCAGTGGGTTGAATGCCCTAATTCTACTTCTAAATATTATAGTTTTACCTTTACTAAAAATATAGTGACTAAGCAGGCATCTATGCCATACCAGCATTATCCCCTCTTGACATTGTTTATACAGATATGTTTACAAAGATCTTTTAATGATTACAGACTTGATTTTGTTAGGCTAGATACTTCCAATTATATTCAGACCAGTACAAAGTGACAGTATTGACATTAAATATGGTCAAAGTGTGAAACATGCACATTCTCATCATATCTTTTAGATGTGATGGACTTTCCTATTTGCCTGTGATAGTTCTAACCTATTTCAAAAATTTCAGAAAGACGTGTCTTAAAAAAGGGTTTGCAATTTAGTAATCAGTCTTTTTGAAGGGAAAACAAAGAACTATTATGCATCATCCTCCTTTGCATATTAAACTGTAGTCAAACCTTATTTCGCCCCAATATTTGAGTTTTGACATTGCATAATTCACACAACTAGTTTTATTTTGCAGCGTAAATCCATCTTGACCTAGTAACAAGTATGGAAAAATACAGTTGTCATATTGGAACAAGCTTTCCTGCACCACACAGAAGGTTGATAATCTAAACACCTATAATGTGAATCAACAGTGATCACTGTGCCTTTGAAGAAACAAATTCAGCTGGGAAAGTGAAAGCAGTTCTGATTTTGTATGATCTTAAGGCAGAAACAGTTCATAATCAGATTCCTGCCTGACATCTTCTGTGTAGTCACGACTTTCACAGATATATTTTCCCAGGCTTATTGTCATTAATCACTCATGAAACTGGAATTCATTCCTCGTGCTGTGGGATTTGCCTGTTCTGTCCAATCTTTAATAATTTGCACAACAAAGCTGTAAAAATCCATCCCTCCCACCATGTGATTGGATATCATGTTCTTCATGCCTGTTTTCATTTGCACTGTTCAATATTCCAGGACATAGAACTAATGTATACAGGTGAGGTACGAGTCATAGCAAAACAAAGAAATCTTTTGGTTTGCAGAATACCAGATCTGAACTTCAGACATTTTATCAATCACTTGCCATAGAAGACATATACAACATGTGCCCTACAAAGCCACTTTGTTTTCCCATCATTTCTGTCAGTGTTTGGATTTTAAACAAAAATGTTTGATTATAGTTTGGACTTCGCCGAGGAAATAATAGCAAGGTTGACAATGTTCACTCTTACCAATGTGTAAAAACAAAATTAGGTGCAAAAATCTGGAAGCTCTGTTCAAGATACCCCGGCCCATCTGAAACTGCCCAGTATTGTTATAAAAATACAGCTTTAAATCACATCGAATAACATTGTTTTACTTGCTTGTTTAAATCTACACTAAAGTCACCAGCAAAACTATAAGTTTGTCTATTCATTTCCACAATAAAATGAAAAACTTGTTTGGCACTGAAAATTAATTTTTACAAATCTGCAGTTTTATCTTTCAAATTTTAATTATTGTTGGATGTTTTAAAAACAAATCAAAAGTTTCTTGGTGAGTTGTTTTTTGTCTTACATAACCTTGTTTCCACTGTTCACTGCAGGACCAAATTTGGTAATTTCCTACTCAACCTGTTATTACATATCACTGCAGCACGTAGGACTGAACTTAGGTCCCCTGGCTCAGAGGTAGAGATACTGCTACTGTACCACAAGAATTCTAATAGGAATGATGAACGAATGTTATTAGGTGGGAGTTTCACATGTTTGAAGTAGATGGGAACTGGCCCAGGAACAGAAACACTACCACCGTACCAACATGAAGAACTCTTAGATATTTTCTATTCAACCTGTCCAGAGATGTGATTGTACAAAAATGCAAATGTTTGACAAGGACCATTTGCTTACAATTAATTCTGAACTGTTCTGTTTGAGTCTTAAAGATTTCTCTAATTCTGATAGACGATAGAATTTAGGCAATAGAGATTGAAGCAAAGTTTATGAAGTGTTAAATGTGCGAGGCTAGAGAGGTATATGTTTCAGCAGGTGACAATATTTATGAGTACTTTATTAACAATTTTGCTGTGGCAGAGATAGAGTCAGGTGAGATTTCAAAGGTGAAGGTGCAGAGAATAGAGGATCAGAGACTTGAGTGGAGGTCAAACAGTTACATTTTGACTGTTGAAACCTGCGATGATAACTGGGATGGGGACTGGAGGAAGTGTAAAAGTTTTGTATCTCATGGTATTAGGAACTAATTAGGATTAAATTGAACCTTCAACCTGTCCAACAGGTTATCACTGTGACTTGAATGCAACTCACCAGATCTTTGGCGTGCTGTTGAAGGAACCAGTAACTGAGAAACTATATTCATACTGAAAACAAAACTGATGTGGACTTTTCCAATGTTTTATGGAACACTCAAGTCTTTGACTGATCAAGTTCAGTGATCCTTCAAATAGAGCTGACCCCCATATCACTCAAGGCCATCCTTCCGACAGACTGAAACAAAGTCACACATAATAAATTTAAAAGTGAGCAGCATTCGAAGAATGTCCTTCAGCTGACATTGTAGAAGATGTTACTTTGCTTTTGTGGGAGTCAGTTAATGTAAGCCAGTTAAAAGCTACAGTGTCATAGCAGAAGGTAGATCCTTACAATATCTTCCAATAATCCAAAACTTTGCAAGCTTCAAACCAGAGCAGTTGCAAGATGAGAGTGAGGGGTTCACCACATTAGCTGATTTATTCCTTCAGTTGTATAATAGTGGTGTTTCAGATGTTAATTATGGAATAATCACATTAGGCAGTTCATTTCAGTAATGTATGGAAATAACTGTGACAGAAGTAGGCATGAAGCCACTGAGACAGAAGGCTGGGAGGGTTGGTCTGCCAAGGCCGGTAATGGATATCTGTCTTGAATACAAGGCTTTTTTGTATCACCAACATATGTCAATGTGTTACTTCTGGTTGATTCAAGTTATGGACAAGGAATATCACTTTCTACAATCAAAATGTGTGTGCACTTCAGTAATTCAGAATATGCTCTATTTGTACAGGAAGCATATTGTACCCATCTGTTGTACTAAAAACAAACCTGCTCTTGGTCACTGAAGGAACCTGTCAATGTCTCAAATATCAGTTACCCTATTATAATATTCTGTATTGCCCAATGTGACCTGTTCCCATATATCATCATTTCCTTTTCTCTGTGACAAACACATACCATTTGTTTACAATACTTTCAATGAGATAGGTGAAATACTGTAACTGGGAGAGTCAGCATGGGCACATTAACAATTTATGTTCATTAAAATCTACATTTAATTAGTGTCAGGCAGATCTGAATTCTTAACTTCAGTGACTGTCTTGCACAGTTTCCATATTTTTTAATCAGCTTTCTTGCAAAAGTACTATTTCTCTGTTGCACTTATTTGCAAATTCACTGTTTTATAACATTCAATTTCCTACAGCTGAATGAAATTGATTTGTGGATTCTTCTTTCATTCTTTCTGAGAAGCTTTTAAAAAAATGAATGAAACAATCAATCTCTCTTAACAGACAGAACAAAACATTTTTTTATAAAATTCTACCTGTCCTTTGATTCTGAACAATCAATTACATTACTTGATGATGCACTGGTTTAGCAGAACAAGATATTGCATTTGTATCAATATAGGAACAGAAGTGGACCATGGTTCCTCAAAGCAATTATGATATTCAGTGGATTTGTGGCTAATTTGTATCTAAATTCATTATTTGTTTTGATTCCATAATCCTAATGTGTTTGACAAACATTTATTCATCTCAAATTTTTTTAAAAATTGACTGAGCTAGTGTTGACTGAGAGACTCTCTTTCTGAATATTCCCTTTGCAAGAAGAAATTGTTTTCTGACGTTTTTCCCTAATGGCCTGTCTCTGAATGAAACTACTGTATTTTTTTGGTTAAGACCAAGCTTTTGGAGGATTACTCACCACAAGGCCGAACAGGCTTTCTCATCATATCTTGCTCAATTTAGAAATATAGAAAAAGAGAAAGTAGGAGAAAGAGTAGGCCATTTGGCCTTCTGTCATTCAGTATGGTCAAAGCTGCTCATCCAATTGAATATCTGGCTCTGCTTTCACCTCACACTCTTTATCCCTTTAGCCATAAGAACAATATTTATCTCCTTGTTGAAAAAATACTTCGGCCTCGGTTGCATTCTGTAGCAGAGAATTCCACAGACTCATCACTCACTGCATGAAGAAATTTCTCCTCATCTCAGACTTAAATGGACTACCCTGTATTTTTAGATGTATCCTTAGACCCTGGTTCTGGGCTCCCCACTCATCAGGAACATTCTTCCTGCATTTGCCCTGTCCAGTCCTGTTAGAATTTGACAGGTTTCTATGAGATCCACCTCATTTTTAAAAACATTGGCCTTATTAACAATGTATCTTACCCTTATGGTGTCCGTCACATCGAATTCTAGCCCTATCTTACATATGCCACTCCCAGAACTCTCATCCCTTCTACCTACACCATCCTTGAAAGCCCATTATGCATTCTGACAAGTACTGACAGTCTGATGCTGCATTGCATGGTTGCACGCTACAGTGCAGGCAAGGACCTGGAGGACCTGCTGTTTTGGGTAGTGCAGAGGCCAAATTTCTATTCTACCAGGAACTGAGATGAAAGACACGACACCAAGCTATTCTAGCCTAATATGAGATTGTCACCTAGATTAAAGAATTGTCAGTCAACTGGAGGAATGCATAGCACTGTAGCCTGAAGGTCAATGTCCTCTCCACCCTGTCAGCACAAGTGTCACCACCTTCCCTCTAGTACATAGCAAGATGTTAATAATATGAACCATGTATCCCTGGCTGTTGGAGAAAAGTGTAAAGAATGCGAGGCATGGCAAGACGATGCATGGCAGGGATGCTGTAAGTAAATTGAGGGTGCAATATGAGGATGAGCAAACGGCCCAGAAATGCTGCCCGGTCCAGCCCATGAGCTGGGTATGTGCCCCTGAGTGTGCAGTGACCTTGTTGCCGCGTTGCAAAGATAGCTGCCAATGGAGCATTGCAGTGCAGAGCAACTTATAAGTGAATCAGAGGTGTTCCATGAGGATTATTGGAGATTTCTCATGTCCATTGCTCGTGTTCATGGATATGGGTGATGGGTAGCTGCTACCTTTGGTGTGTGCTCTGAGGTGATAGTACCTGATTTCCAACAAGGAGGTCATTTGGAATAAGTAGTGAGCTGAATCTGCCAAGTCCTTGCTACAGTTTTCTTGTTGAGTTTTCCTGATGCTGAACTTCTTTTGCAAGTTTGTAAAGATAGGAAGGTGGCTATAAATCACAAGAGTTGTATAATGAACAAATGTTTAACAAACATTAATCCCCATCAAATGACATCTCACCACCACCTATCGGGAACCTGTTATAACTCCAATGAAAAGCATACAAGATGGCATAAGTTGGTCCAACACTGAGATGGGCTTTAGCCCCACTATCCCACACATCTTGCCAGACCTCATGTTGCTCAGATCCCGATAAGATTCCACCTAACTTCTCCTTCTCCCAGGTTCCCCTTCCTACAGAATAATGTTTCTGTCCACCTTGTGGCCTTCATCTACCCCATATCCTATTTACATGCATCAGAATTTTCAAACTCCTAAAACCTCAAATAAGGCAGTACTTAAACACATGTTCCAGAGAATGTAATGCTGCTTTATATAATCTGTCTCTACAATGTACCCTGCTAATCTTTTAAAGCCAGTACTGTTCTCATTTCAGGGCCAGTATATCCTTTCTAAGGTTCAATACCTAGAACTATATATACTATAATAAATAGATGTGGTCTAACCAGAGTTTTCCATAACTGCAGCATTCCAAAACACAAGAAAAAGCAAAATGTCCAGGATAGCCAATGTCATAAAAAATGGTGGCCTAGTATGGAGTCATAAAGTCATACAGCATTACATATTTGAAGACAAATGTTCTATTGGTCTACTTCGTTTTTTCTGTACTTGACCACTACATTTTAGTGATTTATGCACATAGTTTTGCAATTCCATTTTTTCATCTTCTAAAGCTCACTTCAATCCAACACAAATGGCCTCACAAGTATTTGCTTTGAAATCCATCTGCCAGTTGTGCACACTCACTTATCAAAGTCTCTTTGCAATGGTATGATTCTCTCTAAACTTGAAAGGGCACAAAAAAAATTTACAAGGATGTTATTGAGACCGGAAGGTTTGAGTTATAACGAGAGGCTGGATAGGGTTGGACATTTTCTTTCCTGGAGTGAAGGAGGCTGAGGGGTATCCTTACAGAGGTCTGTAAAATCGTGAGGGTCATAGATAAGGTGTATAGCCAAGAACATTTCCCAAAGGTAGAGGAGTCCAAAACTAGAGGGCATAGCTTTAAGGTGAGAGGGGAAAGATTTAAAAGGCATCTGATAGGCAACTTCTTCACACAGAGGATGGTGCATGTATAGAACAAGCTGCCAGAGAAAGAGGTAAGAGCATGACAGCTACAACATTTAAAAGACATTTGGACAGGTACATGAATAGGAAAGGTTTAGAGGGACATTGGCCAAAAGCAGTCAGTGGGGACTAGCTCAGTTTTGGAAACCTGGTCAGTTGGGCTGAAGGGTCTGTTTCCATATGCTGTATGACTTTATGACTCTATACTAGGCCACCAATTTTTCTGACATTGGCTATCCTGGATATTTTGCTTTCTCTTGTGTTATCTAAATAATTAATAATGACAGTGAATAGTTGAGAACCCATCACAGATCATTGGTAGCCGCACAACAGTATACATTGAAAGCAATGTAACCTAAAGAAATTTGGATTGCTTTTCTTAACTTTGTATTCAAAATTATCTCCCACCAAGCATGATAGAACGTATTATGAACTGTGGGGAGAAAATATAGAATGCGTAAATCACCCATAATACCTGACTACTTATAGACAATAATCTCCAGTGTAAACATGATATGTACTATGTGCTTTTGTCACTTGGCTGACACATTCCCTATGATAATGTCTGTAAACCCACGCTGATTGAGTGGCAATTATAAAAGTCTCAAGATGTATGGCAGTACAATGCCACCAAACTCAAGTCCAATTACTTAAATAAAATCCGGCATGACAAGTTTGAAACCTGATGTAAGCTATGAATTTATTACAAGAATCCAACTGGTTAACTAGTGCCTTTTAGCAGGAGTAAGAAATCTGTTCTCCTCACCTGCTCAACTATCTGACCTCAGGCTCACAGCAATCTTGTTGGCTCTGAAATGTCCTGACATGTCACTCAGCTGTATTTAAGATCACAGCTTTCCAATACCTCCCAAGAGCATTTCCAAATGGACAATACTGCTGCCATTTCCAGCAATGCCCACAATTCTATGAGTATATCAATAATGAAACAATTATAGCCAGAAGATTCAATTTTAAAATGATAGCAGACACAAATGTTAAATAAGTGACTCATTTTCTTTGACCAACTTGTTACCTTCCCTATTCCTACAACCTCTCTTAACATAATACCTTTGTATAACAATATTGAATTATGCCATAGCACAGATTATTCAGCAATTACATGATGCTTCTGAAATTAACTAACATCAAATGAAAATATATAGTTGTTCAAAAAAAAATATGAACCATTGACGATGATGGTCAGCAATCCTTTTCTGTATTTTCCGCACCGCCTTTAGTAAACATCTATTTCACTATATATCAAGCTTCTTTTACGATCTTAGTAGTTATGTAAAACAGCCTCCGAATAATTGGTCTGCTCTTTAAGATTGTGGGAATTTTATTATAAAATGCTCCTAAGAGAGATATCCCGTATTTAAAGTCTTTTTTTCAGTGGACTCATGTAGCCTTGAGGTTGGATTATAAAACTGGCATCAGACTAGAAATTTTTGTATGTGACATTAATGGGAAAAATGCTAAACATATTTGAATGGCATTTCTCCATCTGCTTTGTTAGTGTTAATCAATTTATTTCAAATGGGTTGATGCCCCATTTAAATAAAGGGCCCAGCAATGTCAAATGAACACATTAAACATTAATTTATACATGTTGCCAGCATCCATTCCTGCTCCTTTAGGGAATTTCGTCTACTACAATGAATGTCATGACATTCTGGAATTAAACATTCCAAGATTTAGTGCAATTTTACAAAAGATTGAATCATGACTAAATTTAATCTACCTGATAAATAGGATTACCTATTTACTTTTAACTTGCAGTAATAAAGTTCCTGTGCTGTCCTGTGCTTGCATTTTCGAATAAACCATATGGGATAAGTTTGTTCATTTGGTGATGTGTGTACAGGGAAGAAAGTAAAAACAATGATTACCCAAATTGCTACACAGCTTCTGAACCATGAAGCCAAACAAGGTAGAAGGAAAAGAAATACTTTTCCTGATGACCTGTATTTTTCTGCTTGGCGTTTTAAATTTAAAGATCATCTTTTTAAAGCTATTACAAAATCTGACAAAGGTGGTGGTTATCACAAGGTACCAGGAGTCATTTTTCACAGAAGGTGGTGCCTGGAATGCAGTGCCAGAGGAGATAGTGGAGGTGGATACAACTGTAACATGTAAGAGGCATCTCAACAGATATATGAATAGGCCAAGAATGGAGGGATATGGACCACATGGAGGCAAACATTTTTAGTTTAGAAAAGCATCATTTGTCAGCGTGGTCTTGGATGGGCGAAGGCTGTGCTGTTCTTTGTTCTTTGGTCATTACAGTTTATAGTTAACAATGATCCCTGAAAGGCATACATATCCAGTGCAAGAGATAATGGGAACTGCAGATGCTGGAGATTCCAAGATAATAAAATGTGAGGCTGGATGAACACAGCAGGCCCAGCAGCATCTCAGGAGCACAAAAGCTGACGTTTCGGGCCTAGACCCTTCATCAGAGAGGGGGATGGGGGGAGGGAACTGGAATAAATAGGGAGAGAGGGGGAGGCGGACCGAAGATGGAGAGTAAAGAAGATAGGTGGAGAGAGTGTAGGTGGGGAGGTAGGGAGGGGATAGATCAGTCCAGGGAAGACGGACAGGTCAAGGAGGTGGGATGAGGTTAGTAGGTAGCGGGGGGTGCGGCTTGGGGTGGGAGGAAGGGATGGGTGAGAGGAAGAACCGGTTAGGGAGGCAGAGACAGTATGGACTGGTTTTGGGATGCAGTGGGTGGGGGGGAAGAGCTGGGCTGGTTGTGTGGTGCAGTGGGGGGAGGGGATGAACTGGGCTGGTTTAGGGATGCAGTAGGGGAAGGGGAGATTTTGAAACTGGCAGGAAATGCTACACTTGTCCCCACACCTCCTCCCTCACCACCATCCCAGGCCCCAAGATGACATTCCACATCAAGCAGAGGTTCACCTGCACATCTGCCAATGTGGTATACTGCATCCACTGTACCCGGTGCGGCTTCCTCTACATTGGGGAAACCAAGCAGAGGCTTGGGGACCGCTTTGCAGAACACCTCCGCTCAGTTCGCAACAAACAACTGCACCTCCCAGTCGCAAACCATTTCCACTCCCCCTCCCATTCTCTTGATGACATGTCCATCATGGGCCTCCTGCACTGCCACAATGATGCCACCCGAAGGTTGCAGGAACAGCAACTCATATTCCGCCTGGGAACCCTGCAGCCATATGGTATCAATGTGGACTTCACCAGTTTCAAAATCTCCCCTTCCCCTACTGCATCCCTAAACCAGCCCAGTTCATCCCCTCCCCCCACTGCACCACACAACCAGCCCAGCTTTTCCCCCCCACCCACTGCATCCCAAAACCAGTCCAACCTGTCTCTGCCTCCCTAACCGGTTCTTCCTCTCACCCATCCCTTCCTCCCACCCCAAGCCGCACCCCCCGCTACCTACTAACCTCATCCCACCTCCTTGACCTGTCCGTCTTCCCTGGACTGACCTATCCCCTCCCTACCCCCCCCACCTACACTCTCTCCACCTATCTTCTTTACTCTCCATCTTCGGTCCGCCTCCCCCTCTCTCCCTATTTATTCCAGTTCCCTCTCCCCATCCCCCTCTCTGATGAAGGGTCTAGGCCCGAAACGTCAGCTTTTGTGCTCCTGAGATGCTGCTTGGCCTGCTGTGTTCATCCAGCCTCACATTTTATTATCTTGGCATATCCAGTGCAAGTCAGAGCATATTAAATTGTTTTTATCATAGATTCATAGAGATGTACAGCACAGGAACAGGGAATCTTTTGGCCTAACTCTTCCGCACTTACCGGATCTAGCCCCATTTGCCAGCTTTTGGCCCATATCCTTCTAAATCCTTCCCATTCATAAACCCAGCCAGATGCCTTTTCAATACTATCACTGCACATGCCTTCACTACATCCTCTAGCGAAGTGTTGCATGCATGCACCACCAACTGTGTGAAAAAGTTGCCACTCAGGTTGCTTTTATATCTTTCCCCTCTCACCTTAAACCTGTGCCCTCTAGTTTTGGACTCTCCTACCCTGGGAGAAAGAAATTAGCTATTCACCCTATCAAGCCCCTCAGGATTTGATAAATCTCCATAAGGTCACCCTCAGTCTCTCACGCTCCAGGGAAAATTCAGCCTCTCCTTTTTGCTCAAACCCTCCCAACCTAGAACACACCAAATGCGTTAATTATTTTCCAGTATAAACAGGTAATCTTCAACGAATACTTGCCCGAACTTTCAAGGTATTTTCAGCAATTAATTTCTATACAGACTGCCACTGTATTAAAAGAATTTAGAAAATTCATACTTAGTGTAACCCTTGCAGGGTCCTGACCTGAATCATTAGCTTTCCTGCTCCTCTGATGCTGCCTGGTCTGTTGTGTTCCTCCAGCTCCACACTGTGTTGTCTCTGACTCCAGCATCGGCAGTTCTTACGATATCTTAGTATAGCATATATATTCTTTTTCAAACTGTGTATGTCTGTCAGGGCCACAAAAGTTGTTAACATAGCTACATTGATCAAGAATGACTCTGTCCTTAGGCTGCTCCGGCACTCAGACATCTGAATGAATGCACATCGAGTGATCTACTCCACCCTTATGAATGTCAGGTGTCAACAGCAGTGCTTCAGGATTTGCACAAGAAAATGCCTTGTCAGACTGTTGATGTAAAACCTATTTATTTTTATGCAAATGGAAGTATGCACTCGGCAGATAAATGTTGAAAGATTGTAGAAGATACAGAGATTACCTTAGTGTATGTAAATGAAATCACTAAAAAGCTATTAGCATTTTGCATTTCGCTGTCAATGTTAGCTCACTAGAAATGTTTCTGTTTCTGAATTAGAAGATTGAAGATGCAAGTCACACTCCAGTGTCCTGAGCCCATGATTCAGGCTATTACGCTAATGCAGTCATGATTCAGATTCAGGTGGCAGCTTTCAAATGTATACTTTCTCAGGGAATGCATAAGAATTACAAGCATTGTTTGAAAGGTAAAAAGGAGAGCTGTTGTAGACAATATATGGATAGCCCATAACCCACATGACAGAAACAAAACTGATTAACCTGGTCATTTCTACTTGCTGAGCTCAAGTTGACTGCCGTATTTTCTTACATCTCCACTGAGACGACACTTTAAAAGTATTTCAATAGCTGTGAAGCAGCTTGGGATGTTCTGAAGTCAGGAAACGTTCAGTGCAAGTTCTTCCTTTGTACCCAGAATATAGCATCAATTGGTTATGAAGTGAATGAGATAATAAATTGGGAGAAAGAGAAACAGAATGTTTTGCGTCAGGCGATATTTTAAGCAGAGCAATGCACCTTTGAAGGCAAGAGTCAATAAGCATTTGAAGCAGAGGGGAATACAGAGTTATGGGAAACAACAGGGCAATGGGAGCATTTTTGAAGCATCAGTAAGAACCGGCAGAAGTGCAAATAGGCAAATTAGCCTCTTTCCTTGCTGTAAATCACTGTGTTTTGCTGCAATGGGATTACCTGCAGCATAGCTAAACATAAATATTAGCTGAGGTTTTCCAGCACTTTCAATAAATAAATGTGTTCAGTCTCACAAAGTTTCTTTGAACATCTGCCATGGTTTGAAAGGAAATGAGAAAACAGACATCATAGTTTTCAACGTGTCCACCTGCGGCCGAATCAGTCTGATGAAGGGATCATATATGAAACAATAAACCATTTTTGTGTATGTTATTAATAGGGAATATGCTAAACATATTTTCTTATTGAATATGTTTGCATTTCCACTCTCCATATTTTCTCTTCTAATTTGAAAAATTGGATACATCCTGTATTGAATGATTGCCACGCACGATTCTTAGAAAGCCTACAGTGCAGATCGATGCCATTCAGCCCGTTGAGTGTGCCTGAACCCTCTGAAGAAGACCCCACCCAGACCCAGGCTCCCAAGATATTAGCATAAACCTGACATTTAGCATGGCCAATCTATCTAACCTACAAATCTTTGGGCTGTGGGAGGAAATCAGATCACCCAGCAGAAACCCACACAGATACAGGAGAACATGTAAACAATCACCCGAGGCCGGAATCAAGCCCAGGTCCTGACCGCTCTGAGGCTGCAATGATAACCACTGAGCTATCATGCTGCACCTATGGCTAAAGAACTGAGATTTCACCTGTATTAATACAATATTGAATATAGATTTTTTTAATGATTATTATCAACTTGCTGAGATACTTGTAGCATTGGCAGCCACAGTTGTGGTGCTGGAAGACTGAAGATTGCATAATGTGTTGACACTATTTGAGGAAGTTGGTAAGGAAAAGCCAAGGAACTATAGACTATTGAGCCTGACATCGGTGGTGGACACGTTGTTAGAGGGAATGCTGGGGAACAGGATTTATATGTATTTGTTCAGGCAAGGACTCATGAAAGATAGTTAGTGTGGCTTTGTGCATGGGGAGTCATGTCTCAATAACTTGATTGAGCTTTTTGAAGAAACAATGAAGAGGATTGATGAAGGCAGAGCAGTGACAATCTATCTGGATCTTGGTAAGGAGTTCCTCAAGGTTCCTCGAGGTAGACTAGTTAGCAAGGGTAGATTACATGGAATACAGGGAAACTAGCCATTTTGGTATTGAGCTAACTTAACGGTAGAAGACAGAGGGTGGTGATGGTGGAGGTAATACAGTGTGGAGCTGGAGGAACACAGAAGGCCAGGCAGCATCAGAGGAGCAGAAAAGCTGACGTTTCAAGGATTGGCTTTTCAGACTAGAGGCCTGTGACCTGTGGATCAGTGCTGAGTCCACTGCTTTTTATCTTTTATATAAATGATTTGGATGTGAACTTAGGAGAATGCTAAGTAAGTTTGCATATGACACCAAAATTGGAGGTGTAGTGGACAGTGAAGAAGGTTACCACAGAGTTCAATGGGATCTTGATCAGATGGGCTAATGGGCCAAGGAGTGGCAGATGAAATTTAATTTAGATAAATGTGAGGTGCTGCATTTTGGAAAGGCAAATCAGGCAGGACATTTATTTAATGTAAGGTCCACTTAATGGGGAGTGTTAATGAACAAAGAGGCCTTGGAATCAGGTGCATAGTTCCTTGAAAGTGGAGTCACAGGTAAACAGGATAGTGAGGAAGACATTTGGTATGCTTGCCTTTGTTGTTCAATGCATTGAGTGTAGGAGTTGGAAGGCCATGTGGTGGTTGTACAGGAAATTAGATAAGCCATTTTTGGAATACTGAAGAATGCTGCCAGGGTTGGAGGGATTAAGGGCAAGGTTGAACAGGCTGAAGCTATTTTCCCTGGAGTGTCCGAGGCTGAGGGGTCACCTTATAGAGGTTTATAAAATCATGAGGGGCATGGATAGTGCGAATATCCAAGGCCTTTCCCCCAATGTGGGCAAGTCCAAAACCAGAAGACACAGGTTTAAGGTGAGGGGGGAGAAATTTAAAAGGGACCTAAAGGGCAACTTTTCCACACAGAGGGTAGGTGTATGTATAGAATGAGCTGCCAGAGGAAGTGATGGAGGCTGATATAATTCTACATTTAAAAAGCATCTGGATGGCTGTATGAACAGGAAGGGTTTAGAGGGATGTGGGCCAAATGCTGATAAATTGGGCTAGATTAATTTGTGAATCTGGTTGGTATGGGCCAGTTGGACCAAAAGGTCTGTTTCCGTGCTGTACAGCTCTGTGACTCTATGACTTTATGACTCTATGACTCTTATTTGCTGGATATGGACATCACTGTCTGAGCTGCCAGGTATTGACCATCACTAATTGATCTTGAGAATACAATGATGTGCTATTGTTTTGAATGACTGTATTCCATTTGATGGAGTTCCAGCCACAGTACTGTTCGGGAGAGAGGTCCAGGATTCTGACCTCATGACAAAGAAGCAGAGACAATATCATCGGAATGCTGTGTGGTTTGGAGGGAAACCTGAAGGTGGCAATGTTTTCATGTTACCGCTGACACTTGTCCTTTCTGGAAGCTAGTAAAGGTTAGAGATTTGGAATGTGCTGTTGTCGAATCTGGATCAGTTGCAATGGTGAAGCTTGATTATATCACACACTGTAGCCACTAGGTATCAATGATGGAGAGAATGTTGTAGGTGTTAGGCTTAGCCTCTTTTACCACATCCTTTTTCCCAGTGCTTTTCGTAAACCGCCAACACTGTGACTTTATGTGTCCCAACTTATTGCAGTGAAAACACCTGAGGCCTCTCATCTCTTTTCCACCCTCTTGGGTTTCTTTTTTCACATGTGGTAAACTTATCTAAGTGTGACCTACGTTTTATTTCTCGTTGAAGGATCTCCCTCATTCCCAACTTCTATCTGTCACAGAATGAAGTTGCTGTTCGAATTTCGTTTTTAATTTATGCACGAATGAATATTCATCTGCCAATTCTCCAGCTCTTCTCGCTGTTTTAACTTTCTGATCCTCAACACAAGTTCTTATCATTTCTGGAAGTGAGCTTTTAAGTCCCTCCAGAAAGATAATTTCTCTAAAGTCCTCACATGCCTTTTCTATGTTTAATGCTGTCATCCATCTATTGAAATTTCTATGCTTAATTCCTTGAAACTTGATGTAAGTCTGACCTGATTCCTTTCTTACATTGCCGAACCATTGTCTATATGCGTCTGGTACCAATTTGAAGCACTCAAAATAGCCTGTTTTACTTCTTCACAAACCTCCTCCGACAATGCTGTAAACATCTCACAAACCTCACCTACCAACTTGGTCTGAGTTAACATTACCTGCGCAGCCTCTGATCAATTCATCTGTTTAGCCAATATCTCAAAGCAAATGTAAAAGGCTTCTATATCTTACCCGTCAAATTTAGATAATGTTTTGACGTATTTAGCCAGCCTTTGGCCACAATGTCTTTGTTCATCATCAATATCCTCCTCATTAAACCTACCTTCTACCTTAATTTCCATCCTTTTAAATTGACTTTTCTGTCTAATGGTTAACTTCCAAAGTTCAAACTTTCTCTTTTTGTTTTGTTAGGGCAATTCTTACCTTTTCTTTTTGTTCTGCCAGAGTGATCATTTCCTTTTCTCTTTCATGTTCAAGGTGCTTTATCTTTTCCAACTCAAATGCTCTTTCCCGTCACTTTTTTTTGTCCTTTAACTCTAACCTTTTAAATTCACTTGCTCATTCCAATTGTCTCATTAATTAATTTTTCCAACCCCAGTGCACTTGATAGTTTCTCTGATATACCTAAATGTCTGGCTAACTCAGTTACAATTTCAGCTTTCTTATGGCCCCTACTTGAACCCAATTTTAGCCCGTCGACCCCAGAAACTCTTTAGCAATGTTAAGAGTCATTTATCACTTTTGATTTAACAAACAGCAAGTAGCCAAAATTAAACAGATTTTCCACTTTTCACTTAAGTTTAATTTAAAGATTGAGAACATGAGTCCCCAAGTTAGTTTACATCTGCTGGGACCTTTTGTAACCTAAATCTGTTCAAATCCATTCAGATCCATTGAAATCAATTTAGACCCATCTGAATTCTGGACACAACCCTACAATCTATTATAAAGTGAAGGTTGGCCTCCTTCTGAGAACTAAAACTGAAACACCCAAACAGGAGCACTTCATCCCATGATCTGTAAAAGGAGTGTGTAAAGTGGTGTAACCTGCCTTTCTGAAACAATGTGTGTTTAAATTTTTAAAAATCCCTGAAACTCACTTTACAATCAACAAGTAACAATTTATTTATCTAACTCCAACAGTGAACTCATTAACTAAGCTGTTCACAAACTGAATAAACCTCTTGTAACTATTAACTATTCCCAAATAAAACCAGATTCTAATGGCATGCTGTCCCAATAAAGACAAGTCTTACTTATACAAAATTTAAAAAAAAAACATAGAATTTAGTCTCTCAAAATTACAGCCAGGAATGTCTTCCGGAATGTTCTATGACTTCTCTGTAAAATATTCTGTAAGAAACACCTTCTTGGTCAATTCCTCTGTCAGGAACATTAACTAGTTGTGCCGTGGGTACATTTGTTCTTTAGATGGTGCTTTCTCTAAGACTTAGAGAAAACTGTGAGTGCCAGCAAGTCTGTCTTCAGATCTGAGAGCTGTTAACTTTGGCTGATGGCAGTTAGTTATCCTGTCTTTGTCCAACTGCCCTCTTCTTTTATACCCTTGATGACCTATCAATTTCTTGCACGAAGATCAATCCTATTGTGTCAACATCTGGTTCAAAATGATTGGCTAAATTTAAAAAAAAACTTGTTGTTAGGGGTAAAAACTGCTGGTTAACCTGCTAACTGCACAGCCTTTTGATACAAATGTTTCAATTTGGATGCTCCCTGTGTCCTTGCAATCTTTCAAGCTGCTTACAGACATCCTTCTTAAGGGGCTAAGCATAGAAAAAGCGCATAATCTTTTAAAGGGGCCACAGAATGCTTTCATCTCCTAGCATTTTACAAACACCAAATTCTAGCTTCCTGCATCTCAACCCACAGATAGTCTCCCCATATTTGCAGCCGCTTACATGTAAGTTATTGTCTTCAAGCTGGGAATGGACACACCATTCAAGATGTGTGCAACTCAACCAAAATTTAATAAAGTTACGTTTGAAAGAAAATGAAAGCTTTGTTAAAAATGTATCACTTGTTTGCATAAAATTCATTTTTACAACTGTTCTACTTTGAAGACATTTTAGTTTAAAAGTAGGAAACAGTTTTGATACAATTTTTTTGTTACTGTCTCCGAGCTGATAAAAGCTGGTAACCGAGCAAAAACTGAAACAGAAGACGCAGCAGACAGCAGGATGATCCTAGAGTTAAATTTGTCAAACAAATACAGAATGCCCTTGACCAGTTGTATTGGCTGAGACTGGTTTCCATTATGAAAGAAATATTGTTCATAATCAACAAATACTATTCAAATGATTGAACAGCAGATAAAGCCCTGTCAAATGCCTGTTACTTCAATGTCATTAATATAAAAATATTAATATGTTGATGTATATTTAATACATACTATATTTTAACACCATTTTAAAGAAAGGAAATGATCTTCAGATCAAAGACACGCATATATAATAAAAATAATAATTGCACAGAAGAGTATTATTTCATTTTATTTTGCATCGTGGAAAAGCGTGGTGCAGTAATTGGAAGGTGTTGTTCAGATTGTCTGTTTGCTTTCATCTCCTGAAAAGATTAATGGCTATCCTTGAGACACCAGCTGCTTTCTATTTATCAAAAGAAGCTGGAGGCCAGAGTTCCAGTAGGACTGAGTGTCAACTAGTGCTCAAATTCAGTTGTATCCCTAGAAACATATAAAGGAAAGATCAAACTTTAAGATCACTCCAACTGTGTTCCTTTCAACTCCATGTGAAAATGACCTTTGCATTTTTTTTACAGTAACCACAATTTTGACCATGTTTATCTCCCTGGTGCAAACTTCAATGTAATCTTCAAAAAAAGATGCTTCCAGCATAGACTAAAGCTATTTTATGTTAGCCTTTTGTATAGTTCACTCAACAAAAAAAACATCTCTACAGAGCTCTATGAATGTATTACATACAGACATATTTCAATATTATTGTGATCCAACTTTCTGTTTTCCTAACTTTATTTCTCCAATGTCCTCAGTGCAGCTCCGATTTGCTGCCAATTTCTATAATCATAAGAGATCTGCTGTAAACAAAATTAAATATTTGCCTTCATTCTCACAGTTCAATCTTCCTCACAGAATAATCTTGCAATAGAGGGAAAAAAAAGTCACTCATGCTAAAGCCAAGTGGTATTGCTCAGCTGGCACTTTAGTTCAATAAAGATAGTTGTATCTGATTGAGTTGAGAGTCTGTTAGCTAAATTATAACATTTTATGGCCAGAAAAAACATGTTCCAGCTCCATCTGAAAAGCAGAAAAAATACATTGCCATCATACAACGTACTCTTTTTTCCATCATCATTAATACTGGAAGGGATCTTCTACTCCATAATAAATAGCATTTTTGTATTTTTTTTAATATTTCAGATTTCCAGCATTTGCAGCTCTTTGCTTCTTTTTGAACCTTTTTAAATTGTTATAATTAGTAGTATTAAACTTATGATGACTGTAGAATAGGAAGCTGATATATTGATTAGAAAGGCATACATTTATATTGCATCTTTATCCACCTTCTAATACTTCAAAGCATGTTTGAGTTAATGACATATATTTGAAGTGAACTCACTGTTCTAAAGTAAGAAATGTGCAATCAAATTGCAATCAGGCATGACCCACAAACAATATTAATTTTCACATAAACTTTAGCGATGGCAATGGTTGGGTAATAATATTGATCAACAAAAAAGGAGAACTCCATGCTTGTTATCAAGATAGGACAATGGGACTTTTAATGCATAGGTATTATGGAAAAAAATGCCTTTGGTTAACATCTCATCTTCAAGATTCACTGTGCCACTCACCTTAGTATTGTACTGAAATCTTAGCATAGGTTTTGTGTTCAACATTCTGGAAGTGGGACTAAAACCCACAAATTTGTGACACAGCTAATAAGTTCAATGAGGAAGATCTGAGAAATAAATCAGAATCTTAATTATTGTGAGAAAATTTCTTCTTACATTATTTGCTTTAAAACTGTGGATTACTTTAACTTCTGTGAGTTCAAAATAAATATATCAGTTACTCCCCACCTCAACATGGTTTGATCAATATTCTGTCAAAGCTGAACTTTTAATCAATTACCAATAAGATTTAAACATACCCTTAAAACAAAGAATGTCTTTGTTTAGTCTTGATTTTGATCGATTGGTCTAACCATGAGCAGATTCAATCCCAATACATGGCACTGTGACTTCAGTAAGAAACAGTTCCAAATTATGGCAGAGATAATGGGAACTGCAGATGCTGGAGAATTCCAAGATAATAAAATGTGAGGCTGGATGAACACAGCAGGCCAAGCAGCATCTCAGGAGCCTCTGATGAAGGGTCTAGGCCCGAAACGTCAGCTTTTGTGCTCCTGAGATGCTGCTTGGCCTGCTGTGTTCATCCAGCCTCACATTTTATTATCTCCAAATTATGGCATACAGCTCAGGTTACAGAATTGACCAGATCAAGTGATTCGTCTTCATCTTTATCTTTTACTTCTCTTTCATGTTCCATTCTCTAACAAATGCATTTCCTGATTGTATTGTTTTTTTTAAAAGTACAAACAAATGTCTGTGCGTGCTGGAGGTCTGGAACAAAAATTTCTGGAGAAACTCAGCAGGTCTGGCAGCATCTGTGAGGAGAGAAACTAGCGAGTTTTGAGAAGATTTGTAGCTCAGGTTGAGGTTCTGGATGTGAGTTTGCTCGCTGAGCTGGAAGGTTAGTTTTCAGACGTTTCGTCACCATTCTAGGTAACATCATCAGTGAGCCTCCGACAAAGCGCTGGTGTTATGTCCCGCTTTCTATTTATCTGGTTAGGTTTCCTTGGGTTGGTGATGTCATTTCCTGTTCTTTTTCTCAGGAGGTAGTAGATTGGCTCCAAATCAGTGTGTTTGTTGATGGAGTTCCGGTTGAAATGCCATGCTTCTAGGAATTCTCGTGCATGTCTCTGTTTGGCTTGGCCTAGGATGGATGTGTTGTCCCAATCAAAATGGTGTCCTTCCTCATCTGTATGTAAGGATACGAGTGATAGTGGGTCATGTCGTTTTGTGGTTAGTTGATGTTCATGTATCCTGGTGGCTAGCTTTCTGCCAGTTTGTCCAATGTAGTGTTTGTCACAGTTCTTGCAAGGTATTTTGTAGATGACGTTTGTTTTGCTTGTTGTCTGTATAGGGTCTTTTAAGTTCATTAGCTGCTGTTTTAGTGTGTTGGTGGGTTTGTGGGCTACCCTGATGCCAAGAGGTCCGAGTAGTCTGGCAGTCATTTCGGAAATGTCTTTGATGTAGGGGAGAGTGGTTATGGTTTCTGGGCCCGTTTTGTCTGTTTGTTTGGGTTTATTGCTGAGGAATCGGCGGACTGTGTTCATTGGGTACCCATTCTTTTTGAATACGTTGTATAGGTGATTTTCCTCTGCTGTGCGTAGTTCCTCTGTGCTGCAGTGTGTGGTGGCTCGTTGGAATAATGTTCTAATGCAGCTTCGTTTGTGGGTGTTGGGATGGTTGCTCCTGTAGTTCAGTATTTGGTCCGTATGTGTTGTTTTCCTGTAGACGCTGGTTTGAAGTTCCCCATTGACTGTTCGCTCTGCTGTGACATCTAGGAATGGCAGCTTGTTGTTGTTTTCCTCCTCTTTTGTGAATGTTATGCCAGTAAAGGGTGTTATTGATGGTCTTGAAGGTTTCCTCTAATTTGTTTTTAGTGATGACAAAGGTGTCATCCACATAGCGGACCCAAAGTTTGGGTTGGATGATTGGCAGAGCTGTTTGTTCGAGTCTCTGCATTACTGCCTCTGCTAAGAACCCTGATATCGGAGATCCCATGGGTGTACCGTTGGTTTGTCTGTAGGTTTTGTTATTGAAAGTGAAGTGGGTGGTGAGGCATAGGTCCACTAGCTTGGTGATGTTGTCCTTGCTGATGAGGTTGGTGGTGTCTGGTGTATGTGTCTTCGGTTCTTCTAATAGTGTAGTCAGTGTTTCTTTGGCCAGGTTGATGTTGATGGATGTGAACAGGGCTGTTACGTCAAAGGAGACCATTATTTCATCCTCTTCTATCTTGGTGTCTTTGATGGTGCTCAGGAATTCTTGGGTGCAGCGAATGGAGCACCAACACACTAAAACAGCAGTTAATGAACTTAAAAGACCCTATACAGACAACAAGCAAAACAAACGTCATCTACAAAATACCTTGCAAGAACTGTGACAAACACTACATTGGACAAACTGGCAGAAAACTAGCCACCAGGATACATAAACATCAACTAGCCACAAAACGACATGACCCACTATCACTC
Organism: Stegostoma tigrinum; assembly: GCF_030684315.1. Taxonomy (NCBI): domain Eukaryota; kingdom Metazoa; phylum Chordata; class Chondrichthyes; order Orectolobiformes; family Stegostomatidae; genus Stegostoma; species Stegostoma tigrinum. The sequence continues at coordinate 47,311,314 of NC_081370.1, forward strand.
ATATCCTTACATACAGATGAGGAAGGACACCATTTTGATTGGGACAACACATCCATCCTAGGCCAAGCCAAACAGAGACATGCACGAGAATTCCTAGAAGCATGGCATTTCAACCGGAACTCCATCAACAAACACACTGATTTGGAGCCAATCTACTACCTCCTGAGAAAAAGAACAGGAAATGACATCACCAACACAGGAAATGACATCACCAACCCAAGGAAACCTAACCAGATAAATAGAAAGCGGGACATAACACCAGCGCTTCGTCGGAGGCTCACTGATGATGTTACCTAGAATGGCGACGAAACGTCTGAAAACTAACCTTCCAGCTCAGCGAGCAAACACACATCCAAGAGAGAAACTGTTAACAATTTGAGTTCATTGACTTCAATGAAAGGTTATTCAGCTGGAGAGGTCAACATTTTCTCCTCTCTCCATTATTGCTGCCAAGCATATTGGGTTTCTCCAGCACTTTCTGTTTTCATTTCTGTTCATTTTTTAGTATTGTTTCCCTATTGTGTGTTCAATACACTCTCATGGCAGATTCTTTTGCTTTGTGCTTTGTTTTTGATTTGTCTATAAATAGTGTTCATTGTCCTGATCAGAATGTTGTTCTTCCTCTATTTCAAGGGTTTCTCTTCTGTAAACATAAATCGCTTATAGATTTCTGAATGTAATTATCTTTTCAATGTTTTGCAGGCTCTTTCATTTAACCTTTTATCCAACAAAGATAAATAGTGCAATATAATCTCTACTCCTTTTATTGCCAATGCCGAAGTGTAACAAAAATCTCACACTCCAAATCTTGTTACAAAATGAAAAATGCATTCAGAAGAGAGGTACAGATAATCTTGAACTTCCACAAGTGAAGCAGTAAAAGTGAACAGAGTGAAACATTGGAATTCAGAAGAATAAGAGAAGTGCTCATTGAAACATAGGATTTTTAGGGGCCTTGACAGAGATGATGTAGAGAGAACCAAAAGAACTGCGGATGCTGTGTGTCAGGAACTAAAACAGGGGTTGCTGGAAAAGCTGAGCAGGTCTGGCAACATCTGTGAAGAAAAATAGTCAAGAGTTAACGTTTTGGGTCTGGTGATCCTTCCTCAGAACTGATGCTGGAAGGGAAAACATCAGTTTATGTGCAGAAAATAGGGGAGGGGGATGGGGTGGTTATCAAACGATAGGTTAGAGAAAAAAGAAAGAGAAGAATAGTTGGACAGACAAAGCGTTGATAATGATCAGGCTAGGAGGGTGAATAGCTGATAATGGGAACTATTAGGGACAAACAACAGCAGGTGTGTAATGGCAGGCTCTGTGGTAATAAGGCCTGGTGCATGCAGTAGGGGGCTGAGACATCGGAGAGTTTAGGCCCTAAAATAATTAACCTCGATGTTGAGTCCAGAGGGCTGAATGGTTCCCAAGCAAAAAAATGAGATGTTGTTCATCCAGCTTGCGTTGAGCTTAGCTGGACCACAGCAGCAAGCCAGACACAGAGATCTTGACCAGGGAACAGGATGGTGTGTTAAAGTGGCAGGCAACAGGTAGTTCAGGGATAACATAGTCTGGAGCTGGCGGAACATAGCGAGCCAGGCGGTATCGGAGGAGCAGGAAAGCTGATGTTTTGGATCGGGCCCCTTCTTCAGAAAATGGGTAGGGGATAGAGAGCTCAGAAGTAAGAACTAATTAGATGAGAGAAAATGAAGCCAAATGGAAGAATGTGGAATGAAAGTTTCAGATGCATCAAGTCGGAGCCAGGCACATGAGGAATACCGTCATATACCTAGTTGAGGTTTTGAAATTTCTTCATCATTTTGTGTAAAAATGCCCTCCAGAAAGAAAACAAAGCATATACAGCAGCTTTCAAAATGAAAGTTATTGAAGTTGCAGAGAAGAAAAATAACTCTGTCGCAACAAGACAATTTTGTGTTTCGGAGAAACTAGCAGACTGGAGGAAGATACAAAACTAATTTCAGACAATGCTAAAACAAAAGTGTGCCAGCAGAGGTAAACCTGGCAGGTGGCCACAGTTGGAGAAAAAATTTGCTGAGTGGGTAGTTGGAAATTGTCAGAATGGAAAATGTGTCAGTCATGAAGCTGTTGGAGTCCATGCACAAAACGAATCAAAGCAAGTCGGAATTTTGGATTTTAAGGCTAGCGCTGGATGGTGTACAAGGTTTCTGAGAAGGCAAGTCTTAGCACTTTGGCAGAGAACTATGAATGCACAATATCTACCTGCTAAGTTCGAAGATAAGATATTACAGTTTCACTAGTTTGTAACCAGAAATCAGCGGGTAAAAGAGAATTTGGGCAGGCTGCGTCAGGTCAAGGAGGTGGGGATGAGAGGAAGGGTTGGTCATGGAAAGAGGCCACGGGTGGGGAAATTTTGAAAATCTACCATGCATCTGCCCCATTCATCCCACTGACCAATCCCCCCCACCCCCTACCCACATTCACCTATCACCATCCTACCTACCTTCCCCAGCTCCACCCCTCCCCTCTCTATTTATTTCCCAAACCCCTTCCCCGTCCCATTTCTGAAGAAGAGTCCCGATGCAAAGCGACAACTTTCCTGCTCCTCTGATGCTGCTTGGCCTGTTGGGTTCCTCTAGCTCCACACTGTGTTATCTCGAACTTTAAACATCTTCTGCTGCTGCTCCCAGAAAGTTCTCTTTATTGATGACCTCCAAGGCTCAGTGTCACTATCTCACTGAGAGAACGCAGGACCCTATCAGGCCCAACAGAGTTACTGTCGCTGTCTTTGCCTTGCCCAGCTGCTCTAGCTCAATTGTGATAAGTGCATCACCTCAAGCCTGTCCAGCTACCCTTCCTGAACAAAAATAAAGTTGCTGGAAAAGCTCAGCCGGTCTGGCAGCATTCATGAAGGAAAAAGCAGAGTTAACAGGGAAGGGTCACTGGACCTATGATATTAACTCTGTTTTTGCTGCCAGACCGGCTGAGCTTTTCCAGCGACTTTGTTTTGGTTCCTGATTTACAGCATCCACAGTTCTTTTGGTTTTTATTCAGCTACGTTTCCTCACAGCCCCTTGAGCTGTGTGTATTTTTACTCATGTGATGATGGATTTCAGTCATGTGATGATGGATCTTCAAAATGAGTGATGTCCTCCTTCAGCCTCATCTCTTGACAGAAGCTTTTCTGGGTCTTGAGAGATGGGAGACTTGAATTAGAACTGACAACATTTGTGAATTTAGATTTAGGTTTTATTGTCATGTGTACTCAAGTATGGGGTTTAAGAGTACAGTGAACAGTGTACAATGTCAATGCACATGGCACCATCTTCGGTACAAATTACTTAGCTACAAAATCTTAAAGAAGAAAAAGAAAGAAATAAGGTACACAGCACAGCACTACAGTCTTCTTCATGTAAAAGTCGGAAAATAAAGAAATAAAGTTAAAAACTATAACATTACAGTCCTTCCTTTAGCCATGAGCCTACAGAATTTCCCCAAGAGAACTCCCTTTCCATGACAACAACAACAACAAAAACAGAAGTTGCTGGAGACGCTCATCAGGTCTGGCAGCATCTGTGAAGGGAATAAACAGAATGGCGGGGCGTGGGTGTTGCTCCAAATCATCATTGTGCAGATCATCATCCTGTCATATTTAATTCTTTCACAAGGCAGCCGGGGACCCAACTCATTTTTCCACTGGGCCAGGCATGTCAGGACCTAACACATATCCCAACGTTTCCTCCTCTGGAGCTGTCAACTTGGCTGTGGCTTGAGGCCTACTCCTGGTTCTCTACTTCCCCCTGGTGTTCTGTGCTCTCTTCACTGAGACTTAAAAGGCTGCACTGTGGAATGGAGGCACAGCTAAGTAGGGAGCCACTGTGAAAGATGGCGAGAGAAGATAAGGATGTGGGCCAATGATAACCGGTGGGATAGGGAGGAGGTGCTTTGGCAGAAAGTTATGCACGCTCTTGTAAGGCATGTTGATATGAGGGGTGATGCGCAGCCTGAAAGGTGTTAACCTAAAATTTGCTGGCGTCAGCCAAAATGAAGTTATGTGAAATTAAGTTGAATGAAATGAAGAGGAAACATCTGAAGCCTGGCGATGACCTAACGATTGGAAAGATCACTGTTATTCTACAGTGTTTCTGTAATTCACTGAAGGAATGCGGCTGAGTTTGGACTGAGTATTGTAACTCAGCAGTAAGGACTGATCTAACACAATAACTCTGGATAAGCTGAAGTTTTGATTAAAGCAGGCATGGTAAATCAGATGTGATGACGGGGAGAATTTATGTGAGAAATCTGAGATTGTCATGAAAAATGCCGTGTAAATATCTTGCAGTTGATTGGATGACTTGAAAGTGGTGAATAGTGAGCATAAACTCAAAGATTATTGAAGGTAGGAGGTAAGTGTCTTTCCAAGTATACACAAGCAAGTCTAAGTGAATTTATTGATCAAACTGACAGGGAATACATTACATGATTGTAATTTTGGTCAAAGGTCAAACTGACCATTTGCTGGAGAATGAATAATGACAAAAGTCTGAATACTTGGCTTCTTTTCATGCAAAGAGATTAAAGCAGGTTGCCTGACAGCAAAAATTTAGTTAGCTCAGGATGGTTGATTGATCAATGACTAGATGTTGAGATGGAGCAGGACAATCGCCTTTTATTCTGCTGTTTGGAGAAGTCCATATAAAAGAGCTCTCTTGTGATTGTACTTTCTTCAGCCATTCATGGGATAAGGGTCATGCTGGCCAGGCAGCATTTATTACTGATCCCTAATTGCTCAGTGGGCAGTTCAGAGTCAACAACAGTGCTGTGGGTCTGGAGTCACATGGAAGCCAGGCCAGGTAAAGATGGCAGTTTATAGAACATAGAACATAGAACACTACAGCAATACCTGCCTTGAGGACACTTACAGGCAGTGACTTTCAGATTCCAACCACTCGCTGGCTGAAAACATTTTTCCACAAATTTACTCAAACCCTCCTATCTCTTACATTAAATCTATGGCCCCTGGTAATCAAACCTCCTGTCAAGGGGAAACATTTGTTTGAGGCTATCCTACAAATATTACTTGTTATTTTGCACATTTCCTCTCATCTGAGAAAAAAAACAACTACAGTCCGTTTGAGATAACAAAATGTGAGGCTGGATGAACACAGCAGGCCCATCAGCAGCTCAGGAGCACAAAAGCTGACGTTTCGGGCCTAGACCCTTCATCAGAGAGGGGGATGGGGAGAGAGTTCTGAAATAAATAGGGAGAGAGGGGGAGGTGGACTGAAGATGGATAGAGGAGAAGATAGATGGAGAGGAGAGTATAGGTGGGGAGGTAGGGAGGGGATATGTCAGTCCAGGGAAGACGGACAGGTCAAGGAGGTGGGATGAGGTTAGTAGGTAGGAAATGGAGGTGTGGCTTGGGGTGGGAGGCAGTGATGGGTGAGAGGAAGAACAGGTTAGGGAGGCAGAGACAGGCTGGGCTGGTTTCGGGATGCAGTGGGGGGAGGGGACGAGCTGGGCTGGTTTTGTGATGCAGTGGGGGGAGGGGACGAGCTGAGCTGGTTTTGGGATGCAGTGGGGGAAGGGGAGATTTTGAAGCTTGTGAAGTCCACATTGATACCACTGGGCTGCAGGGTTCCAAGCGGAATATGAGTTGCTGTTCCTGCAACCTTCGGGTGGCATCATCGTGGCACTGCAGGAGGCCCATGATGGACATGTCGTCTGGGGAATGGGAGGGGGAGTTAAAATGGCTCGCGGCTGGGAGGGGCAGTTGTTTATTGCGAACCGAGCGGAGGTGTTCTGCAAAGCGGTCCCCAAGCCTCCGCTTGGTTTCCCCAGTGTAGAGGAAGCCACACCAGGTACAATGGATACAGTACACCACATTGGCAGATGTGCAGGTGAACATCTGCTTAATATGAAAAGTCATCTTGGGGCCTGGGATGGGAGTAAGGGAGGAGGTGTGGGGGCAAGTGTAGCACTTCCTGCGGTTGCAGGGAAAGGTGCCGGGTGTGCTGGGGTTGGAGGGGAGTGTGGAGCGGACAAGGGAGTCGCGGAGAGAGTGGTCTCTCTGGAAGGCAGACAAGGGTGGGGATGGAAAAATGTCTTGGGTGGTGGGGTCGGGTTGTAGATGGCGGAAGTGTCGGAGGATGATGCGTTGAATCCGGAGGTCGGTGGGGTGGTATGTGATAATGAGGGGGATGTTTGATCTCTCTTCATAACTCTGTGATAGGTGTAGGACAGATGTCATAAGTAGGTTCTTTACTTTGAGAGTAGTAAGGGCATGGAATGCCCTGCCTACAACAGGAGCAGACTTCCCCAAGTTTAAAGGCATTTAAATGGTCATTGGATAAACATAAGGATAATAAGGGAATAGTGTAGGTTGGATGGACTTCAGTTTGGTTTCACAGGTTGGCACAACATTGAGGGCTGAAGGGCCTGTACTGCACTGTTTCCTTCCCTAAAGAATGTTGGTGAACCAGTTGGGTTTTTCCTGACAATTGATTCATTGACATCATTAGACTGTTAATCCCAGAGTTTTATTGAACTCAAATTCCACCATCTGCCATAGTGGGATTTGAACCTGGGACCCCAGAACATTACCTGGATTAATAATCCAGGGATAATACTGTTAGATCATTGCCTCCCCGAGTTTCTTGCAGTTTTCTTGTAGAGTACTATGCTTTATTAAAGAACATTGGTTCTATTCTGCTATCAGAACTTTCCTGGGTTAATGATATCCAGAAGAAACCTGACGGACCAGGGAGATTGAGAATAAAAGCTGAAGAAGAAAGGCATCCTGGTGCTGAGCTCTTTGGTCACCTCAAGCTTACTGCTTGATTTGTGAGACTGCCTTCTTTCTCTTGACCGTTGGGAAGAGATTTCCCTAAATCCTGCAGATTGGTCCTAAGGGATGTGTTGTTGATGTTGATGCTGTCTAGCCAAGCTGCAACTCCATTTGTGCAGCTTTCAGTCACAATGTTTCATTTTTGTAACTTGTGAAGTCCCTTTAAATAATGGAGCTGGAACAGACTGAACTGGGCCATCATGATATCTGTCATTCGTGCAAATGCAGTGGCTGGGCTAAAAATCTATGGATGAATGGAGTGCTGAAAGATTCAAGCTTTTGACATGTTGACAGCATCCCCTGTATTTAGTGGGCCTGAAATTTAAAATTCAGGCCACAGACTATTTTGTTTTACCCTCAGCTATAAAGCTAGTCCATTTTCCTTTATAATTTTCACTTTTAATTGTGATGACTCTCAACATTTTTAATATTACTTAATCTGTTTATGAGTTATTCAATGTAGTTCTGTGTTATATTACACATGGTTACAGTTAAAAGAAAACAAACTTCAGAGAGACAGATGTGCATTTGTGATTGAATTCAAGATTAACTGCGTTCAACTTTATAACCAAGAGATATAGTTTTATTAATCATTTTACAACCTTATGAAAATTATGCATAAAGTAAAAATCTAATCATCGTTACATTCTTAGCCCAATATGGCCCAAGATTTTGGTGCTTTGTGGACATATCAGCAAGGTTATTAATAATTTATTTGGCCAAGGATTTTATGTGAAGTAAAGGAGAGGTAAGACTTTTGAGACATCCTACTTAAATCTACACAAATTAAGAGTGATCCAGAGGCAGTACTTTGAATTGAGCTATGTTCATGTGCAGTTATCTTATTAGAATTAAGTTTATTATTGTATAGTTACAAAGATAGGTGGCACAGTGAAAAGTGTACAATGTTGCCAGCATGTAGTGCTTCATTGGGTACAAGGTACCTAGGTTCAAACTTTAAGCACAAAACATAGAGAAAATAAAGAAAAAACAGTTACAGTACGTTACAGGTATACTTAATATGAGTACAAGTCAGGAAAAATAAGAAATAAAGCTAAAAAGATACACATTACAGTCTTTCTATTAGGTCTTCCATGCGGTTTGATTGGGCTCCACCAGTTCCCAACCAGTAGCCACCATCGCTCCAGTCCCACTGGCTGCGGTCCTCACTGGCCACTTCCTATTATAGTGTTGAATATGATAGGATAGGTAAAGTACACAAATAATTGAGAGAAATTGACCAAATTATATTAAGAAATGAGCTATTTGCTTTAATCAGACTAAAAGGTAAGCAGAAAGATCTAAATTAGACGTAAAATGTATACATGAAAATATAGGAAATCAGGTAAATGAGATTGATGATAATGGAGATCTGATTCAAAAGGGCAGGAATGAATTTGGATACTCTTGGATCAAGATGATGTTCAAGGAAGTTGGGGAAGGAGAGAAAGGAAGAAAGGTGTTACGAAGGAAGAGAGGTGTTACAAAGGAAGAGAGGTGTTATGAAGGAAGAGAGGTGTTACGAAGGAAGAGAGGTATTATGACTAGCTGAGGGGAGATTAAATGCCTTTCATATCTATTCCTCCTCCTCTGGATGTGACTGATGTGTTCTAAAGTTCGATAAAATAGTCTTGCCAATTATTATATGTATTTACCTGTTTGCATACTGGTAGAGAAGACAGGCTTTTATTGATTTTTTTTCATCTTCAGAAGTTGAGTTTATACTTTTGAAATCGATTTGAGTAAAAATACTATACTTATTATAAGTCCTGAAATGCAACATATGTACTCTGAGTTCATGGACACAATTACAGATTAAAAGTAAATGTAGGCGAGTTTGGCCAAATGCTAAATGATGAAAAATGAAAGTCACTCAGCTCACACTTTATGACAGGCAGTCTGATACATCTAGAAATCACACTCATTAGATTCTCACCTGTGATGAGGTTTCAAGATGTGGCTAGAATATTGTTTTTTTTAAAGATATTGCTGTAGAAATTCAAAGGTTTTTCCTGTATAATTTTCTGTCCGCCTGCAGGGATGTTGACACAGTTCAATACTCAGCAGAGAAAGGCTACAGTTAGACTGAAACAATGTGCCAGGTCTTTCTATTCTTTACAGGGAAGGTGGCTGCTGACAGGTGTCTGGCTCTCAAACTGCAAAGTCATGAACCCAAATTAGATACCCTGATATTGCTGTGTAAGTGTGCTCAGACCCTGGATCAACCTTGTAATGATGCCACAGAGTGGTCCTGTTAGGCGTAAGGAACACAGCGTGGGAGGAGTTGATTAGATTGAAGAGAGAAGTTCATGTAGATGTTACATTTTCAATGTTATAATTGTGCATTTAAACTTGCTGTACCTAAGAATACTATGTCTAGCTGCATTTAATGAGCAATAAATAGAATTCTAACGGTACCCAAACCTGAAGTCAGCACTTGACCTTTCCTTCTTGATAATTCACAGGTGTTGGCATTAAATTACAAAAAAATCATCTCATCAAGCTATTGGGCTCTTCTCTCCTTACCCTCCCAATAATAGGGTCTCAGCATTTTCTTTCTTAACAAGGCAAGTTTGCATTTTCCTATAATGTTGATGCCAGTGAATACTGCTTACTTTGTGTCCAATAAACATTGAATCACCATCACATGTTTTCATTGATCTTGGATTAATTTCTGATACTGGTAAATGTAAAAGTCCCAGTTTCAGCTTTATAAACCTTAAGACTTCCATAGACTAGTCAAGATTAAAATTACAAAAAGGTCTGGCAGACACTATGGTGTTCATAATGTCAACAAAAATGTTGGGAAATCTCAATTTGTCCAACTGCATCTTCAGAGAGAGAAAAAAAACACAACTTTTGCATCTGTTATCATGCTTCCTCACAACACACTGGTCCTTTCTTTGAGTTCTTCCTTGGGCACAAACTTTAGGGTTTTAATTTACAAATGGACTGAAATAATAAGATTGACAAAGGTATCTTGGATAAGAGAGTTCATAGAATGTTTTTCGGACAGCTTCTTAAAACAGCCCATTCTGCCTCCAACCAGACAGCGGGCTATACTTTTTCTGAAGAAGGGACTCAACCCGAAATGTTAGCTTTCCTGCTCCTCTGATGCTGCTTGGCGAGCTGTGTTCATCTAGCTCTACACCATGTTACCTCAGCTGGCTATACTATCACATGTACAATGAGATCAGAGTAATTAATGATTGCACAATGAAGGTACTGTGATCATAATAGCAGTGATCACATTGTGATTGAATTTTACATTCCATCATGTCAATTAACAGGGAGAAAATAAACTATGAGGCCAAACTAGCAAGGAACATAAAAATGAACTGTGTTTCTTTAATATTTCAATAAGAAAAGAGAGGCCAAAGCAAACATAGAATCTTTACATAACAGGCTGCAGAAATAATAATGGGAACTAGGAAAATGGCAGAAGTAGTGAATGAATTATTTGCATCAGACTGCATGGTAGATAATATTAATAGCATTCTATAAATACTAAATAATCAAGGAACCTAAGGGGGAGATGAAATAACTGCAGTAACTGTAACTACAGAAAAAAAAGTGAAAGAAAACTAATTAGGCTGAAAACTATTATGATCCCTGGACAAGATGGGCTGCACCCTAGGTTTTTAAAATAAGTCACCACCAGTGTATCCAAAATCTCTGTAGCTTCTACAAATACATAAAGTGAAAAAGAGTGGCTAAGGTAAACATTGGTCATTTAGAAGATGAGATGGAGTATTTTAATAACGGAAAGTGAGGAAAAACCAAGGCATTGGACAGGCATTTTTTTGTCGGTCTTCATAGTGGAGGACACAAATAACATGCCAGGAATTGATGACAAGGAGTCTAAGGTAGTTGAGGGCCTAGAAACGATCGTTATCATAAAAGAGGTAGTGTGAGCAAGCTAATGGAGCTAAAGTTTAGACAAGTCTCCTGGCCCTGATGGAATGTATCCCAGGGAAATAAAAGAGATAACAAGAGCAATAGCAAACGTGCTTGTAGTAATTTTCCAAAATTCGCTGATCTCTGGGGAACTTCCAGCAGATTGGAAAACAGCAAATGTGACACCATTGTTTAAAAAAAGGAGGTAGACAAAAGATGGGGAATTATAGGCCATTAGCTTAACATCTAGAGTGGGGAAAATATTTGAATCTATTATCAAGGAAGAAATAGCAAGACATCTAAATAGATATTGTCCCATTGGGCGGACAAAACATGGGTTCATGAAGGGCAGGTCATGCTTAACAAACTTACTGGAATTCTATGAATACATTATGAGCGTGGTGGACAATGGGGATCCAATAAATGTGGTGTATCTAGATTTCCGATAGACATTCGACAAGGTGCCACATGTAAGACTGCTGCATAAGTTAAAAGTGCGCAGTGTTACCGGCAATATACTAGCCTGAATAGAGGATTGGTTAACTAATGGGAAGCAAAGAATGGGTATAAATGAGTGTTCTTCTGGTTGGCAATCATTGATTAGTGGTGTGCCTCAGGGATCAGAGCTGGGACCACAATTGTTTACAACTTACAGAGATGATTTGGAGTTGGGAACCATGTGTAGTGTGTCAAAATTTGTGGAGGACAGTAAGATGAGTGCCAGAGCAAAGTGTGAAGAGGACTCTGAAACCTTGCAGAGGGATATAGATAGTTTAAGTGAGTGGGCAAAGGTATAGCAGATGGACTGTGTAGTGTAGTGTAGTGTAGTTAAAGGTGAATTCATCCATTTTGGTATAAATAACAGTAAAAAGGACTATTATTTGAACGGTAAAAAAAATTCAGCATCCTGCTGTACCAGGTGACCTGGGTGTCCTTGTGTGTGAATTGCAGAACGTTGTTTGCGGGTACAACGGGTAATTAAGAAAGTCAATGGAACTTTGTCCATTGGAACTTTCGTTAGAAACCCACATCAGTGGACAATAGAGAGAATGTCTGAGATCTCAGTTGTGTGAGGATTCAGGCAAGAAGACTCCCCATCTCACTGTACCTGAACTGAGAGAAGTAGCAAAATCACACCTACAGATTTATTGGGAAGGGAAGTGTCCCTGGAATTTGACTAATTATAATGAGATGGTGTTGAGGTTTAGACATGATTTTGTTTTTGCTGTTATCTTTTGAAATATTTCAAACCCTATTACATTTAGATCACTTTTGCTTGTTATGTTTTATTTTTCTACATTTTGCGTAAAATGTTTGATGTATTATGAAAACTAAATCTGTGGTTTTGTTCATTTATATGTTAGTGAAAAATCAGCACATTATGAAAAAAAAATGTCTGAGCAAGCCACATTTCATTCTGGAATTAACTTGTCTTTAGTGACATCAGCTTGGGTCATAACAAGTGGGGATTCTTGACAAGGTGTGTGTTCATTGAATTTAAGAAGCATCATGTCTTTTTAAATGCAGGTTCTGAACATAAAACAACTGTATTGTGGTCAAGTTTGTTACATGGTGTTTGAAAAGGGCCTTGAATGGTACTAGGAGTTTTCTGGGAGTAGAAAAAATAACGGTGGATCTTTGAAATCCTTGCGAAGACTAAAAGGAGAGTTTTAATTTTCTTCACTCACAGGCCAGGGTGTTGCTGGCTGGCCAGCATTTATTGCTGTTACTAGATGAGAAGATGACAGCAAGTTGTCTTCTTGAACCACTGCAGGCCACATGGCCCACAACGGCCCAAAAGAGGAACCCCAGGGCTTTGGCCCAGTGACAATGAAGGAACAGCAATATACTTCCAAGTCAAAATGGTGAATGGCTCAGATGGGAACTTGCAGGTGATGGCATTCCCAAGTATCTGCTGCCCTTGAACTTCCAGATGGAGGTGGTGTGATGAGATGTGCCTTTACGAAAAATTTTTTCTTGCCTTGTTCTCTTGAAGAGGGGTTTTGTAAATCTGGTGATGAGGTGTCTGTTCCAATGAAAGTAGAGAAGATAGCTTGGACTTTTTTTTAAGCTGACAAAAGAACCATATCAGGCTCACGCAGACCTAGAATTTTAGATTTTGCTTTCAGTTGTTGAAGTTGGAGTTGTTGAAGTTGGAGTTTTTGGAGTTGCATCTGCTAATATATGTCTCTGTCTGCTGCTGGAAGAAAATTGAGTTCTCTCCCTGCTTCTAGGTTCACTTTGTCAGTGTTCTTTTTCCTGAACTGGAGGAGAAAGGAAGTGAGGAAAATCTGTTTTGTTGCATTTGTCTTTGCCAAGGGTGTGTTTATGGGATGCTGCTATATTGGAACAATTGATGTTCAATAATATATTTTTATAAGAACTCTTTTAATCGACATAAAGTTATGTAAGCTCTTGTTTTTCTGTTTGTATTTTAGTTGTGGTGTAAGAATAAAGTGTGATTTGCTTGAAGCCTAATAGTTTGACCAATCAAATCACATCTGGCCTGACACTTGCCTTGAAAGAGGATAAAAAGTTAGAGATTTGCTACATCTCCTTGGAAAGAGGCTCATCGCTTACTTTTAATGAACTTTGACCTCACATATGCTTCTCAACAATTTTATGTCATCTCAATCTACTGTATATTTACATAATACCTTTCCATGGCAATCACAAATTTTGATGGTAAACAGTCCTTGTTATCGCATCTGATTTATTGCGTCTGTTTTAAAGAAAACTTCAGCTTTACCAAGGTTACTGCGACAGTTCAGTTCATTATCGCTGAGTTGCAAAACTTAATTTAAATATATAGATATTCCTTCAGCAAAACATCAAAAACATTTTAAAGCCACTTTTTTAAAAAAAACCATTGGATCATCACCAGTCTTCATATGTTTATTTTTTATCAATTTAAAGTAATTTCATTTTATTTTGGCTGACTCAGCAAATTGTAGATTAAAATCGACTGTGTTAATGGTTATTCAATTGTACAAGATATACCTAAGGACAGGTACGCATTTCCATGGATATTCATAGCAGTCCATTATGTTTTTGCAAGTGCTTCCTAAGTATTTGATTCTGAGTGCAGATATATCTCAGAAATGACGATACTGACAAATAAAACTTACATCGCCATAAAAAAAATCAGGATTTCAAAGCATTAAGACTTTTACAGCACTTTCCTTACTGGTTGTGTTGAATATGATTTTGAGAGTAAATAAAAAGAAAAAAAAACAATTTTAAGTAAAGCACAGTCAACCTTAAAACCCTTTCAGTGATAGGCTGCATTCATTGGTGATTTTTCAGTTAAGCCTGCCAAAGCACATGCATTCAGCAGGAAGCCTCCTTATTCATATCATCTGTGTGGCAGCCTGCATGATGAGTATTTCATTTCAGGCATTCATCTGAGGTTTGTAATGTGGAATATAGGTTGAATACTATTTGTGGCCCAACTGCAATTGGGTTGAAAAATATCTTTTTGAGGTGGGAGGATTTAGGGCACAATCATGCAAAATACCATGTATGGCAACACTTTTACTGCATTCCAGGCAAAAATACATACTATAATTCAACATGCCATGAGGAATGGGCGTGTCAATCCTTTCCCTTGCTCAAGCCTTTTTGAATATACAAAACAGAAAGTGTTAGGAAAGTAAGTGAGTATGGCAACATGTCTGGCGAGAGAAACAAGAGCTACCATTTTGAGCCTGATAATGGCACATCTTCAGAACACTCTCTTGGGCACTGGAGTCCTTTTTGTTGTGGCTGGGTGTTTCAGGAGAGGTATAATTAAAGGAGGGCAAGCCTAAGCCTAAATTAGATGATAGTTTGTCATTATGCAGGAAACTTTCAAATTTTACAAGGGCTTTCTGCCTTGACTAATAAATGAAGATACAGTGCAACAGCCAAAGTTCCTTTTAGAACAATGGCTAAAAGTCAGAATAGAGTTTTCTACAAAATTTCACTGTAGTCTCTTAAAACACAAAAGTTCATGTTTGCTCACATTATTGTAGAATCGAGCAAGTGTTTGTCAACTTTGTTTTGTTAACACAAGTTGGACAATCAAAAGCATTTGACCATTTGAAATTGTGAGATATTTTGATGTGGAATAAAGTTACATTCATTCATATTGAAACAGTGAAATTTAATTCAAATGTGTACTTCATTAATTTTCAAAATGTCTAATAAACCTGTGCTTTTTCATTTATTCTGAGAAAAACCCATAGTACAGGTTTCGGTTTAATATTTTAATTGAAAAAATGTGCTAATTCAGACTAGGCATGTAAATGGCAAATACATTTCAATAGTATTAAGCCCAAGGGACTGTACTTTGGTTGGAGAAAAATGGAGATCACCAATTCCTTTCAAAACAAAAGTGTAAATGGGAGAGAAAGAGCCAAGATATCTATGAATGTAGATTTCTGAATCATTACATGTAGCAAATTGAGACCATAAAGTCAATTTGAAAAGCGCTGCTAAGGTCTTGAGGCAGAAAATTCAAAAGTAGAATAGTTACATGAAATTTCATTGCAAACTAGTTTACAATAGAATTAATGTACAATACCGTTATTTGTCACCATATAACAAAAAAGAGAGAAGAACCTGAAAAATATGCAAGAAATCTGGTATCAGAATTTAGAAGTAATAACTGTCAAGAAAATCTATAAAGGCTGCCCTTTCTCTAAAGAAAAGGGAAGGATGAGAGATGCTGTGATTGAGATTTTTACAGCTCTGCATGATCTTTCTTCAATTACCCTGATGTAAAGTGGATGGGAACTCTTTTAATTTGGACAAACACAGAGGGCTAATTGGAAGTGACAAGCTCAATCTGGTTAAATGCAAGTACATTGGAAAGATGGGTCAAAGTTGTAAACTTCCATATTTCACTCTAGCTTGTTGGGATTCTCTTGAGAGAGAAAGAGAGAGAGAGAGAGAGACAGACATAAATAATTGTTTGACACAATTTTGCAGAAAAGAGGATGAGTCTTCTCTATTATCATGGCCAACACTGGTCCCTCCGCCAATGTCACAAAACCAAGCAGATTATATGCTCATTATTGTATTGCTGTTTTTTGGAGTTTGCTGGGTGCATTTTGACTGTCACCTTTCCTATGTTACAAGAATGATAATGTATTAGAATATGATATGGCTAACAAGTGGCTTGTTTTACTTATAGCTCACTTATTGCATTACTGACGAGGATTTTTTTTCTCTCTGGTGGTAAGCATCCTACGTTCACATTTGTTATCATGTCCCCTTGTTTTAAAGGTTTCTTTCATATCGCTATACTGAGAGATTACATTTGAAACTTTAAAGATGCTATCTGCAACATTGGATCTCAAGTGATTTTATTTGGAGGACTACTTTTCAAATGGATTGTTGACATCAGACCTTCCATTTATTTAAGTGATGATACGAGACAATACAGAGAAATTGGAAGTGTTGCTGGGAAAGCATATTTTGATAATGATTTTGTATTTACTTACAGGCAACAGTGAAATGGCAATGATTGCTTCTCATTGCAATCTGAAAATCAGAGAGATCAGGAATCTGTGTACAGCAGGAGCTAGGGAGAACAGGAGGCCAGAGACAGAGAGTGAACAAATGGGAAAGGAGGGATACAGAGCAGAACCCCAGTACAAGTATGAATGCTAGGAGAGGAGATGCCTGGGGAAAGATGTTCCTGGGGGAAAATCAAGGGATAAAGTAGAATTCGCTGGAAAATCTCAGTCAGTCTGGCAGTATTAGTGGAGCGAAAACAGAGTCAATATTTTGGGTCCAGTAATCCTTCTTGAGAATTCATGTGTTACAGGACTTGAAACATTGACTCTGCTTTCTCTGCACACGTGCTCCCACACCTGCTGAGTTTCTCCAGTAATTTCTGTTTTTGATTTCAGATTTCCAGCATCCACAGCTCTTTGTTTTCTTTTGAAAAATCAAGGGCCCTGGGGAGTGAGAAAGGGCCAGGGTGAGTAGGTAGGGTTCTAAATGAACAAGCAGGTGGCCAGGGAAGTGAGCAGGCGGCAGGGGAGTGAGTAGGTGTCTTGGGAAGTGAGTGAAGGTCCAGGGGAGTGAGCAGAGGCCCAGGGAAGTGAGCAAGACCCTGAAAAGCTCAGAAGTCATATGACAGCAAGGGCTGGGGGTGAAAGCAGGATCCTGTGAAAGCGCAAGATGGAGAAATAAGGAACAGGAGAGCAGTGGGGGCAGGCAGCAAAATAGCTTCAGAACACTGGTCACTCACTTATGCTTGAGTTGAACCCTGTTAGTCACCTCTGATCCCTTGATTTTTTGCTAAGGCTGAAACTGCAGTGCAGTGCTGAGGGAGTGCAACCTTTTAACAGTTACTATCTGTTGAATAAGATGTTATTCCAAGGCTTATCAGGCAGACGTAAATAATTGTATGACGTTATTTTGCAGAAGAGTAGGTGAGTTATTGCACTATCCTGGACAACATTTATCCCTCAACCAATATCACAAAACAAAGCAGATTACCTGGTCATTATTGTCTCATTGTTTGTTGGAGTTTGTTGCGTGCATATTGGGTGTTACCTTTGCGATATTACAGAAGTCACAATGCATCAAAACACCTAATTAGGAAGGAAGCATTATGCACATCTGGTGGCTTTGAGAGGTGATTTGCAAGCCTTTCATTCTCATTGTCTTAGACATGTGTCTGATGGGTTGTATCTTATGAGTTGCCAAGCTAATGTTTTCTTTGATAGCGCAAGTTGAAAGGGGAAGGCATTTTGGTTTCTAATGCTGCTGGGTTCCCATCAGTGCAGGACATCTAGAATCACACACATGTCAATTGTCAACTGCAAAGGCATTCACTTCATTAAAATCCATCTGCCTATGACCATAAAAAGGATGTTTTTACAAGTAAACACGATGTTCCCAGGAAGCTATTAACTTGTCCTGAGGCAGTTTGCAACCCCTGATCTCGTCACAACTGTAAATGGAGTTCATAGAATCCCTACAATGTCGAAACAGGCCCTTCAGCCCAACAAATCCACACTGACCCTCAGAGCATTCCACCCAGACCCATCCCTCATAACCCACCTAATCTACACATTCCTGAATACTATGGGCAATTTAGCATCGCCAATCCATCTAGCCTGCGCATCTTTGGACTGTGTGAGGAAACCCAAGCACGCAAAGGAAACCCACACAGACACGGGGAGAATGTGCAAACTCCACACAGACAGTTGCCAGAGGCTGCAATCAAACCCAGGTCCCTAGGTGCACTGAGGCAGCAGTGCTAACCACTGAGCCACTGTGCCGCCTAGCTACTAAGAGCTCAGAAAAGGTGACATCCCCTTAAAACACAGCTAACGTGACTCATAAAGTGGAAGGATAAAGTCTTGAAGTGATACAGTTAAAGTCGTGTGAGCAGCAGATGTAATATTGAACAAATTACCAGTAGGCTGCATATGTGCTTCTGCCTTTTGTGCTCAGGAGTCAGAGCTCTAAACATGGTTGTCATGTGCTATGTTCCACACATGATTGTCCAGAGAAGTTTGGACTCCAGGAGGAAGGAGGCATGGCATACACAGAATCTTACAATAATTTCATGGAGGAAGAGAAAGAAGGGTTATAATTGCATGATTCAGGCAAAGTATCTTCAACAGTACTGTGTGGAATGTGCCTTGTAATGGTGAATAGGAGGTGAGCTAACCATTGTAAATTTCTTCATTTCTGACCTGTTCTTGCAGCATAAGAATTTACAGACTAGTTCAGTTCAACATCTAGTTAACGCAAATCCCCAGGATGTTGATAGTGGAGGATTCAGTGATGGTGATACTATAGGCTATCAAGGGACGATGATTAGCTTCTCTCTTGTTGAAGAGTATCTGGTTAACGCTGCATGGCACGTATGTTACTTGTCACGTGTCTGCCCAAATCTGGACATTGTCTTGCTTTTTCTGTATTTGGCCATATATTTTCTTCAGTATCTAAGGAGCCACAAATGGTGCTGAAAGTTTTACAGTCTTCAGCAAACATCACCACTCCTGACCTGTGATGGAGGTACGATCATTATGCTTATTGCCATATTTAAATACTTGCAGACATTGAGTGAAAATGTCTGAGTGTTGTGTCCCATGTGGCTGTCTGATTCTGCCACTAGGTGTCTGACAGTGAACCCCTATTTCCTTCGCTCCCATGGTCAGGCATTCCAAAAATAAGCAAATATGCAGCATTCTTACTGTGCAGATCTCAGTTCTGAGATGTTTAGAGTGCCATCTGGGGTTTTCTACCTATTCCAGTTGGTCTCTGCTCTCTTCTCTTGCAAGCAAGGATGGAAACCTCTGAATCAGACTTGTGGATTGTGTTCACTCCTACTGAAGAACATTTATGAGAATCAGTAGGAGTTTTAATGTAATGCTCTTTTGTATGGATTCAACAATAGCTTTCTAAAGGGAATGGGACAAATACTTGAATGGCACAGAAATTTCAGGAATAAATAGAGAGAGCAGGGAAGTAGAAAATATGAATGATCTTCAAAGGAGCTAGCACAGATTTGATGGACTAAATGGCACTGTTCTGGAAAATTTAATGATAGAATAATTCTATAACTCTATTTTATAACAGCTTGCTATGTTTCTTAATTGCTAAAGTCTAGGAAATAAATATCTTAGAATACTATAAAAAATGTAGCCATGCTCATAATGGTTTTCATCGATCAATATTTTGTCACCAGTAACTACTAATTTACTTGAATATGAGTTATGCTTAGAATGATAAGGAAGGAAGTAGTGATGATTAATACTCATCATCCATTAACTCTCCAGGACTGGAATTTCATTTTGTATCACTTGTTTTGCAATGATGTACTCGGGGGAGCAATTATTGAAGTTCATTTCTACTCTTTTTGATGGAAAATTGTAACACTGCAGGGTGGGGTAGAAAGCATTTATGGCAGCACTGCGCTGATCTGGTGCAACTAATAGTATACTTTTTAAGACCAATATTTTGCAGTGACAATTATCTTGAATGGCCATCATATTAATAATCTACGAACTACTCTAAAATTAACAATAGATTTCAATTGTGCAGTTGGATGAGCTTAGAACTTGATTCAAAGGCAACAGAACTGCAATTGCCCCACAAACATGTCACTTTCTTCCCTGTAATTCAGCACTTCACCAAATCTGAAGAAGAATCACAATTCACTTGTAACATCAACTCTCCCCACAAATACTATCAGACCTGCTGAGTATCTCCAGCACTTTCTGTTTTCATTATAGTTTCAAGTCCACAAAGTTCTTTTGATTATCTTATTCACATGTTGATGACATTTAAATGCTCTATGTACTTGAACCCCAGTCTCTTTAAGCCTCCACTGTTTCTGGCTTTTCAACATTTAGAAATGGCTCTATACTTTTAAGGTTCAAAATGAATGACCTTACACTTGCCCATTTGTAAGAGTTTTGCTTGCTTGCTTGAGGTACCAAAATCTCTGTGATCAAGTGTTTCTACAATGTCACTTATCTTTACTGCAGGTAAATTTGGAATATTTAAAAAATAAGTTGTCCACGGATGTGGCCACCATTGTTTATTGTCATCCTCTAACTCCCCTGAGGTGGCAGCAGTGATGTGCCTTATTGAACCATTGCAGTTTCCATAGGGTGCAAATATACAGTGTATCAGCACTGTTAAGAAGTAAGTTTCAGGATTTTGACCAAATGGTCATGTAGCAAGGGTGATATAGTTCCGAGTCAGGTTTGTGTATGGCTAAAAAGGAGATATGCAGGTTGTGGCACCTTCCATGCATCTGCAGCCCTGGGTCTTCGAGGTGGTAGATGTCAAGGATTTGGAAGGTGCCCTCAAAGGAGCTGTGTGTAGTTAGTGCAGTGCATCTGGTAGATGTTGCTGCCTCCGTTTGTTGGTGGTGGAGGGAGCGAATGTTGAAGGTGTGTGGATGAGTTGCCAATCAAGCAGGCTGCTTTGCACTGGATGGTGTCAAATTTCTTGAGTGTAGTTGGAGCATTGTTAATTTCGGAAAATGGAGATAATATCATCATTGTGTGATTTTCAGATGGTGAGTAGGATTTGGGGAATCAGGGGATGATTTACTTGCCATAGAATTCCAAGCCTCCGATTTTGCTTTCTAACCACAATATTTATGCAACTGGTCCAGATTGTTTTATGATTAATAGAATGCCCCATCAAATTGATAGTAGGGATTGCAGTGCAGCAATGGTGTTGAATTTCAAGTGGAGATTGTTAGGCACTTTCTTATTGGAGATGGCTTTTGTCGGGAACTGTCTGTGTAAATGTTGCTGGTCACTTTCTGCCATCTCATTCTTGTGTTTTCTAAATGTAATACAAATGATGTGTATGGATTACATTTAGTTGAAGACCTCTGACCACTTTATTTACAATTAAACTAACATATACAGAACAGAACAATCTTCAGACACAGCCAAGGCCCGCAGTACCGCAGAAAGCCTGTAGCCATGTGACATCCAGCAATTTGCATATTGATCTCTTGAAGGGACATCATTCTAAATGTGCAAACATTTGTTGTGTTCGCACATTTAGAATGATGTCTGTTTAAAAGTTCTGAGGAAGGGTCACCAGACCCAAAATGTTACCTCTGAATTTTTTCTTCACAGTTGCTGCCAGATCTGCTGAGCTTTCCATCAACTTCTGTTTTTGTTCCTGTTAAAGACATAGTAACATTGGGTAGTGAGTTGTGTGGAGATATGGATTGCAAAGTTTACAAGTGCATAAAATAATTCAACATTAGTCAGGTACTTTATTGCCAGTCACCCTTTATTTACACATACATAGAAAATGACACTGACCCAGCTAGCGCAGAGCCGGCTTCTAGAGTGAGCAGAGCCCCTGCCACTCCTATATATATCTGTCAGCCAGGACTCCCTGATTGGACCAGGTAAGCAGACCCTGTCAGGGAACTTATACTGCATGAGATTGACCTGGCTAACCTCATTCCAATCACAGCACTGCAGAAGCCTCTGATTCCATATACAGTTTCAAGAGTTTAACAGCTCTTCCAAATCTAGTCATGGCATAACCTTCTGGATGTGGATTTTTCCCTTGTTTGTTCTTGGTTCTGCAGACATATCATCAATGTATTGATTGCTGTCCTGGTGATCCATCACAATATCATTGACTAGGTATATTCTTTTGTGTTCACTGTGTAAAATTGGTATATTGTACACTTCCCTTTGCTAGTATCTGTTGCTCCTCAATATCGATCCATGAAGTTTGTGAATTTCTAAGCTTTGGGCTCACTGCAAACATTGGAAAATTTTGTGGAAAGCCATGTTCCCATTTTGGAGTATGTGACTGACTTTTTAACATATATGTAGGAAATACATGCCTACCCACTGGACACACACCATCATGAACCTCTTTTATTTATCAGAAAAATGTATCTTCCATCTCATAAAATTTTGATTGTTGGTAGTTAGGCAATGTCATTCTCACATGTCTTCTAAACATAATCTCTGTGGATGATAATAACCCCATTTCCAGGTGTGTAGCTCTGAGGTACATTATGCCTCTACAAAAAAAATGTTTTCAGTTTTCAGTTTAAACTTTTAAACTCCAGGATAAGTAATACAACAGTGTGAATGTTTCATTTAGAGAGTGATCTAAGGTGGTGTGATGAGGACATGGTCATGCCCTTAAGCCCCTGTGAGGTCTGGCCATAGGCTGTAACACATTATCAAAAATGATTTCTCCAGGACAAGTGAAGATGCATGAAGTGTTCTTTACCATGTGACTAACGGGGAAATAATCAGAGTCTGATATGAAATTGTCTCCATTCATGGTATATTGATCAGTGATGACCTTGGACAAAAGGACTGATGGAATTTAATGCTGGTGCAGAGGTTCTTTCTGTCATTTTCAATGGTTGCTCTTACTCTTCTCATTGGCTTTTGATGTTACTGCCAATCCTTGGCCAATTGTCTATATGACACACTAGTCATCTCATCTGCTCAATGCTCACATGCCCTTGGTGTGATTGTGAACAATGCACCTCAGAAGAAAGCTGGTCTATATGTGATTTCAGACTCAGAGCAATGTGCTTGATTCTTGACTGCCCTCTGTATTGAAGTAGCAAGCCATTCAGTTCAATAGGCATGGGCAACAAATGCTGGTCTACCCAATGATGCCCACATCCAACAAATTGATAAAAATAAACTCAGAGGTTTGTGAGCGTTTGGAATTCTGTGGAATCTTAGCCTTTGAGCATATTTAAGGTTGAGTTTGATATATGTTTGATTATTAATGGTGTAGAGTAAGTTTAAGTCACAAAATTAAATCTTCTAAGTCAAGATTGGTAACATTTCTTGGATATTAGGGCTTCCTAAACTTTCAGTGGATTTGCTTTGATTTTATTTCATAGCAATGAGATACTAAATATTAAAGTTCCATATGCAGAGAATGCTGCAGGTCTGGCAGCATCTGTGCAAGCATATGATGCTTCTTCAGAGCTGAAAGGTGCTGGAAAATAGATTATTTTTTATACTTTTTCCAGAGGCAGAGGAGGACCAAGGGATCAAATAAAATAGAGGCCCAACGTAATTGGACTATTTGTCAATGTAATTGTAAAGATTAAACAATTAATCAAAGATACAAACTGAACAAGTTATTGAGTTTATCTAAGAGAGAGATAAATAGGTACTTGATTGGTAAGGCAATCAAAGGTTACATGGAGAAGGCAGGAGAATGGGATTGAGAAACATTTCAAGCAGTATTGAACGACAGCAGAATCAATGGGTTGAATGGCCTAATTCATGGTGATCTCTTATTTCCTCAATCTTGATGACAGGCTGGTCTTTCATCCTAACTGTGTGACCCTAGGGCCTAACCATTCTAGTCCTCATCATCAGGGACTTATCTCCCACTGCCACCAATGCATGGACTCTACTCCTTCCATAGGCCACACTGACCTCCTGGTTACAGAATATACCCATAAGCATCCTCAGCTGAGGTGTCCTGCTGCTGGGAGACTCTAATTCCATCCCTCAGCTAGTCTGCTTGTTTGTTCCAATTCGGGTGACACTCGGGCTTGAGAAACTTCAATGCACTATTGTCTTTGTTTTGTAGGATCTCTGTGTCTGCAGCCACACCAGGTTCCACAATCATTTTCAATCTTATCAGTGTCCTTCTCATCTTTCCATACTATTTGGGCCGGTATTCCTTTTAGAATGCATATAACAGCTAGAGGGCGACTGGAAAATATACTGACGTGAAAACTAATCAAATATTTATTCCTAATGGTTCATGAAAACAAAACCATTCTCAGCCTACACTTACTGAGTTTATTGTCAGCTGAATGCTTTTAGCAATAACATTTCTGTCAAGTAAATACTTTTGGTGCTTCAGAGACATGCAGCAGCTGTCAGTATTGGCCGATGTCAAGTTGAGTATTAGCAGAATTAACTGCTGTCTTTCTTTCTCATTTCTGTTCAAAACCCTGAGTACTGGATCTTCATTGATTTCCCTTCATATGGACCATACTCTGGTGTTTTATTTTCTTTAAACTTGACACCTAGTTATTTCACTGGTCTTCATTTTAATCCACTTGCCCAGATAGAACAAGTACGGGTGACGTGAGGTAGGGTGTGTGAAAGTGAACATTAAAATCGATTGAGCAGAAACAAACAACTATGGATGCTGAAAACCCGAAACAAGAGCAGAGGTAGCTGGAAAAACTCAGCAGGTCTGGCAGCATATGTGAAGAGAAAGCAGAGTCAACAATTTTTGTCCAGTGACTCTTCTGAACAACTGAGTTTTCCTAGTTATTTCTGTTTTTGATTAAATCAATTGTTTTGCCTCAAATCTCCGTGGCCACAGTTAATACTTTATTTTCTGACGTTGTTTAGGATGTTCAGGCACGGGTAAGAAGCTGAAGGTTGATAATTTTCAAGCACTGACTGGCTAACTGAATTCACTACTTAAAGAGACATTTGGATTCAGGCACTAAGTTCATGATAAACCATGGACTCTTGTGCTTAACAGATTCCCAAGGGAATTTTGGAGTGCAGGTTTCATTTTAGCTTTGACTTCTCAATAATGAGAGAGCTCTCACAGCTTTATCATAGATACTACTTTTGTTTAATTGTTTTAGATGTGGGCAACAGTTGTGAGGCGAGCATCAATAGTAGGACTCTCAATAGATCAGGCAGGCATATAAAGGATCAATAGGAAGAACCAGGTCTGCTATAGATGTTTGTTGCTCCACGTTCGTTTCATCTAGGCTGAGATAATAACCTGAAGACCTTCCTGGATCAGTGAACTGAGAGGCTGTGCTTGATTGGTATTGATCTAAGCAGCCACTTGCATGTTGAAGCTCGCCATTTTCATTGTGGACACCTTAAAATCATAGAATTGTTGCAGCACAGAATTGTAGAATCCCTACTGTATGGAAGCAGGCCATTTGGCCCATCAAGTCCACACTGACCCTCTGAGCAGCATCCCATCCAGATCCACCCGACACTTTCCCTGTAACCCTGCATTTCCCATAGCTAACCCACCTAGCCTGCACATTCCTGGACATGCTGGGTGATTTAGCATGGCCAACCTGTACACCTTGGGACCATTTGAGGAATCCAGAGCACCCAGAGGAAATCCACACAGGCACGAGGAGAATGTGCAAACTCCACACAGACAGTAGCCCAAGGGCGGAATCAAACCTGGGTCCCTGGTACTGTGAGGCAACAAAGCTAACCATTGGGTCATTCAACTGATTGTATTCCTGTTGGCCCCCCCAAGAAACATTTTACACATTACCGTTCCCTTGCAGTCTCCTGTATCCGTGTAGATTCCCCGTACCCCTCAGATATTTAGAATATGTATAAAGTGTAAACAATTTCCTCAAAATTTCCTCTATTCTCAGGAATGTTTCGACCCGAAACATTAACTCTGATTTCTCTCCTCGGATGCTGCCAAACCCGCTGAGCTTTTCCAGCAATCTTTTTTGTTTGGATAATTGGGAATGGACACTAAATCCTGGCCTTGTCCAGCCTTGTGTATGAATGAAAATAAATGCCCACATGGATCAGTGCCTGGCGCTATGATGTTGTGGCCATAACAGAGACATGGGTTTCTCATGGGCAGGAATGGTTGCTGGATGTTCCAGGGTTTAGAACATTTAAAAAGAATAGGGAGGGGGGAAAAAGAGGAGGGGGTGTAGCACTACTAATCAGAGAGGGTATCACAGCTACAGAAGCTTCCATTGTCGAGGAAGATCTGCCTACTGAGTCAGTATGGGTGGAAATTAGGAACAGCAAGGGAGTAGTCACCTCGTTAGGGGTTTACTACAGGCCCCCCAATAGCAGCAGGGAGATTGAAGAAAGCATAGGTCGACAGATTTTGGAAAAGTGTGGACGTAGTAGGGTTGTTGTAATGGGTGACTTTAACTTTCCTAATATTGATTGGAACCTCCTTCGAGCAGAAGATTTGAATGGAGCTGTTTTTATAAGGTGTGTTCAGGAGGGTTTCCTAACGCAGTATGTTGACAGGCCGACAAGGGGAGAGGCCACTCTAGACTTGGTGCTCGGAAATGAGCTGGGGCAGGTATCAGATCTTGTGGTGGGAGAGCATTTTGGTGATAGTGACCATAACTGCCTCACATTCTACATAGCTATGGAGAAGGAGAGGATTAGGCAAAATGGGAGGATATTTAATTGGGGAAGAGGAAACTATGATGCGATTAGACATGAGTTAGGAAGCATGGACTGGGAGCAATTGTTCCATGGTAAGGGAACTATAGACATGTGGAGACTGCTTAAGGAACAGTTGTTGCGAGTGATGAGTAAATATGTCCCTCTGAGACAGGCAAGAAGGGGTAAGATAAAGGAACTTCGAATGACAACAGCAATGGAGCTTCTTGTGAAAAGGAAGAAGGTAGCTTACATAAGGTGGTGGAAGCTAGGGTCAAGTTCAGCTAGAGAGGATTACACGCAGGCAAGGAAGGAGCTCAAAAATGGTCTGTGGAGAGCCAGGAGGGGGCACGAGAAAGGCTTGGCAGAACGAATTAGGGAAAACACAAAGGCATTTTACACTGATGTGAGGAATAAGAGAATGGTCAAAGAAAGAGTAGGGCCGATCAGGGATAGCATAGGGAATTTGTGTGTGGAGTCTGAGGAGGAAGGGGAAGCCGTAAATGAGTTTTTTGCTTCTGTCTTTACGAAAGAAATGAACGTTGTAGTGAATGAAACCTTTGAAGAGCAGGTGTGCATGCTGGAATGGATACAGGTAGAGGAAGCTGATGTGCTGAAAATTTTGTCAAACATTAAGATTGACAAGTCGCCAGGCCCAGACCAGATTTGTCCTGGCCTGCTTTGGGAAGCGAGAAATGCAATTGCTTCGCCACTTGCGAGGATCTTTGCATCCTCACTCTCCACTGGAGTCGTACCTGAGGACTGGAGAGAGCAAATGTAATTCCTCTCTTCAAGAAAGGAAATAGGGAAATCCCCGGCAATTACAGACCAGTAAGTCTCACGTCTGTCGTCTGCAAGGTGTTAGAAAGGATTCTGAGGGATAGGATTTATGACCATCTGGAAGAGCATGGCTTGATCAAATACAGTCAACACGGCTTTGTGAGGGGTAGGTCATGCCTCACAAACCTTATCGAGTTCTTTGAGGATGAGACTAGAAAGGTTGATGAGGGTCGAGCTGTGGATGTGGTGTATATGGACTTCAGTAAGGCATTTGATCAGGTTCCCCATGGTAGGCTCATTCAGAAGGTCAGGAGGAATGGGATACTGGGGAACTTAGCTGTCTGGATACAGAATTGGCTGGCCAACGGAAGACAGCGAGTGGTAGTAGAAGGAAAATATTCTGCCTGGAAGTCAGTGGTGAGTGGTGTTCCACAGGGCTCTGTCCTTGGGCCTCTACTGTTTGTAATTTTTATTAATGACTTGGATGAGGGGATTGAAGGATGGGTCAGCAATTTGCAGACGACACAAAGGTTGGAGGTGTCGTTGACAGTATAGAGGGCTGTTGTAGGCTGCAGCGGGACATTGACAGGATGCAGAGATGGGCTGAGAGGCGGCAGATGGAGTTCAACCTGGATAAATGCGAGGTGATGCATTTTGGAAGGTCGAATTTGAAAGCTGAGTACAGGATTAAGGATAGGATTCTTGGCAGTGTGGAGGAACAGAGGGATCTTGGTGTGCAGATACATAGATCCCTTAAAATGGCCACCCAAGTGGACAGGGTTGTTAAGAAAGCATATGGTGTTTTGGCTTTCATTAACAGGGGGATTTGAGTTTAAGAGTCGTGAGATCTTGTTGCAGCTCTATAAAACTTTGGTTAGACCGCACTTGGAATACTGCATCCAGTTCTGGTCGCCCTATTATAGGAAAGATGTGGATGCTTTGGAGAGGGTTCAGAGGAGGTTTACCAGGATGCTGCCTGGACTGGAGGGCTTATCTTATGAAGAGAGGTTGACTGAGCTCGGACGTTTTTCATTGGAGAAAAGGAGGAGTAGAGGGGACCTAATTGAGGTATACAAGATAATGAGAGGCATAGGTAGAATTGATAGCCAGAGACTATTTCCCAGGGCAGAAATGGCTAACACGAGGGGTCATAGTTTTAAGCTGGTTGGAGGAAAGTATAGAGGGGATGTCAGAGGTGCGTTCTTTACACAGAGAGTTGTGAGAGCATGGAATGCGTTGCCAGCAGCAGTTGTGGAAGAATGGTCATTGGGGTCATTTAAGAGACTGCTGGACATGCATATGGTCACAGAAATTTGAGGGTGCATACATGAGGATCAATGGTCGGCACAACATCGGCTGAAGGGCCTGTTCTGTGCTGTACTGTTCTATGATCTATGTTCTATGTTCTATCAACACAAATTGGCGATGTTAAGAGAAACCTTCCTGATTTTCTTACAGGCCTTGATTGTTTGGAGGTGACCCACTGCTGTGATCATCAATACTTCCTTTAATTCCCAAACGCAGCATCTCGATAAACCTAGGGGAATAGAAAGCCCCACCTATCTGCAGAAGAGCTGCCTCTCCACATTTGTGGGGGTGCTCACACCGTTTGGAGTTTTATGAAATTCTCCGTGGGACCATCTTTTTTGAGGCACTCTCTCATTCCCTCAACTCCATCAGCAAGCACCACTTTTCCCAGTATGAGTCAGCAGCCCACAGCATTGGGAGTTTCAATTGACCATTCAGGGAGGCAATTGCCTAGTGGTATTATCACTGGACCATTTACCCAAGGACTTAGATAATGTTCTGAGGACCTGGGTTCAAATCCTGGCATGGATTTTGATTTCAATAATATATGTGGAATTAAGAATCTAATGATAACCATGAATCCATTGTCAATTGTCAGGAAAAACCCATCTGGTTCACTACTGTCCTTTAGGGAGGGAAACTGCCATCCTTACTTGGTCTGGCCTACATGTGACTCCAGACCCACAGCAATGTGGTTGACTCTTAACTGTCCTCTGGTCAATTAGGATTTAGCAATGAATGCTGCTCCAGCCAGTGACACCCTGATCCCATGAATGAATAAAGGAAAACAAAATCTACACAACCCATTCTTCAATCTTCCCTACTAATTGACCATCTCTGGGAAATTGGCAGGTGGGTGGAAGTTTTGGGGAATGAATGACAGGCCAGACTTGTACCCTCTGATGTTAAGAAGGGTCAGAGGTGACTTAATTGAAACGTATAAGATCCTGAAAGAATTTGACAAGCGGATGTAGAAAGAATGTTTCCTTTTGCGGGAGAATCTGGAACTAGGGATCATTGTTTAAAACTTAGGGAGTGTCCATGTGAAGCAGAAATGAAGATTATTTTTTATTTCTCTTTGTGATGGTTGTAACTCTTTCAAATTTCTTTCCTCAAAAGGGATTGGATGCAGAATCCTTAAATATAGGAGGCAAAGGTAGATAGTTCTTTGTTTACCAAGAGGATGAAAGATTATTGAAGATATACAGGAATGTGGAGTTGAGGTTAAAATCAAATCTGCCATGGTCTTATTGAATGGTATAGCAGCCTTTAAGGGCTGAGTGGCCTACACACATCCCTGTTTCATACGTTCAGAACTCGGCCATCATCAGAGTTAGGATCAGCAAATGTTCCCTAATTCAGCGTCCCATTACCCATCAGATAATTCAGCCTGGTATCTCAGCGTGTTTTTTTGGTGTGCTCTATTTGTATCTGCATGGATGCATGTGTCTCATTATATTTTTTTCCAATGTCATAAGTTGTGTATCCTGGATTGATGTCATGAGCTACAGCTCGAGGGTATTCTCAATCTTCCAGATGTCAACAGTCCAGTTTTGAAATTCTATTAAATAATTTGTTGACAACTGTAAAATAAATGTGTTATGGCAGCCTCCAGGGTTCCTGGCATTCATCTGTATGTTCAGTTCTCATACTCTCACTGAGACAAAAGATTATGGTTCAAATTCACTCCACAGATGTATGGACGTTTTCCAAGTTGACAGTTCATTGAAGCACGGAGGGAAAACTGAATTTTTGAAAGTGCTGTCTTTCAGGCAAAGTAGTAAACCAATGTTATCTTGTTTAGGACATTAAAGCATAATTTATTGCCCAAGCGCTTTGGATAACCTGTCAGTACTCAAGGAAGAGCATAGAAGTTATCACTGATGCCCTGGCCAATATGTAGCTCTTAGCTATGACAAACGCAGATGACTTTATATCACTGCTCGTTATGTGCAACTGAGTGCCACATTGCAGTATGTACTATATATCAAAAACACTTCATCAGCTTTAACTCATCTTGCAATCCCTGAGGTCATGAAAGAAACTATTAAAATGCAACTTCTTTCTTCTTAAAAATTGCATAAAGACAACATGTTAATCGAATAGAACCTCTTCCTGTTTTCTTTGAGAATTTGTGGACAATTTGATTCACCAAAAGCAGAGCCTCTGTTGATGATGACTTTCATTTGATAGATTAGTGTTCTCTCATGTTCACTAGGAAAGTTCCCCTTCCTTTTAAGCCTAAAGATATCCTTATCAAACCTCATTATAGGACACACAATTTTGGCTTTGTCTCTGCAATCTGTTAATTACCCTGTTTCCTGTTCCGTGAATGAGCCAATCAGCAATTTATAGCTTTAGCTAAATGCTTGGAGTAGGATCAATTAAAACATCCCAAACACTTTGACTACATTGTCCAGTAACTCTATCTTATTTCAGATAGTCTTCATTCTCGGTTACATCAACATTGAACATTCTCACTAATACAAATGCAAAACACTGTCCTCCTGATTGCTTGAAGTCTGAAACTAAAAATAAATGCTAGATACAGTCAACCGGTTGAACATTTGTGGAGGGAAGGAGTTAATTTCAGGTTGAATGACCTCTTGGATGAATGGTTATCAACCCGAAGCATTAACCATATTTCTCTTTAAAAATTCTGTCTCACTTGTTGCGTTTCTCTAACACTTTTTGCATTTTTATTTTATGAACCTTCTTACTGTTCAACTCTGCTGTTTGAAGGTATGAATTCTTAGCATTACACATCTGTTCTGTGGTTTTCAGAAAATGCATTGAAAAATGTTGTGACTGCTCAGCATTGACTGATTTATTTTATTGTCCTGAAAATTCATCTTTTGCTATCTTTCCTGTAGCTTTCAACATCTACAGCATGTTGAAGACATGACTGTTCTGATTTATTAGTGTGTTATTTTGAAGGTTATGATGCAACATAGGAACAGGAACTGGCCATTTGGCCCATTGAGTCATCTTCTCCTTCCTGGTTCATGGCTGAACATTCAACTCAATCTATTTTCCAATGCTATCCACATAATCTGTGAATGTCATTTGAACTTAAAGGCAGGTATGGGAAAGAAATAATCTCTTCCTAAAAGGTAAAGAGTCTGCTGAAATGCACATTGTCATTATCATCGAGGCAACTTGCTGAGTTGTTTAGCATGTGCATGTCTTATCGAACATGCCTCTGGTCAGTTCTGGCAGGTTTCTTTCCTGGCCTATCATGCAATACCATGTGTTTACATGTTAAATCAGGACCAAAGATTGTGAAAACCCGATTCTGAATTTTAATGCAACCTGTCCAAGGCAAGTTACTTTCGCATGAAGATATAGAGATATGAATTAAGCATATGAGACTCTCTAGCTTATCTACCATTGAATAAGATTATGTATGACCTGATTGTGGCTTCACATTCCCACCTACCACAGGTAACCTCTGACTATCTTTGAATAGGATGGATCAGCAGCTAAATTTGGGAAATAGCATACATTCCATTCCCTCAGTTAATTTTCATTCTGCCATTTTCACTGCTCAACTCACTGAAGCCATAAACACACCGGCCAGACGTGGCGTTTGGGGGTGGGGAGATGTTGTGTTTGGCTCAGGAACAGTTTTTTTTCTGGTTGACTGAAAAGTCAGCAATCTGGCTTCATTCAAGACAACAGTTTTGGTTGATTTTGCTTTCCTGAACTGACTGGACAGTGCAATTTGAGCGGTTATCATCAGTACTTCTACAAGGCATTTTGAGGGCAGCATTTTCTCTTTTTGGCTGGGACACAGATGTCGGAATGAAGTGGGATGAGCACACATACACACACACACACAAACACACACACACACACACACACACACACACACACACACACACACACACACACATACACACACAAACACACAGACACACACACCAATTGGCCAATTTGTGATCAGAGGTCAGACTCGCTGTAATCCTCAAAGAGCTTCAACCAACTTTTACAGGTTGGCAAGAGTGAAGGAGAGAAAGTTAGATAGAGAGAGAGAGAAAGAGCGAGAGAGAGGGAGAGCATCTACATCTTGAGGGGTTCCCTCAGCCCTTTTAGCATAAGTGAAAATGAAAATTGCCACAGCTGCCGGAGCACTATTGCAGTGGAGAAAGCAAAAATTAGGCTTTGGATGTAACTGTAACCATGCAACTATCACAACCAAAGGTGAGCTTCAAAGTGACCCTTGGTTGCTGGGTTGAAGGCCATCCCCAGCCAGTCAATGATAGGTCACCAATGGACATTTGCTGTGCTCCCAACCCAGATGGAGGTCCATGAACTAACTGGAACATTTTTATATTCATTCATGAGATGAGGGCAACGCTGGTGAGGCCTACATTTATTACCAGAGGTCTGGAGTGGGTCTAGAGTCAAATGGATGCCATACTGGGTAATGATGGCAGTTTCCTTCTCTAATGGATATTAGTGAACCAGATGGGTTTTTCTTGATGATTGACAATGATTCACAGTCATCATCAGACTCTTAATACTGATTTTAATTGAGTTCAAATTCCCACCATCTACAGCCCAGCACAAGGCTGTGTCCCCTCCTGATCAATGACCTTGATAGATGTTACGATCGGAGTCATAGTCATAGAGGTACACAGCATGGAAAGAGACCCTTCAATCCAACTCATCCATGCCAGCCATAAATCCTAAATAAATGTAGTCCCTTTTTCCAGCATTTGAATCATATCCCTCTGCACCCTTCCTATTCATTACCTTTTAAATGCCTTTTACATGTTGTAATTGTACCAGCCTCCATCACTTCCTCTGGCAGCTCATTTCATACACACACCACCCTCTGGGTGAAAAGATTGCCTCTTAGGCCCCTTTTAAATCTTTCTCCTCTCACCTTAAACTCTAACTTTGGACTCCCCCACCCAGGGGAAAAAGGCGTTGCCTATTTACCTAATCCATGTCCCTCATGATGTTATAAGTTTCTATAGGGTTAAGTTAATAAAGCTACAGCTACTTACAACTGGACAGCCATCCAAAACCTAATCCATCCTCCAGGAAAATATTGGTGTCAGGATACTGGAGACCATCCCCTCCCCCAGCAGGATCAAAGTACTGTTCTGAGCTTTCATTTTGCTTCTTCCTAGTTTTGCCCAATTTATTTATCAGAATTCAGAAGTCCAATCAAAGAGTAGATAACAGCCCTATCTCTGGACCAGAGGTTTTGGGTTTAAAACCCTTTCCAGCACTCAATGGCTAAAGAAGATTCATAACACAAGCAAACAGACTAAGTATCAAGCTGCCAATCCTTCAAATGCATGTCATTAGTAAATGGTGAGAGTGGGAGAAATTCCTAATAAGCCAAGGACGAGCCACAGGACAAAAATTGATACCCAAATGGTTTGTCAACATGTTGATGTCAAAAGAAAATTTATATCAGATTCAAAGCTGATGAACTCTGTTTCACTCTCCACAAATGCTGCCGGACCTGCTGAGTTTATGCAGCATTTTCTATCTTTCCTACCCCATTTCCAACATTTCTATTTTGCTGTTATCTGTGCATGAACCACTGCCATTCTTAACTCCAGGCCACAACATGCATGTGAAAGTGTATGTTGCCACAGTAACTTGAACTCCCTGGGTGAAATGTGAAACACCATCATGACATTTCCATTACTAGGCACTTGTGTACTATTTGTACTTCATTCTCTTGGGTGGACAAATAGTTGGAAGAAGGGGAGCAGCAGCTATAAAGCCTGACCTGTTAAGTCAAGTTGCAGCTCATTTACTAACAAGATAGAAGATGACATGGAATGTAGTTCTTGTGACATAATATTAGTGATGGTATCCCTGAGACAGGAAACCAGGTGTGTGTAATAACATCTGTGAATAGATTGTTTAGAAAATATACAGAAAACGTTGTTTTAACTGGTCTTATAAACCAGCACTTTCCATGAACTGACAAAAATTATGTGCCTCAAATACCAGAGGTTTACTGTATTATCACAATCCCCATGTTCTCTGAGTAGTTAGTTCAGGATGCAAGTGAGAAGGCTCTCTGCCAGTAAATTTTATTTAAGGAAAAGTTGCAGTATTAGTTAAATGATTTATGCTGTAAATAAGGTACATCAGTAATGTGTACACCCACTATATTACTTTTCCATTACTTAGTGTGCATTTTTACATTGACTATGTGGACCTCTTGGTCAACTCGAAAATTTAATCAAACAATATTTAACCAAGCTCCAGGTCCCATCAGTGCCAGTAAATAGAAACTTTGCTGTGTATGTATATAAAAAAAAAGCTGCTCATGGAAGATCTTACACATTCCACAATGTGTGCAAACTGAAAACTGACCTTCTTGGATATGTCTGTGCAGCAGTACATGATAAAGATTCTCTACATAAGACAAAGCTACATCCCAATACTTTGCAAATAGCCTTGAAAGCCACAATAGTTCTCAATTGCTTTAACTGTGTGCTCCTTCCAAGCGATCCCATTAGTGTGTATGGGAGTTTGGTGAACACATGTTGCCTGCTGGGTTTGGCCATGCAACAATTAGAACTAAACTTCAAACATAATGAATAGGTTGTAAGCTGTTTTGTGACATTCAGGGGACGGAACTATATAAATGCAAAAATTGAGATGTTAAGCAAAAGGTAGTGGACCTATTACAAATTGACTTGGATAGAGATAGACGAAGCTGATGTGCTGAAAATTTTGTCAAACATTAAGATTGACAAGTCGCCAGGCCCGGATCAGATTTGTCCTCGGCTGCTTTGGGAAGCGAGAAATGCAATTGCTTCGCTACTTGCGAAGATCTTTGCATCCTCGCTCTCCACTGGAGTCGTACCTGAGGACTGGAGAGAGGCAAATGTAATTCCTCTCTTCAAGAAAGGAAATAGGGAAATCCCCGGCAATTATAGACCGGTAAGTCTCACGTCTGTTGTCTGCAAGGTGTTAGAAAGGATTCTGAGGGATAAGATTTATGACCATCTGGAAGAGCATGGCTTGATCAAATACAGTCAACACGGCTTTGTGAGGGGTAGGTCATGCCTTACAAACCTTATCGAGTTTTTTGAGGATGTGACTAGAAAAGTTGATGCGGGTCGAGCTGTGGATGTGGTGTATATGGACTTCAGTAAGGCATTTGATAAGGTTCCCCATGGTAGGCTCATTCAGAAGGTCAGGAGGAATGGGATACAGGGGAACTTAGCTGCTTGGATACAGAATTGGCTGGCCAACAGAAGACAGCGAGTGGTTGTAGAAGGAAAATATTCTGCCTGGAAGTCAGTGGTGAGTGGAGTTCCACAGGGCTCTGTCCTTGGGCCTCTACTGTTTGTAATTTTTATTAATGACTTGGACGAGGGGATTGAAGGATGGGTCAGCAAGTTTGCAGACGACACTAAGGTCGGAGGTGTCGTTGACAGTGTAGAGGGCTGTTGTAGGCTGCAGCGGGACATTGACAGGATGCAGAGATGGGCTGAGAGGTGGCAGATGGAGTTCAACCTGGATAAATGCGAGGTGATGCATTTTGGAAGGTCGAATTTGAAAGCTGAGTACAGGATTAAGGATAGGATTCTTGGCAGCGTGGAGGAACAGAGGGATCTTGGTGTGCAGATACATAGATCCCTTAAAATGGCCACCCAAGTGGACAGGGTTGTTAAGAAAGCATATGGTGTTTTGGCTTTCATTAACAGGGGGATTGAGTTTAAGAGTCGTGAGATCTTGTTGCAGCTCTATAAAACTTTGGTTAGACCGCACTTGGAATACTGCGTCCAGTTCTGGGCGCCCTATTATAGGGAAGATGTGGATGCTTTGGAGAGGGTTCAGAGGAGGTTTACCAGGATGCTGCCTGGACTGGAGGGCTTATCTTATGAAGAGAGGTTGACTGAGCTCGGTCTCTTTTCATTGGAGAAAAGGAGGAGGAGAGGGGACCTAATTGAGGTATACAAGATAATGAGAGGCATAGATAGAGTTGATAGCCAGAGACTATTTCCCAGGGCAGAAATGGCTAGCACGAGGGGTCATAGTTTTAAGCTGGTTGGAGGAAAGTATAGAGGGGATGTCAGAGGCAGGTTCTTTACGCAGAGAGTTGTGAGAGCATGGAATGCGTTGCCAGCAGCAGTTGTGGAAGCAAGGTCATTGGGGTCATTTAAGAGACTGCTGGACATGTATATGGTCACAGAAATTTGAGGGTGCATACATGAGGATCAATGGTCGGCACAACATTGTGGGCTGAAGGGCCTGTTCTGTGCTGTACTGTTCTATGTTCTATGTTCTATGTTCTAAATTGACTTGAAAATCTGCTTTAAATTAGAATTCTGGATCCAAATTAATCCTGACACAAGAGAACTGTTGTTTAGCCCAATATTAATTTTGATGTGCCGAAGGATTAAAGTGGAACAAAAAAATTAGAATGCAACATCATCTTTCATTTTAGCTAAACCTGACTAATAACGCAAAAAAAGTCTGTGTCTATTAAATCTGCAATTCAGAATTTTAAATACACTGTCAGATTCACTTTTCAGGTCCTGGAATTATTCTCTAAAAGCCTTTACTGTGCAGGAGTCTTAATTGGTTT
Organism: Stegostoma tigrinum; assembly: GCF_030684315.1. Taxonomy (NCBI): domain Eukaryota; kingdom Metazoa; phylum Chordata; class Chondrichthyes; order Orectolobiformes; family Stegostomatidae; genus Stegostoma; species Stegostoma tigrinum. The sequence goes on from NC_081370.1 coordinate 47,348,338, forward strand.
ATTGACTAATCTATAATGAGCAAAGCAGCATGTGCAAAACAGATACCAAACATAATGAGACATAACTTTTCCTGAATGGGATCACCATCATCTTGAGCAAATTATATTTGTGCATTTTGATTTATTACCTGTACTTTGGAAGTGAGCATAATTAACAGGAGAAGACCCCTGTGCATGTACAATTTCATGAACATTAAAAAATGCAATATTGAATATTTTCTGCATTTTTGAATTGCTTACATTATCAATGAAGCCAATCGATATTTCAAATTCTTACATCACTGAAAGTTGCAGAATTGGCAAGGTGAAATAGAGAAATCTCAGCAGTTTCACCTGCACTGCTCCCAATTTTCAGTAAACATGCCAGGGCTATATTCAGTCAAAATTGAAGTTAACAATATTTTGAAAGTCTGGTTTCTTTCTGGTACCCAATTGCGTAATGAAACTGGCCTTTGTGAAATAGGTCACTTTTCTCAGCTAAAAGGTCATAGTTATCTGGCACACCAGGCACTCCATGGATGTTGAACTGGTCATCATCAAGTTACCACATTGTGTCTAGTGGGCTTTCCAGCTGTGCGATAGCTAGCTCTAGAACTCACTTGAATAATGTCAATATCCTCTACCTTGGGAATTTGGATGGGGCTAAAGGCCCTGTTTGCTTAAATCCATCACATTTCTGCCTCCTTTCAGTTGTGAAGAGTCATATTCAACTTGAAAAATGAAATCTGTTTCTCTTTCCACAGAGACTGACAAACCTGTTTAGCTTCACCAGCTGTTCCTGTTTTATTTCATGAAACGGAGAAGCAATATGGACTTAATGGCACCGTTGTACTGATTGCGTCCGAACAAAGGTACTTAAAGGTACATGTGTAATGTAATGTTACGTTACATTGAACATTCATATTGTTCTGGTTAGGTCCTAATACAATGCATCCTGTTAATTACATTTCAAAGATGTGAGAGGGGGCAGAGCAGATTTACCAGAAAGGTTCTGTGAATAGTGGGTGTGAGGCACGATGGTGGTTATAGTTCCAATGTTAGGTGCAAAAGGCTGGGATATTCTCCTTGGGACCAAGAGTTGACAGACAGGTACAGAATTATGACAGGCTTTAGGTAAGTTAGATAAAGCAAACGTTTCCCATTAGATGAGGGTAGAAGGACTGAGGGCCACACATTTAGCGTTTTGAACAAGCGATGCAGCAGATTGGGCAAATGCAGATGTGAGGGAGAATGACATTGATGAAAACTGGCATAATCAGCTTCTAAAGGAAATTGAAATAAAAACAGATTTATCACTTGAAAGAAGCTGATTTTCAGGGCTACAAGGAGCAAATGAGTGAGCGTGGGCGGTCGGGCCTTAGAGAATCAGCATGCACCCAATTGGCCAAATGGCCTTCTTCCATGTCAGAAATGAGTCAGTCAGATTGCAGCAGACTCTCGGGAATTTAATGCTTTGAATATGATCAATTAATTGGAAATAGAACCACCATCCTTCGCTCGGATGGATGCCCAACCTCAGAGAGCAGCTCACCAATTTGATTTTCCAGGAGATTGTCATGAGGGGGCGCAGTGGCCAAGACAGGCTGTGAAGAAAGGAATGGTTAAACAAGTAGATTAGAGATCAAAGGAATCAAAGAAGAAAAGCAAAGAAAGTAGCAATGTTTGTAGAGAAGGTCCAACTATCAGATCCAGGTGTTGGTGTTGTTGGGTGCTGATGTCAAGATAAAAGTCAGCTCTTACAGGAAGCAAAACATAGGAAAAAAAGGTGGGAGCAATTGTTTCAATTCAGAAGATGGGAAGCCACCTCTCAAAATGGCCACTATTACCCATCTGCCCATGTGCAGTTGCACCCGTGACATCACATCACTAATGGGAAAGCAAACTACCTCCTTTCATGTGAAATTCTGAACAGGGCACCTAATAAAAACTGAGACTGCTGTGGAAAACTCCTACCCCTTTTCATAAAGCGTACTTTCAACTGACTGCTCTACACTGATTGTTGGACAGAATTCTTCAGGAATGCTATTACTCCATTTAATCTATTTTGTACTTAATGAAGCTTTAAATTACATGCAGTGTCCAAATAAAAAGTAAAATCTTGTGGTCAATATGACTCAATGTCCATACAAAGTATTACAAAGGCAATGTCAAACTTTTCTGGCCATTACGAAGCATTTCAATGTTGCGCGTGCAAGTTCAATGCACCATCTAGTGGTGGTATTGGCCATTAACACAGCAAAAATGCGACTGGCTCGGGATGGGGGGGGGGGGGGGGGTCAGGTGTTTGTTGTTGGGTGTGTGAGCGGGGTAAAAGGCATATTTACGTCAGACCAGGGGAAGGCAGTTCATGCCCAAAAGTTATTGAAATCAACGGTGAGTCCAGACAGCCTCAGCAGAAAATGAGCTGCAGTTCTGATACATTGGGAATTGGGCTGAGGGTATTTTAAAGGGTCATTGAAACCAACACCCAAAGTGCTCACCTCTTTGAATATAGAAATCATACAGATGTGCAAATATATGAATTAGGAGTAGGAATAGGTCATTCAGCCCCTGGGGTCTGCTCTGCCATTTGAAAAGTTTCTGTAACATTTAATTGTGGTTTGAACTCCACTTTTCTTGTGACTCTCAATACCCTTCGACTCCTTTGTAAGTCAAGAATAAATCTAACACTACCGTAAATAACACAGTGTGGAGCTGGATAAACACAGCAGGCCTGGCAGCTTCAGAGGAGCAGGAACCCTACGTTTAGGGCCTAGACCCTTCTTCAGAAATGGGGAGGGGCAAGGAAGCTGGGACATAAATAGCGAGAGGATACAGGTAGGGGGTAGGCTGCCTCGTGTTCCCATGATGAGCTTGAACAGTTCATCAACTTTACTAACACCTTTCAACCCATCCTCAATTTAACCTGGACCAGCTCTGGCACCTTCCTGGACTTCTCTGTCTCCATCTCTGGTAACTGCCTCAACACCGACATCTATTTCAAGCCCATAGACTCCTATAGTTATCTGGACTGCATCTCCTCTCATGCACCTTCCTGCAAGAATGTGATCACCTACTCCCAATTCCTCCGCCCCCGCCACATCTGCTCCAAAGATGGGGCATTCCATTCCCTAACATCCCAGATGTCCTCCTATTTCAAGTATCTCAATTTCCCCCCTCTTGTGATCACAAATGCCCTCAACTGCATATCTCGCATTTCCCACACTTCAGCCTTCAAATCCAATCACCCACAACAAAAATAAAGACAGAATCCCCCTGGTCTTCACATACCACCCCACTAACCTCCGCACCCAGAATATCATTCTCCGTCACTTCTGGCACCTATAATCCGATCCCACGACCAAAGATATATTTCCCTCCCTACTCTTATCTGCCTTTCATAGGGACTGCTCACTCTGCGACTCGCTCATCCTTTCCACAGTCCTCATTAGCCCCACCGCCGCTGGCACCTTTCCCTGCAACTGCGGGAAGTGCTACACCTGCCCCAACACTTTTCCCCTCATCGCCATTCAAAGCCCAAAGTAAACCTTTCATATATGCCAGAGCTTCACTTATACATCCTCCAGTTGGGTCTACTGTATCTGTTGATCCTGACGCGGCCTCCTGGATATCGGTGAGACTAAAGTTAGATTCGGAGACCGTTTCGAAGAGCATCCGCGCTCTGTGCACGACAAACGACAGCAACTTCCAGTTGCCAACGATTTTAACTGCCCCTCCCACTCCCTGGGTGACATGTCCTATCTTGGGCCTCCTCCACTGTCACAATGACTGCACAAGCAAACTGGAGGAAGAGCACCTCATTTTCTGTCATGGGAGCCAACAGCCCAATGGCCTAAAAAAAGAATTCATCAGTTTTAAAATCTCCCCACCTCCGGCCTCATCACATGTCCAACCCTCCCTCTCATCCCCACCTCCTTGACCTGACACAATCTGTCTATCTTCACTCCCATCTATCCGCCCCGCCCTTCCCGCCGGCCAATACCTACCACTCCCTACCTGCACTCTCCTAGCACCATCACACCCACCTTCCCCAGCCCCACCTATCCTCTCTCTATTTATTTCCCAGCCCCCTTCCCCCTCCCCAATTTCTGAAGAAGGGTCAGCTTTCCTGTTCCTCTGATGTTGCCTGGCCTGCTGTGTTCTCCAGCACCATGCTGTGTTATCCCTGACTCCAACATCAGCAGTTCTTGCTATCTGCCTTGAATAAACCTGAGTTTACTGACCCGTGGTGGAGAGTGCTTCAAAGATCCACAAACCTCAGAAAGAAAAAGAAATTCTCCTCACCTCCATCTTAAACAGGAGAGCGCATATTTTTAAGCTAACACAGTGGAGAGTTGGATTAACACAGCAGGCCAAGCAGCATCCGAGGAGCAGGAAAACTGACGTTTCAGGCCTAGGCCTTTCTTCAGAAATGGTGGAGGGGAATGGGATCCTGAAACAAATACGGGGAGAGGGGGAGGCAGATAGAAGATGGATAGAGGAGAAAATAGGTGGAGAGGAGACAGACAGGACAAAGAGGCAGGGATGGAGCCAGTAAAGGTGAGTGCAGGTGGGGAGTTGGGGAGGGGATGGGTCAGTCCAGGGAGTACAGACAGGTCAAGTGTCAAGGATGAGGCTCAAAGGTAGGAAATGGGGTGTAGCTTGAGGTGGGTGGAGTAGATAGGTGGAGGAAGGACAGGTTAGGGAGGCGGGGACAAGCTGGGCTGGTTTTGGGATGCGGTCTTGGGAGGGGAGATTTTGAAGCTTGTCAAGTCCATATTGATACCATTGGCCTGCAGGGATCCCAAGTGGAATATGAGTTGCAGTTCCTGCAACCTTCGGGTGGCATCGCTGTCGTGCTGCAGGAGGCCCAGGATGGACATGTTGTCTAAGGAATGGGAGGGAGAGTTGAAATGGCTCGTGACCAGGAGGTGCAGTTGTTTAGTGCAAACCGAGCGTAGGTGTTCGGCAAAGCGGTCCCCAAGCCTCCGCTTGGTTTCCCGATGTAGAGGAGGCCACGTCTGGAACAGCGGATACAGTATATTACATTAGCAGACATGCAGGTGAACATCTGCTTGATGTGGAAGGTCTTCTTGGGGCCTGGGATGGGGGTGAGGGGGGAGGTGTAGCACTTCCTGCGGTTGCGGTGAAAAGTGCCGGGTGTAGTGGAGCTAGAAGGGGAGTTTCTTTCTGTGAGTTTTATCATGCCATTGTTCCAACTTTACCTCATTACCTACACACCTCATCCCTATGATGATACTCCAGTCCAGGTGTCATTCCTGGAAGTCCTTGCCACCTCCGGGATATCTTGGAACAACCTATCCCTGTACACAATTATACACAATTGGATAAGAAGCGTCCAGAGGAAGCTTCACTCAACTGATTCCTGGGATGAAGAGGTTATTTTCCCATGAAAGAGAAGACAGTCTTTATTTGTTGTGGGTTTATTTCCGTTGCCAGTTCTATCAGTTCTAAAGAAGAGTCATACAGGGTTTGAAATTCGGTTTCTCTCTCCAAAGTTGCTGCTAACCTACAATGTTTCTCCAGCATCTTCTTTTTTTATTTATTTAACTATTTTTCTAATTAACCTGCTCAGAAACATTATTACATACCTTTAAAGCAGGTGGGACTTGAACAATGACCTCCTGGCCCAGGTATGGCGATGCTACCTCTGCACCACTCCAGAGTTCTCTGTGTTTGGGTGAGTATCCATTGGAGTTGAACAGAATGAGAAGTCATCCAAGTGAGAGATAATGGGAACTGCAGATGCTGGAGAATCCAAGATAATAAAATGTGAGGCTGGATGAACACAACAGGCCAAGCAGCATCTCAGGAGCACAAAAGCTGACGTTTTGGGCCTAGACCCTTCATCAGAGAGCCTCTCTGATGAAGGGTCTAGGCCCGAAACGTCAGCTTTTGTGCTCCTGAGATGCTGCTTGGTCTGCTGTGTTCATCCAGCCTCACATTTTATTATCTTAGTCATCCAAGTGAAATGTGTGACAGCCTGAGGGGATTTGACAGGGTGGGCAATGAAGGAATATTTCCTCTTGTTAGAGAGACAAAGGAGTAAACTACACAGGTTAAAAATCCAGTTGTGTATGTCTTAAATAGTACACAATTGTACTCTAGATATGGTCTCAGCAAAGCATTTTACAATTGTAGCAAAACACCTCTGCTTTGATATTCCATTCCCATTACAATAAACAGCAATTTCCCATTTGCCTTTTTAATTACTTGCTGTGCTTACATAGTAGTGCTTTATGATTCACGAACAAGTACACATAGAAATCTCTGTACCTCAGAATTCTGCAGTCTCCCTCTATTTTAATGATATGATGCTTTTCTACATTTCCTGCCAAAGTAGACACATTCAAAAGTTCTCACATTATACTCCATCCACAAATGCTTTACCTACTGACTTAACCTGTCTTTATCCTTTTCACAATTTAACTTTCCTACTTTTTTTCATGATGTCATCAAAGGTAGTAACTATATCTTCAACCCTTCATCCAAATCATTGATATAAATTGGAAATAATTGAAGACTCAGCAATGATTCCTGTCATACACCATTCATTACAGGTTCTCTGACTCCCGTCTGCTAACTGATCTACTATCCATGCTACTAAAGTGTGAAGCTGGATGAACACAGCATGCCAAGCAGCACCTCAGGAGCACAAAAGCTGACATTTCAGGCCTAGACCTTTCATCAGTGTCTAGGCCCGAAATGTCAGCTTTTGTGCTCCTGAGATGCTGCTGGGCCTGCTGTGTTCATCCAGCTTCACACTTTATTATCTTGGATTCTCTAGCATCTGCAGTTCCCATTATCACTACTATCCATGCTAACATGTTAGCCCCCAGTAACAAATCCTTTTCTTTAATTAAGTCAGGATCCTGTGCTATAGAAGGTAATCAGCCTCTTAGGCTAGTCAAGGTGAGGATCTATTCCTTGTAAACAGTGAGGAGCCCAATGTTTAGCAGCTCACCACACAATCTTGCTCTTTCTGCCTTATTGTTAGCTGCCATTTTTATTCTGGAGTGAAAGAAAGCAAGGTTTTAAGGGAGATGAAAGTGCTACCATGCCTGGTAGGTGCTGCAAGTGAAAGAAAGGTGGAGAAGAGGGTGAGTGGGCAACGCAGTGAGTTAGTAATGTGGAAGACATGGATGGGTGAGACCTAGTGAGGGAATACTTTGTATGCAATAGGGAGAGGGTTAATCACGACCCTTGGTGGAAGGTGAGTACAATAACAGATAGAGCGAGTGTGAGCAAAGAGCAGTTGGCGGCACTTAGTCTAGAGAAGTCCACTGAGTAGCCCATTCCAACTGGTCTTTGCTGGCCATTCTTCCTTGTGGCTGGGAACACAATGACTCAGTTGGAAACCTCAGACAAAGTGGTAGAATCTGATTGAATGGAATCTTCTGCTGGTGGGAGTGGAGTACAGGACATCCCTACTCTGCACTTCCACAACCACCAGAAGCTCTGGAACAAAAACAAAGTTGCTGGAAAAGCTCAGCAGGTCTGGTAGCATCTGTGGAGGAGAAAACAGAGTTAACATTTCGGGTCTAGTGACCCTTCCCCAGAGTTGAACACCAGAAGCTCTGGGTGTCTATCTGCAAACTTTGGCGCTATTTGCCCTTATTGACCACATTCAGGGCAAATGCCACAAACTGTAGATGGCAGATCCGGAGTGAGAGAACTTGCCTGGATGCATAATGGCCTTTTAAAGCTGGTGTGAGAGTGAGGGACAATAGGCTGTTCCAAGATATCCCGGAAGTGGCAAGGATTTCCAGGAATAACAACTGGCCTGGAGCATCACCTCAGGTGACTGTCTGTGTGGATTTTGTACATTCTCACCGTGTCTGCATGGGTTTCCTCCGGGTGCTCCGGTTTCCTCCCACAGTCCAAAGATGTGCAGGTGGATCGGCCATGCTAAATTGCCCATAGCGTACAGGGATGTGCGGGTTATGGGGGATGGGTCTGGGTGGGATACTTCAAGGGGCGGCGCGGACTTGTTGGGCCAAAGGGCCTGTTTCCACACTGTAAGGAATCTAATCTAATTTAATCTAATCACCATAGGGATGGGATGCATAGATAATGAGGTAAGGTTGGAAAAATAGCATGATAAAACTCACTGAAAGAAACCTTCCATGATACTCAACAAAACTAACACTTCTCCAAAATATGACAAGCTTTAGCCCACAATCTTCTGACTCAGAGGTGAGAATGCTACTATAAACCTAATGGTGAAGACTCAAATCTTCTGTTTTAGCATATTTGAATATTTGCATTCAGATATTTGTTACACAATAGAGAAATTCATAACATTGTTCAAAAAATACACAGTAAGCAAATGCTGCAGTGCAAGTAAGAATTTGTCAAGATAAAACCTCTTCATTTGCTCATTCATCCTTAAGAATGTACTTTTCTCATCGCATGAATATTCACAAAGTGAGAAGCTGCTTTATACTTATGCTAACTTTTCCACTGACATTGAAGAATGGTAAAAATATTTAATGTTTAAGACAATTGTGTTAATGTTCTCCATTTAATGCAGGGAATATAAATGTCCTTTATTTATGCGTTATACACTTCAGAAAGCCTTAATTTGTCACAACTTATAACTGAGCATATTTATAAAATTGAATATTTTTAATAACCTTATGCTAGAATTATGGTCCTGAGTAATAATCAAAAAATGTAATGCAATAGCTAGGTTAATATACTCAACATGCACAATTATCAAAGAATCTTTGAAAACCAGATTAGAGACAATCCTCGTATAACAGTAAATGTTTTAGTTGTTTCAAATTTAAAAATAAAATGCAGTTTGTTAAACTAATAGAAATCATATCAATATCAACAAACAATTCTCTTGCATCTTTGATGCTACGCTGAGCATCCAACTGCAGATGAATGCACTATAATGGTTACAAATACTGCAGTCAAATACCTGCAAAAGCCAATGACCATGAACAATTCACGTTTCTACATGAACTAAGCCTGACCTCTGTAATCTCTTTGAAAATGGTATTGAAGCAACAGCTCAAAGTGTGATGAATGATCACAAATGGAATCTTTTCACTACTGTTTGTTTCCCCCAGGCTTGTCTTTGATTTTAATCAATTTGTATGAAAGAGGCGCTGAATAGCCTGTTTAACCTGTGGAGCTGAATCCAATCTTGTCAACTTATGCAGGGTAGCATCTACACTGAACAGTGCAAAGGAATCACTTCAAAGGAAAACAATTAAACATATACCGGTGGACTACTCACAAAAGCTGTTTGTATATTTGATGGTGAAATATATATGCGCAATCACACTTTTAGAACTACTTATATCTTACTGAGTGCAAAGTAGCACATATGCTTCTATGGTCCAAGCCAGTGTTCCACCAGCAGCCTGACTGTCAGAGGTGAGTACAGCTGTGACTGGCAGGAGAATTCATGAGTACCTCAAGGTGAAGGCATGTGAAGAAGATATGTGAGCACAATAATACTATCATTAATAGTATTTTGGAGACAGATGAGATATCTGCAGGATAGCATATGGCTGCAGTTCTGGCAGTATTCCAGAAGCTGCTCTTGTTTACAGATCCAACCTATGAGACCTGACTGATTCCCTGGCCTGGGGAGGCTTCCTCAAAAGACCAAAGCAGCATCCTTCTCAGCAGAGGGCCCAATCCGCCACCAGAGTAATGTTGGTGGCAAACCCCATCTGACCTCAATAGCCAGTCAATTACCATTCATTGACTACCCACCAACTGGTTATAGCTGCTGTGTTACAATGGGAATGGATATTTAATGATGATGCATATGATGATGCAACACTGAAATCAACACTCTCAGTTACTGAGACTGTAAAAAGAGAATCGGAAGAACTTTAGTTGAGAATTATAATTGGTATTTTTTTATCTTAGAATATAAATCAAACAGCTTATGGGATCAACTGAGTGTAAACCAATATTAACTCTTAGATAAATTAAATTACACATGCAACAGTCTCAGACTGGAAAAAGCCTGGACACAGGAGCCTCAGGGTTACAGCACAAATATCAGCAGCCAACCTTAACAAGTATGCCGCCACTGTTACAGACTTCATTAGTAAGTGTGTCGATGTGGACTGCCGGCTCAGTGGTTCGCACTGTTGTCTTACAGCGTCAGAGACTCGGATTTGATCTCAACTTCAGGTGACTGACTGTGTGGAGTTTGCACATTTTCCCCGTGTCTGAGTGCGTTTGCTCCGATTTCCTCCCACAGTCCAAAGTGGTGCAGGTTAGGTGGATTTGCCGTGCTAAATTGCCCATAGTGTCCAGGGGTGTGTAGCTTAGGTGGGTTATAGGGTTTTGGATCTCAATGGTTCTCTCTGAGGGTTGGTGTGGACTTGTTGGTCCAAAGGGTCTCTTTCCACACTGTAGGGATTCTATGAATCTATGACTGCAGAAGAGATTAATCTGAAAGTTCCTCAACCAGAAACCATGGATGAACCAGGAAAGCTACTTCCTACTGAGGTCCAGGTTGGGGGAATACACTTTGGGCAGCCCTAGCCTATTCAGGGAATGCAGGTACCATCTTTGTAAGGCCATCTGAGATCCCAAGAGATGTAGAGATTTTTGCTTCTTTTTTAATCACTGGTGAAGCCCTGGAAGACTGGAGGGTGGCTAATGTTGTTCCATTGTTTAAGAAAGCTAGCAAAGACAAGCCAGGGATGAACAGGCCAGTGAGCCTGACGTCAGTGGCAGGCAAGCTATTGGAGAGGATACTGAGAGACAGGGTCAAGCAAAGTTTGGATAGTCAAGGTCTGGTTAGGGATAGTCAGCATGGAGTTGTGCACAAACCAGTCTCAGCAATTGCCACAGCAACACATCTCTCCTTCAGGGGCTGAAAGCTGGCTTGAGGTAATGGAGGCTAGCAAATTGATTTTGCACTCCCAGTTCCAGTATGCAGCAACCCAGTTACATTTTTTACATGTTCTACATGCAGAAATCATTTAAATGGGCAGGCAGTATAAAGTTTGCATGCTCCGTTGCACAGATGCGACGAGTGGATTAAACACCCAGTACAATTCCTATGCCTATTTTCACAATTTATCAAATTTCACAACAATTACTTTCACAGCAAGGAAGGCAAGTGTTGCCAAAATAGAGGCCAAATTTAAATAATTCATTTTCTGGAACTTTTAGAACATTTCCTCCCACTTTATGTATCTCTTGTCGAGGATTAATTTATCTTAACAAAGTAATAGTCATGAATCGAAGAACTAACTTTTGCAATTTGAATTCTGTTTAGGCTTTAATAGTTGCAAGCATTTGTGGATGGCATTGTGCATTTAACTGGTATAAAGCAAATTCACCATTATACTCAGCAACATTGATTTGGTGGTCTAGAGCCTTAATTTCTTCTCCCGTTCTTAAAAATTAACTAATAGTTTTGCATGTATCATTTTTAAAATCTAATGAAAGAGCTATAATTCAACAGTGAAGACTCATTAGTGAAGCTTCCCAGAATCCTATTTTCTTTAATATGCATTAATCCACACTTCAGTTAACACCATGATTTTAAATTTGTATATTGCAGCTGCTGACCAACGTCTCCTTGAAAAAGAAATGTAAAACCCAACTGATCACTGTTGAGTGAAATTTGTAGCCCTTGAAGGGCCAATCAATTTCCTAAACTGCTGAAAAAGAAAATGGTTAGCCATGAGAAATTCATTTCTCTGATAAGATCATGCAAAAAGTGCTAGGTGCTCTCAGACATGAATGAAAGTAAAGTATTGAACAAATGTTCCTCCAGTTACTCTCCAAAGTGAAAACTCACTGGAATTAATGTTGTGCCCATTGAAGTGCTTTCAGGTCATTTTTTTGTTTTTCTTTTGGAAGCTCATCCAAATTTACATTGCAAAACAAGAGAAGTTACGAGCAACATATCATTTTATTTTACAAAGGCAAATTGCTGCAAATGCTGAAAGCTCAAATCAAATCAGGGACACTCAGCAGGACAGACAGCATCTGTGGGGAGAGAAACTAAGATGACGTTTGCTCGTGCTTTGGAGAAGAGTTGGGAGGCAAGAGCTTGGAAAAGTGCCTCAGGAGGTGGCATTAATGCAAACTCATCCTTCTGGTGCATTGCCAAAAATGGCTACCACTAGCAATGGCACTGCTGAGTCTGGTTAACGGGCAGACCTTTAATCGGGACAGGTGCTCCTACAGAAACAGCATAATTGACCACCACCAATAAAATTCAGATTGGGCTCAGCTTGCTGCCAAGCTTAGTGCCCTCTTGCTCTCTTGAGCATCTATTTTTGGTTTTGGCTAGTTTGAACACTGCTGCCAATTTAAAAGTTAGCCCCTTTGGTCATCATGCCTTGTGGTGGAGAGGAGTGGTGTAGACACCCTGCATCTCTCCACAGAGAGGCAGGAAAAATCAGTAAAAATGGCCCAGGGTAGACATCCCTCTGAATGACTCATCCAAGCTAAATTGCCAGATATCAAGTAGCAGGTTATATGCGGCATTTGTCCAAAAGACGATGCATTATACAACAGAGCTTTGAGAATATACAAAACAAATACCTATCAAAGCAGAATCCCACAAGCCAAAATTAACTGGTTGTGACATGATGAAGGGTCTAGGCCCGAAACGTCAGCTTTTGTGCTCCTGAGATGCTGCTTGGCCTGCTGTGTTCATCCAGCCTCACATTTTATTATCTTGGAATTCTCCAGCATCTGCAGCTCCCATTATCTCTGGTTGTGACAAGGTTCAGCTATTTCCTGACAAGCAGCAGAACATTGTTTAAAGTAGTAGAGCATTTGTGTTTTATGCTGGATTTTCTGTTGCCTTGAATTTCGTTTCTGCAAAGTGTCCAGTTTGAAGGTCAATTGAACAAATTCGTTCTCAAGTCACAGGAGGGGCTTAAGATGATACTTAAAGTTTGATGTCTCTGACAGGACTAAGTAAACATTTAGCTTTATTTTACCATCTCCTATTCACATGTGGTTCATGTCATATTTGACCATACTAGCTCTAAAATGAAACTTTATCCTCGTACGTTCATTCTCTGTGGAAGCGTTGCTTGTCTTCTTGCATTATGTGTAACCTTTGTGGAGGATTTAACATTACAACTGTTACAGTCTTGCTCTCTATCACTGTCCTTGGCAGATCTGTCAGTTATTCAGCTTCCCAACTGCTCTGTTGTATTAGGAATCCTGAACACTGGTGATTCCCATCCTATTGGAATCTTAATACAGAATCCACATTCTGTAACCCAAGTCTCAGTTTGTTGGACACACGATGATGCAGTTGACCATTGTTAACATCTGCTGTGAGCGAGTGAGTGCACCCTCTAAAACATTCCTAATCACTGAGATAAAGTGATAGCTAATGCACCAATGTATGAGGAGTGATTGACTTTCTCTCCATGAATTTAAATGGGCAGGAAATTATTGACTCGTAAGTTGATGTATTTTGTTAATAGAGTTCTTCTGTTGACCTAACCTTCGGATATGCTCCCTGGCTCCTGTTTCCCAGGTCAGACCAAATTTCCTAAGATGCTCCCCCTATCCTCACCCCGAACTGGCATTTATATCTAATTTTTCCCACATTTTCATCTCGTACATTCATTGAGCTCATGCTGCCCTTATGACCCACCTTCTGCTCCCTTGGCCATTTTACAACTAAACTACTAGAGTCCCTTCAAGCTCTTAAGATGGCTGATGTTGTTTGCAAATTTCTCACAGGTACTGTTATTTGCTCATTTATATCTGTTGTCATTAACTCACTCCTGACCAAAACTAACCCCCCACCAACCTCCAGATACAATGCATCATCCTCCAACACTTCCGCCATCTACAATTCGACCCCACCACCCAAGACATTTTTCCATCCCCACCCTTGTCTGCCTTCCGGAGAGACCACTCTCTCTGTGACTCCCTTGTCCACTCCACACTCCCTTCCAACCCCACCACTACCGGCACCTTCCCCTACAACCGCAGGAAGTGCTACACTTGCCCCCACACCTCCTCCCTCACCCCATCCCAGGCCCCAAGATGACTTTCCATATTAAGCAGATGTTCACCTGCACATCTGCCAATGTGGTATACTGCATCCACTGTACCCGGTGTGAGCTCCTCTACATTGGGGAAACCAAGCGGAGGCTTAGGGACCACTTTGGAGAAAACCTCCGCTCGGTTTGCAATATACAACTACACCTCCCAGTCGCAAACCATTATAACTCCCTCTCCCATTCCTCAGACGACATGTCCATCATGGGCCTCCTGCAGTGCCACAATGATTGCCACCCGAACGCTGCAGGAACAGCAACTCGTATTCCGCTTGGGAACCCTGCAGCCCAATGGTATCAATGTGGACTTCACGAGCTTCAAACTCTCCCCCTCCCCCACTGCATCCCAAAACCAGCCCAGCTCATCCCCTCCCCCACTGCATCAGAAAACCAGTCCAGCTCGTCCCCGCCTCCCTAACCTGTTCTTCCTCTCATCTATCCCCTCCTCCCACCTCAAGCCGCACCTCTGTTTCCCACCTACTAACCTCACGCTGCCTCCTTGACCTGTCCGTCCTCCCCAGACTGACCTATCCCCTCCCTACCTCCCCACCTATACGCTCCTCTCCACCTATCTTCTCCTCTATCCATCTTCGGTCCGCCTCCCCCTCTCTCCCTATTTATTCCAGAGCCCTCTCCCCATCCCCCTCTCTGATGAAGGGTCGAGGCCTGAAACGTCAGCTTTTGTGCTCCTGAGACACTGCTGGGCCTGTTGTGTTCACCCAGCTACACACTTTGTTACCTTCACCCCTTTGTTTCTGCAAACTAGGACAGCATCTTCAACATCCATTTTTTCTTCAAAGACACCGAACCTGCAATCATCTCTTAGAGCTGTGCCCACCTATCATGGAACAGTGCATTTGAAACTCTCCAATCAGGTTTTCATTCCAGCCACAATACCAAAATAGTTTTTATTAAAGTTACAATGTGAATGAGAGAGCCTGGATCTTCTAAAATATCTCTCCTTGTCATTCTTGACCCACCTGCAACCTTTGACAAAGTTAATTTTGCCATCTTCCTCCAATCCTTCTTGAATGCCAACTAGTGAAGAAAAAAGTGTGATCAGAGATAATGGGAACTGCAGATGCTGGAGAATCTGAGATAGCAAAGTGTGTAGCTGGATGGAAACAGCCAGCCAAGCAGCATCGTAGGAGCACAAAAGCTCTTTGTGCTCCTAAGATGCTGCTTGGCCTGCCGTGTTCATCCAGCTCCACACTTCGTTATTTTGGCAAAGATAAAAAAAAACCATCTTAGGACAAATAATAAAGAACAGTACAACACAGGAACGGGGTCTTCA
Source organism: Stegostoma tigrinum (assembly GCF_030684315.1). NCBI lineage: Eukaryota > Metazoa > Chordata > Chondrichthyes > Orectolobiformes > Stegostomatidae > Stegostoma > Stegostoma tigrinum. Next base: position 47,363,662 of record NC_081370.1, read on the forward strand.
GCACATCAGGACAGCCTTGACCACTGATGCCTTTCTAAACTGGAAACATTTTGCCTGGACATGGTCCATATCCCTCCATTCCCTGCCTATTCATGTATCTGTCAAGATGCCTCTTAAATGTTGCTAATGAGTCCACCTCTACCATTTTTTTTCTGGCAGAGCATTCCAGGCAATTACCACACTGTGTAAAAAAAAAGTCCCCTTCACATCTCCTTTAAACTTCTCCCTAAACCTCCCCCCTTTAACCTTAAACCTATGCCCCCTAGTAATTGACATTTCTTGGAAAAAGACTCTGGCTATCCATTTTATCCATGCCTCTCAGAATTTTTCAAACTTCTAACAGGTTGCTCCTCATCCTTCAAACCAAATGAGAACAAACTAAATAAAAACCAAAACTGAAAGGACCGTGGATGTTGTAAACCAGAAGCAGAAACAGAATTTGCTGGAAAAGCTCAGCAGGTCTGGCAGCATCTGTGTTGAAAAATCAGAGTGAACATTTCGGATCAGCTCTGAGGTAGGGTCACTCGACATGAACCATTGACTGTGATTTCTCTCCTCAAATGCTGGCAGGCCTGCTGAGCTTTTCCAGCAATTTCTGTTTTTGTTTCTGAAAAGAAGGTAAGGTTTGTCCAATCCCTCATCATAGCCAATATCCTCCAAACTAGACAACATTCTGCTAAACTGGTTCTGTACCTTCTCCAAAGCCTCCACATTTACAACTGAGTCAACATAACTCCAAAGGCAGAGGCAGGGCACTGGCCACAGATGATTAAAAGTGGAGTCTAGCAAGGAAGATGACAGAGTAACAATTACAGGGGTTTCTGGGGTTAATACGGGAGGCACAGAAGAAATTCATAATCAGCAGGCGAAAGTTTTAAAAGCAGTAAGGGGGGGAGAAGATGAAATATGAGAGTACACCAGGTAGCAACATAAAACAAGGTTGTAAAAACTTTCCTTTAAATGTATTAAAGGTAAGCAAGAGGCAAGAGTGGACATTGGACTGCTGGAAAATGAGTCTGGAGAATTAGCAATGGGGGACAAAGAAAGGGTGGATGAGCTGAATAGATACTTTGCATCTGTTTCCACAGTGGAAGCCGCCAGCAGCAAATCAGAAAATGAAGAGATGCAGGGTCAGCGGTGATTATAGTGACCGTCCCTATGGAGAAGGTGCTGGGGAAGCTAAAAGATTCGAAGATGAAAAGAATGACTCAGACTGGTTAGATACCCCAGATTTCGGAAGGAGATGACTGAAGGGATTGTGGAGGCATTGGTGGTGATCTTTCAGGAATCGCTAGAGTCATGGAGGGTCCCAGAAGACTACAGAATTGTAAATGTAACATTCCTGTTTAAGAAGGGAGGCAGGCAGTAGGCAGAAAATTATAGATCAGTTAGCCCAATCTTGGTTGTTGGTAAGATTTTAGCATCTATTATTAAGGATGAGTCTTTGGAAGTGCATGGTTAAAATAGGGCGGAGTCAGCAGAGCTTCATCAAGGGGAGGTCATGCCTGACAAGTCTATTAGAATTATTTGACAAGGTGGTGAGCAATTCACACTAAGGAGGGCCAATAGATGTGATCTATTTGGGTTTCCAGAAGGCCTTTGACAAAGTATCGCAAAGGAGGCTGCAGAATGAGATAAGAGCCCATGGTGTTAGGGGTAAGGTAATGAAATGGATAGAAAATTGGCTGACTGTCAGAAAGCAGAGATTAGGGGTAAAGGGGTCTTTTTCAGGATGGCAGTCAATGACTAGTAGACTGTAGAAGTCAGTGTTGGCGCCACAACTATTCGCACTATACATTAATGATCTGGATGAAGGAACTAAAGGCATTGTTGCTAAATTTGCAGAAGACACAAAGTTAGGTGAAGGGGCAGTTAGTGCAGAGGAAGCAGGAGGCTGCTGAAGGGCTTGGACAATCTAGTAGAGTAGGCAAAGAAGGGCTAGATGTAATACAATGTGGGAAAATGTGGTGTTATGCACTTTTGCAGGAATAATAGAGACATTGACTATTTTCTAAACAGAGAAAGGCTTTGGAAATTTGAAGCACAGTTGATGAGGCTGAACTGGCCCCTCATTTTACGTCTTATCTGATTTTCTCGCTCATTTCTTCTTCTGAACTGAGCTGGAAAACAAATCAATCTTTCATGTCTAGGAATATTAAGTTCTCAGGGGACCACAAGCAGATGAGGCCATTCAAATGGTGTATTTTACTTTTTTTTGCCATGAAGGAGCCTCTCAAGATTTGTTAAGCCTCATCTCAGTTCTGAGCTCCTCCCCTCCCCTATCACATAACAAACCACATCAAAATGAACATGACCTGAACTTGTCAATGAGAACTAACACCACATTGCCTCAATCTCGCTGCCATGGGAGAGGAGATAACTACATGAGACTAGAGGCTCCTGCAGGAAACTGTTTGAAAAACGAAATCTGTCCTACCCACCCCCATGATAGTTTTAGTAACCCTGTTTAATCCTTTTTTTTGGCTTAATGTGTGTCTTCAATACAACCATCTGTGAAATGCCTCGGGATTTTATTTTTTATTACTCTCTATGATTTTATTCTTGTTCAAAAATATATGCAACATGATGTGAAAAATTGACTTTCATCTTCATGACTCTGCCAGAGTTTGTGTTTGTGTGCAAGGCTGGTCATGAATGCAATTTAAGAAATCCAGTTTAATCTGATAATTTGAGAACTCTGTTCTAGTTAGTGTTAACTTGGGGTACCCTGTTTCTGCCAGACCATTTTTCCCACATAAGCCCTCAGTTCAATTGACCATTGTTGAAATTCTATGCTGTTCTCCAATCTAGTTATGCTCTCTCATGCAAATGTTACTGCATTTTTAAAATGTCCGGATATATGTCACTTGTAAGGTGGTCAATGGATACTAGAGTTATTGCCAGTTATTACAATCTCATTAGTCAACATTCACATGAACGATCCTCATTTCCAATGGTTTTGATCCAGCCTTTTACAGTTTAAATGCCGTGTGCAACCAAAAATTTGTATTTCTAATCATGCCACTTCTCAGTTGCATCATCAGATAACTATCTTAAACATATCCCAGGATTAAAACTGCAAGATTTAACCTTGCACTAAACAGAAAAATATTGCAAGATGATGTTAAAGACAGACAAAATCAGCGGAGCTAGAGATTTGCGTCAATCAGGGGAAGGACTTAAACACATGGTGAAGCTGGAGAGATTTTGATACAATCGGAGTTAGTCACTCTGCCCACTTCTACATGGCTGGAGGAGGAGAAAGAGCTTCTGGAGAGATATGACAGAGTTAAAAGCAAATTATCTGCAGGATTTTCATAGCACTTCCTCAGCTTTGGCAAATGTGAGAAATTTGGGAGAACGTGATAAGAATTAAAAATGCGGGTTTCATACTGGCAAGAAAAAAACCTTTCTGTTAAGGTTTCAATAGCTAGATGAGAACCTGCTTGGTAAGTGGTGAGTACTTTATTTCCCATATATTTTCATCTTATTATTTGCTAATTTCACTTCATTTCTTGTTGTGGTTGGTTGGCTCGCCGAGCTGGCTCATTGTTCTGCAGGTATTTAATTACCGTGCTGGGTAACATCATCAGTGCAGCCTCCAATGAAACACCGTTGTATTTTCCGGCCTGTTATTTAAACTCTGGGGTCCGTTGAACTCGATTAAATCACTTCTGGTTTTCCTTCGCAATGGAGTGAATATGGGGTCGAGTTCTATGTGCTTGTTGAAGGCTTTCCTCATGGAGTACCAGGCTTCTAGGAACTCCTGTGCTTGTCTCAGCTTTGCTTGTCCCAGGATCTTGGTGTTGTCCCAATTGAGTTAGTGGTTCGCCTTATCAATGTGGATAGAGATGGGTGAGTATCGGTCGTGTCTTTTTGTAGCCAATTGATGTTTGTGTGCCCTTGTGGTTAATTTCCTTCCTGTTTGCCTGATGTAGTGTTTGTCACAGTCTTTGCAGGGAATCTTGTATATGACATCAGTCCTGGCCATAGTGGGTGGTGGGTCTTTGGTTCAGGTGAGCAGGTGTTGTAGGTTTGATGAGGGTTTGTGTGCTACTCTGATGCCCAGTGGTCATAGGAGTCTTGTGGCTAGTTCCAATGTGTTCCTGATGTAAGGCAGCGTGATGTGTGTCGGGGTGTGTGGTATCTTCCTGGTGTTGTGCGTGTAATACATATCTTCTGACCCAGTTTTCGGGTATCCATTGTCGTTGAACACCTGGAAGGGGTGCTCTTTTTCTTCTCGCCATGGCCCTGTGCTGCTGCAATGTGCTGTTGCCCGTTTAAATAATGTTCTCACGCAGCTTTGTTTGTGTGTGTTAGGGTGGTTGCTGTTGAAGATCAATACTTGGTCAGTGTGTGTGCCTTTCCTGTGTACCTTTATTAGGAATTCTCCACTTGTCCTGCGCTCTACCATGACATCCAGGAATGGGAGCTGTTTGTCCTGATCCTCTTCTCGAGTGAATCAGATCCCAGTGAGGGTGTTGTTTATTAGTTTGTGTGTCTCCTCTAGTTTGGCCCAATTAATGATGATGACGGTGTCGTCTATGTCGCGTATCCATGGTTTAAGTTGGATTAGCGGAAGGGCTGTATTTTCCAATCTTTTCATCATCGACTTGGCTATTAGTCTGGAGATGGGTCCCCGTTGAACTGTTCATATATTTGGCTGTTGAAAATAAAGTGGGTGGTGAGGCATAGGTCCAGTAGCTTCAGCATGTCGTCTGTGGAGATGGTTTCACTGGCATCTTGTTCTTGTTCTATTAGTGCTGTCATTGTTTTTCTTGCCAATGCTATGTCTAAAGATGTGAATAGGGCAGTGACGTCAAACGATACCATGGTCTCCTCGTCATCTATCCTTATGTCTTTGATGAAATTGAGGAGCTCGCGCCCTGAGCGGATTGAGTGGGGTGACTTGTTGACAAGGTACCTTAGATTCCTTTGTAGTTCCTTGCCTAATCTGTGTGATGGTGTGGCTGGCAGGGAGACTATGGGACTAAGGGGTACTTCCAGTTTGTGTACCTTCAGGAGACCATAGAATTGGGACATGAACATGTCAATGTTGCACCTATAGCCTGTGCTAACAGCATGTCCCATACATGCACTGTATGTGCTGCAGCCAAGTGTCAGTGTCTGAAAGGCAAAGGAGTGTACTCCTTATTCGAGTGAAGGGGCACCCCTATTCATGGACAGGAACTTGGAGGTCAGTCAGAAGGGTGCTGGCACAATTGGTCACAGGCATTGTCCGATCTCAGTCCAGGGGTTTGGCCATGGGTTCGTCTTGACCATACAGGGAGTAAAGGTCACAGAGTCCATACTGAGTTAAGAGCAAGTGGGAAACTCTTGTGTGAAGATTGAAACCATTACACTGGGATACAGAGGGAACAGTGACAGCAGTGTGAGTTGCCCCCAGTGAGTGAGCAGAAAGGACAGACCACAGGAAGGAATGATAGTTTGGGAGGAGGATGTGGGTGAGGGGCATCAAGCAAAGATGTTGCATACAATAATAAGATTATAGGCTTCCCATCTTGGAGGGAAGTCTGTGCAATGGCAGGGTTATATTAAGTGTAAAGTAGTAGATGAAAGATAGTGATACTTACCCATTGCTGAGCATTTCTTCTTGCTGGAGACTCACTGCACTAACTGGGATGGATGTCTCCATCCAGGCTGGCAGTGTCTAGGGTTGTAGCCTCGACTGTAGTCCATTGGAAACAGAACAGCCCTCAGATCCTTTAGCCCGTCCACCAGTACCATGAGATGCGCTGCCAACTTCCCTTTCTCAGCCATCTCTGTAAAAACAGTCAAGCAAGAGGCTTTGTTCTTGGCTGGTGGTGTTTGAGTTCATGCACAGATGGTGATTAAATATGGTGTCTATAGAAAGTGTAAGAAGGTCAACAAGAATATGAGCTAAAAACCAAAACAACTTGAATGCTGTAGATCAGGGACAAAAACAAAGTTGCTAGAAAAGCCCAGGAGGTCTGGTAGCATCTGTGAGAGAAAAAATAGAGTTACTATTTTGGGCCCGGTGGCCCTTCTTCACAACTGTGAGGAAGGGTCACCGGACCCAAAATGTTAACTCTGAGCTTTTTCAGCAACTTTGTTTTTATTCATAGAATATGAGTTCCCTGATTGCGTTTACCAATCAGATCCAATCATAGAATCCCTATAATGTGGATGCAAGTCATTTGGCCCACTGACCCCACCCAGACCCATGCCCTATCTCGTAACCCTATCTTTCCCATGGCTAACCCTGCACATGGACACAATGGACAATTTAACATCACCAAGGCACCAAGCCTGCACAGCTTTTGGCTGTGGGAGGAAATTAGAAGGCCCAGAGGAAACCCACTCAGACACAGGGGAATTGTGTTAACTCCACACAGTCACCCGAAGGTGGAATCGAGCCCATGTTCCGGGTACTGTGCGATAGCAGTGTTAGACACTGAGCCACCATGCTGCCCCATTAATACCTGGCTGACAGATATAAACAGGAATGTAAGAGATAATAAAATGTGAGGCTGGATGAACACAGCAGGCCCAGCAGCATCTCAGGAGCACAAAAGCTTTTTGACGTTTTGGGCCTGGACACCAGGAATGTTAGAGGTTCTGTTCACACTCAGAGCAGGCTCTGAGGGAGCTGGATCAATGCCAAGCATTTTGCCTGTGTAAATAAAAGGTGGGATGTGGTGATGGAATACCAGCCTCTGTGGAGTTATTTCAGTGTCCATGTATTATTGCAAGAGAGCGCTAGCACCAGTAAGCAATTCTACCTCTGTGACCTTATGGGAAGGGCTTGTGGAGCTCTGAAGCACAATTAATGAGGTAGCCAGCGAAATGTTGCATGAGTAAAAGCGTCTGTGGCCTGCAGAGGGAAACACTCCATAAAATTTATTTAGAAGAATGACACAGCCAAAATTTGGGAAGATTCAGCCCATTGTGTCTCTTGTTTCTTTTTTATTGCCAATAGGTGGAAAAGTTGAAAGCAATCTTTAAACCCCACAATCCTGAGGGTGGTGGGCTTTGGCTTTGGAAGTCAACTGAATTGGGCAGAAAGGTGGTAACCCAGAGCTCCATCATCTTTCCACCTTGTCCAAAACTAGGTCCTGGACAGGAAGGCACAATCTGAACCTTTCTGCCCAGTTCCAACTGAGACCCATCAGCAGTCAGCTAATAGCTATTTATAGGCTGCATCCTGGCTGGGTTACAACTATTTGGTAATCAATATGAACAAGCTGTTGGGAACAGTATATTGATCAGTTGTTGATAGGGTGAGCATGGGACCGATTCACTTGATCTATGCTAATTTGTGTACAACTGAGGGACTAAACACAGAGCAGGCATGTGACTACTGAAAGCTACCACCCTCTCTTTTCTTCTGATCTGACCACCACCCCAAAACCAAGAAACCAACCTGTGCAACAATGCACCTACCTGACAACTGAAGCCTTGCGATCTTGGCTGCCCAAGGGCAGAATCCACACTCTTCTCAGACCAGCTGACCCCTCTCAATGCTAGGGAACCTGATTTCAGAAGAAGACCTGTTGATAGCTTTTGGAATCCGTGAACCAAGGGAGCCTCAGCTGGCCCCTCTCTGTTGCTGATGTCCAGCTTCTTTTGAGCAATCGAGCAAGACACCTGACAAAAACAGAAAATTTCACCCCAATATTACCTTTAAAAACATTCAATCAAGCTGCAGAGAAATTAACTGAATTAATTGGGAAATATCTTGGAAAGAAAGTTAACAACATCACCCTAATTTTCTTTTCTGCCTTTATTAGTTTCTGAAATGAGAACTATATTGTTAACAAGAGAGGGCAAGGGACTCCAGTGATCGAAGAATTGGGCAGGTCCAGGAATGCAGACGCTTTGCCACTCTTGACTGCAGGATCTCTCTTTATTGAACTTTAAGCTGACATATTCACAAATAGATTAACAAATGCGAAAGTGCAATCCCTGTAAGGTACAGTCATCTGCAAATTGGACAGGAAGATAATGATCATGCTTGAACAGGCTCTATTTCAACAGTAAGCTTATTTTTTAATGAAGTGGATAAAGCTGCTACCATCCTTGCCCTCCAAATGAAATAGTGGCTGCTGGTGAGTGATTGAATAGCTGCACCTGCAATTTTAGTCCCACATGGGCCAAGATATCTATAGTACTCATTGGATAATGTCCCTGTAGTTGGCAGGCATAATAGATGCATTTTCATATTTTAAAGTATTTCACAGTGAATAAGTCTTACTATCAATCTTTCTTACGGTTACGTTGTAGATAAAATTCATGCTTGGCCTTTGAAGGAATACTCATAAGCATCGGGGTCAGTCATTCAAACAGTTAGGAAATTACATCTTTTGGTTTTCATAAAACTGTATTGCAGATGGGTGAGAGAAAAGTATTGACTTTTATCATCTTTCAAAATGAAAACTAGCCGGCAAGTTTGTCTTTTGAAAATTAATTACATTTTTAATTGTGAGAGTTATTTTTTAATCAATATTTTATTTCCTTAGTCTTACAAAAAGACTTAAATATTGCTCCAGGTTGCAAAGCCCCTGAACAACAATGGATCACAAAATAAGGAATTGTTTCCTCTGATTATTAAAATTAATAAAAGAGATGGTGTATAGAATAAATCGTGAAAATAGTTGAGTTCTCAGCCAACACAATCTAGGGCATACAGAAGGCTTTACATAAACTATAAGTTAAGTTAACTACCATAATAGATACTATTTTCTGTCAGCAAGGTGCAATTACCATCCAATCACTGCTAGGCAATTGTCTCTTGCACTTGTTTCGTAATAAAAGTCAAAATGTTATATAGCTTTTATGTTAGTAATTGGTTAAAATGTTGAGACTAGAAAAAAAATGCACCACATGGAGCATGGAGGTGTCACAGATGATTTTAACACTGCAATGTTTAAAAAAAAGACACTAAGTCAGCTCCCTGATGGCTCAGCAACATTATCTGGAGAGCTATATGGATTATGCAGTATTGAAAATTACTTTTCAAGGCTGAAGTAAATAGTAATTGTTGAAGTTAATAATGGAGTTGAGCAGGCTAAATTACTTGGGTTTCAGTATTATCAGTATTGCATCAGTATTATCCTGCAACATTCTATCCCCACTACAAGGCTCACTTCCACCCCAGCCCATTGAGAGTGTTCCAGTGAATGTCAGCAGAAAACTCAAACACCTACGATCTTCTTTTGCAGCTTGAGCAGGGCTGCACTGTGATAAAATAATGCAGATGCAATAAAAGCAGGAATCTCTGGCAGCATCCAGCAGGTCAGGCTGCATCGTTGAGAAAACTTTCAGGGCTTATGATCCTTTGTCTGACTTAGAAAAATTTACTGATCAACAGTTTACAAGGAGGATCAAAGAATGGGATAATGGGTTAAGAGAACAGGAAAAGGAAATTGCTGGCATACCACATGAAAAGAACAGATTTGATTTAGAATGAGAGATGGTTGTGGAGGTGGTGACTGAGTGCTTTTAACATTCGACAATTAACTGGGAGATCCAGGTGTTTTCTGGGGAGATAGTAAGAACTGCCGATGCTGGACTCAGAGACAACAGAGTGTGGAACTGGAGGAACACAGCAGGCCAGGCAGCATCAGAGGAGCTGGAAAGCTAATGATTCCAGTCGGAACCCTTCTTCAAATCCCAATGGCAGAATTTGAATTCAATTTTTTTAAAAATCTGGCATGAAGAGCCCAATGGTGGCAATGAAATCACTGCTGATTGAGTGAGGGATTTGGGACACAGTTGACCAAAAGACAGTATACTCCAGTGGCCTCAGAGGGGGATGGAAGAAAAAGGCAGAAAGGTCCCAAGGCGTGGCATCGCCTCATTGCTGACAGATAAAGATTACTGTTCAGAAGACAAATCCCTCTGTCCAACCTCCCTCGTTCCCAGAAACTCTGGGACACAGATTAGAGACTTCTTCTACTTACTATTGGAGGGAAATTGGGAGCCGTGGTAAAGGTCAAGAGCTTATCACACAGCTCTCTTTGGCAAAGAGTTACAAAGACGTACTATCCCTGAGAGAAGAAATTCCTTCTCATCTCAGCCTACTTTTTATTTTTCATGCCGTGATGATCACAATCTAGTACCGCTCCCCACCATGCCCCTCCTCATTGGAGAGTAGCAAACTACATATAAATGACTTGAAAACATATGATAATGAGATGTAACTGCGCACCAATATTCCTCTTGTTGCTTAGTAGCGAGGTTCTCATTTCGCTATTAATGCCTTGAGTGGAAAAACAGACATGTTTTTCTCAACATTGACAATCTTAATTTTCTAATTTCATCATATTTCCCTAACTGACTAGCTATTGCTTATGTTGTTCGAGATTTGGAAAACTTAAGCCCATTAACACCGTTCCTCTCCTCATAGTGACTGACAGACCTGTGTGTATTTCCAATGCCTGCTGATCTTATTTTCTGACAAAAGATATATGATTAAGATACATGTTATTATCATTTTGTTATCTAAACATCCACTCAGTTTTTACCCTTGGGAACTTTATATGTTTTAATGACATCACCTGTCATTCTTGTAAATTTGAATGTGCCAACCTGTTTCGTCTTTGCTCATATCGGGGATCATTCTAGTGAACCTTCTCTGAACTACCTCCAATAAAACAGCCTTTTTCCTTCAATAGGGGGGACCAAAACTGCTCACCACACTCCAGATGTAGCCTCCCTTGTACTTTGCACAGCACTTTGAGCAGTTCCAGTCAGACTTCCTTACTCGATGCTCCAACTACCTTGAAATAAGGGCCAATATTTCATTAGCCTTCCTAGTTACCTGCTGCACCTAAGTGCAAGCTTTGTGTGTTTCTGCAGATACCCTCCATGTCCCTTTGTGGTGCAGCTTCCTGCAGTTTTTCTCCATTTAAATAATACTGCGTTCTTTAGTTCTCTCTTCCAAAATGATCAACTTTGCAACTTCAGTGATACCTAACCCGAAACTCAGGGGCATATGGAGTCTCCAGTTATTCACGTGGTCTTCCATCTTAGCCTCAGAGCACAGACCATGGCCAGTGACCATTTGTAAACTCCCTCCACGAAAGTTGGCATCTGACCTACATCAGCTTCACCACATCTTTGTGGCACATTTCTAACCTACGTGGGAGACAGCTGTCAATTTTAACACCGTGTTTTGGAGCACACCTGGATTCACATGCTGCTGCCAGGCTGCTTGGTGCACAGGAGCTGGCATCCATCTCACACATCAGAACAAATCTGTTAGACTGGACCTGCAGCAGGTGGTGAGGGTACCAACAAGAGGGAAAAAACATACTTGATCTCATCCTTACCAATCTGCCAGGTACAGTTGCATCTGTTCATGACAGTATCGGTAAGAGTGACCATTGCACAGTCCTTGTGGAGACAAAGTACTGCCCTCACATTCAGAATAACATCTGCCATGTTGTGTGGCACTATCACCATGATAAATGGGACAGATTTTGCACAGATCTAGCAGCTCAAGACTGGGCATCCATGAGGCACTGTGGATCAACAGTAGCAGAATTGTATTCCAGCACAATCTGTAACCTCATGGCCCAGCATATCCCCCACTCAATTAATACCATCAAACCAGGGGATCAACCCTGGCTCAATGGAGAGTGCAGGAGGCCATGCCTGGAGCAAGACCAGGCATATCTGAAGATGAGGTTTCAACCTGATGAAGCCACCAGACAGGACTACTTACACACCAAACAGCAAAGGCAGCAAGTGATAGACAGAGCTAAGCGATCCATAACCAACAAATCAGATCTAAGCTCTGCAGCCCTTCCATATCCATCCATGAATGGTGGTGGACAATTAGAGATCTCACTGGAGGAGGAGGCTCCACAAATGTCACCATCCTCAATGATGGAAGAACCTAGTACATCAGCGCAAAAGGCTGAAGCTTTCGTAGCAGTATCCAGCCAACGGTTTTACGTGGATGATCCATGTTGGCCTCCTCCATTGGTCCCCAGTATTATAGATACTAGTCCTCAGCCAATTCAATTCACTCCAAGTGATATCAGGACATGGTTGGAGACACTGGATACTGCAAAAGCTACGGTCCCTGACGACATTCTAGCAATAGTACTGAAGACTTGTGCTCTAGAACTTGCCATTCACCGAGGCAAAATGTTCCAGTACAATTACAAAACTAGTATTTACCCAGCAATGTAGAAAATTGCCCAAGGTATGCTGGACACAAAAAGCAGGAGAAATCCAACTCGACCAATTACCACTCTATCAGCCTATGCTCAATCATCAGTAAAGTGATGGAAGGTGTCATCAACAGTGTTACCAAGCAGCACCTGCTCAGCAATAACCTGCTCAGTGACACCCAGTTTGGGTTCCGCCAGGGCCATTCAGCTCCTGATCTCATCACAGCCTTGGTTCAAACATGGACAAAAGAGCTGAATTCCAGAGGTGAGGTAAGGGTGAAGCCCTTGACATCAAGGCTGCATTCGACCCAGTGTGGCATCAAGGAGCCCTAGAAAAACTGGAATCAATGGGTATCAGGGGTCAAGCTCTCCAGTCGTTAAAGTCATACCTGACACATAGGAAGATGGTTGTGGTTATTGGATCTCAATCATCTCAGTTCTGGAACATCTCTGCGAGAGCTCCTCAGGGTAGTATCCTCAGGTCAACTATGTTCAGCTGCTTCATCAATGACCATCCCTCCATCACAAGGTCAGAAGTGGGGATGTTCGCTGATGATTGCACAATGTTCAGCACCATTCGCAACTCATCAGATACTGAAACAGTCCCTGTTCATATGCAACGTGATATAGACAGATATTCGCACCAGAAAATGTTAGGCTGTGACCATCACCATTAAGAGACAATCTAAAGTCTACCTCTTGACATTTAATGGTGTTACCATCACTCAATTCCCCACTATCAACATCCTGGGGATTATCATTGGCCAGAATCACCATCCAAGACAAAGCAGCCCACTTGACTGGCACAACATCCACAACATCCACTTCGTCCACTGCCAATGCTCAATAGCAACAGTGTCTACTATCTACAAGACACACTGCAGAATTTCACCAAAGATCCCTGGACAGCACCTCCCAAACTCACAACCACTTCCACCTTGAAGGACAAGAGCCACAGACATATGGGAACACCACCACATTCAAGTTCCTCTCCAAGCCACTCGCCATCCTGACTTGGAAATATATCGCCATTCCTTCACTGTTGCTGGGTCAAAATCCTGGAATTCCCTCCCTAATAGCATTGTAGGTCAACCCACAGCAGGGGGACTGCAGCAATTTAAGAAGGCAGCGCACTACCACTTTCTCAAGAGCAACTAGGGAAGGGAAATGAATGCTGGCCAGCCGGTGATATCCATATCCCACAGATGAATAGAAAAATAAGCACCTTAATTAGATTTCCTGTCATTCTTATAAACACTAGGGTATGTACCTAAATTGCTCTATGTCTCTTCATAAGGCAAACATGTCATCTCTGGAATCGATCTAGTGAACATCCTTCCCATAAAGCAACTACATCACTCCTCAAGTAAGGGGACCAAAACTATATACAGTACTCTAGGGTTGGTCCAACAACTGCATTGGCCATTGACAGAGTAAATGTTTGTGCCTTTTAGATGGTGGACAGGCTTTGGGAAATTAGGAGCTGAATTATTTGCTGAAGGATTCCTAGCCTCTGGCTTGCTCATGTAGCTACAGTTCTGGTCATATGTAAACCCCAAAATGTAATAATGGGAAATTTCACAATGGTAATGCCATTGTGCTTCAAGGTTCTATAGGTAGATTCTCTTGAATGGAACAGTGGCTCACAGTAACAAAGGGATCAAGGGTTACGGAGAGAAAGCTGGAGAATAAGGTTGAGGAACTTATCAGCCATGATTGAATGGTAGAGCAATCTCGGTGGCCCGAATGGCCTAATTTCTACTCTGATGTCTTAATGGTCTTAGGCGACTGTGTGGAATTTAGACATTCTCCCCGTATCTGCATGAATTTCCTTTGGGTGGTCTGGCTTTCTCCCACAGTCCAAAGGTGTGCGTGATAGGTTGATTGCCCATTGTGTCCAGGGCTGTATGGGCTAGGTGGATTAGCCATAGGAAATGTAAGGTTACAGGGATAGGGCAGGTGCCTGTGCCCGGGTAGGATGCTCTTTGAAGGGTTGGTGCGAAATCAATGGGCTGAGTGACCTGCTTCCACACTGTAGAGATTCTATGATTCTTGTTGGAAAGGTACTATGCCAGACACTCACACTATAAAAAATTATTTGCCACTTATCAGCCCGATCCTGTTATCCAGGTCTTGCTCAATTTGGAAGTTACTGCTTTAGTATTTGAGGAGCCATGAATTATACTGAACATCATGCAATCATAACCAAATATCCCCACTTCTGACCTTATGATGGGCTGGAGACACTACCCTGAAAAACCCCTGCATAGATATCCTGGTGTTGAGGTAACTGAACCATCTTTCTTTGAGCCAGGTGTGATGAAACTATTTGACTTTAGTGTGTTTACAGTGCGTAAATCGTAAGTGAAAACACCATGAAGTGTGTTGTCAAATATCAGTTTACTCCAATGATAATATATTTAAATTTGGTTATATTGGTAGCTTCCCCCGACAATATTAGAAAGTTTAATTTTATGGCATGGTTTTTCAAAACTTAGGTGATTTTGTGTTTCTTTTCTGCTATTAAGGCTAGTGGGTTTTTATCTTCACTCACACGTACAATAAAATTCACTTTTCCATCCTCACCCTTGTCTGCCTTCCAGAGAGACCACTCTCTCCGTGACTCCCTTGTTCGCTCCACACTGCCCTCCAACCCGGCACCTTCCCCTGCAACCGCAGGAAGTGCTACACTTGCCCCCACACCTCCTCCCTCACCCCATCCCAGGCCCCAAGATGACTTTCCATATTAAGCAGAGGTTCACCTGCACATCTGCCAATGTGGTATACTGTATCCATTGTACCCGGTGTGGTTTACTTACATCGGGGAAACCAAGCGGAGGCTTGGGGACCGCTTTGCAGAACACCTCCGCTCGGTTTGCAATAAACAACTGCACCTCCCAGTCGCGAACCATTTCAACTCCTCCTCCCATTCTTTAGATGACATGTCCATCATGGGCCTCCTGCAGTGCCACAATAATGCCACCCGAAGGTTGCAGGAACAGCAACTCATATTCCGCTTGGGAACCTTGCAGCCCAATGGTATCAATGTGGACTTCACCAGCTTCAAAATCTCTCCTTCCCCCACTACATCCCAAAACCAGCCCAGCCTGTCTCTGCTTCCCTAACCTGTTCTTCCTCTCACCTATTCCTTCCTCCCACCTCAAGCCGCACCTCCATTTCCTACCTACTAACCTCATCCCACCTCCTTGACCTGTCCGTCTTCCCTGGACTGACCTATCTTCTTTTCTCTCCATCTTCGGTCTGCCTCCCCCTCTCTCCCTATTTATTCCAGAACCCTCACCCCATCCCCCTCTCTGATGAAGGGTCGAGGCCCGAAACGTCAGCTTTTGTGCTCCTGAGATGCTGCTTGGCCTGCTCTGTTCATCCAGCCTCACACTTTGTTATCACTTTTCCTAGTATAAGCCTGATGCCTTCAGAAACTCTGGAATACATCTGACATTTTTCCAGTCAAAGTGCTCTTTATATTGTTTCAGTTTCACAGTTGAAGCTGTGACAATCACAGATTATTTTGTTTAGTATTAATTAGAATCTTTCATATTCCTTTACGCTACTGTGCTCCTTGAATTGAACTGTCTGTCATCTTACACATAATTGTGAGCTCCTGTCTGATATTATCCTCATTATTGATAATAATCGGAATAGTAGGAGTTAATGCCAGCCATTTAGAGGGATTTCAGCACTTGCAGACTTTAGAACTTTAATATCAAGTCAGATACTTCAAAGAAATGCTCCTTTTGAACTGTGCATGTGTGTACCTCATAAAAGCAACTGAAAGCAACACATCATTGTTCAAGTTGTCCACTTTTGAGATATTGTCTCTTTGTATACTTTTAGGGCAATGATATTGTTGGCTGGAATAGCATTTATTGCTATTTACGAACATGTGAGCAAAGAAACAAGGACCAAGAATAGGCCATTCAGCCCATCAAGCCTGACCCACCATGCAGTAAATTCATGGCTCACCGGATTTTACTCTCAACTCTGCATTCTTGCATACCCCTGACAATCTAACAATCTCTCTACCTCAACCTTAAAAATATTTAAAGTAACTGTATTCATTGCCTTTTAAGCAATGTAATTACAAAGATTTGCAGCCCTTAGAGAGAGAGAAAGAGAAATAAATCCTCAACTCTGTTTTAAATGGGAATTCTCTTATTTGTAAACTATGACGCCTAGTTACAGATTCTCCCACAAGAAAAAAACATCTTTTCAACTTCCCCCTGATGGTCAAGATGGTTCAGGATCGTATATATTTCAATAAAGTCATTTCTGACAGTTCTAAACTTCAGGGAGTACAGATGTAGCCTATCCAGTTATTCCTCATAAGGCAATACACTCATACCAGGTATTAGTCTAAAAAACCTTTTCTGAATTGCTTCTAATGCATCAACAGCCTTCTGTGAGTATGGTGATCAGTAATATACATACTACCACAGATGCAGTCTTACCAATCCCTTGCATAACTGAAGCATAGCTTTCCTACTGTTGGAATGAATTCCCCTAGCAATAAAACATAACATTCAATTAGCTTTCTTGATTACTTGTTGTACCTGCATACTAAATTCTGTGATTCATGGACTAAGACTCCAATGATTTATTGATATTCTTTAGCGACATCCTTAGCTGGCTGCCTTACATGTGACCCCACACCCACAGCAATGTAGTTTACTTTCAAATTCTCTCAGGGAAATTAAGAATGGACAATAAATGTTGCCCTACCTGGTGATGCCCTCACCCTATGAATGAATTAAAGAAAAAATTGGAAGATGTTGTCTAAGAAGCCTCAGCAAATGTCTGCAGTGCATTTTGTAGATGGTACACATTCCTGCTACTGAGCATCAACGGTAGATGCAACAAATGTTTATGGATACTGTGCTAATCAAATGTGCTATTTTGTCCTGTATGATGTTAAGCTTCTTGAATGTTCTTGGAGCTGTACTGTTCCAGGCAAGTGGCAATCATTTCAACACACCCCAGATTTGTGCATGTAGATGGTGGTCAAGATTTGGGGAATTAGGAAATGAGTTACTCGCAGTAGTACTCCTAGCCTCTGACATGGTTGTATAGTCGCAGTAGTTATCTGGCTAGTCCAGTTCACCATCTTACCGATCAGATAGCGAACTGGACTAACCTCAAGATAGTAGAGAAATTCTTGCAGATTGTTCTGGAGCAGACATGGCCAAACCCCAACAATCACAATGGCCATCCTTTGCGCTTGTATGACTTCAACAAGTAGAGAGTTTCCCTTCTGATTCCCATTGATTCTGGCTTTGCTGGGGTACCTTGATGCAACACCACGTCAAATGTGGCCTTGACTTTAACAGCAGCCGTCTCAACTCCCCTCTGGGCATTAGCTTTCGTCTGTGTTTGAACCAAGGCTGTAACAAAATCAAGTCCTGAGTGGCCGTGGTGGAAGCCTCTCTGAACATCAGTGAGTAGGTTACTGCTAAGCACTGCTGGTGGATATCTGGGTTTATCTCTCCTTTATCACTGGACCGATGATTGAAATTAGACTCATGAAATGATAATTAGTTACATTGAATACATCCTGACTTTTGTGTGCAGGTCATAGCTGGACAATGTTTGGCATTGCTGGGTAAATATCAGTGTTGTAGCTGTCCAGGAACAGCTTGGTTAGGCATGAGCCAAGTCCTGGAGCAGGAGTCTTTAAAATTATTTCTGGGTGTCGTCAGGACTCATAACATGTGCAACATCAAGTGCCTTCAGTAAGTTTTAGTACCATGTTGAGTTTTGACTTTCTGGATCTGTTTGAGGACTATCCCATTTAGCACAATGTCAGTGCTACTCAACAGAATGGAGGATATCCTCAATGTGAACAGGGGACTTTGTCTCCAAAAGGGCTGTGCAGTTGTCTCTCCTGCTGGTGTTATCATGCAGGAACACACTGTTGCAGGCTGATTGGTGAGGATGAAGTCAAGTATTTCTTCTTTCTTGTTAGCTCCCTTACCACATTCTATAAACCCGTTCTCATGGTCATATCCTTTAGGACTCAGTCTGGTCAGTTGAGGTGTTAACAAATAGAAGCAAAATTACAGTGGATGCTGGAAATCTGAAAAAAAAAACAGAGAATGCTGGAGAAACTCAGCAGATCTGGCAGCACCTGTGGAGAGAAGAACAGAATTAATATTTCAAGTCCTGCATAACCCTTTCACAGTTGTACATAGTTAGGAGAGGAGCCCTGCAGAGTCCTCATGAAGGGAAGCCCTTGCCCTGTTGAGTTTACAACATTTACTCTGGGCCCCATGGCAACGGGTCAAACATGGGCATAAAAATGCTGCTGAGTACGAGAAGCCAGCCCCCTCTCTAGGACAGGACATACCCAGAGATGGTAATGGTGGTGTCTGGGACATGGTCTGTACAGTATGATTCCATGTGTATGAGAATGTCAGACTGTTCCTTTTCATTCATCCGGGTGACAACACTTCCATATTTTTTCATTAGACTCTAGATGTTAGGTAGAGGATTTTGCAGTGTTCACAGTACTGAGTTTGCCAATAGCCATGCTGAAGAATTTAAATCTAATGCCGATTGAAATAAACAGTCCCTACATGAGCAATACAATTCTTGGAGATCATTACTTTATTGCAGTTTTGAGTGGGCATTTCAGGACATCAGTAGCCACAGAAACACACGCTTTTTTTGTGCCTTTCTCATTTTATCTTTCAATCTTTCATTTCAGATCATTACTGAAAAAAACACCCTAACATCTTTATAACCTTCTTCTCAACACTGACTTTGGACAGTCAACATATTTTGTCCTGACATTGTGGGGTGGTCAATATCCATTAAAAATCTCTGAACATCTCAGCGGGCCTGACACACTTAACTGATGTCAAACCACAGGGAACTGCCTTTCACACTGTCCAGGTCTTTAGAGGACCAAAGGGCAAACTATCCCATCTACTGTCAATGTCCCTGGAACTTCATCTAACAGACAACTAAGGCAAATAATCTTTATAGAAGGCGACCAATGCTATACTCAGGAATTAGGAGGTTGATGGATGACCTTATAGAGGTTTATAAAATCACGAGGGGCATAGATAAGGTGAATAGCTAAGGTCTTTTCTCTAGGGTAGGTGAGTTCAAAACTAGGAGGGCATCACTTTAAGGAGAGAGCAGAAAGAATTAAAAGGGGCCTGAGGGGCAACATCTTCGCACAGAGGGTAGTTTGTGTGAGGAATGAACTGCCAGAGGAAGTGGAAGATGCAGGTACAGTTATAACTTTTTGAGCAGGTACGTGAATAGGAAAGGTTTAGAGGCATACGGGCTAAATGCAGGCAAATGGGACTAGATTAATTTGGATGAGTTGGGCCAAAGGGTTTGTTTCCATACTGCATAAATCTATATCTCTATTTATCTGATTTCACTTATTGTATGCTGGCTGTCCTATTCTGTATTTGGAGCTTTGAATAGTGATGTAAATGAACTAATTGTGGAGCATCTGCAGTTCCCATTATCTCTAATTGTGGAGAACTTTGCTGTATCAGCACACATTACCATATAAAATTTATTTTCATGTTTTCAATGATATCAGTCTCTAATGTGCAAGCCAGTTTATGATTCACTATTCACACAATTGTCTTACATTGTGGCCCTAAAAAGGGCCCGACTGTCATAAGCACAAGCACCAATATTTAATGTTGCAAAGCTGCCCAAGAGACATCTGACCAAATATTGGTTCAGACAATTTCTAAGATACAGCTAGTGGATGCCGAACATCAAATCTAGGCCCAATATGCAGATCATTTAAAGGCTTAACTCCATTTGAGATCTCCACCTGCAAGTTTAAGACTATAAGATATAGGAGTGGAAGTAAGGCCATTTGGCCCATCGAGTCCACTCTGCCATTTAATCATGGCTGATGGGCATTTTAACTCCACTTCCCTGCGCTCTCCCCGTAGCCCTTGATTCCTTGTGAGATCAAAAATTTATCGATCTCTGCCAATAAGGAGAGCAGAAGATGAAACAAAAGCAGACGTTGCTGGAAAAGCGCAGCAGGTCTGGCAGCACCTGTAAATAGAAAATCAGAGTTAATGTTTTAGGTCCGGTGACCCTTCCTCAGAGTAGGAGCTGAGTCTACTCCACTCTCAATTCACCGGCTTGCAAAATGACAAAGGTTGCAAAAAGGCAAGTTTATTTGTAACCCGCTCGCTGAGCCCAGAAGATATCCTGACTTGATAGTAACTGTGCTTACACTTTGCATCCAACACACCCTGCTGTTTGAGCTTCCCTTCTAGGCTACTGCTGACAAGGCATTGGTCAAGGCTATTGACGCCAAATAAATGCCAAGCCACCTAAGGAGATACAACAGGTACCTACAGTTCAATGAAATAGGGTTATTGAGGTCTATGGAGGGACCATAGTCACGATTAAAAACCACACCCGGAAAGACTATTTCTGAGATAACAAGGTGTGGAGCTAGATGAACACAGCAGGCCAGACAGCATCAGAGGAGCAGGAAAGCTGACGTTTTGAGTCTGGAGCCTTCTTCAGAAATGGGGGAGGGGAAGGGGACTCTGACATAAATAGAGAGAGGGGGAGGCAATGAAAGAAGGTGGATAGAGGAGCAGATAGGTGGAGCGAAGACGGACAGGTCAAGGAGGTGGGGATGGACCCAGTAAAGGGGAGTGTAAATAGGGAGTTGGAATGGGGTTTCGTCAGTGAGGAGGGACAGATTGGTAGAGGGGAGGGAAGGTGGACAGGTCAAGAAGACGGGGACGAGATGGATTGATCTCGGGATGAAGTCAGCTGTGGGGGGGAGTTTGATGCTTGTGAAGTCCACAATGATACCATTGGTCTTCAGGGTTCCCAGGAGGAATATGGGGTGCTGTTCCTCCAGCCTTTGGGTGGCATTGTTGTGGCACTGGAGGAGGCCTAGGATGGACCTATCATCCAAGGAGTGGGAAGGGGAGTTGAAGTGGATCGTGTCTGGGAGGTGTTGTCATTTGTCATGAACCGAACGTAGGTGTTCCATAAAGTGGGCTCCAAGCCTCCGCTTGGTCTCCCTGACGTTGGGGAAGCCACAAACTATTTCTGATCCTGACCAGAAAAAAAATTACCTTTGCTTGTCATCCATGCTTGAGATTTCTGGATGGGTTCTGGACAGGGGCCTTTCATTATTAAGCTGTCCAGGAAACCACAAATCCATTTGGGAAGACATTCTGTATTGAAACCAAACACTCGTTTACAGCAGGCTGTGTGCTGCCATTTGTGAGTTAAATGTCCAGCAACCTAGCCAGATAGTCTGACATCTTCTGAGAAGGGTACAGTATGAAAGGTAAATGTAGGTAGGATGGCAGTTAGGTGAAGGGTGAGGATGTCAGGTGGATATTGAAATAGGGCTGACAGGTGGTAAAGCCTCAAGTTAGTCAGATGTCAAATGGGTGAGATCAATAGCATCCTAGAAGAGTGATTTATACAGGAGTGGCGGCAGGGGTACCAGATGGGCAAGGTACTAGCTACAGCTAGTTTAGATAAGTCTAGTGAATACTATATATAATGTAACATCATTTTTAAATGAGTCATCAGTAATCTCAGTACTTTGGCCAATAATTCTTGAATAATATTCAATTGATGTTTATGGGATGTGGCTTTGCAAAACATGAGCTCGTAAAAACAAGTTGGGACATCATGCTGAGGTTGTACAAAACATTGTTGATGCTTCTTCTCAAGTACTGTGTCCAGCTTTTGTCACCTTTTTATAAGAAGGATATTATTAAGCTGCAAAGGTTTCAGAAAAAAATTACCAGTATGTTGCTGGAAATTCAGGGTTTGAGCTATACAGAAAGGCTGAAAACAGTTGGGACATTTTTCACTGGAGATTAGAAGGTTGAGGTTTAATTTGGCATCAATAACCTTAATGAGGTTTTTAAAATCGTGAGAGGCATGGATAAGGTGAATGGTAGGTGTCTTTCCTGAGGGTGGGGGATTTCAAGACTAGGGAGCACATTTTTAAGGTTAGAGGAGAAAGATTTTACAAAGATGTGAGGGCAACATTTTTACAAAGAGTCATTCGTGTGTGAAATAAACTTCCAGAGGAAGTGACGGATGCAAGTACAGTTACAACGTTTAAAAGACATTTGTATAAATACGTGAAGAAAAAATGTTTCAAGGGATATGGGCCAAGTGCAGGCAGGTGGGACTAGATTATTTTGGGTTTATGGTCAGCATAGACTGGTTGGCCCAGAGGGTTCTGCTTCCATACGACATGACTCTATACGAAAATAGAAGGTAGATGCAGAAGTAGACTATTGGCCATCAAGCATGCTCTGCCATTTAATAAGTTCATGGCTGATCTGTTTGTTTGAAATTCCACATTCCCATCAACCCCCTCTAACCCTTGTTTCCCTTACCTCAGGAGAATCCATCCACTTCTCTAAAAAAAATTAACGAGCCCATCTCCACAGTCTTCTGAGGTAGAGAATTCCAATTTCACACAATCCGCTGAGAAAAAAAAATGTTTCCCCTGTTCTGTGCTGAAAAGATGACAACTAATTTAAATAAAAAAATGGTTTTGGACATGAACCATGCCTTCCTCTTCTGCCTTACCAAACTATTCAGGGCCTGATACACTTCAAACAAGTTACCCCTCACTTTTTTAAATGCCTATGGAAACAAGCTCAGCTCAGTCCCAACATATTTTTATAAAGCAACCTAATCATTCCAGATATCAATCTCATAAAACTCCTCTGAATCTCTGAGCTTCCAATCTATTTATGTTCTTCCAAAAATAAGGGCATGAAAACTGCACACAATAGTCAGGATGTAGTCCCTCCAATGCCCTGCATAACTGAAGCACAACATCCTCTCTCACAGTAAAGGATAGAATCTCATTAACCGTTTTGATTATGTGCTGCAACTGAAGACTAACCTTTTATAATTCATGCACGAGAGCAACTAAATCCCTCTGCGCCTCAGAATTCTGCAGTAATTCCCCATTTATGTAATACTATGCGTTTTTATTACTTCTGTCAATGTGAACAAGTTTACACTTCCCACACTATGCTCCACAGGCCAGGTTTTTGCTCACTGAGTGAACCTATCGACATCCATTTTCAACTTTTTATATCTTATTTACAACGTTCCTTCCTACAAGCTTGATGTGATCTGAGAGTTTGGCTGACATGCCTTTGGTCCCGTCATCTATGTCATTGACATAAATTGGAAAAGGTTGAGGTACCAACTTGTCCTTGAGGGATCCCACTTCTCCCACTATGCCAATCATAAAAGAATCATAGGAGAAAGCTCCCTTTATGAGTATTTTCCATCTTCTGCCTGCCAATCATCTATCCATGCTGATGTGCTACCCTTACATCTCTCCTGGTTGAAGCCACACTGACTCACCCCTATTTTACCAGGCAGTTCAAATGCTCTGCAGTCTCATCCACAGCATTTGACTCTAAAATCTTATCAATGACTGAGGTCCAACTAACTGACCTATTATTTGAGGTAGTAGGATCTGCAGATGCTGGAAAATCCGAGATAACAAGGTGTGGAGCTGGATGAACACAGCAGGCCAAGCAGCATCTTAGGAGCAGGAAAGCTGACGTTTTGGGCCTAGACCCTTTCTGATGAATGACCAATGGTTTCCCATCTTCTGTCTGCTCCCTTCTTAAACAGGGATGTTACATCAGGCATTTTTCAGTCGCCTGGGAACCTCCCTGACTCGGGTGATTTCTGAAAGATCACCACCAATGCCTCTGCTGTCTCCTTCAGAATGTGGCACTACAGTCCATTAGTCCAGGTGAATTATTCACCTTCGGACCTTGCGTCTTCTCCTTGGTGATCGCCACTACACTCACCTCTGCCCCGAGTATCTTATAGTACTGGTGTGCCCTAAATGTCTTTCAATGTGAAGGCTGGTGCAAAGTACCTATTCAGTTCCTCTGCCATTTCTTTGTTCCCTATTTCTACATCTCCACCCTCACTTTCTAATGATCCAATGTCAACCTCTGCCACTCTCTCACTTTCTAGATATCTAAAAAAAACTTGTAATCTTCTTCTTTTTAGTAGCTAGCCTACACTTATATTTCTTCTTCTCCTTCCTTGTTGCTTAATTACTTGTCCTCTGTTAGTTCCTAATTACTTCCCAATCCTCTGGCTTCCCATTAATCTTTACCACACTGTATACTTTTTCTTTAGCTTTAATGCTGTCCCTGACTCCCCTTGTCAGTTATGGTTGCCTCATCCTCCCCTTAATATGTTTCCTCATCCTTGGGATAAATTTCAGCTGTGCCTCTCAAATTACTCCTTGAAACCTCTGCCAACTTTCCTGCTATGCTCCTCTTCCAATCACCTGTGGCCAGCTCCTCTCTCATGTCTTTACAGTTACCAGTACTTAACTATAATACTGTCACATCTGATTTCAACTTCTTCCTCTCAAACTGCAGGGTGAACTCTATCATGTTATGGCCACTGCCCCCCTTGGATTTCCTTCACATTAAGCTCTCTAATCAAGTCTGCCTCATTACACATCACCAAATCTTGAATTGCGTGTTCCCCGATGGGCTCTACCTCAAGCTGCTCTAAAAAAAGCAGAAGAAAAATTGACTCATAGATATTCCACAAATTTATTCTCTCGGAATTTGCTCCCAATGTAATTTTCCCAGTCCACCTGCATATTGATGTCCCCCATGATTATTGTAATAGAGCTTTTTATACATGACTTTTCTATCTCCTGATTTATTTTCTGCCTTACATCCCGGCTACTGCTAGGAGGCCTGTACATAACTCCTATCAGGTCTTTTGGAGTTCCTCAATTCAACCCACACTGATTATAAACCTTCCAACTATATATCACTGCCAGCTTTTGATTTAATTTTATTGCTTACTAACAAGGCAACCCTACCTCCTCTGCCTGTCTTTTCAAGAGGATGCATATCCTTGGATATTAAGTTCCCAGCCCTAATCCCCTTGCAGCCACATCTCTGTGAAACCACAATATTGCACACATCAATTTCAATCTGCACTACTAGCTCATTTGCCTTATTTTGAACATTGCATGCACTTACGTACAACTCTCAGACTGCGTTGCAGGTCTGTGATATTATCATTAGTGCTGTAAATAAATTTTAGATATCCGACTGAAGGTGAACTGTGGTATACAGTATGAGGACTAACATACATTGCAAACCACAAAATGGCATCAGAAGCTGTTGGGACAAACCAGTTAAAGGTTTTGTGATTTCATCATTACTGCATTTTTTGGGATTCCTGCATTGCCATGTCAGGTTGTAGCTGCTGTGCATTTAAAAGATAAAATACAAATAAAAAGTAATGTTATGATGAGGGAATCTCAGGAAGTAACAAGTATATGTTTACATCATCAACATTTTTATAAAGTGGAAGATGTTGCGTGATTGAGGATAAAATGGGATGAGAAGGAAGTCCAGTTATGAAAGTATCATCATAGTCTATAGCTTCAGCCTTGTTTCTAATCATGGCCTCACCGAAGGACAATCCAGTAACAGACAGCATCATCGTCCCCATGGCACTGGGAGAGCATTGTGTGCCTTTCCCTCTCTGGTGCTGCCACTCTGTCCCACAGAAGAAAGGATGGTGTGCCAGTGAGTGCTAAGTAATGTGTTTTGTTCAGAAGTCTATCATGTCTATCATGTAGCTGCCAGAGAAGGCCAGCTGTTAAATATCGATGTGTGGCTTATGGCTGTGCTGAATCTGTAAGGCTGGGGCGAAACATATGAGCGTTAGCACATTTTTTTGTGAGTTAGAAATGTAGTGTGATGAATTGTGACGTGTTGTTCACATGCCTGACACCAGACACCTCCAAAAACTATTCATTCACAAAATGAAACTCTAAGAAGACAACAAAAAGACAATGAAACAAACTATAGGGATTTCCTCCAAAGGATCCTTGAAGCAGTCAGACTTATAAATCACCTCATGGGAATCCCTGACCTGTGACTGACCAAAAACACCAAACACATGGAAAGACTTCAATAGGATTGCTCAAGGTGAAGTTGAGGTATCGGAGGGAGTTCCCAAATATTCAAGCACCTCATAGGCCAAGCCCTTCAAGCACCACCTGCCCCTCCTGTGGTAGTGTCGAGTCAGCCATCTCAGTACCCAACAAACTGTTCTGGAGGTAAGTCACCCTCAATACTGAGGGATCACCTCAGAGGAAAGGTGAATTGTTCAGTGAGTGAGGCTGAGTTTTTAGGATATGCCTTCAGAAGCATTTCATTGACCCTGAGCTCACACGTAGGGTTATGAAATTCCTTGTAGAACCATGTCTGCATCCACATGACGTGACATCAGGCATTGATAGGTGAGGCTATCTACTCCTATTGCGTCTTTATTGCACTTCTAACTGTGCTTTTGCCTGGAGTGAACATAAAAGATCTCTCGTCTTACCATTTCCTTTCTCTCCATTTTAAGCATCCGAAAATCTTGGAGCCCATTCTCTTTTACGTTGTGCATTCACATTCCATCCTGGGATAGATTCACTTCTTCCACAGGCCTGAGCTGCAGATTGGGCATGAGATTTAGGTTGTTATTTCAGCCTCTGTCAGAGTCTGCAGCAAATATACAGCATGGCTAGTGCAGGTTGCTTCCAGTGATGATTTATTTATTATTGATTCATGGGATGCAGCGCTGGTGTCCAGCCCAGTAGTTAATGCCCAAAGGTCAGTTCAGAGTTATCCACATTGCTTATAAATCACATGGAAACCAGGCTAGGTAATGATGACAGATTTCCTTCCTTCAGGAAAATTAATGAACCAGATAGGTGTTTTTTGCAATGATCGCCAAGAGTCACCATTAGGACAGATCTTTAATTTTTACACATTTAGCTCGGTGAGATTTAAACACACAACTTCTGAACATTAGTCTTTGGAAGAGGCTTTCTTATCTTGGATTCTCCAGCATCTGCAGTTCCTATTATCACATGTAAAATACAGTGTTTTGCTATTTGGCGTCCAGCGTCAGTTCCTGTTGTGAGCACTAGATGGTGCATTAGCTAACAGCAAAATAATCCTCTCGTTACAGATTGCTCAGTTGTTACTTTGATTAAATAATTCAGGCTTTCTGATCACAGATCGGTTTCCTCTATTCAGACAATATTTGATGATGACTGGGTGTATGTATGTAGGGAATACAAGGATCATCAATGTTTTACATGTATTTTCTGATAATTTAGGTCTACTGAATTTTAACGCTGCTGACATGAAAAGAAATTTGCAAGTATTTTTATCGACATCTACCAAGGTAAGTGCTTTGCACAGGGAACATGTTCAGCTTCAGACATTGCATTCCTCTTGCAGCTGATTTCCGAATGACTGGTTACGCATCAAATGCAGGTTAATGAGATGTGTATAATTTAGTATTTGTTGGTTGAAATGAATGTTGTGGGCCGAAAGGCCTGTTTCTATGCTGTGTGACAATATGAAGTTGTTTTTACCCTGACTCTGTGCTTTCTGGCACACTAAATCATGAAGGTAACTCATAGGCCTCAGGTTGGCCTCAGGTTACAAGATGGATTTTTACTTATCAGGCAATGTCCTATCTACAGAGAGGTGCACATCAGAAATTTACTCACCTTTGTGTCACTGGCCTGCTTTGTGCCTTAAGCTAAAGCTGAATTATTGCTGGTTGCACTTCAGTATTTCTGTCGGCAATCACCTGTCAAGATTTTATCCAATTTTTTTTGAATCCCTAATGAACTTTCTATCCTACTATGCATTCACAGGCATTGTGTTCCAGATCCCCGCTAACCTTAATCACCTTATCTGCCTGTCCCACACCTTTTAAGGATCCGTAGATATGCATTTCAAATCCTCCGCACTTTCTATCCTCTAGGATTTCAGCAGGAATGAGCTTTTGGTAATAGACATAAACTTTCTTCTTTGTGTTATTTTACTTTGTCTGTTCTTTAGAATCAAGTGACCTAGATTTGGGATTTCCACAGCTTCTCTTGGTAGCAGGATACATCTTCTGATGCCACCTCACCTCTGTTGAAAATCTCTTGCTGCCTTAACATCGGTTTCTCTTCAGTGGCAGTTTCCAGTGCACTTTTGCAAATCACATTGCAGCCTAGTAAAATTAGTCGGAGTCCAAGATAAAATATTTACTCTGGGTCTACCTTTATCTTTTTCCATAAATAGTCTAAATCTAAGTGATTTCTGTTCACTACCTGTACAATGGCTTCACTTGATGCCCCATAGCTTCCAAAATTCATTCCTAAAATTCAGTTCAGAGGTGACTGTTCTTTTCATGAACTGGACATGTCCATCATGGGCCTCCTGCAGTGCCACAATGATGCCACCCGAAGGTTGCAGGAACAGCAACTCATATTCCGCTTGGGAATCCTACCGCCCAATGGTATCAATGTGGACTTCACCAGCTTCAAAATCTCCCCTTCCCCCACCGCATCCCAAAACCAGCCCAGTTCGTTCCCTCCCCCCACTGCACCACACAACCAGCCCAGCTCTTCCCCTCCACCCAGTGCATCCCAAAACCAGTCCAACCTGTCTCTGCCTCCCTAACCTGTTCTTCCTCTCACCCATCCCTTCCTCCCACCCCAAGCCGCACCCCCATCTACCTACTAACCTCATCCCACCTCCTTGACCTGTCCGCCTTCCCTGGACTGACCTATCCCCTCCCTACCTCCACACCTATACTCTCTCCACCTATCTTCTTTTCTCTCCATCTTCGGTCCACCTCCCCCTCTCTCCCTATTTATTCCAGAACCCTCACCCCATCCCCCTCTCTGATGAAGGGTCTAGGCCCGAAACGTCAGCTTTTGTGCTCCTGAGATGCTGCTTGGCCTGCTGTGTTCATCCAGCCTCACATTTTATTATCTTGGATTCTCCAGCATCTGCAGTTCCCATTATCACTCACGCATAATGTTGTTCTGAATGTATTTTGAGAATGCTGTGCCTGCTGTTTTGCTCTGAAATGATCCCTGTTCATCCTTTGATTGTTGAAGTCCCCCATTATGACTATCTTCTTTCTCCTAAATTTCTCAGCAAATTACCAAAATCTCCCTTTAATTGATGGAACTCTATATACTCCCTGAAGTGAGAGAGCCAATTTTTGTCCATCATATCATCTTATTTGATGTTGCTTCTAATATGTCATCCCTCCTTATATTGACATTTATTTAATTGACCGATACATGACATTTGACCCCTCTAGTCTACTGCACAATTCAATAAAATCATGAGTAATCTGATTGTGGCCTTACCTCCAAATTCTCACCTATCCAGATCATTTTGGTTGCTGTTAGTCAAGAATCAAGAATTCTAACTTAAAATAAATTACAATTCTGCCTTCATCACTGTCTTAGGCAACAAGTTCCAATGACTCTCAAATCTCCGAAAGAAAAGTAACTCTCGTCATCTCTGTATCAAATCGGTGACTTTTATTTTATATAATTCAAAAAGATTTTCTCTCACTAGTCTAACTTCCAATGGATGCAGGCCTAACCTACCCAAAATTTCTTTATTAGATAAGTCCCTCCATCGCAGAATTCAGTTGTGAACTTTCTCCGAACTTCCTCTAATGTATTTGTAACTTTGTTATACAGAGAACAAAAATATACAAACGCACGTCATCATTTAATCAACTTGTTCGGGTACATAATGAAACACGTTTGAGCCGCAAGTGCTAGGGAAGGGGCTGTCCCACTCTATTACAAGATCCCTCATTATCCACATCTCCTTTGTTCAAACTTAAGCTCTGTAAATAGATTTTTGTAGCTATGTAGTTTTTTTAAAACTTTTCTATTTTATGAACAAATATAAATAAAAACCATTGTGATGCATACTTTTATCACATTTTGCTACCTCAGCTGATTATCTTTGTGTGCTGATGTTATATTGGCTTTGTATGATTTTCAATATGCCCTATTTTGTCATTTCTGTATGACTTCTAAGATTTTGGATTTTTGGTGATTTTGGTTATTTTTGTTCCAGGTGCCAACAGCCACTTTAAAAAGAAACTGATAAATGCCTTCATTAATGAAGGTGCTACATGAAAATTCACTTGCTCTGATGAGCCATAAATACAATTTATTGTGTTCTATTGACATTGCACTGCCTCTTATCCTAATGAACCGAACGTCAAAACTACCTTAAAGCATTCCATTATTTCAGCAGAAAGTCATGAAGGAAGAGAAGAAAGCTATAATGAAGGTAAAGATCCCATAAGTAATTGACATCTTCTGGAAACAATTAGAAGGTAATGGGAAATTAACATTCTTAGGTGACCAACATATTTGAGAGACTGATCATATGCTTCCCTAAGACCAAAGTGCAACAACACATCATGCACACTGCATTTTGGCTTATATGATTTAATAATCAACAATTTTCAGTGAATAACAGAGGTACCAGATTTGAAACCGGAAACAAAAGTGTAAGGACAAGAGGCAGAGACAGAAGATCACTTGTCTCCCTACAACTTAGTTTACATAGGGAACATAGACTCCTATTGATCCAATAAGGCCACTGCCTAGCTTCATTAAGTATTATTTTTGTTAATTAGTAAATATTTCCACAAGCAAGTTCACTATACTGTCTCTTAATGCATGAAAGCTTACAGATTAAAATGAACAAATTAGTGCGGACATATGAGGTGGAAATCTTATATGTGCCTGAAGAACATGGGCCATGTGACAGAATTGTGCAAGAAATTCAGCGAGACCTATCTCAAACTCACAAACAACTCACTGCATCTGTAATTTCTGGGCTTTGACACCATAGTCTCATTAGACAATGATGAGTTATCTATTATGGGTGATTATTGCCAATTAATGACCTGATTAACGCAGACCTCTCATTGTTAATATGCAGCTCAGGACGAAAAGTACCAATCCAAGTGCATGATGACGTTAAAAGATGGTGATGATGCCAGCGATGCTGACCCATCCTGGAATATCCCAGCTGTGGTGATTGTTCATGGTACAACAAGAGGTGAAATGGGTTTGGACTGGGAGTATTTTAGAAATCTGGAAAGGAAAATCAAGAAAAAATGTAAGGAAAGGAAAATGGAATATAAGAGCTAACTGACAAGAAATATGAGAAAAGGACTGCAAAATCTTTTGTACCAATGTGAAAAGGATAAAATCAGTAAACAAAATGGATCTTTAATGAGCAGTGTTATGAGAATTTATGATGGGGGATAAGGAAGTGGCACCAAAACTAAATGAATACATTATGCCTGTTTTAACCAGAGCAGAAAAGAAAAATTAAAAAAGCAGAAATATTAGTGACAAGGGGACCAATGAGGCTGAGGACCTGAAAAAAGAGTAGCATTAGTAAAACAACAAATGCCACCGGAGAAACAAATTTGACAGAAAGTTAGTACATCCTATGGGCCTGTTGAACTTCATACCAGAATGTTAAAAGAAGTAGCTATGAAAATAATCAATGTCGCTGTGGTTATCTTCAGTATAGATCTTTCCACTGGCTAGTGTATTTAGGGCCAAGAGGCAGAAAATCAAAATAAAAGGCAGGGCAAGATTTTATTAACACAGAAGGTGGCAGTGAATATTTACAAGTCTTTGCTCCAGAAGCTGAGAAGATTTAGTAATTGAGTCTGTTCCGGATAGAGATTGGTTGCAACAAAAACAAAGTTGCTAGAAAAAGCTCAGCAGGTCTGGCAGCGTCTGTGAAGGGAAAAACATGGTTAACGTTTAGCATCCCAAGTTCTGAGGAAGTGTCACCGGACCTGAAACGTTAACTCTGTTTTTACCTTCACAGATGCTGCCAGACCTGCTGAGCTTTTCCAGAAACTTTGATTTTGCTCCTGATTTACAGCATCTGCAGTTCTTCCGGATTTTATTGGGATTGGTTGGTTTCCCCTCCAGGTTATCCCTCCATAATCTGGAAGCCTTTGAATATACATCTTTGCAGAACCATGGTAGGTCAGGCATTCACACTGTTTCTGGGCTTCTGGCTCTCTGGGTAAAGATTTTACTCTTTAAGTAATGGTACTGAAGTAAAACCACTTTGAGGAAATCTAGTTAAACCCAACCCGGTCTGTAACCAGCAATAAATTAACTTGGTACTCTAGGTGGTTGTTTTTTGAAAATTCATCGTTCAACATTGATACTGTAGGGATTAACATTTAACCCACAATGCCTGTGGACGCCAATGGGTCTTGTTCACAGAGGCTGCCAGACTATAGCGTGCTGGATAAAGGAGCAACAACCTCTATTCGAAACATCACCATGATAACAAGAACAATGATGTTGAAGTAGAAGATCAATCATAATCTTACTGAGTGGTAAAGTAGGCTTGAAGAGCTGAATGGCCTGCCCTTGCTCTTATATCTTCCATTCTTATATTTTTGCTTATTATTCCACAGAGTGAAACAACAATGTACCAATATTACTTCAGGTGCTCCAAAGGGGAGCAAGCACATTTATCTGATGATGAGAATCAACTAAGGCAGTGATTTAGGATAAAACAGTGTGATTGCAAAGAACATCCCTAATGACATCATCTATAATTGCATCCTTTAAAGACGATTGATCAAATTGTCCACATATTGACAGGTGCTGTACTGCAAATTAAAAAGGATATTGGGCGGTTTGTACTCACTAATTGGTCAATTGCGATGCACACTTTTCTCTAATCTCTAATTTAATGGGTACAGAACCAAAGGTTGTTGACCCAGCAGAATTTATTTTTGACAGAAAAACAAAGGCAGCATGCTGTAAAATATGGAAAGTCCAAAGAGCAAGCAAGTCTTCATTTCTAAGCTGCGAAACAAGGTTAACAACCTTCAACAGAATACTAAGCTCTCTTTATTTATCTTTGATTAGAAAAGTAAATTCCCTGTATTTCCAACATTAATTTTAGAGCATGCTGAAGTTACTACTCATTTACCGACAAATAAAATGTAAAGTTAGTGATTTTCATTTCGCGTCAGTTTCTTTTGTTGCTTTGTTATGATCAATCAAGTAGACAGAAGCCTCAAGATAGCTCAAAGAAGTAGGGATGGAAAAAAACTCCACATTAATACTTGTATAATAAATCTTTTCATTCTTTCAGCCATTTTCTTATAAGATGCCCTTTTCAATCAAGACTAGGTGAAAGGTCGAATGCTTTCAGAGCTTCAAGGCCTTATGCTAAAGTAAAGGCAAAATCCTGTGGGTGCTTGAGATCTGAAATATAGAAGCTGCTGAAGAAACTCAGCAGGTCTGGCAACATTGATGGGTAGAGAAAGTGAGTTAATGTTTAAAGTCAGAATTCTAAAAGGAGGCCTGAAAGGAGAGACCCATTAGATTCGAACATTAACTCTGTTTCTCTCTGCATAGATGCTGAGCTTCTCTGTGTTTTTGCTATTTTGATCTTCTGCGACTTCAATAGAAGAGTCCAAGTGAAGCAAACTGCAATAAAACCACCCACTCAGCAGCTGGTGGTACTTTTGGAAACTCCTCCTGTCCCTCCCAACCTCCGCTCTCAATCTTCAGCAAAATGAAAATTCATTATCTTGCCTTGAATCTTCCAATCTGATCAAACAGAAAGTTGCCCACTTACCTTTAGAGGAGATTTCAGGCCAAACATACGGGTCATGTACTGTCCAACTGAAGCAGCACAGTCCAGTCCTGAAATCAATAATCATGGTTTGCACTATCATTGAAACCACACTAAAATATGCTTCATTCCTTAGCTTCAGGCTTCCTTAAGATACTTTAACAGCTTCTGAGAGGAGGTATGTGAGTGAGGTAACTGAAGGGGTAGGGTATCATGTGGGTGAGTGCAGGCTAGGATGCCAGCTGAGTTTATGCTAGAGGCTCAGGGGTAGAGTGCTATGTTGGTGATGGGGTTTGGTCCCAGGCTGGTGGAATTTGCATGTGCTAAGTGGCTAAGAGTTATCGGTACTGATTGGGTGGTGGAGGTCAGGCACCAAGTGGACGGGGGATACAGACAGCAGGCAGACGGAGGTGCAGTGCTGCAGTTGGTTGGGGGTATAACGTGGTAGATAAGTGAAGGCTTTCGATAAGGTGGAAGGAAGCAGGACTTGTTGATTGCCAGAGATGGTCTGTTTGAGGGGAAAGAGGTGTTCAATGGGGATGAGGTTAGGTTGAGTTGAGTGGCAGTCAGGCATAGGGAGTGGTGGTGGGAGTTGAGGAAACGTTTTGTTTGGGTGGGAGCTGAGAATGGGGAGGTGAGGAAGAAGTGGAATCCCTGGTCCTGGATTAGAGGTGGAGTGCCACATCAAATCAGCAATTATTTTGTGTTTGTAGTTGGTGGGGGTAGAGGAGTGAAGGCTGAGGATGAGTCAAAAGATAGAAATTAAGGAGTGCATTGGGTAAACTTGTGTCATTAGGGAAAGGATTGGGCATTCAGGTGTTTGTGGGAAATCATGCATTAGTCAAGGGTGCTCAATTGTCTAGGGGCAGAGATGGGGCGAGGGATCAGTGTACAGACTGTGTGTGGTCCCTTTAACTGTTAGCTAGGAGCCAGAGTACATTTCAATGCCTCCAGCTTTTCCTGGGTAACTAACTAAAGTAAATAAGTCAGAACCCTCCAAGGTCTCTGATTCTCACTCTGAGTTTCAGATCTCTCCAGATGCCAGTTTGTTGCCCAAACTCCTGTGCAATTCATTCACAGTCAGTGCATTGGAACATCCACATGGTCCAAATCAGTAACTCCAGTATTAGCCCCGTAGTTTGGGCCAGTATCTTTCTATTCAAGCTCAAAAGATGCTGAGTTCCCCTTGCCAAACATTGAGTTTTCCTGTGTTAATGAATCAAAGTGTAATCAAATATTTTCAAGCTGTAATTATTTTCGGGGTCAGTTAGGTGGACAGGTTAAAAATAAAAGACAATGACGATCCCTACTACTGATCAACAACTGTAGCACTGTCATTTTCACTTCAATGGAAATAGGCATTTTGTAATTGTCATCTAACCAAATTAAACAAAGGAAACAGCTTTAAAGAGTGAAGGAAGGTCAGTGGAGTTTAAACACCAATCTCAGAAAAGCTTAATCAGGCAAACTGAATAACCTCATCAGAGACAGGGCTAATGTAAAAAATAATTGCCTGAAGTGGATTGCCTTATTACAGCCTAATAAGCCATCAGGCATCGGAGAATTGGCCCAGGGAATTAATCTCAGCGTACTGCCTGCACAGACCATTCCAGGAACAGGTATATTTAATTTTCAATAATATTGATGAAAGGATGAAGAAAATTACATTTCTATAGCACCTACTACAGATGGTCAAAAGTGCTCCATAGCCATTGGAAAAGTTTTCGAAGTGAAATCAATGTTGCAATGTAGTTATTTGGAGTGGGTAGCACAGTGACACTGGTACTGGGCTAGAAACGCAGACAATCATGTTGATGAAGCTAAAATGCAAATTCCACCACAGGGGCTGATCGAATTTGAGTTCAGGAATCTGAAATGAAATGTCCCTCAGAATAAATAAATAAAGGTGATGAGGCTACCAGATTGTTAATTGAAAAGAAAACTGATGTATTAAGAGGTATTAATGACTGCAGATGCTGGAGTCAGAGACAACATATTTTGGATCTGGAGGAATGCACAGGCCGGGCAGCATCAGAGGAGCAGAAATGTTGACGCTTCAGGCCGGGACTCTTTTTCAGAAATAGGAAGGGGAAAGGGAGCTGGGAAATAAATATAGAGAAGAGTGGTGGGGCTGGGGAAGGTAAGGTGGGATGGTGATAGGTGAGTGCAGATACGCAGTGGTGGGGATATGTCAGTGAGGTGGGAGGAGTGGATAGGTGGGAGAGAAGATGGACAGGCTGTATCGGGTTAAGGAGATGCGAGGGAGAATGGGTGAGGCTGGAGTAAGGTAGGTGGGGTGGTGATAGTTTGTATGTAGGTCTACTGTATCTGTTTCTCCTAAGGTGGCCTCCTTTACATCAGTGAGACCCAGCAGAGACTCAGAGACTGTTTTGTAGAGCATCTGCACTCTGTATGCAACAAACGACAACACCTTCCAATAGCCAACCATTTTAACTCCCCCTCCCACTCTATGGGTGACACGTCCATCCTGAGTCTCCTCCAGTGCCACAATGACACCACACACAACCTGGAGGAGCAATGCCTCATATTCTGCCTGAGGAGCCTATAGCCTGATGGTTAAACATAGACTTCACCAGTTTTAAAATCTCCCAAGCCCGCCCTCATCCCATGTCCAACCAGCCCTCCCATCCCTGTCGCCTTGACATGACATAACCTGTCCATCTTTTCTTCCATCTATCCGCTCCTCCCACCTCACTGACCAATCCCCACCACTCTCCACCTGTATTCAACTCTCACCACCCCACCTATCTTCTCCAGGCCCATGCCTCCTCTCTATTTATTTCTGAGTTCCCTTCCCCCTCCTCATTTCCGGAGAAGGAAAAGTCCCAAATTGAAACATAACTCTCCTGCTCTTCTGATGCTGCCTGGCCTGTTGTGTTCTTCCAGCTCCACCTGATTTATTAATGTTCTTCAGGGATGAATATCTGCGATCTTCAGGCGACCTGTCCTGTGCGACATTCTTGACCAGTCTAGCGTGTCAGTCAGCTGGATGACAAATTTTGTTGTTGTGGGAGTCCCTATAGCACCAGGGGATGAATTTTAGCAAGAGTAAGTTCGAGTGAATTGTCTCGTACAATGTTCACAGCTTGACTTGTTATGTCCACACTGTGTCTCTGTGGCACACCATTTGCACTATCATGGGCTCACCAGTGATAGAAGTACTCACTAGTGCCAAGAGGTCCAGGGATTTCTGGTGGTGACACCACATTTAAAGCCCAGCTAAGCACCAGGTCAGGAGCTGCCCTCTAGAAGGTGCACTTCACAGTGCATGTAGTGTTAGGAGAATGAAAAGCGCATAGGTGACATGGGTGACCCTTCATTACAAAAACAAGCTCACAACTGAAAGTCATTGAATCATAGAATCCCTACAGCATGGAAACAGGCCCTTCGGCCCAACAAGTCCACAACGACCCACAAATCATCCCACCCAACCCCATCCCCCTGTAACCCACCTAATCTACACATCCCTGAACATTACGGGCAATTTAGCATGGCCAATCCACCTACCCTGCACATCTTCAGATTCTACTGCTATTTTACATCATCAATGATCTGAGTGACTGATTGTAACTGCAGCTACAAGAATGAGGCTACACAGGCCTCATGTTTTTAGCACCTTACCATGTGGGAAACCTGTCTCAGGGAAGGCTACCTTTTCCTCACCAACCAGCATTACATCTAGCTGGCATCCAATGTGGCATCATCACATTCTGGGAAGCCTACAGACAGTTAAAAATGTTAACTTTTTTTCAACAACAAAAACAGCAAAAGGGGGAAAGAAAAACTAACAAGATTTTTTTTTCTTTATTCATTCACAGGATGAGAGCATCATTGCTCGGTGCCCATAGTCCACAAAATTGCTTCGGATCTGGAGTCACAAGTAGGCCAGACCAGGTAAGGATGGCAGTTTCCTTCCCTCAAGGATATTAGTGAACCAGAGGGGTGTTTCCTGATAATTGGCAATGATCATCATTTGACTCTTAATTCTTGCTATTTATTGAATTCAAATTCCACCGTTTGCCACAAGGGGGTTTGAACCCAGGTCCCCAGAACATTATCTGGATTAACAGTCCAGCAATAATACCACTCGGCCATTGCCTCCATGTCTGCAGCTGCATTTGTAAGAAGCAGCTATATTTGCCTCTCAGAGGAAACTTAAGCAATGACAAATTTACCGTATTGTTCACCTTGGATGTCCAATCCCTCGTCACCTCCATTCCCCACCAAGATCATTTGAGAGCTCTTGGCTTCTTCCTAGGCCAGAGGCCTGAACACACCCATCCACCACCACTCTCCTCAACCTGGTTGAACTTGTTCTCTCACTCAGATAACAAGGCGTAGAGCTGGATGAACGCAGCAGGCCAAGCAGCATCAGAGGAGCAGGAAAAATGAAATTTCGGGCTTAGACCCTTCTTCAGAAATGGGAGAGGGGGAGGGTGTTCCAGAATAAATATGGAGAGAGAGGGAGGCACATAGAAGATGGATAGAGGAGAAGATAAGTGGAGAGGAGACAGGCAGGTCAAAGAGGCCGGGATGGAGCCAGTAAAGGTGACTGTAGGTGGGAGTTACGGAGAGAGTAAGTCAGCCCAGGGAGGATGGACAGGTCAGGCGGGTGGAATAAGGGTAGTAGATAGGAGATGGGGATGGGGCTTGCGGTGGGAGGTGTGAATAGGTGGGAGGACAGGGTAGGGAGGCGGGTACAAGCTTGGTTGGTTTTGGGCTACAATTGACGGAGGGAAGATTTTGAAGCTTGTGAACTACACATTGATACTATTAGGCTGCAGGGTTTCCAAGCAAAATATGAGATGCTGTTCCTGCAACTTTCAGGTAACATTATTGTGGCACTGCAGGAGGCCCAGGATGGACATGTCGTCTAAGGAGTGGTAGGGGGAGTTGAAATGGTTCGCGATTGGGAGGTGCAGCAGTTTGTTGTGAACTGAATGTAGGACTGCAAAGTGGTCCCCAAGCCTCTTGTGCTATCTCTTGTCTCTCTCACTCGTTTCTCTGTTAATTTATCTCACTTCTGCCAAGTCAAAGATGTGGCTGTGGGCATCCACATATGTCCCACTCGTGCCTGCCTCTTTATGGGATATGTGGAACGATCCTTGTTCCAGTCTTACACTGACCCCCTCCCATGACTCTTTTCTTGGTACATCGATAATTGCTAATATCGGCTTCATGTTCCTGCCAGGACCTTGAAAACTTCATTCATTTTGCTTCCAATTTCCCAACCCTCTATGACTTTCACATCGTCCATTTCCAACGCTTCCTGACCTTTCCTTGACCTCTTTGTCTCCATTTTGGAGAATAAACTGTCCAGTGCAAGCCACTACAAAAATACTAAGTCACAAAGCTACCTTCCGTACAGATTCATCACACCTTCTGCCCTACAAGGGTTCTATCCCATTCTCCCAGTTCCAACACGTATATCATACCTGTTTGGAGGTTGCCACCTTCCAAGACAGTGCTGCTGACATGGTTTGCTTCTTCCATTACCATGGTTTGCCACCCACTCTGGTTGACAGGTCCCTCACCATATCCGATCAATCACTTGGACTTCTGCCCTTGCCCCTTCCCTTCACTCAAGGTGGTCAAGTTCGCCTTGTACTGACTTTTCATCCTTCTGCATTCAAACGATCATTCTCTGCCATTTTTGATGACTCCAGCAGAACCAAACACACCTTCCCCTCACCTCCCCTGTCAGTATTTCGCTGGGATCATTCCTTCTGGGACACCCTAGTCCATTCCACAACTACCAACACTACCCCTCCCTTCCATGGCACCTTCCAATGTAACCGCAGAAATTGCAACCCCTGCTCCTTTACTTCCTACCTCTCCACCATCCAAGGGCCGAAATAATCTTTCCAGGTGAAGCAGCGTTTCACCTCTACCTCTGCCAATCTTGTGTACTGTATTCACTGCACTCGATGTGACTTACTCTTCATCGGACATGTGACTGCTTTGAGGAATACCTTGGTCTGTGTGCTAGCTGGATCCCAACCTTCCTGTAGCTGGTCACTTTAACACAGCATCCTGCGCACGTGCCCACATATCTATTCTTAGCATACTGCAGTGTTTCAGTAAATCACAACACAAACTGAAGAAACTCATATCTCAACTTCAGAATAGGCACTTTACAACTTTCTGGATTTAACATTGTGAACCATTTCTTTCCTTTCTTTCTGCTTGTTATCACGTTCTCCCCTAGCCCCATCCAACTTACTACCCTTTCAAACTTGGCAGCAATCACACCATTGTTGCGTCATTGTCACATTCCGATCATTTAACTTGAACCCAAAACATCTTTTCTCCACCAGCACCCAACACAAACAGCCCCACACCTGCCCTCAAACGATAGCAGAAATGCTATTCACTTCACTTCAGCTCTGGTGAAGAGACATCAAGACTCAACGTTAGCTTGCTCCCCTTCCATGGAGTCTGACCTGCTGTCACCACTAGCATTTGTTGTTTTCGGTAATCATTTCACCCTGCTCACATCTATTAAAACTGGGTGTGATAATGGGAACTGCAGACGCTGGAGAATCCAAGATAATAAAGTGTGAAGCTGGATGAACACAGCAGGCCCAGCAGCATCTCAGGAGCACAAAAGCTGACGTTTCGGGCCTAGACCCTTCATCAAAGAGGGGGATGGGGAGAGGGTTCTGGAATAAATGGGGAGAGAGGGGGAGGCAGACCGAAGATGGAGAGAAAAGGGCCTCAGCCCACAACGTCAGCTTTTGTGCTCCTGAGATGCTGCTGGGCCTGCTGTGTTCATCCAGCCTCACATTTTATTATCGAAAAAAGAAGATAGGTGGAGAGGAGAGTATGGGTGGGGAGGTAGGGAGGGGATAGGTCAGTCCAGGGAAGACGGACAGGTCAAGGAGGTGGGATGAGGTTAGTAGGTAGGAAATGGAAGTGCGGCTTGGGGTGGGAGGAAGGGATGGGTGAGAGGAAGAACAGGTTAGGGAGGCAGAGACAGGCTGGACTGGTTTTGGAATGCAGTGGGGGGAGGGGAAGAGCTGGGCTGGTTGTGTGGTGCAGGAGGAGAAGGAAACAAACTGGGCTGGTTTTGGGATGCGGTGGGAGAAGGTGAGATTTTGAAGCTGGCGAAGTCCACATTGATGCCATTGGGCTGCAGGGTTCCCAAGCGGAATATGAGTTGCTGTTCCTGCAACCTTCGGGTGGCATCATTGTGGCACTGCAGGAGGCCCATGATGGACATGTCATCTAAAGAATGGGAGGGGGAGTTGAAATGGTTCGTGACTGGGAGGTGCAGTTGTTTATTGCAAACCGAGCAGAGGTGTTCTGCAAAGCGGTCCCCAAGCCTCCGCTTGGTTTCCCCAGTGTAGAGGAAGCCACACCGGGTACAATGGATACAGTATACCACATTGGCAGATGTGCAGGTGAACCTCTGCTTAATATGGAAAGTCATCTTGGGGCCTGGGAGAGGGGTGAGGGAGGAGGTGTGGGGGCAAGTGTAGCACTTCCTGCAGTTGCAGGGGATTCCATCCCCTATCCCCAATCCTCCGCCTCCGCCGCATCTGCTCCCATGATGAGGCATTCCACTCCCGCACCTCCCAGATGTCCAAGTTCTTCAAGGACTGCAACTTTCCCCCCACAGTGGTCGAGAACGCCCTTGACCGCGTCTCCCGCATTTCCCGCAAACATCCCTCACACCCTGCCCCCGCCACAACCGCCCTAAGAGGATCCCCCTCGTTCTCACACATCATCCCACCAACCTCCGGATACAACGCATCATCCTCCGACACTTCCGCCATCTACAATCCGACCCCACTACCCAAGACATTTTTCCATCCCCACCCTTGTCTGCTTTCCGGAGAGACCACTCTCTCTGTGACTCCCTTGTTCGCTCCACACTCCCCTCCAGCCCCACCACACCCGGCACCTTCCCCTGCAACCGCACGAAGTGCTACACTTGCCCCCACACCTCCTCCCTCACCCCATCCCAGGCCCCAAGATGACTTTCCATATTAAGCAGAGGTTCACCTGCACATCTGCCAATGTGGTATACTGTATCCATTGTACCTGGTGTGGCTGCCTCTACATTGGGGAAACCAAGCGGAGGCTTGGGGACCGCTTTGCAGAACACCTCCGCTCGGTTCGCAATAAACAACTGCACCTCCCAGTCGCGAACCATTTCAACTCCCCCTCCCATTCCTTAGACGACATGTCCATCATGGGCCTCCTGCAGTACCACAATGATGCCACCCGAAGGTTGCAGGAACAGCAACTCATATTCCGCTTGGGAACCCTGCAGCCCAATGGCATCAATGTGGACTTCACCAGCTTCAAAATCTCCCCTTCCCCCACCGCATCCCAAAACCAGCCCAGTTCGTCC
Organism: Stegostoma tigrinum; assembly: GCF_030684315.1. Taxonomy (NCBI): domain Eukaryota; kingdom Metazoa; phylum Chordata; class Chondrichthyes; order Orectolobiformes; family Stegostomatidae; genus Stegostoma; species Stegostoma tigrinum. The sequence goes on from NC_081370.1 coordinate 47,405,748, forward strand.
CCTCCCCCCAATGCATCACACGAGCCCAGCTCTTCCCTTCCCCCCACTGCATCCCAAAACCAGTCCAACCTGTCTCTGCCTCCCTAACCTGTTCTTCCTCTCACCCATCCCTTCCTCCCACTCCAAGCTGCACCTCCATCTCCTACCTACTAACCTCATCCCACCTCCTTGACCTGTCCATCTTCCCTGGACTGACCTATCCCCTCCCTACCTCCCCACCTATACTCTCCTCTCTACCTATCTTCTTTCTCTCTATCTTCGGTCCGCCTCCCCCTCTCTCTTCCTATTATTCCAGAACCCTCACCCCATCCCCCTCACTGATGAAGGGTCTAGGCCCGAAACATCAGCTTTTGTGCTCCTGAGATGCTGCTGGGCCTGCCGTGTTCATCCGGCCTCACATTTTATTATATTAAAACTGGGCGTTGAGCTTGTTGCACCTGATGCTACTGTCGTGCTCTGTCATAATGAAGATGATGCTCCTCCTTCTCAATATCCTCATCTTCCTCTTTAGTAGTCTTACATTACCCTCCCAGTTCTTAACTATCCATGACATCACCTTTTTGCCTTCTTTAATGGTGCCTATCAAGACGTGCTGGGATTATAGGTCATATTTTTCACGATTGTATTGGAAGGCCTAGTCTGATTGGTCCAAGCATCAGAATTATCAGTAGACATTTTGTCTGTTCTGTGATGTCAAAGAATGCACTGCATGATGTTGACACTCAACTTCAGTCAGGGATTGCATGACAGAGTCATAAGCCAAGGTCACAGATAGGAGCCATTTTCTCCTCATAACCATCTTCATAATGTCCTTGAAATGAAGCAAGAACCAGAGGGTTTTCAAGCTGACAGTCATTATTACACCTCTCAGGAAAGACTTCTAAAATGTGGTACCTATGATCACAGGTGACCTCTATATGATGGAATAGAAGCCTATTCGGTTGATGGAGTTCTGTGTAGAGGTTGCACATTCTCCCTGTAGCTGCGTGGATTTCCTCTGGGTGCTCTGGCTTCCTCCCACGGTCCCAAGATGTGCAGGTTAGATTCATTGGCCATGCTAAATGGCCCTGTTGTGTTCAGGGATGTGCAGGCTGGTTGGATGAGACATGGAAAATGTGGAGTTGTGGCAACAGGGGAGGTGCGTCTAGGCAGTGTGCTTTCTGGAGGATTGGTGCGGACTCGATGGGTTGAAAGGCCTCTGAATCCCTACACAGCAGGTAATGAGTGTATTGCATTGCGCAAAAGCACTCTGAATATGATGTGTTTACATCTGACACCTGAAGTAATCCAATTGAATTAACCAAGCCTACTGCCCAGGCTGCAGCACTGACCAGGTCATAGGGAAACAAGGTAAGACACTGTGATCTGTGATATGATGTCAGCAGATGTTATTAGTGGACAATTCAGATCCCAGATTGAAACCTGGCTTAATAGATCATAGTATTTTTAGCAAGATTGTCATTCACTGAAACCAAATGCAGAATTCTGTAGATTGAGGTCTGACAATCAAACAGAGGTTCATTGTGCATAACCAAAGATAAAATAGAATAAACTAACTTATTTCCATACAACTCAAAAGTAAAGTAGACTCTCATTAAGCTTGACAACAATCCTTTTCTGTACTCTCAATGGGGAGAATCTCCTTTTCTTTCACATCTACAGACTTTAATCTAAGTGGGACATCAATCCCCCATCATGAGAAAATGACAGTCTCTTCTTGGAGCCTTCATACAACTGAGCTTAGACATTCCCAGCTTCAAATAACCCCATCAGGTGTGAACCAGATATTTCTCCTCTGGAACTTCTAAACAAAACTACCCACACTATTAATTAACTTATTTCTTAACAGTTCTAAACAAAGTTCCTTTCTCAGGCGGAATTGTTTTGCACTTCAAGATTCCATCAAGACCTGAGCAAATTTACCAAAATTGAACCTACAAAGCTTTTTTCTTCAAGCTATGGAACTTTCTCTTAAGCACCAAAAATAATTCCAGAATAATTTACCAGAAAGCCATTGCACTGCACTGTTTATTTTGTTCCCTCATAAACTTGCCCAAAGTGAAAAATCCCAATTGAAGTCTCTTCTAACAATTTGTTTCAAAATAAATTACTATAGCTACAGAAATATTTACAAGTTAATCACTAGACCTCCTTCAAACTCATATGAAACCCATTTGCCACTAGTTGAAATTCAAAACATAAATGAAATTAAATGTATATTGTATAAATCACAAACCCAACATCACACCTGTAACAATTTGTATCTGTAACAGTGTTAATATATCTGTGTATTGAGGGTAGTAAGATATCAAATAGGTCCCCATTGGGTGCTTGGTACCAGCCATTTGCATAAGGTTTTAACATTGTAGTTATGTTGACGGCTTCCAGGATAGCATGGCCACCCATCCCTTCAGGTCAGAAGTGCAGCTCCAGCAAGGGGCATAGCTCTGTGTCCATGTCCCAGGGCATTCTCAGTCTGAGGTGTCAACGTGCCTCAATCACTGAGAGGAAATTGCGTCAAAGAAGATCGAATCTAGGCCTCTTATGCATCAGGAGGGAGCCTACAGTTGTCAGTTCTTCATGTGGAGGCTGTTCGGCAATCACTGGAAAATTTGCTGCTGGTCTTCAATTTGAATACTCGTGCTGTGGCTGGATACAGGAAATCGTGGATCTTTACTCAGGGAATTTGTCCAATGTATGTCACACAATTTATGCTGCACAAATGCAGAGGGAGATTGCAAGTGCAGTAGGATTATTGAAACGTTGTCCCCCATCTCCAACCTCACCTCTCCAACCACCTACGTCACCCAAGTAAGGCAACATTACACATAAGACCAAGAAGACTTTTAGCTCAAGTTGAAAGTAATCAGCTCTGTGCCCTTGTGGAATCTATGAGATCTTGGACTGTCCTTGTGCATTGTGGCTCGCCGGTGGACTTTCAGGTTATGTATTACTTTTGCTTCACAGAGATAACTAGAATCAGTTTGTAATGACCAATGACACCAATAGATTACATGTAACCAGGATTTGTATCTGTCAGGCAATGCCTATATTCTATATGCAGGGCACTATGATTACAGAGGTCTTCGACCTGCTCTGTGTAATGCAGTTGCCCCTTGAAGGGTCTCACATCACTCACAAATACAGCCCATATACTGAAACAGAATAAAAAAATCACTCTCTCACCCACTCTGGGTATGTTTGCAGCAATTTTCCATTTGCATTGTGCATTTATGACACCATGTTTGGAGCTTGAGCGACAGGATTAGCCTGGTTATCAAGGGCTCCCCAAACCTCCATGATCATTTTACTTTGTGCTCCCTGTCGACCCCACCATGTTTCCACTCAACTCTTTTATTTATGTCTTCATCCTCCAATATAATTCTCTGAGCCCCAATCACTCGGCCTTGCCAAACTAGCATGCTGCACAGATCCCCCCATCAAAGCCATGTGGTTGTGACTGTCAATGGACATCCAACCACAACCTGCAGTACCCATGCCTTTCAATGCATTATTGAGGCCTCCTTATTTGCCCCCATTTACACAATTATTGTCCCTACTACATCCCAGTAAGGAGCCTGAAGTCCCTCCAATTGATTCCCCTAACCTCCCTATCACAGCAACACTGTCCAAGCTAAAAGGGAAAGCAAATCAGAAATACTACGACTCTTTAGGTTCTTAATGAGATGGTAAAGTGCAAAAAAGCAAGGCAGAGATGCTATGAGCATCCAAATAAGTTGTGAGGTGACGCAGGGCTAACAGGAGGTCTGAGGTGCACTCTGGTCAAATCCATGAGTTTGGAGAGTATGTGTAAAGTGTCCTGACAACATTGGAGAGGAAAGTGCCAGTGAACTCCAAAGTACAACAAAGTTGACAACTGTATTCTAAATGAACCAGAGATGTGCCAGGGTGATGTGGTGAGATTGGTGTATGTCTGATGCCAACCTCCAATGAATTGGACCCAGGGCGGAGGTGAAGGATATAGTCAGTCATCTTGTTTCTTTCCAGTGTGTGAAGGAATAAAATAAAATTCACGCGTGTGTGGTGAGGTTATGTACTGACGACATGTAAATGCATGCAAATACTCCTCTCATTACTCACTAGCAATTACCTTGCAATTCAAAACTTGGTTGCCAAATCAAACATTATTTTCTCAATATTGAGGAGCTTATTTTGCCATCTTGCCATATTTTCCCAATTGATTCAGCTTTGTCTTGTTGATCAGGAATTGGGAAAATATAGCCATTGGACTTTGGTTGTTCGAGAAGGTGGCACAATGCATCTTCTCAACAGAGAGTAAGAATGGGTTATTAAGATAATCAAGAAGGATAATGGAATACCGACCTTTATATCTAGAGAATTGAACTGTAAGGATACAAAAGCTATTCTGCATAAAACTTTGAGATCCCACTTTGTGTACTGTGAGCAGATCTAGGCACCACACCTTTGGAAAGTTAATTTGGCCTTGGAGGGAGTACAGCATAGATTTGCAAAAATGATAACTGAACTTTCGCAGTTAACATCTGAAGGGAGTCCTTTTTTTAAATATTCACCTGGGGGATGTGGACATTGCTTGCTGGCCAGCCTTGCGTGTCCCTAATTGCCCTTGTGAAGGTGATGGTGAACTGCCTTCTTCAACTTCTGCAGTCGACCTGCTGTGGATTGACCCTCAAAGCCCTGAAGGAGGGAATTCCAGGATTTTGACCCAGCGACAGTGAAGGAATGGCAATATATTTCCCAGTCAGGATGTTGAGTGGCTTGGAGGGGAATTTGGGGGTGGTAGTGTTCCCATATATCTGCTGCCCTGGTCCTTCTAGATGGAATTGGTCATAGGTTTGGAAGGTGCTGCCTTAGGATCTTTCTTGAATTGAACGATTTAGACTTATTTTCTTTAGAATTTAGAAGGCTCCTTGTTGTTCTGATCAAAGTCTTCAAGATATAAACAGGGAAGGATAGGAAAGCTAAAGATAATCTATTTCCACTGGTTTGAGATTCAGGAACTAGAGGGCATGGCAAAAATAATTAGGACCAAACTGTTCAGAAGAGATTTTTGGAAGCACGCGTATGTACAAAGTGTGGTAGAGGTTTGGGACTCTCTTCCAGAACCAGCGGTTGATACTAGATGAGTTGTTGATTTGAAATCTGAGATAGATATTTCTTTGTTAAGCATAGCTACTAAGGGATAGGCCAAAGGCAGGGACATGGAGATAGACTGCAGGGCAGCCACAATCTCATTGAATGGAGGAAAAGGCTTGAGGGGCTGAATGGCCTATTTCTATTGTTGCATTCCTGATAGGTACTCAACGATATTCATATTCCAGAAGTGAAAAATAAAACACTCTGTCACTTTGTAGACAGTAAGATCCCACAATAGCGTTAATATTAACTGGTTATTCTGCGTTAATGAAGTTTGGAATGATGAATGATGGCTGAGACAGCACCAAGGTCTATTCATCTGAAAGAATCCACCTGAGATGGAATATGTGGCTTGAATTATAATCTCTCAACTAAAAAGACAATAGTTGAGAGAGTGTTTTCCATTGTCTGTTAGATATTTGAAACAATGTGCTTTGATGGTTACTATGACTATAATGATTTCAACTGTCAAAGGAAACAAAAAATTGCGTAAATACACAGTAATTCAAGAACAGAGAAAAAGGTAGCTCAAAGAAATGTATAGAATGTCAAAAGCTGCTAATGCTTACAAATTGGAGAAGTCTTTTCAGAAGAATGGAAGAAATGCTGAGGCCCGAACATAATTAGCCTTTGAAAGCCCAGTGGTTGTGTGAAAGGTAGGCTCTGTGTCTCTTGTGTAAAGTTAAGGCCACTGAGGATTTCTTTTGATTCTGGCCCATTTCTTCGGCGTCCTTGTTACAAGGACATGTGTTCCATTTGCATTGTAGGGTTTTGCCCTCCTGAAAATGTACTTTTGTCTTACGCATAGTTGCGGATGGCCACTGACTGCAGCAGCTTTCTGAGTACTCATTCAGGGAGCTGAATACATTAGCTTTCTGTATTCAGCACATGGCAAAAGCACCATCATCATACGACTTAAAGCACATTGACAATTTATCAAAAGAAGCAGATCCAGAGCATGAACCATTGAAAATATTATATTAGAAAATTAATCAGAAAGATAAATTGGGTAAAGGCAAGAAATGTTTATCTTTTGTGGGAAGAACCCACTGGATTGGTTTTTGCTGAGAGTGGTATGTAAAACCTTTGCAAACCTTAGGGGTTAAAGAAATCCCACTTTGTTTTCACTTTGTATTCTTTACACCAGTCTTTTCAATAGCCAGTTGGGTAAACTCATTGTGTGGTGTTGCTGCTACAAAGCTTGGAAGGGCACATGTTCATGATGCAGGACAGCAACATGTATTTCCTCATATAAACCTTAATGTTTTGAGATGGATAAGGAATTGGCAAGAGTCCAAAACAGAAATACTTATACTTATATCGCACCTGTCATGACAACTGATTGCCTAAAAAATCTTTCGAGCTAATGGAATACATTTGGAGTGTGTTCAAAGAAGGAAATACAGCAATCAAATTGCACAGGACAAGTTCCCAGAGCAGCAGTCTGCTAAAGAGGAGCTTAACATTGAGTGAAAGGCAAACATTAACTATGGGAATAACCACACAGCTCTGTTTCAGAATTGGGTTATGGGATCATTTGTATCCACCTGATAAGATTAGACAGGCCCTCAGTCTAGTATTTCATCTGCAAGACAGCATTCATGACAATGCAGCCCTCTCTAGGCACTGCAGTTTTAGTTCTGATTGCTGGACTTGAATTTGCGTTTAGCAGGACTGGAACAAAAGACCATTTGACTTTACAGGGAAGAGAAATGCTCACCCAACTATGGTCGGCACACTAGGTTCCAGCTTCTCATGGCGAGCAAGTGACTACAAATTGAAAGTGGATTTCTGTGTGGGTAAAATCAGTGCCGGATGAGGTGAATCAAATAGCTGCACAATTATTTCACCTGAAAGATGACAATGACAACAAGATATCGGGGGTGAGCCATCTTCACTAGCAAGTGTGCATTTGCAGATTTGGGCTAGAATTCACAACACGAACAACATCGCTCACCCTCAGGTGACTGTCTGTGTGGAAACAAACAAAGAAAGAAGCAAAGAAACATATAGCACAGGAACAGGCCCTTCAGCCCTCCAAGCCTGCGCCAATCAAGATCCTCTGTCTAACCTGTCATCTATTTCCTAACAGTCTGTGTTCATTTGCTCCCTGCCCATCCACGTACCTGTCCAAATATATTTTAAAAGACACTAACGTGTGTGCATCTACCACCTCTGCTGGCAACGCGTTCAAGGCGCCCACCACCCTCTGTGTAAAGAACTTTCCACGCATATTTCCCTTAAACTTTCCTCCTCTCACTTTGAACTCATGGCCCCTAGTAATTGAGTCCTCCACTCTGGGAAAAAGCTTTTTGCTATCCACCCTGTCTATACCCCTCATGATTTTGAAGACCTCAATCAGGTCCCCCCTCAATCTCCGTCTTTCTAATGAAAATAATCCTCATCTATTCAACCTCTCTTCATAGCTAGCACCCTCCATACCAGGCAACATCCTGGTGAACCTCCTCTGCACCCTCTCCAAAGCATCCACATCCTTTTGGTAATGTGGTGACCAGAACTGTACACAGTACTCCAAATGTGGCGGAACCAAAGTCCTATACAACTGCAACATGACCTGCCAACTCTTGTACTCAATACCCCGCCCAATGAAGGAAATCATGCCATATGCCTTCTTGACCACCCTATTGACCTGCGTTGTCACCTTCAGGGAACAATGGACCTGAACACCCAGATCTCTCTGTTCATCAATTTTCCCGAGGACTTTTCCATTTACTGTATAGTTCGCTCTTGAATTTGACCTTCCAAAATGCATCAACTCGCATTTGCCCGGATTGAACTCCAGCTGCCATTTATCTGCCCAACTTTCCAGTCTATCTATATTCTGCTGTAATTTCTGACAGTCCCCTTCACTATCAGCTACTCCACCAATCTTAGTGTCATCAGCAAACTTGCTGATCAGACCACCTACACCTTCCTCCAGATCATTTACATATATCACAAACAACAGTGGTTCCAGCACAGATCCCTGTGGAACACCGCTGGTTACAGGTATCCAATTTGAGAAACTCCTTTCTACTACTACCCTCTGCCAGTTTTTTATCCATCTAGCTAGCACGCCCTGGACCCCATGTGACTTCACTTTCTCCATCAGCCTGCCGTGGGGAACCTTATCAAATGCCTTACTGAAGTCCATGTATATGACATCTACGGCCTTTCCCTCATCAATCAACTTTGTCACGTCCTCAAAGAATTCTATTAAGTTGATAAGACATGACCTTCCCTGTACAAAACCATGTTTCCTATCACTGATAAGCCCATTTTCTTCCAAATGGGAATAGATCCTATCCCTCAGTATCTTCTCCAGTAGCTTCCCTACCACTGACGTCAGGCTCACCGGTCGATAATTACCTGGATTATCCTTGCTGCCCTTCTTAAACAAGGGGACAACATTAGCAAGTCTCCAGTCCTCTGGGACCTCACCCATGTCTAAGGACACTGCAAAGATATCTGTTAGGGCGCCGGCTATTTCCTCTCTTGCTTCCCTCAGTAACCTGGGATAGATCCCATCTGGACCTGGGGACTTGTCCACCTTAATGTCTTTTAGGATACCTAACACTTCCTCCTTCCTTATGTCAACTTGACCTAGACTAAGCAAACATCTATCCCTAGCCTCAACATCTGTCATGTCCCTCTCCTTGTTGAATACTGATGCAAAGTACTCGTTAAGAATGTCACCCATTTTTTCTGACTCAGTGCATAGCTTTCCTATGACTTTGCACATATATCATAACCAACAGTGGTCCCAGCACAGATCCCTGTGGAACACCACATTCTTCCTGTGTCTGTGTGGGTTTCCTCCAGGTGCTCCGGTTTCCTCCCGCAGCCCAAAGATGTGCAGGCTAAGTGGATTGGCCATGCTAAATTGCCCTTGGTGTTCAGGGGTGTGTGGAATAGGTGGGTGATTAGGGAATGGGTCTGGGTCGGATGCTTAGAGGGTCACTGTGGACTTGTTGGACCAACTGCTTCCACACTGTAGGGATTCTATGATGGGCATAGATTATAGGGATGATCAGGCAAAATGGATGGAGGCAGATAATCAGCAATGATCTGAAACATCGGCACAGACTCCAAAGGCTTAATGCCCAATCCTGCCACTGTGATGCTATTTGAGAGAAATAAATGTAACAGAAGACCTGCTGTGACAGAAAAAGGCCTTAAAAACTGATTAATAATTGATATTCAGCTTTAAGTAGCAAATTAATTTCTAAACAAATAATGCTTAGCAAGGCTTGTGGAAAGTGATATGCAACTCAACAGTGATATAGCTGTATCTGATTAACTGCAACACAGAATGTATCTTAATTTAACAGAAAAGCAGAAATTGCTGGCAAAACTCAGCAGGTCTGGTTGTATTTGTGGGAAGAAAGTATACAGCTAACACTTTGAGTCCAATGGGTCTTCATCAGAAGAGTACATTATTTTGCAGTTAAAAAATACACTGGATATATTTATTGCATTCGGTTTTTTTAAATTTTAATCAGCACACTTATCATAGTAAAGTGTATCAATCGATGCTGAGGTTTGTTTTGGCAATGTTTATGCATCTGAATCCCTGCACAGTCTCAACAATGCTGCCGTGGTAGGACAGAGTTTACAGAGAATCTGAAAAATTAGCAACTCCTAATCTCAACCCGAGGCCGAAATGTGTTCACAAGTTTATCCCCAATGAAAGCAGTGTGTCGGATTGTTCTTTTACATCTGAAACTTCAATTAAAATCTGCGTCAGACATCTGCTTTCTGAAGCTTACTTCAAATTTTTATGAGTTTGGTTACTCCAGTCGCAGTGAATTTGGCTAGAAAAAAAAATGCAGTAACTTCTTTATTCTGTTCCTCCCGTGACATTATGAGAACAAATCTGATGAATAAAATAACAGCAATTCCTCCATTCTTTTGTTTCTTTTTCTAAAGCCATATGATGCTTTTAACATCAAAAAAAGTCTCTAAGTCATCTGCAACAAGTTATCGGGTAAGGAGAATTTAAAAGACAGTAGCACAGCCTGTGGGAACACATGGACTGTATTTGGATCCCACAGCAGAATAGCATTGTTCTTCAAATAATGATGGGAACTTTGGGAATGTGTGATGGAGCTGGCCGAGGTACTCCACTGCTGTGGGTGGCTAGTGATGATCGTCAGGGAACAGCACGCTGCCAGATGATGCACCCAGGAGCAGGCTTCAGTCAGTAGATTAATCACCAAAGCCAGTCTGAGGGATGGAGAATGTCTGTTTTGCTCGTGTCCAAATAAACCTGTAATGAATCCCATCTGGCATGAAGCAGCAAGCACAGTGAAAAATCTATTTCAGCTACAATCTGCCAGCTTTTCTCTTTCTCCCCCATGAGCTGAGTGGAAGCTTTATTGCTGCAGCGACAGTAATACTGACAGTAATCCCATGTCAGCATGGCAAATGCATATTGAGCTGGCAGTGATAGAAGCAGACAAAATAACCGGGAACAGGACGAAAAGGAGCAATCACATTCCATCAAATGATTCAGGCCGTACAGAGCCTGGAGAGGTCAGTTGGAGTTCACTGGGTCAAACACTTATTAAAATCTATCAGATTGGCTAAATTACAGCCTGGTGTAACACTCTGCCACTGTAATGGGAGGGAAAGAAGTGAAATGTTTGTGTTATTCTTTGTTTGGAAACAATAGACCAGATTTGATTGAGGATTGAAAGAAGATATTTTGATTGTACTTGGGAATAAATTCACTGCTACCTCATAAATTCCACACTGGGCAACTGAGCCCTTGACTCTCTATCCAGCTAGGTGCTGCTAAAGTGAAATATGGACACTTCCGTGACCACTGTTTATGGGAGAGGGGTTGGTTAGTTCAGTTGGCTGGATAGCCGGTTTGCAATGCAGAGTGGTGGCAAGGGTTTGGGTTTAATTCCTGCGCCACTTAAGAACTTCCCTTCTCTTTCGCTCCCTTTACCTGAGGTGTGGTGACCCTCAGGTTAAACTGCCACCTGACTTGTCACTCTCTAATGAGAGAGCAGCCTCTAAACTGGACAATGGTAACTTCACTTGTTGTATACACTGGACGACAGCAAATGTTTCAGAGTCAAACTTAAGGGTCTTTTAAAGATTTTACTGACATGCCATTTAACAGCCATTTTTATTATGATGCTTCCTTTTGGAAAGAAGGAAGATCGTTTACGTTGATATTGGTTCCAGAGGGAAGAAAGGATGCGTAAGAGCATAGCTTAAATGTAAATGAGGAAGGCATTGCTCCCAAAGTAGAATGCAAGTTCTGATGAGCCGCACACATCAGAAAACCACAAACAGACTATTGTCAGCATCTGAGGTTACCCTGTCAGTGTATTTTTTTCATCAAACAGTTCAGAAATGTTAGGACATATTTTAGCCAGATAGTATTCAAACTGGACCTTCTGGCAAAAATGCCACAACACGTCAGCCTTCCTGCTCCTCTGATGCTGCTTGGCCTGCTGTGTTCATCCAGCTCTACACCTTGTTATCTCAGATTCTCCAGCATCTGCAGTTCCTACTAAGATAACAAAGTGTGAAGGTGGATGAACACAGCAGGTCAAGCAGCATCTCGGAAGCTCACATCCAGCTTCACACTTTGTTATCTTGGATTCTCCAGCATCTGCAGTTCCCATTATCTCTGATTGCAGTTCCTACTATCTCCTTTAGGGGGATTTGAACTCGCTGACTGAGCATTAATATAGGTCGCTGGATTATTTGTTGAGGAACATTGCCATGAGGCCACTTTTCCTCTTGACTTTGGTAGTGCATCCTTTTAAAATTATATCCCCCTTCTACCAAATGAAATTAGCTGAGTTAATTATACCAAGACAGATATGGCCTTTCTTTGCTTTCTAAAGGATAGTACCTTTTTAAAGTTCTGGGTCACTAACCTGCTCACAGAAGCCTATTTGTAATTAATCCTTTGTATTCCTCAGACTCATTAGAAGCACAGCAAACAGGACCAGAAATAAGTCATTTATTATGATCAAGGCTGAATGTCCAACTAGTGTATTTTAACTTAAAGGGACATCCTGCACTAGTATAGGAACGGGTATTTAGAAGGTGTATATCAACAGTAGCATGGTGCTCTTGTGGGATCAGGAAACCAAGTGAGGGATATTTTGGATGGTGGGTTCAGGTTTGTCCCTGCACACTGCTATTTCATTTCACCAAATAGAAGTGCCATCTCAGAGCACTAGTACCAACAACGGCCAGGACTGAGACTACAAGCAGCCCACAGATTCTCTGTCACATCAAGGAGGGGAGGAGTGGCTGGCCTTGGGTGGGGGTAGGAGTGTTGTGAGTCGGGAAGTGAGGAAGGAACATCTGAAGGGTTGCAGACTTTAGAGGATGCCCAATGTGGAAAGGGAACTCTTAAGGGAAAACCCAAGCAGGGTGACATGATGAGCTGACCCTCTATACCCGTGAAATCCCCCTGCCAGTCTCAAGATTGAAGCTGAGTGGAGGGCAACACTTTAGTGTCCAATAATTGGCCACAAATGAGTCACAGTTGGAGTGAAGGAGTACGAGCCATCCCACCCCATGTAAAATTGCACAAGATTAGAATAGCAGAAAGGCCATGAGGGAATTTTGTGGGTCCCATTTCTGGTGGACCTGCTGGAGGTGAACCTTAAATTTCTGGACTGTGGTTCATGTTAATATTTTTGGAGTAAACATTCGACCTTTGATGACAATTTATTCATATGAAGCAGAGACAATAAATCAATCCTACATAAAGAGTGGCTTTCAATTTCTTGTTTGGAACCCTGTCATGAACATAGAGCAGTACAGGCCCTTCAGCCCACGATGTTGTGCCAAACTTTTACCCAAATCCTAAATCTAACCTCCACCCCTACCTTATACTACCATCCATATGTCTATCTAATAGCGGCTTAAATGCCCCTAATGAGGCCAACTCTACTACCCTCTCTGGCGATGCATTCCACGCCCCTACCACTCTCTGAATCAAGAAACTACTTCTGACGTGTCCCCTATATCTACCTCCACTCACTTTAAAACTATGCCCTCCCATAATAGTTACCTCCACCCTAGGAAACAATCTGTGGCTGTCCACTCTGTCTGTACCTCTGATCATTTTGTACACCCGTATCAAGTCACTTCTCATCCTTCGTTGTTCTAAAAAGAAAAGCCCTACCTCTCTCTCAAATTTCCTTGTAAGACCTTCCCTCTATTCCAGGCAACATCCTGGTAAATCTCCTCTGTACCTTTTCCAATGCTCCCACATCTTTCCTGTAATGAGGTGGCCAGAACTGAACACAATACTCCAGATGTGGCTGAACCAGGCTTTTGTATAGCTGGAGCATAACTTTACGGCTCTTGAATTCAATCCCTCTACTAATGAAAGCTAACACACCATATGCCTTCTTAACAACTCTATCCACCTGGGTGGCAGCTTTTAGGGAATGAACTTATGAAAATCGTGATCCTTTAACACTTCAAAGTGGTGATATCAAAGATGCATTTCACAGATAACAAACCATGACATTGATGTTTCCAAATCCTTTCAAGACATTCATCTGAACAAGTGTAGTTGTTTATTTCAAAGATATTTCTTTCAAACAAGACTTCTTGACTGAACTGTTCTGAATAAAAATCGGAAACTAATGCACAAAATATGCATTGTTTATTTTTCTCTCTGTTGTTTTGAGACCATATTGTTTATTATGAAAAAACAACACCTGTCAGATCCGAAGAAGTTTCACTCTTCAAGGCGTCTCAAATGGCCTATATAGGGCTTCATTTGCAACCTGTTTCTACTCTGACAGCACCACTCACAACTATCTGTTTGTCAACCACAAATCAATCTAGTCTAATACTTCCCAATTCATCACACAGGCATGCAGCTTGTGAATTACTCTGATGTGTAGGAAATCATGGCTTGTGAAATTTAAATGGATAGCATCCACTATCTCACTGTCTATCACATCAGTAACCTTTATTTATGGACAAGGGTAAGATCATAGAATGGTTCTCTCTTTCACCAATTCCAGGCAAGCTACTGCAGATGTATCTTACAAGAGAAATAATTTAACCACTGAGTGCTATGCTTTTGAAGAATGGACAAAAGACAGGCTTTCTCAAATGTTTAACTTATTATGAGGTTTACTCTTCTCAACGTCTAAAATATAAATGAAACCTCACTCATTCATTCATTCACACATGGCCAAATGGTACAAGGAATTAAAGTTACAAAAGGTGTAGCATGCAGTTACTTGAGTCAAACAGCAAGAATGAATGGTCACTTGTAATATTAGCCCTTGAGATGGTGGTTAACAGCATTGGAAAATGTGACATGCACATTGTGCTTCATTGAAGATAATAGAAAGTCAATGTTTCTGGTGTTGAAGTCACAGTAACTTAATCCAAGAAACTGACTTTTCCAGTTGTGAGCAAGACTCTACAGTGAAGCTGTAATTCCACAGTTAAAATGAACTATTTCAATCTCTCTGTGGTCACTTCTGTTTGCAAATTCCTCCTTTTTAACTGCATGAGTTCCCATCCCTCTATGGTTGTTGCCCCAGGCTGCCTGCTCTGGGCTGTCTTTGTCAATTTATAAGGTATTTTCTATCATGAATCAGTTTCTGTCATGTGACCAAAGTTCCAATTTGTTTTTGATCTTACAGTGGGGATTGAATGTCAATTATATGTGCCCTTTGTGGCTTGTTTTTGAGGATTTCCGGTTAGTAGATCCTAAGGTTGAGCAACTATTGTACTTTTTCCCCTTTCATTTTTTTTCATGCAATGTGGGCATCAGAGGCAAGATCAACATGTGTTGCCCTTTCTTAACTGCCCTTTAATTGAGTGACTTGCTGGACTATATGCTGCCCATCCAGATGGCAGCTGGGAGTCAATCCATTGCTGTAGTTTTGGAATCATATCTAGACCAGACCAGATAATAATGACAATTTTCCTTCCCTCAAGGCTACCAGTGAAGTGCATTGGTCATTATAACAAATATTGAGAGTTTCTTGGTTACAACCACTGATATTAATTTTATAAAGCAGATTTACTGACTGAATTCAAAGTTCACTAGCTACCTTGATGGCATTTGAACTTATAGTTCCAGAGCAGTAACGTGGACCCCTCCAATCCAGTGATATTACAATTATACCACCAAACATTCCCTTAATGTCAGTTTCTGCAAAATACACTTGTAATTTTTAAATACCACATGTGATCTGATGTATCTTGATACCTCTTCAATGGAATGTCCCTGAAAAGTTACTCACACTTTAATAATTGCCCAGAGACATGCGTGAAGGTACATTAATCTGAGAAAGCATGGATCACATGGCCCCAAGACTCCATATTTCCAAGATAAGTTATCTACTTTTCAAAATGCTTTTAAATGGAAATTATCCATCTTCATATGGTCCCAAATGTTTTACATGCCTTGAGTAAATTCAATAAATTAGTAACTTATCCTCAGTGATCCGTTGTTCAGTCTTTTTAAGAACATTTTAATCTGAATTGAATGGAGGTGATAGGAGTATATTTGGAGCCTGGAAATCAGAAGTACAGCTAACAAGTTAAAATTGTTACAAGTAATAAGCAAACATAACTATACATTTTCTATTTTCTTTTGAGTTCAGGAGACAAGTTGAAAAACCTCATGTTACTGAGATGTAAAAAGGAAAGAGGAGGCTGACTGTTTTCACAGTAAATTGATAAGTTGTTTTAATTATAGGAAATTCAGCTTCATCAGAAAACTCTCTGATGTTTCAAATTGTAATTACCTCGCCTACTGAAGGTGGGCATTGGTAATGCTTTTTGCCTCTGTTTTTAGTTTGCTTGCTTATTAACAAACATTTCAAAGACAGATGGATGTATTTCAATGAAACTAGTATGTGGATAGGTTCTAGCCAAAGAAAAACTGATTCATATTTGCTGAGGTTGTGGATCCGGATTTAGATCTTGAAACTTTCTTAAAGATCTGCTAACATTGGAAGATGGGATAGAGCCATAGATTTGTACAACAGCCCCTTCAGTCCACCTTGTCCATGCTGACCAGATATCCTAAATTATTCTGGACCCATTTGGTCCCGACCCCTTCAAGCCATTCTGATTTATGTACCCATCCAGATGCCTTTTAAATGTTGCATTTGGACCAGCGTTCTCCACTGCCTCTGGCAGCTCATTGCATACACACACTACCCTCTGCATGAAAACATTATGCCTCAGGTCCTTTTTTAAAATCTTTACCCTCTAAGCGAGTTTTGAGAAGATTTGTAGCACAGGTTGAGGTTCTGGACGTGAGTTTGCTCGCTGAGCTGGAAGTTTAGTTTTTCAGACGTTACATCACCTTTTTTTTAAAATTTGAAAAAATATACTTTATTCATAAGTTGTACAAAAAATAAAACACATTTATACATCTACCCAGTCATGCAAGCCGCTCCGGGTTATCCAGGGGGTACATACACCAACTAAAGGAAAAAAAAACAAACAAAGAAGAAAAGAACAAAGCAAAGAAAATACCCTGGCAGCCGTCACCCCGCACAGCCCCAGATGGCCCCCTAACCAGTTGGGGAAGGCGCCAGCTGGGCCCAGTTACCAGATAGGGCCCTTTTTTCCATTCTGGACGAGGGGTTTCATACCGTGGTCTTTCCCCACCGCGCCTTGCCAGCGGCTGCCCCAAGCTGTAGCGCGTCCCTCAGCATGTAGTCCTGGACCTTGGAGTGCGCCAGTCTGCAACATTCGGTCGGTGTCAGTTCTTTGAGCTGGCAGACCAGCAAGTTGCGGGCAGACCAAACAGCATCTTTCAATGCATTGATGGTCCTCCAGGCGCAGTTGATGTTGGTCTCGGTGTGCGTCCCAGGAAACAGCCCGTAGAGCACGGAGTCCCGCATCACGGAGCTGCTCAGGACGAACCTCGACAAATACCACTGCATCCCCCTCCAGACCTCCTGCGCGTAGGCACACTCCAGAAGGAGGTGATCGACAGTCTCGTCCCCCCCGCAGCCACCTCGAGGGCAGTGTGCGGTGGCGCAGAGATTCCGGGCATGCATAAAAGATCTCACTGGCAGAACCCCTCTCATCGCCAGCCAAGCAATGTCCTTGTGCTTGTTTGAAAGTTCTGGTGATGAGGCATTCTGCCAAACGACTTTGGCAGTCTGCGTGGAGAACCACACGATGGGATCCAACCTCTCCTTTTCCCGAAGGGTCTCGAGGATACTACATGCTGACCACTACCTGATGGCCTTGTGGTCAAAGGTGTTTCCCTTCAAAAATTTCTCCACAAAGGACAGGTGGTACGGGACGGTCCAACTACTCGGAGCGTTCCGCGGCAACGAGGCCAGGCCCATCCTTCGCAACACCGGGGACAGGTAGAACCTCAGTAAGTAGTGACACTTGGTGTTTGCGTACTGAAGATCTACACACAGCTTGATGCAGCCGCACACAAAGGTAGCCGTCAGGGCAAGGGTGGCGTTTGGTACGCCCTTCCCCCCATTTTTCAGGTCTTTGTACATGGTGCCCCTGCGGACCCGGTCCATCCTCGACCCCCAAATGAAGTGGAAGATGGCCCGGGTGACCGCAGCGGCGCAGGCCCAGGGAATAGGCCAGGCCTGTGCCACATACAAGAGTACTGAAACCCCTCGCACCTGACAACCAGGTTCTTACCCACGATGGAGAGAGACCGGAGCGTCCACCTGCCCAGCTTCTGCTTCAGTTTGGTGATACGCTCCTCCCAAGTCTTAGTGCACGCCCCAGCTCCACCGAACCAAACACCCAGCACCTTCAGGTAGTCTGTCCTGACGGTGATGGGGATGAAGGAGCGGTCGTCCCAGTTCCCGAGAACATGACCTCGCTCTTACCCCTATTGACTTTGGCACCCGAGGCCAGTTCAAACCGGCCGCAGATGTCCAACAGCCTACTCACCGACCGACGATCGGTGCAGAAGGCAGCGACGTCGTCCATGTACAGGGAGGTCTTGACCTGAAGGCCTCCGCTGCCTGGGATAGTCACGCCCTTCAGGCTCACGTCCTTCCTGATGGATGCGGCGATGGGCTCCACACAGCACACAAACAAGGCAGGAGAGAGCGGGCAGCCCTGCCTGACTCCAGATCTGACAGGAAAACTGTCCAATTCCCACCCGTTGATCGAGACTGCGCTAACGATGTTGGTGTAGAGCAGCCGGATCCAATTGCGGATGCCCTCCCCGAACCCCCATTTGGAGAGGACGTCTCTCATGTAAGCATGAGAGACCCTGTCGAAGGCCTTCTCCTGGCCCAGGCTTACGAGGCAGGTGTTCACCCACCTGTCCTGCACGTAGGCGATTGTATCCCTGATGAGCGCGAGGCTCTCAGCGATCTTCCTGCCCGGCACAGCACAGGTTTGGTCAGGGTGAATCACCGACTCCAGGACAGACCTCACCCAGTTGGCTATGACCTTGGCCAGGATTTTATAGTCCACATTCAACAGTGAAATGGGACGCCAATTCTTAATTTCTTCCCTCTCCCCCTTCCTCTTGTAAATGAGGGTGACGATGCCCTTCCTCATGGACTTGCACATTTCCCCTGCCCGAAGAGCACTATTGTACACCTCCAGCAGGTCCTGGCCGACCAGGTCTCACAGAGCAGAATACAGCTCGACCGGTCAGCCGTCGCTCCCGGGAGTCTTATTCCTCTCCAAGGACTTGAGGGCTCTGGTCAGCTCGTCCAGGAATATCGGCCGGTCCAGCCACTCCCTCGTGCCGTCGTCTAAGACCTCCGTGATAGACGACAGGAACGACTTGGAGGCTTTACTGTCCGTGGGCTCCGCGTCGTACAGTCCGACATAGAAGGATCTGCTGATCCTAAAAATGTCGGGCCGAAACGACGCCACCGAGCCGTCGTCCTCCTTCAGCCGGCTAAGCACAGAGCTCTCTTTGTGCGCCTTCTGAAAGAAGAAACGCGAACACGTCTCGTTCTGCTCCACGGAGCGGACCCTGTTCCGGAAGATTATCCTGGAGGCCTGTGCAGCGAAGAGCGAGGCTTGCTGGCCCCTCACCTCACGGAGGTCCTCCGTGACATCGACCCCCATCAACTGCAGAAGGAGTAGGTTTTGCACCCTTTTCTGGAGTCGCGCCAGCTTTCCCCACCTCTCTTTCGCCTTCCGAACACCCTTAAGGACAAAAAACCTCTTGATGTTCTCCTTCACCTTCTCCCACCAGTCGCCTGGAGACTCAAAGAGGGGTTTCATGGTTCTCCAACCGGCGTACTCCCTCTTAAGCTCCTCAACGTTCTCTGGGGTCAACAGAGTCGTGTTGAGCTTCCACGTCCCCTTGCCGGCCGGCTGGTCGTCCTGTAAGTGACAGTCGGTCAGCAGGAGGCAGTGGTCAGAGAAGAACACCGGCTCGACACCGGTGGACCTGACCGAGAACGCCCGTGACACAAACAGGAAGTCTATCCTTGAGCGAATAGACCCGTCTGGCCGCGACCAGGTGTATCTCCGCTGCGCTCCGTCTGCAGGGGCGCTGAAGACGTCGAGCAGCTTGGTGTCCTTCACCGTGCCCATCAGGAATCTGGACGTGACGTCCAGTTGATTCCCCCCACCCGCTGTCCCCACACCGGATCTTCCATCTTCATCGATGATGCAGTTGAAGTCTCCGCCTAGGATGACCGGCCTGGACGTAGCCAGCAGGGGTGGAAGCCGCTGCAGGACGGCCAACCGCTCACTCCGTACCGCTGGGGCGTACACGTTGATCAGCCTCAGGGGAGCGTTCCTGTAGGTGATGTCAGCCACTAGGAGGCGCCCCCCCCCCCACCAACTCCTGAACTTTTGAGATGGTGAAGTTGCGCCCCTGCAGCAGAATAGCCAGGCCCGAGGAGCGACAGTCATTACCCCCCGACCCGATTGAGGGCCCACAGGTCCAGGCGCCCGACCATTTCCCATACCTGCTGAGGTGCGGTATCCCGCACTCCTGCAGAAACAGGAGGTCCGCCTTGACGGTGGTCAGGTAGGTCAACGTGGACACACATCTCGCGGTGGGCTTGACGCTGCGCACATTAATGCTCGCAACTCGTACCCCCATTGTGGGCAGTGACCGCAGTACCCTCCCCAAGTCCAAGGTCCAGCCCCTCCATCTGTCCCTTCATGCACATTGCCCAGGCTGACTGCTGGACGCTGTCCGGGCTCAGGAAACCGTCCGTGCTGCCTTCTGGGTGGCATACCCCCATCAGGGGTACGGAGGCAGGAGAGTCTGGCTCTGGGTCAGGCTGGGGATGCGCTGTTTCCTCCTTCCTGCCTGGAAGTTCCGGGGGGCCCTCCAGGGCCCCAACAGCACGTGACTGGGTGTCGGAGGGAGACTCAGGACGCCTCCCATCACCTGGAAGTGGGGTGCTGCTTTCCTTCTCCCTTGAGATCTTTAGCTTCTGCTTTGGGCGGGCCCCCTCCGAATCTCCCTCGTCGGAGGAGCTCTTGTAGCCCCCCTGTAGCTGCCTCTTCCCGCCTGATGGTTGCGGTTCCTGGGCCCACCAACGCACCTTGCTCCTCGCTTTCCGGACCGTCGTCCACTCTCCTGGGTCGCCTGTCGCCGCCTCCATTGACTCCAGGTTGTCGGGGGGGAGCGGAGCCTGCAGGGGCGCTTTGCTGGCCTCGGGCCCATCCTGCGGGGCTGGGCCCTCCTGCACGACCTGGCCCTCCTGCACATTAGTGGGGTCCTTGCAGGGCCCTGGTGCCTTCCTCTCCTCCGGGGGGGCTGGCCCCGCATTGCCCCTGCCGGCGACCTGGGCGTAGGTGGTCCCCCGCCGCGGGCATGCCCTATAGAGGTGGCCCGCTTCCCGGCAAAGGTTGCAGCTTTTTTCTTTTGAGCAATCCTTTGCAAGGTGTCCCTCCTCCCTGCAGATGGTGGCTTTGCAGTCGGCCGCCATGTGACCTGACCTACCATAGGCATGGCAGACTTTAGGTTGCCCTGCGAGGGCAGGTAGCCCTTGCTCCCGCCAATCGCGAAGCTGGACGGTGGGTGTACGACGCTCCCATCTGCGCCCATGCTCAGCGTCACCTTGACCTGCCTCTTACTGGTCCAGATACCGAAGGGGTCCACGATGTCAGTTAGGTCCCCCTCCACCTTCACGTACCTTCCAAGGAAGGTCAGGACACCAACTGCTGGCACATGCGGGTTGTACATGTGTACAGTCATCATACGACTCCTCTGCGCTGGCATCACGAACAGCGGGACAGCGGTCAATACAGAGAGGGGGCCCTCACCTCCTTTCTCCTTGAAAACCTCCAGGAAGCGCTCGCAAAGCTTGGCACTCCTGAAGGTCACGTCGTAAAAACCTCCTCCGGGGAAATCCTGCAGGCAGTAAATGTCCGCAGCAGCGAACCCACAACAGTCCAACAGGACCCTCTTCACAAAGAAGGTGCGGTCCACAGGTGCACCTTCATCCACCTTCTTCACGGAAACACGGATGGTGTTCCGGACATCCTGACCTGGGGCACGAGCACTCGCCGTAGCCATCGTTGCAGGTTGGCTGCTCCACTAAACCAGTGTTAGGCCAAGGCCAGCATTAAGATCCACCGGTTGCAAGGGTGCACAGCCAACGCGACGTCTTCCTTCCACCTCCAACACAGCGCTCTCCTCCTCTCAGTCCACAGCTTGGTCTTTATTTTGTTCCGGATATAAGCCGGTTCACTGAGCTTGAAGGTGTGTTCCCAGATGTTTCGTCACCATTCTAAGCAACATCAACAGTGAGCCTCCGACGAAGCGCTGGTGTTATGTCCCGCTTTCTATTTATCTGTTTAGGTTTCCTTGGGTTGGTGATGCCAATTCCTGTGTTGGTGATGTCATTTCCTGTGTTGGTGATGTCATTTCCTGTTCCTTTTCTCAGACCCTGGTAGATTGGCTCAAACTCAATGTGTTGGTTCCAAATCAATGTCACATAGATTTGGAGCCAATCTACCATACTCTGAGAAAAAGAACAGAAAATGCGGGGCCAGCCCCCCCGGAGGAGAGGAAGGCACCAAGGTCCTGCAAGGACCCCACTAATGTGCAGGAGGGCCAGGTCGTGCAGGAGGGCCCAGCCCCGCAGGGTGGGCCCGAGGACAGCAAAGCGCCCCTGCAGGCTCCGCTCCACCCCGACAACCCGGAGTCGATGGAGGCGGCGACAGGCGACCCAGGGGAGTGGACGACGGTCCAGAAAGCAAGGAGGAAGGTGCGTTGGCAGGCCCAGGAACCGCAACCATCAGGCGGGAAGAGGCAGCTACAGGGGGGCTATAAGAGCTCCTCTGACGAGGGAGATTTGGAGGGGGGCCGCCCAAAGCAGAAGCTAAAGATCTCAAGGGAGAAGGAAAGCAGCACCCCGCTTCCAGGTGATGGGAGGCATCCTGAGGCTCCGTCTGACACCCAGTCACATGCTGTAGGGGCCCTGGAGGGCCTCCCGGAACTTCCAGGCAGGAAGGAGGAAACAGCGCATCCCCAGCCTGACCCGGAGCCAGACTCTCCTACCTCCGTACCCCCGACGGGGGGATGACACCCGGAAGGCAGCACGGACGGTTTCCTGAGCCCGGACAGCGTCCAGCAGTTAGCCCGGGCAATGGGCATGAAGGGACAGATGGAGGGGCTGGACCTTGGACTTGGGGAGGGTACTGCGGTCACTGCCCACAATGGGGGTACGAATTGCAAGCATTAATGTGCGCAGCGTCAAGTCAACCGCGAGATGTGTGTCCATGTTGACCTACCTGACCACCATCAAGGCGGACCCCCTGTTTCTGCAGGAGTGCGGCATACCGCAACTCAGCAGGTACAGGAAATGGTTGGGTACCTGGACCTGTGGGCCTTCAATCTGGTCGGGGGGTAACGACTGTCACTGCTTGGGCCTGGATATTCTGCTGTGGAGGCGCAACTTCACTATCTCTCAAGTTCAGGAGGTGTTGCAGGGGGGGGGCGCCTCCTAGTGGCTGACATCACCTACAGGAGCGCTCCCCGCAGGCTGATCAACGTGTACGCCCCAGTGGTGCGGAGTAAGCGGTTGGCCGTCCTGCAGCGGCTTCCACCCCTGCTGGCTACGTCCAGGCCGATCATCCTAGGCAGAGACTTCAACTGCATCATTGATGCAGATGGAAGATCTGGCATGTGGACAGTGGGTGGGGGGAGTCAACTGGATGTCACGTCCAGACTTTTTGTTTGTGTCACGGGCGTTCTCGGTCAGGTCCACCGGCGTCGAGCCGGTGTTCTTCTCTGACCACTGCCTCCTGCTGGCCGACTGTCACTTACAGGACGACCAGCCGGCCGGCAAGGGGACGTGGAAGCTCAACACGACTCTGTTGACCCCAGAGAACGTCGAGGAGCTTAAGAGGGAGTACGCCGGTTAGAGAACCGTGAAACCCCTCTTTGAGTCTCTGGGCGACTGGTGGGAGACGGTGAAGGAGAACATCAAGAGGTTCTTTGTCCTTGAGGGCGTTCGGAAGGCGAGAGAGGGGCAGGGAAAGCTGTCGCGACTCCAGAAAAGGGTGCAGAACCTGCTCCTTCTGCAGTTGATAGGGGTCGATGTCACGGAGGACCTCCGTGATGTGAGGGGCCAGCAAGTCTCGCTCTTCGCCGCGGAGTCCTCTGGGATAATCTTCCGGTCCAGGGTCCGCCCCATGGAGCAGGACGAGACATGCTCGCGTTTCTTCTTTCAGAAGGTGCACAAAGAGAGCTCTGTGCTTAGCCGGCTGAAGGAGGACGACAGCTCGGCCTGACATTTTGAAGATCAGCAGATCCTTCTGTGCCTGACTGTACAACACGAAGCCCACGGACAGCACGGCCTCCGAGTCATTCCTGTCATCTATCACGGAGGTCTTAGACGACGGCACGAGGGAGTGGCTGGACCGGCCGATATCCCTGGACGAGCTGACCAGAGCCCTCAAGTCCTTGGAGAGGAATAAGACTCCCGGGAGCGACGGCTTACCGGTCGAGCTGTATTCCGCTCTGTGGGACCTGGTCGGCCAGGACCTGCTGGAGGTGTACAATAGTGCGCTTCGGGCAGGGGAAATGTGCAAGTCCATGAGGAAGGGCATCATCACCCTCATTTAGAAGAGGAAGGGGGAGAGGGAAGAAATTAAGAATTGGCGTCCTGTTTCACTATTGAACGTGGACTACAAAATCCTGGCCAAGGTCATAGCCAATCGGGTCAGGTCTGTCCTGGAGTCGGTGATTCACCCTGACCAAACCTGTGCTGTGCCGGGCAGGAAGATCGCTGAGAGCCTCGCGCTCATCAGGGATACGATCGCCTACGTACAGGACAGGTGGGTGAACACCTGCCTCGTAAGCCTGGGCCAGGAGAAGGCCTTCGACAGGATCTCTCATGCTTACATGAGGGATATCCTCTCCAAATTGGGGCTCCGGGAGGGCATCCACAATTGGATCCGGCTGCTCTACACCAACATCGTTAGCGCAGTCTCGATCAACGGGTGGAAATTGGACAGTTTTCCCGTCAGATCTGTAGTCAGGCAGGGCTGCCCGCTCTCTCCTGCCTTGTTCGTGTGCTGTGTGGAGCCCTTCGCCGCATCCATCAGGAAGGACGTGAGCCTGAAGGGCGTGACTATCCCAGGCAGCGGAGGCCTTCAGGTCAAGACATCCCTGTATATGGACGACGTCGCCTTCTTTTGCACTGATCGTCGGTCGGTGAGTATGCTGTTGGACATCTGCGGCCAGTTTGAACTGGCCTCGGGTGCCAAAGTCAATAGGGGTAAGAGCGAGGTCATGTTCTTCGAGAACTGGGACGAGCGCTCCTTCATCCCCTTCACCATCAGGGCAGACTACCTGAAGGTGCTGGGTGTTTGGTTGGTGGAGCTGGGGTGTGCACTAAGACTTGGGAGGCGTGTATCACCAAACTGAAGCAGAAGCTGGACGGGTGGACGCTCCGGTCCCTCTCCATCGCGGGCAAGAACCTGGTTGTCAGGTGCGAGGGGCTTTCAGTACTGTTGTATGTGGCGCAGGCCTGGCCTATTCCCCGGACCTGCGCCGCTGCGGTCACCCGGGCCATCTTCCACTTCACTTGGGGGTCGAAGATGGACCGGGTCCGCAGGGGCACCATGTACAAAGACCTGGAAAATGGGGGAAAGGGCGTACCAAACGCCACCCTCGCCCTGACGGCTACCTTTGTGTGTGGCTGCATCAAGCTGTGTGTAGATCTTCAGTACGCAAACACCAAGTGTCACTACTTACTGAGGTTCTACCTGTTCCCGGTGTTGTGAAGGATGGGCCTGGCCTCGTTGCCGTGGAACGCTCCGAGTAGTTGGACCGCCCCGTACCACCTGTCCTTCGTGGAGAAATTTTTGAAAGGAAACACCTTTGACCACAAGGCCGTCAGGTAGTGGTCAGCACGTAGTATCCTCGAGACCCTTCGGGAAAAGGAGAGGGTGGATCCCATCGTGTGGTTCCCCACGCAGACTGCCAAAGTCGTTTGGCAGACTGCCTCATCTCCAGAACTTTCAAACAAGCACAAGGACATTGCTTGGCTGGCGGTGAGAGGGGCTCTGCCAGTGAGATCCTTTATGCATGCCCGGAATCTCTGCGCCACCGCACGCTGCCCTCAAGGCGGCTGCATGGTGGACGAGACTGTTGATCACCTCCTTCTGGAGTGTGCCTATGCGCAGGAGGTCTGGAGGGGGATGCAGTGGTATTTGTCGAGGTTCGTCCCGAGCAGCTCTGTGACGCAGCACTTCGTGCTCTACGGGCTGTTTCCCGGGACGCACACCGAGACCAACATCAGCTGCGCCTGGAGGACCATCAATGCGGTGAAAGACGCTCTTTGGTCTGCCCGCAACTTGCTGGTCTGCCAGCTGAAAGAACTGACCCCGACCGAGTGTTGCAGACTGGCGCACTCCAAGGCCCAGGACTACGTGCTGAGGGACGCGCTAAAGCTTGGGGCAGCCGCCGCCAAGGCGTGGTGGGGAAAGACCATGGTATGAAAACCCTCGTCCAGAATGTAAAAAAGGGCCCTATCTGGTAACTGGGCCTGCTGGCGCCTTCCCCAACTGGTCAGGGGGCCATCTGGGGCTGTGCTGGGTGACAACTGCCGGGGTATTTTCTTTGCTTTGTTTTTTTCTTCTTTTTTTTTCCTTTAGTTGTTGTACGTACCCCCTGGGTAACCCAGAGCGGCTTGCATGACTGGGTAGGTGTAAAAATATGTTTTATTTTTTGTACATCTTATGAGTAGAGTATACTTTTTCAAATTAAAAAAAAGTGACGAAACGTCTGAAAACTAACCTTCCAGCTCTGCGAGCCAACTCACATCCCTTTACCCTCTCAGCTTAAACCTATGCCTTTTAGTTTTGAACTCCCCTACCTCTGGGCAGAAGACCTTGGCTATTCATCCTATCAATTACCCTCATGATTCTATAAGCCACTGTAAGGTCACCCCTCAACCTCTCGCGCTTTCAGGGAAATGATCTCCATCTATTTAGCCTGTCGCTAACACTCAAACCTTCCAGTATTGTAAATCTTTTCTGAACCCTTTCAAGTTTAACAACATTTTTCCGAAAGTAGAATTGATTGCAGTATTCCAAATGTGGACTAACTAATGTAATGTCCAACTGTGATATGAATTCCCAATTCCTATACTCAATTCACTGACCAATAAAGGCATGTACCAAATGCCTTTTTCACCGCCCTGTCTACCAGTAACTCCACCTTCAACGATAATTTGACTTCTTCTTTTCTTAAACATTTCTAGTTGTTTGTTTTACTTAGAATGTATTGATTGTAACCCAAAATTTATGTCCTCTTGCTTGCTGGGATGTAATTTCTCACAACTTCAAAATATAAACAGAGTTTTCACAGCAGGTTGTTAGATGCGGACCTCCTTAGTAAGATGGAAGCTCTTCATAACACATTTCTTTTTCAACCTATTATTTACAAATATCAAAAGCTATTTAATTGTTATTACTTTGAATTATAAAATGATAGGAATCTACAAGGCTGTCATCTCTGATTGCTAATTAATGCAATAAATTTACCTTGTGCAAACTCCAAATTTTACATTGATATTTTACATAGCAAAGCAACAAAAAGTGTGATTCAAGAATATATGTAGTATGATTTTCTCTGTATTGTGCTAGAAATATTTATCGGCCTAACATTGCATTCTGTTTACACGAGCATTTAGGTAAAAAAGAAATAACATTCTCGGTCATGAATGGCTGCTGTAAAGTCTTCAAAGAGAAAATATGCTTTTAAAACCATGAATCGCAAGAGAATACAACCAAGAATTACACACCTAAATGCTTTAATTTTCTGAATTTGACATTTCATTAAAGATACTTCCCTTGCACTTTTTTTCTTGCAATCATTTATCTGGTATGTTGTAGGATTTAAAATACATGAGGCACATGCAACACACCCCTGCGGTGTTTCAAACAATGGATCTGACACCACTTGTCTTGCTCCTGCTTTATTATGCTGTTGTACTGAGCTAGTCATGCAGAATAACCATTTGCTGCCAATTTTTTATTCAAACATTCCATTTATCTAACAAAACCTGTATAATAGATCTCCCGCAGTGAGCCATCACCTGGCCCAGCTGCAGTGATGTTTTTAGCTGGATGCCCTCGCAAGACTTTTTTATTGAAACAGACTGTTGTCTCAATCAACTATAAAGAGCACACGATGAAGAAATGATAAAACATGAATTTAGTTCCTAATGTGAGAGTTTTTAAAAAAATCAAGGTTAATTGGAGCACGTTGTACCCATTTCATTAAAATCTACTGATCTACAGAACATTTACACTTCTGGCTCCTATTTGTTTCTTATCTAGAATAGTAACAGTGAAAGAGACAGTAACTTTAAGTTTCAGAAATTATTATAGTGCCATTTCTTATGTTAATTATTATTCAACTGATAAGGAAATTAACAGGAATAGCAATTATTAAAGAAGCTGGCTAAAACTGATGGCTACACATTAGGATCCCCTGATTAAATTGTGACCAATATTTACTTCAATATATTCAACATTCTCTTTCACTAAAATTTGCAAATGAAATGGTGAGATACAAAAGCATTGAAAGTGCTGCCAATGATGTAAATTTCAAATAAAAACAGGACACGCTTCTTTTGTGTGAAACAGAATTTATATTTCAGACGATAAATTGCAATTTGTGTTTTGTTCAAAAATAAATGGAAATCTAATGTTACTCAGTAATTCAAATGTGGTCCAAAATAAAATTACTAAATCATTACCGTTGTTTTAAACAACCCATATCACAGCTATGAGGGGCCAAGGGAGAACTTAGTTCTCAACATTAACTTTCTGACTTGCTTCCACCCACGCTGTCAAGTCTTATCATAGAATAACTACAGTGTGGGAACTGGCCCTTCAGCCCAACAAGTCCACACCAACATCCCTGAACACTATGGGCAATTTAGCATAGCCAATCCACCCTAACCAGCATAGCTTTGGACTGTAGGAGGAAACACATGCATTTAGGGGGAGAATGTGCAAACTCCACACAGATAGTCGCCCAAGAGTGGAATCAAACCCAGGTCCCTGGTGCTGTGAGGCTGCAGTGCTAACCACTGAGCCACCATTGCATTGTGGAAATCAGAGTCAGCTATGGTCATGCATTTGACACCTCAAAAACAATTCACCTGTACTACAAATAAATACGCTTGTAGCAAAAGTTATGTTGCAAACTTGATATTTTGAAAAAAAATTAATAGGCCAAAGAATGTTTACATGACAATTATAGTTCCATGGGAATGTTGTTAAACCTTGCATTGAATTCTTGTGCTACAAAATACCCTTTATAGTTTGTTGACTTAAGGATCAGAACCCATCTGTGTCACCCTTCTTTGAAATATTTCCAAGGGGTTTGTGTTTCATTTTATACAGCTGCGTATGATGATTAATTTGTTAACTATCAATGTTTCATTAAATACCAATTTCCCGGACTCAACTGTAAATCCTTCTCAAAGCCATAAAAATGTATTGGCTTCAACAATTGTGAGCATATTCTGTGATAAAAATTTACTGTATTTTAGGAAACTACTATACCTCACATGTTTGCTGTTAGGTACTTTATTTATTAAATGGTTATAATTAGCGTCAGTGTAAAATATTGCTTGCTTTTTGTAATCAAAATTTCAATGAATAGATCTTTGTTAACATTTCTGAATTGCTTCCACACCTTCAGAAAATTCTGCACTCTTTACACTAGTTGATATCTCTTGGTATCAACATAAAAACAGATGTTTGGACTATAAAACTATGAAAATTATTAGTATAAATTATGGATACAGCTGACCTACATTAACCCTAATGGAGCATTGCTATATGGTACTGAACAAATTAAACTATTACATTTGAAAATTACCTTCAGTTTCATTATATCTAGGTAATTAATTGAGTAGAATATAACTGCATCTATTAGTGTAACCCTTCATGGTGTTTTTTTTTACATTACTTGCTTCATACGATTATACAACTTATGCAGCTATGTATACTTGACCATAAAACCTCAACCTATTGATTGCAATTTATAGACTAACCTTGTTTCACAATGTATAGATATGTCAGGCATTGTCAATTTTTGAATCATTAATTAAAAATCCATTAACCTATCCAACTGACTTTTATTCAGAGATAGAAGGAACTGCAGATGCTGGAGAATTTGAGATAACACGGTGTGAAGCTGGATAAACACAGCAGGCCAAGCAGCATCAGAGGACCAGGGAAGCTTGACTTTTTATTCATCTTGGCCCACATTTCATTCCTTGGTCGATGAAAGTCAAGATTTGCATGAATATGGACCCATGTTGTGTACTAGTCGTGTTCCTGCCTCTGAGCCAGAAGGCCTGAATTTAAGTTCCAGTTGATCCAGAGAGATGTGTAACAACAGATTGATTAGAAAATAACTAAACTTCTCTTGTTCCAGGATTTACTTGAGGGGTCACATTTTATATCATGTATAATGAGACATTTCTCTGCCAGATCTATTTTCTAAGATAAAGCAGCACAAACTGCTAGAATTTCAAGTTGAAAATGGCATTGGGAAGAGATCTGGAACAATAAAGTGGGAGAAGGTCACTTCTATCAATTCAGTTAAGGAATGGTGCAATCATTGAAAGATTTTTTTGAACTTTTCAAATATCAAAAATTAACATTAAAATATTACTGGAATGTAATAAAAGTGCCTAAAATGTAAAATAAGGAAAGTAAAACCATAAATACAATATGACATAAGTAATACTTTGTACAAACTTGCAGATAACACACAATACAATACAGCTCAGGAACAGGGCCTTTAGTCCACCAAGCCTGCACCAATCTCTAATCCTCATTAAGATCCGCTTTTTACCGCCCACGTGCAGTATCAATCCCTGTTTGTCTCACATTTATGTATTTATCAAGATATGCCTTAAATATTGCAAATATGCCTACATCCACCACCTCCACCGACAGTGTGTCCCAAGCATCCATCATTCTGGGCATGAAATATCTTCCCCACACTTCCCCGTCTCACCTTGCACCTGTGCCCTCTTGTGGTTTACTTTTCCAAACTGGAATAAAGAAGCCTCTGACAACCCACCCTATCCTTGCCTCTCATAATTTTGTAGACCTCTATCAGGCCAGCCTCCATCTTTCGATTGAAAATAGTCCATGTTTATCCAGCCTCTCCTCATAACTAAAGCCCTTCAGATGGCAACATCTTGGTGAACATTCTGTGCACGTTATCCTGAGCATCTACGTCCTTCTGGTAGATGGTGATAAGAACTGCATGGAATATTCCAAATGTGGCCGAACTAAAGTTTTGTACAACTATAATATAACTAGGCAACTTGTATTTTTGACATCTAGGCGGATGAAGGAAAGCATGCTGTATGTTTTACTGACCACCTTATCCACCTATGTTGCCACTTTCAGGAATGTTTAGATCTGCATGCCAAATCTCTCCATATGTCAATGTTCCTAAGGATTCTGCCAGTTATTGTATAATTTGATATTCCAAAATCCATTACCTTGTATTTGTCCAGGTTAAACTCCATTTGCCATTTCTCTGCCCAAATCTATAATCGATCTGTATCACGCTGTACCCCTTGATGATCTGCCTCACTGTTTACAACTTGTTTTGTTATCGTCTGCAAACTTATTAATCACACCACCTACATTTTCCTCCAGAACATTTATACATGATGACATCTGGCTCACCAGCTTGCAATTATCTGGATTATTTCTGTTTCCCTTCTTAAACAAAGGAATAACATTGACCATTCTCCAGCCCTCTGCAACCTCGCCTGAGAACAAAGAGGATGCAAAGATATCTGTTCAGGCCCCAGTGATTTCCTTCCTTGCCTCACACATTATCCTTGGATAAGTGCCACCTAGCCCTGAGAACTTGTCCACATTAATGTATTTCAAGGCATTCACTGCTTCCTCCATCATTTTGTTGACCTGCCTGAGTGCATTTACACACCTTCCCCTAACCGCAACAACCCTCATGTCCCTCTCTCTTTGGTGACTACTGATGTAAAGTTCTCGTTAAGGATTTCACCCATTTTCTCTGGCTCCACACATCACTCCCCTCCTTTGTCCTTGAGTGAGCCCGCACTTTCCCAGGCTATTCTCTTGCTCCTAACATACATATAAAATGCCCTCCTCCTGAAAGCCCTTAAAACCTGCAAGAGGGAGAAGGAAGAGAGAGAAAGAATGCCAGAGTAGATGATTGTTAGTCAATTCCTTTCTGTTCTGGTGCTTTGATCTCTCTATGTGGCTTTAATTTTAATTACTGCTGCAACTGGGTATGTGACTCGGGCTCATGTTGAATTCTACTATTACTCAAGGTCGTATAGTTTCAGTTTGCCCATGCCATCACGTAGTCAGGGACTACTTCAAAGGCATCTTTACTGTCTGTCTAAATGTTAACTCTTTGTCCTTTTCCAATCTGGAGGGTGGCAGTAAATGTTTGTTGTTCAGCTCCCTGAGTGGAGTAGCATCCCTCCATCCTCTCTCCTGCCAAACATTCCCCTTTCAAATTAACCACGGACCATCTACAAACATGCATTTCATCTCTGACCCCTCCAATGGCTCTTCCTTAACTCGACCCTGTCTCTCTTCTTATGGCTCCATGAGGGAAATATCATCTTGTGCTTCTCCTGCTTGATTCACCTCGCTTGCTGGGTTCTCTCTGTTATCTTTTACCACTTCTGCGTGCTTGCCCCCTGGCAACAGTGCGGCTTCCCATTTGTCTCACCAACTGTCTGTGACACTCTCAGTTTGCCAGCTTCAAATAGCTGAACTATACTAGGTGAGGAGTGTGATATCATGTTCCCCAGTTACATCAAGGGCGAGGATGCCCAGGCAGTACATTGGATGGCTCGAACACATGAATGTTGTCCCAACATGACCTGAGTAGTATCCAACAGGCTGGAGTTCACCTCTATGTCTCTGTAGTACTACTGCAGATTGATTCCCTTTGCCTTCACCACAATAGAGGCAAAAGGGCTTTTCAGATCAGGGAATCCTGGTGGTGGCACAGAGCCCAGTGCCAGTTTGATTTTGATAATGGCCGCCTCTTTGTCAGGTCCCCGGTCAATTGTCTCTGAGCTAGCTCGTCTCCCTTTCTTAAGGTCTTGCAGAGGTTCAGATAGTTCATTGTAATTTTTTCCAAAATTCCTACAACAGTTAAATAGTCCTGAGACTTATTCCTTTAACAGTTACTGTTCATTTCTTATAATGCCAACTGAGGGAGGCAACCAGGGTATTATCAACACTGTTTCTTTCAGTTAATCTATTTACATAATTTGCTCTAAAAATTAGTATATTCAAGATTCATGCTCCTTAATTTATATATTCGTTTTTATCCTCCAGTTCCCTATCCGCAGCTCACCTCACCCAATAGCAGTAAAATAATACCACACATGGACTCAGAATTTCTCCAGCTCTCTTCATCTGTATCCATCATGAGAATATGTCTTCCATATATTTCTCTCCTTGCCAATTTTGTGAATGATTGTATTATTGAGTGTTAACTACCTCCACATGTAGAAATCACTGAGCTACAATATACATGGGATCAAACAATACAGCTCTAATGCGCATCAGGCTTTGCCTTCAGATTATACTTCCAGCTTTTTATTTACCCCCTGGGTTCCCTTACCATAGACTCCTAGGCCACCTGAGCCTTAGCTCAGCCGTCTTTCACATACACTAACTATACTAGCACATTACAATTTCAACAACTGGTTTAAACACTGGAGTACACGCATCATACAAACACTCAAGATGGGGCATCTGTATGTCATCCAATAGGTCCTTTCACTCAGTCTATTATTACTGTTCCGGAGTCCGTATTATTTTATTTCTGTAACATTTTGACATAATAGCCAATCACACATTTTATTTTGATTGTAATTCTTCTTACATCTTTTTCACAATACTACTTTCATTGCTTTAAAGACTGTTTCTCTATAGATTTTATGTCAGTGTCTTATCATTTAAATTATGTTTTTGTGCTCTTCAAGGCCACACTAATCCTTTCATTGAACAGGTGTATATGTCTGAGACCCGTTCTTCAGTGCACGTTTTTACAAAACCATAGAACTCCTACAGTGTGGAAACAGGCCCTTTGGCCCAACAAGTCCACACTGTCCCTAAGAGCATCTCAACCAGATCCTTCTGTATAGACCACTTCATCTATACATCCCTGAACACTACAGGAAATTTAGCATGGCCAATCCACCTAGCCTGCATATCTTCGGGCTGAATGAGGAAACCAGAGGAAACCCACACAGACACAGGGAGAACATACAAACTCCCCACAGACAGTTGCCTGAGGGAGAATCAAGCCCAGTTCCCTGGTGCTGAGAGGCAACAATGTGAACCACTGAGCCACCGTGCCAGCCAGTTGTTGTCACCTGTGTATTCTGTCGTGTTTGTAACCTCTAAGGTAATATTCACTTTTGCACATTTACATCTGTGTCCCAAGACCATGTCACACATTCTTGACTCCCATATGATCTTGTCAAATAATCTGAGGTTTTGCTTGTTTTTCCACGTATGGTCCTGATGTCTCGGGCAGTCACTTGATCATCAATTCAGCCTTTGTTTCTTAAAAAGAAAGACAAGGACAAAAACATCACCAAGAGAAAGCTATTAGTTTGGTGGTGTCACCAAAACTTACTTTTCGCAAAAATACATTTTCATCGCAATTGCAGTTACAACCCATTAGGCTAATTTTCGGCTTCTGCCACCAGTCTAATTACTTTATCCTTTATCTATTACCACCTATCTAATTTCAGATATCTGGACAGATTTGCAGTCCATGGAATATAATCTTGTAATATTTTTAAAAAGAAGTCAACCATTTCTATGCGATTCATGAAAAATATGTTTTTTGTTCTTTCTTGAAGACGACCCACTGTTTTAAGTTACTTGAGAACTCATTCGAAATATTTTACGTATCTCTCTGTAAATTTGCCCAAATTCAATATTCTATTTAGTCCTTCAAGGTCATTAACCATTGTAATGCTTAATGAAACCATTGAAACCACTGAAACCACTGAGATTATGTGCATGCACTTTATCATCTCCCAGAACCCCTTTAAATTTTCAGCTAACTACTCCATTTAAATGTTTTAAAATACCAGGACTTGTGAGTCTTAATATAGTTCTTGTCATGAATGTTTTAGTGTACCCAGGTTCAGTGGTTTCAAGGTTCCTGACACTCAATACAATTAACATTTCCACAGTAACATCCTCAGGACTGAACTGTATTATGAATGAAAAGCTTGATGAGTTGATGATGCCTCATCCATCACTGTTTTACAATGCTGAAAGTCTGCAAATAGTTCCAGCATTCAGTGTCTCTAATTTCTAAAGAAAACAAACAACTTCCATCCATCCCAAATCAAGCAAAATGGGCTAATTAGCGTTAATCTAATACAGACTTGAAAAAAGGGGGTGGGGCGTAAACTCTGGTATGTAATCACATCATCCATTTCTCCTCCTCCTTTGAGGGAAAAGGTGTGTTATACTTTCAGAAAGGAAAATCCCACCACCGTTGTTAAAATTTCCTTTTTAAAACTCCTCACCCACAGACAGTTGAATTTTCAATGCTTCAATTTCCCGAACACTTGGATAATTTTACACCAAAGTACATTTATAATGTGCCAATCTTATCATCTGGAATTACTGATTCATTCGAGTGTTAAAACAATATTTGGAAATTCACTCTGGCCAGAAAATAAAATTCCAAACACGGTAATTTATGGGATTAAAAATTACCCGAGATTCTTTCTTCAGTCCAAAACAGAAAGCCAATTCCAAAAAGTAAATTTTTATCAAACCTGGCAATATAAATTTTTGAATTCACATTTCATTGAATATTTTTGCTTTACGCAACCACTAATGGTTTCTTAAAAGAACATTACATTAACTATACATGTTCCACACTGGTACAGGCACATACCACACTTTCAAATCACCATACATTCATAAAATGCTACCTAACTTTAAAGTATCCCCAGGTCACGTGTTCCAGGGAACAAAGCCACACAAATTGTTCAAGACAACTTTTTGGCAACAAACAAAGTGCATTCAAACCAGACCACAAAAAGTTAACACTTCCATAAGCTTCAATACAATTGCACAGTACAAACATTGCCTCCAGTTTTCTATTTTTCGAGTTATAATCATTCCCCATCCTTGTGGATTTCGTACCTGTGCTAATGTTTTCGCTACAGATTCAAATGCTGAGTCTGACACATTTCATCCTGGAATATCCAATGTCTCAAGAGCATCAGGTTGCGTTTTCCTTCTCTTAAGCGTTTCCCTGAATCCCATCCTGGTCATCAAAATTGCTGTCAATCACAGGGTGTATCTAAAAGGTTCTTCAGATTCGGTTAAATGTAGTTAAGAGATTACTCAACAAAAGCAATTTGCTTAATTATAAGCGTTTATTAAGTAGCAGAATTTAAAAGAGGAAAAGAAAGGAAAAAAGACTGAGATATGAACATTTATTAAGTAATTGAAGAGGTGAAAAGGAAAGGAAGGAAACAGTAAGCCCTCACACCCCTCTGCCCGTCAGGCACCCCTCGATTGACGGTTGCTGTGGAGGCTTAGGTTCGTTTCTGGTAGCGTTCATAATCACAGTCCAAGGTGAGGTTCAATGACTTGGAATAAAACTCTCTCTCATATACAGTTTAACAAGCAGCAAGTACAGAAAATCATATTGATTGTACCATCTTCAGAACGTACTGGCATGTTCACAGGGCTTTTACAAGATCTTACAGCTGTCAAATATCATGAATAATTTTAGCCGTTTAACACATTGTATACATTGGTCAAAGGCAGCTAGTGACAGCCTCAAAGAATCCCTACAGTGTGGAAGCAAGCCATTTGGCCTACTGAGACAAATACTGACCTTCCAAAGAGTATCACGCCCAGACCCACCCCTACCCTTTCTCTGTAAACCTGCATTTCCCATAGCTAACCATTTAACCAGGATACCCCTGAATACTATGGACAATTCAGCATGACCAATCCACCTAAGCCACACATATTTGGACAGTAGGAGGAGACGTGAGCATCGGAGAAAACCCATGCAGACACAGGTAGAATATGCAAACTACACAGACAGTCCTCCAAAACTGGGATCAAACCTGGGTTCCTGGCATTGTGAGGCAGCAGTGCTAACCATTATGTCACCCTGTCATGTTTGTCTATTGGTAGTGAGGCTTTAGAGAAAATCAAGGTAGTATCTTGCATTGCTCAGCACTTCAGCTGTTTTACCCTCTGTCCCATTTTCCAGTGATTAATGTAAATCAAATCTAATGACTCTTGGTTATCCTTCAAGATGAAGATATCCATTCTCACCATACTGGGTGGGTAATATTTTAATTCATACATGGGAAGTGAGCATTTTTGGCTGGACCAACGTGTATTACCACCCATAGTTTCCCTTGAGAAGATGATAGATGAGCTACTTTCCTGAACTTTCTTCACTTTAAGTTTCTTTCCTTGTCTTATTCCTTCCAAGAATCCTTCTTCCTCACTTGAAAATATGTTTGCCGTGAGTCATGGACTATTTTTGTAAACGTCTGTCATTGTTCTTGACCACTGTCTTCTGCTAAACCTCTTTCTTAATCCAGCCAACTCTGCCCTCATCCATACGTATGTATGTGTCTTCATTGACATTCAGCTGAGATATTTCCAACCAAAGTTTCTCACTTGCAAGCTGAATGCTAAATTCTCCCATGCTATGTTTGCTGTTCCCCGGTAGCCCAGATGGAGGTCCAGAGGAGCCAGCTGTGAGCTGAATTGATTGTTACCTAGAAGGATCTAGGCCTGAAACGTCAACCTTCCTGGTCCTCTGATGCTGCTTGGCCTGCTGTGTTCATCCAGCTCTACACCTTGTTATCTTTGATTGATACCTACTTTGCCTCGCAAGTCAGGAGTTATAGGTACCTAGTTTCTTTCCAGTGAATGATAGAATGGGAGACTGCTGTTAATGAGATGAAATTAAGTAATGAAGAGGCTGCTAATGAGTGTTAATCCATGCTAATAGGTCTCTCGATGCTCACTAATCTCACCTTGGTGTGCAAAACTTTGTTGTTGAATGAATTACTTCTGTCTCAAAATCAAGAAGGGTCTCACTGGGTCCTGACCTACATTATTCAGTGGCTAGATAATTTCCACCTGGAGTTTTTGATGAGGTTTGTTAAACAAAGTCTTTGTGTGCATTTTATGTGTGCCAGCTCCAATTTGGGCGTGTTTGATATCATGTAATCATAGAATCATTGAATAGTTACACTAAACAAGGACGCCATTAGGCAGAATGAAAACACATAGAGGAACTCAGAACCAGGCATGAGTGAAGTTCCGTGAGCCATCAACTGCATTGTACTCCAACACAACCTGCAACATCAGGGCCTGTCGTATCTCTCACTCCACTATTATCATCAAGTCGCAAAATGAGCTCTAGTTCAATGAAGAATACAGGAGGGCATGTCAGAAACAATGTCTAAATGAAACTGAGGAGTCATTCTGGTGAAGTGAAGCACAAGACTACTTGCATGTTAATCACATGGGTCACAAGTGATAAACAGAGATCAGAAAATCCACAACAACAGATCAGATCCAAGCTTTGCAGTCCTGCTACTTCCAGGCATGAATGGTGGTAGACATCTAAACAACACACTGGAGAAAGAGCTGTCTCAAATATCCCCATCCTCATCGTTGAGGATGGGGATTCCCAGCACATCAGTGCAAAAAATAAGGCTGAAGCAATTGCAATAATCTTCAGCCAGAAGTGCTGAATGGATGATCCACTTTGTCTCCTCCAGAGGTCCCTAGCATTGTAGATGCCAGCCTTCAGGCAGTTCAACTCACTTCACGTCATTGCTGAAAGCATTAGATACTGTAAATGCTATGGGCTCTGGCAATATTCTGGCAATATGCTGAAAACTTATGCTTCACAACTTGCTATACCTCTATCCCATCTGTTTGAGTTTAGCTATAACATGGGCATCTATCCTGTAATGTAGAAAATTGTCCTGGTATGTAATATGCACAAAAAGCACAGAAGATCCAACCCAGCCTATTTCTTCTCTGTTGGTCTAACCTTGATTATCAATAAAGTGATGGAAGGGTCATGAACAGTGCTATTAAGAAGCACTTGCTTAAATTACATGATTCCTGAAGCTTCTTTTAGCATCCATTAGGCTCAATCAGCTCCTATTTCAGCATTGGTCCAAACATGGGCAAAAAAGTCAAGATGAGTGAGCACCTGCAATAACAAGTGTGGTATCAATGAGCCCGAACAAAATTATAGTCAATGGGAATCAGGGAAAAAATTCTCCTCTGTTTGAAATCATACCGACTACAAAGGAAGACGATTTTCACAATTGTCAATACAGTCTGAGGATGCCTCTACAGCAGTTCCTCAGGGTAGTGACATGGAATTATCTTCATCTGTTTCATTAATCATATCCATTACCATAGGGTCAAAACTGGGAATACTTGTTGTTGATTGCACCATTAATGACTCCTCAGATACTGAAGGAGTCCATGGGCAAATGTAACAAAACTTGGGACTATATCCAGACTTTGGTTGACAAGTGACACTTGTCACTTTTGCTCTGGTTTCCTCTCACAGTCTAAAGATGTGCAGGTTTGGTGGATTGGTCATGCTAAATTGCCCATAGTTTTGAGGAGTGTGTAGGCTATGGGGATTAGTCATGCAGGAATATGGGTACAGGCTTGGGGTTTGGGCCTGGGTGGGATGCTCTTCAGCAGGTCAGTGCAAACTCGATGGGCCAAATGACCTCTTTCTGTGCTGTAGGGCTTCTATGATTCTAATATTTATGACTGACAAGTACCATAGAATAACCGTCTCCAACATTTGAAATCTAAATATCCTCCCATGACATTCAATGGTATTACCATCACTGAATTGTTGACTATCAATGGTCTGGGAGCTATGAATGACCAGAAGCTGAGATGGACTAGCCATTTCCATACATTTGCCACAAGGAAAAGTTCTAGGCAATATATCTTACAATGAGTAACTTACCCTTGAGTCCCCAGTGCTAAGTAGAGCAGTGTTTACCATCAAAAATGCACCAAAGTCTCTTTAGACAGGTGAACAAACTCTTGACACCTCTTTCCAAACTCTCAACCACTGCCATCTAGAAGGACAACAACAACAGGTTGATGGGAACACATGCAAGGTCTCCTCCAAGCTACTCACCATCCTGGAAATATATCACTATTCTTTTAGTGTGCAGGGCCCTAATCTTTAAACTCCCTCCCTAATAGAATTGTGGGTCTGCCGACATTGCATGGACCGCAGTGGCTCAGTTGGCAGCTCACCACCACCTTCTCAAGGGCAGCGAGAGATAGGAAATAAATGACAGCTCAACCAGTGGAGCCTACACCTGATGAATGAATAATCATAAACAAACACAAGACACCCTATGTTTATCAACCAAGCTGTCAATTTGTCCCGTCACCTTTAACGAATGACGCACTTGCATAGCTATGGGTCCGTCGGTTCAGTTGGTTGAATAGCTGGCTTGCGATGCAGTGATAGCCAACAGCATGAACCCAATTTGCATACCAGCTGAAGTAAACATGAGGGACTGACCTTAACATTTTCCCTTGCCTGAGGTGTGGTGACACTCAGGTTAACTGACAGAACAGTGCCCTGGTCAAGTAGTCCTGTGGCAAACTTTTTGTACACCCAAGCCCCACTGTTCCTGTACCCATTATACCATTGTTTTGATATGCTCCTTTTATCCTTCTAATAACATGAACTTTTTTACTTCACCTGACTCTTTGCTTCTCATTCCACCAACTTGTTCATGATCTTCAAAGCCTCCTCACAGTTCACAATACTTTAAAACTTTGTTTCACTCCCAAATTTTGCAACTGTGCATTAAAGTCTTGGCCATTTATATGCATGAGGAATCACAGGGTTTCTAACACTGATTCCTGGGGAGCTCCACTATATCTCATGTTCCAGGCTAAAACGTAATTTTTAACCACTGTTGTCTCTGGAGTTTAGAAGGTTGAAGGGAGATCTAATAGAAACTTACAAGACAATACATGGCTTAGACAGGGTGGATGCTGCAAAGTTGTTTCCATTAGGCGGGGAGACTAGGACCCGTGGGCACAGCCTTAGAATTAGAGGGGGTAAATTTAAAACGGAGATGAGGAGACATTTCTTCAGCCAGAGAGTGGTGGGCTTGTGGAATTCATTGCCATGGAGTGCAGTGGAGGCCGGGACGTTAGATGCCTTCAAGGCAGAGATCGGCAAATGCTTGATCTCACAAGGAGTCAAGGGCTGCGGGGAGAGTGCAGGGAAGTGGATTTGAAATGCCCATCAACCATGATTTAAATGGTGGAATGGGCTTGATGGGCTGAATGGCCTTACTTCCACTCCTATGTCTTATGGTCTTACCTTTCCTCTGCCAACCATGTTGCTTCTGACCTCTCTTGAAAAAGGAACATTTCACAGGATGGAGGGGAAATTCTCGCTAACAATTGTTCCGACGGCCCCACAACTTGACATCTCTGACAATTCCTTCACTTATTGTTTTTGAGGCAACTTATTCCTGCAGGAATTCTCATTTGTGTTAAGTTAACAAATCAATGGTTCCTTGGATCACAGTTATTGACTTTTGACTAATGATTAGTATCACATTCAATACAGACATCTGCTTTGATACCGCCCATGTATGCTTATATACTTTACAAAATACGATTACTTAGCTGTCAGTTCTATAGGCACTTTATAACGCTGCCATGGAGTTTGGACTATGTGACATTATTACTGAAGTTTGCAGGTAAGTGATTTGAATATTATTGTAGATGTTTGTTTTTATTAGTGACTCATTAATTACAAAATGGCTGTGATGTAAATTGCCATTATGTTTAGACAGAGCTTTCATCATTCTTTTTGTGTCCGTAGTGCTTCAGGAGAAGGTTCCCAAATGTGCTTCAAAGTGATTCAGTGTATTGTCACTGTGATGGGCAAAAGTTAGTTTGCTTGTAGCTTAGGACGTGTCAAAATCTTACAGCCACTAGTTTTATTTTAAGTCTATCTGAATCTCCCGGCTATAAATATCCGCTTGCGTGACATCATATTTCTAATGGTAAGTACAATATTTTTTAAAAGATTTATGTTTACTCTGGCAGCTTGTTTTTCTTCTGCTGCAAAATGAAGTGAGGTTATAGAATGACCTTAATACAGATTGCATCGACTACAGCAAGTATTATAGAGTGAGGTTTGAGACTTAGGCCAGACTGATCGAATATATCTACTGCGCTTTGTTTTCCCAAACAACTCATATGCATCAAAGATGGATGTTTTTTTAAAAATAATAGATACGTGGTAGTGGTATCAGAAGCACAGCTGACATTTGCTTAGAAAACAAAAAAATGCATTCTTATATTTTAACATTGTTGTTGAGAAAAGCAATGTGTCAACAAAGCTTTTCATCTTGCATGCAATCAGGACCAAATCACAAGAATGCCATTTTGAAGGGAGCAGCAATTTACATTGCATGAGAAGAGGGCACTGACTGGTTGACCCATTATCATGGAGAACACAGAGGGCACAGTTAACACCAAGCTTTTGTTTAAATCCAAACTCGGCAAGTCAACCATTTTTCTATTTTTTTGAGGAGAGGTTGACAAAGACCCGGCTGGTATTTGTTGCTCATCCTTGAATGTAGTCAAAGCGAATTGCTTGCTAAGCTTTTGGAGATGGCAGGTAAGAGGCAAATACATCTCTGTGGTATGATATCAAATGTTGACCAGAGTGTGCCGGTATGCCAGGTTTCCCTAAAGGTTATTAATGAATCAGATTGGTTTTAATAACTATTGATGATAGTTGTCAAAGTCAATGTTACTGCGATTGGGTTTATGTGTTAGTTTATTAACTGGAGTAACTCCTCAAGCTGCCATGGTGAGAACTGAACAAAGATGTCTCTGAATTACTAGCCCAGTGACGTTACCTTTGTCATTACAGTATCATCTCTCCAATGGCAAATAACTGTCATAGATGTGCACCAAGGAAATGATGTCCCCTAAGTTTTTTGTTCAGTTGAAAGAGGTACAACATTAGGGCATGGCCTTCCTGTCTGAAAAGTAAAAGGTCATGTGCATTGATACATGTAGCTTCCAACAAACGTCAGTAACCCATGTTGTAAGATAAATTAATAATATTAAATTCGTTAATAGTGTAAGTCTTAGCATAACTAGGATTGTTTAGAAGTGTAGTTCAATTGCAAAATCACAACTAATGTTGGATGCCATTGGCTGAATTATCCATTTTTTTTTGATAAATTATGCTTTCAGGGAAATTCATGGCAGATAATCTGCTAAGGGTCATGTTGACGTTGCTAATTTGCAACTGACATTGTAGTTCGCAATTTCATGGAATCAAGTACCAGGAGACACAGTCACTATTGTTTGAACTTTGTGTTGTTCATGTCATTGGAACCATATCTAAACCCCAACAGCACAACAGTTCAGGTGCTTGTTGAGGAATTGCCTTTTGAAATTGGTAGCTCCATAGTTATTCCCAAACACATGGTCCAGAAAGGCAAGTTAGCATCTCCCCTTGCTGATTTGGACCTGGAAGTGTTCCTGGACAGAGTGGTGGAAAGAAGGACACTACTGTATCTTACTGACTGGCACACAAGGATATGCCAGTCAGCATAGACAAAAACAGCAGCCTGGGCCAAAGTTGTGTCCAGGGAGGAAAACAATGAACAGCACAGCAGGAAGAAAGTTAACGATCATCTGCACTCCACAAGGCTAAGTGCCACTTTCTTCTCTCCGCAACCTGACACTCTCAGAGCTACCACTCACATGAATTTTGGGACGGCACAGTGGTTTAGTGGTTAGCACTGCTACCTCACAGCACCAGGGACCCAGGTTCAATTCCAACCTTGGGTGACAGTCTGTGTGAAGTTTGCACATTCTTCTCGTGTCTGAGTGGGTTTCCTCCGGGTGTCCCGGTTTCCTCCCTCAGCCCAAAGATGTGCAGGGTAGGTGGATTTGCCATGCTAAATTGCCTGTAGTAGAGAACATAGAACATAGAACATAGAACAGTACAGCACAGAACAGGCCCTTCAGCCCACAATGTTGTGCCGACCATTGATCCTCATGGATGCACCCTCAAATTTCTGTGACCATATGCATGTCCAGCAGTCTCTTAAATGACCCCAATGACCTTGCTTCCACAACTGCTGCTGGCAACGCATTCCATGCTCTCACAACTCTCTGCGTAAAGAACCTGCCTCTGACATCCCCTCTATACTTTCCACCAACCAGCTTAAAACTATGACCCCTCGTGCTAGCCATTTCTGCCCTGGGAAATAGTCTCTGGCTATCGACTCTATCTATGCCTCTCATTATCTTGTATACCTCAATTAGGTCCCCTCTCCTCCTCCTTTTCTCCAATGAAAAGAGACCGAGCTCAGTCAACCTCTCTTCATAAGATAAGCCCTCCAGTCCAGGCAGCATCCTGGTAAACCTCCTCTGAACCCTCTCCAAAGCATCCACATCTTTCCTATAATAGGGCGCCCAGAACTGGACGCAGTATTCCAAGTGCGGTCTAACCAAAGTTTTATAGAGCTGCAACAAGATCTCACGACTCTTAAACTCAATCCCCCTGTTAATGAAAGCCAAAACACCATATGCTTTCTTAACAACCCTGTCCACTTGGGTGGCCATTTTAAGGGATCTATGTATCTGCACACCAAGATCCCTCTGTTCCTCCACGCTGCCAAGAATCCTATCCTTAATCCTGGACTCAGCTTTCAAATTCGACCTTCCAAAATGCATCACCTCGCATTTATCCAGGTTGAACTCCATCTGCCACCTCTCAGCCCATCTCTGCATCCTGTCAATGTCCCGCTGCAGCCTACAACAGCCCTCTACACTGTCAACGACACCTCCGACCTTTGTGTCGTCTGCAAACTTGCTGACCCATCCTTCAATTCCCTCGTCCAAGTCATTAATAAAAATTACAAACAGTAGAGGCCCAAGGACAGAGCCCTGTGGAACCCCACTCACCACTGACTTCCAGGCAGAATATTTTCCTTCTACTACCACTCGCTGTCTTCTGTTGGCCAGCCAATTCTGTATCCAAGCAGCTAAGTTCCCCTCTATCCCATTCCTCCTGACCTTCTGAATGAGCCTTCCATGGGGAACCTTATCAAATGCCTTACTGAAGTCCATATACACCACATCCACAGCTCGACCCTCATCAACCTTCCTAGTCACATCCTCAAAAAACTCGATAAGGTTTGTAAGGCATGACC
Source organism: Stegostoma tigrinum (assembly GCF_030684315.1). Classification (NCBI taxonomy): domain Eukaryota; kingdom Metazoa; phylum Chordata; class Chondrichthyes; order Orectolobiformes; family Stegostomatidae; genus Stegostoma; species Stegostoma tigrinum. Next base: position 47,450,651 of record NC_081370.1, read on the forward strand.
TACCCCTCACAAAGCCGTGTTGACTGTATTTGATCAAGCCATGCTCTTCCAGATGGTCATAAATCTTATCCCTCAGAATCCTTTCTAACACCTTGCAGACAACAGACGTGAGACTTACCGGTCTATAATTGCCGGGGATTTCCCTATTTCCTTTCTTGAAGAGAGGAATTACATTTGCCTCTCTCCAGTCCTCAGGTACGACTCCAGTGGAGAGCGAGGATGCAAAGATCTTCGCAAGTGGCGAAGCAATTGCATTTCTCGTTTCCCAAAGCAGCCGAGGACAAATCTGATCCGGGCCTGGCGACTTGTCAATCTTAATGTTTGACAAAATTTTCAGTACATCAGCTTCCTCTATCTCTATCCATTCCAGCATGCACACCTGCTCTTCAAAGGTTTCATTCACTACACAGGTCGTTTCTTTCGTAAAGACAGAAGCAAAAAACTCATTTAGGGCTTCCCCTACCTCCTCAGGCTCCACACACAAGTTCCCTATGCTATCCCTGATCGGCCCTACTCTTTCTTTGACCATTCTCTTATTCCTCACGTAAGTGTAAAATGCCTTTGTGTTTTCCCGGATTCCTTCTGCCAAGCCTTTCTCGTGCCCCCTCCTGGCTCTCCTCAGACCATTTTTGAGCTCCTTCCTTGCCTGCATGTAATCCTCTCTAGCTGAACTTGACCCTAGCTTCCTCCACCTTATGTAAGCTACCTTCTTCCTTTTCACTAGAAGCTCCACCGCTCTCGTCATCCAAGGTTCCTTTATCTTACCCCGTCTTGCCTGTCTCAGAGGGACATATTTACTCATCACTCCCAACAACTGTTCCTTAAACCATCTCCACATGTCTATAGTTCCCTTACCATGGAACAACTGCTCCCAGTCCATGCTTCCTAACTCGTGTCTAATCGCATCATAGTTTCCTCTTCCCCAATTAAATATCCTCCCATTCTGCCTAATCCTCTCCTTCTCCATAGCTATGTAGAATGAGAGTGTGTTATGGTCACTATCACCAAAATGCTCTCCCACCACAAGATCTGATACCTGCCCCGGCTCGTTTCCGAGCACCAAGTCTAGAATGGCCTCTCCCCTCGTCGGCCTGTCAACGTACTGCGTTAGGAAACCCTCCTGAACACACCTTACAAAAACAGCTCCATTCAAATCTTCTGCTCGAAGGAGGTTCCAATCAATATTAGGAAAGTTAAAGTCACCCATTACAACAACCCTACTGCGTCCACACTTTTCCAAAATCTGTCGACCTATGCTTTCTACAATCTCCCTGCTGCTATTGGGGGGCCTGTAGTAAACCCCTAACGAGGTGACTACTCCCTTGCTGTTCCTAATTTCCACCCATACTGACTCAGTAGGCAGATCTTCCTCGACAATGGAAGCTTCTGTAGCTGTGATACCCTCTCTGATTAGTAGTGCTACACCCCCTCCTCTTTTTCCCCCCTCCCTATTCTTTTTAAATGTTCTAAACCCTGGAATATCCAGCAACCATTCCAGCCCATGAGAAACCCATGTCTCTGTTATGGCCACAACATCATAGCACCAGGTACTGATCCATGCTCTAAGTTCATCACTTTTATTCCTGATACTCCTTGCATTAAAGCAAACACACTTTAACCGATCCCTTGGTTCCTTCCCAGGAAAATCCTTCCCACTAGCTGGTCTACCTCTTGCTACTGCCTCACCTGCATCAACGCTCACCTCTGGTATACAGCTCAGGTTCCCACCCCCCTGCCATACTAGTTTAAACCCTCTCGAACTACTCGAGCAAACCTTCCACCCAGGACATTGGTCCCCTTCCAGTTCAGATGCAACCCGTCCTTCTTGTACAGGTCCCACCTTCCCCAGAAGGCATCCCAATTATCAACATATCTGAAACCCTCCCTCCTACACCAGCTGCGTAGCCACGTGTTCAGCTGCGCCCGCTCCCTGTTCCTCACCTCGCTATCTCGTGGCACCGGTAGTAAACCAGAGAACACTACTCTGTTCGTCCTGCTCTGCAGCTTCCATCCTAACTCCCTGAAATCACTTTTTATATCCTCAAACCTATTTCTGGCTATATCATTTGTGCCAATATGTAACACGATTTCTGGCTGTTCACCCTCCCCTTTCAGAACTTTATACACCCGATCGGAGACGTCCCGGACCCTGGCACCAGGGAGGCAACATACCTTCCGGGAATCCCGATCTTGCCCACAAAATCTCCTGTCGATTCCCCTAACTATCGAGTCCCCTACCACGAGTACTTTTCTATTCTGCCCCCTTCCCTTCTTTGCCACAGTGTCAGGCTCAGTGCCAGAGAACTGACTACTATGGCTTTCCTCTGGTAGGTCAACCCCCCCAGCAGTATCCAAAACGGTATACTTATTGCTGAGGGGAATGCCCACAGGGGATCTCTGCACTGTCTGTCTGTCCCCTTTCCTCCCCCTAACTGTAACCCATCTATCCTCGTCCTGAGCCTTAGGAGTGACCAACTCCCGATAACTCCTCTCAATTACCCCCTCTGCCTCCCGAATGATCCGTAGTTCATCCAGCTCCAGCTCCATTTCCCTAACACGGTTTTCAAGGAGCTGTAGCTGGGTGCACTTCCCGCAGATGTAGCCAGCGGAGACGTGTGCCACATCTCCCAACTGCCACATTTTGCAGGAGGAGCAAGCAACTGCCCTAGCATCCATACCCCACTTATCTGAACACCCACTCAGTACTAAAGCAGAAAGCTCACTTCAGGAGTGTGTTCAGGAATGTGTAGATTAGGTGGGTTATAGGGAGATGGATCTGGATGGGATGCTCTGAGGGTCAGTGCGGGCTTCTATGGTGGATTGTGTGAATTCGTTCAGAGCCATACACCTGACTGAAGCTACGCCCTAAAACTCTCATTATTGCATGCATCATGTCAACTCATTAGCTCTCAACCTTCTCGTCTTCCTAAACTAACAACCCTTACTGCTCCCTGTGGCTTCTTCTCACTCACTGGGGATACCTTACCACCTCTCCTGCCCCTGTATTACCTCTATCTGTGTGTCTATCCACTATCATTATTCTCAGTCTCTTCCTTTGTCTCTTCAGGAAAGATCATCCCACTTCCCCAGACTGATGTCTCCACTGCAACGCACTGGATAAAGCTAAAAGGGGAGGCTATAACCCAGAAACCCAGGTGATGTTCTGGAGTCCTGGGTTCAAAGCATAGTGTAGGAAATGGTGGGATTTAAATAAAATTTCTTCAATTTTGTAATGAATTGTTTGATAGCGACAAAGAAGCCAATTTTGATTGATGTAAAAATTCATCTGGCTCACAAATGCCCTTAAAGGATGAAAACTGGTATTCTTACCTGATCCAGCCTATATGTGACCTCCTATGAACATGGTTGACTTTTTATTGCCCTCCAAAATGGCCTCCTGAACCACTGAGTTGTATCCAAGGGCTACAAGAGATGGGCAATAATTGCTGGTTCAGCCAGTGATGCCCATATATCATGAGTAAATCCCTAGCCTGTTTCCTACTGACCTGAAGGACTAACATGGAAAAGTCCTTGGGTTTGAGTTAGATGAGCATGCTGACAGGCCATAGTTGTCATTTCATGCCATTGCTCCCTTTTGCTTTCAGTCACTTGGTTGAAATTCACGCAGCCATCTTGTTAAGTAATCTGTGGGCTCATACTGTAGGGCATGAAATTCATGTAGAATGATGTTATCAAATGATACCGCCTGCTTGATGGACCAGTGCTTAGAACCATGCAAGCTGCTGCCTCTTGCCACATTTTAAGTAAGAATTCACTGAGACTGTCATCCTCAATTTCAAAACTATGGGGGGCATACTTCGAAGGTGATGGCTAGAGACTTAAAAGGGACCTCAGCCAACTTTTTCAGAGGGTGATTCGTGTGTGGAATGAAGGCTGGAGGAAGAGGTAGACGCAGGGCTAGTTATAACATCAAAAACACATTCGGACAGGCACATGGTTTGGAAAGGTTTAAAGGGGTATCAGCCAAATACCGGCAAGTGAGAGTAATTTAGTTTGGGAAACTTGGTCAGCATGGACAAAATGGACTGAAAGCTCTGTTTCCGAGCACTTGACTCTACGACCCCATGAAAGGGCACAAAGAAATAAGGCTCAAAGCACCCTTCCCTTCCTACCTGAGTCTGTGCGGAAACACATAGACACACCCAAAACAAAACTCATCCTGTCTTCGCTCTATTCCCATGACAATGTGGTATTGACATGTCCCGGATAAAGATTTCAACTAATTGATTTCCATTTCTGCTCTTTGATCGGGAAAACATGTGGATAAACATGCGAAAAAACATTTAAGATTGTTCCTCGTTTTCCCCAAGTTTTCTAAACTGTCTCTAGTCTGTGGCCTACTCAGGAACTTCAAGCCCTTTATGGAAACAGCTGTGTATATTTCCTCCTTTCAAGAAACCCAGAAAGGGTTACCCATTATTTTGTGCTTTCATATTTTCACTCGCTTTCACATTTTCACCGACTTATTTTAGCAAAATGGATTATTCTGTGAATAGCAATTATTTGAGGAGACTCATCAACTTCGAGTTTGCCAAGTTTCAGTGGGTGAACAGTCTCTAATAAATGTTTAACATCAGATCACAGAGGGAGAGCCTTTTTAGAAATAGGGTTAGAAGGTTCTTCATTCAAAAGATTGTGAAAATTTGGAATTCTTTAGTCTTGACTATCATGGATGTTAAGTAATTGAGTATATTCAAGAGCAAGACAGTCTTACTTTCGGATGCTCATTGACAAAAAGGATATGTACTATTGTAGGATGATGTAGACTATTAGACAAGACCACCTTGGCTGGTAAAGTAAACTCAAATGGTTACCTCCTGGTCTTGCCAATTTTCTAGTAAGAAAATACAACCGTAAAGAATCCACGTATAGACATAACGTAAACAAGAGATTTTCAGGATATGTCCCAAAGAGACAAGGCGTCAAGGAGCATCATTTTGTTTTTGCTGTAAGCAGTAGTGATATGTCATTTCCAATAATTATACAGTAAGGTGATGAACCTTAATTCTTGAAAAAAGAAGATTAGTACCTACATGGTCATTAAACAAATCAGAGTTTTGCATATTCATAAATCTAGAGCAGAAGGTGGAATGGATCCAAGAACTACTGAATGAAATGAGTTGAAAACAGGTAGAGCTTGGCTGAAATTTATCATGCCCCATTAAGTACAGAAGTAGTACTGAAAGATCAAACAACAGCTTATGCTGTTTCAATTTACCAACAAAAAAACATCAGAAGCATCCTCTCAGGAATAATAGCCTGTTTGTTTGACAGACATGGTTGGGAAATTATTGAAATCTCATATAAAGGGAGATGTTAATGTCTGTATAATAAGAATAACATCACTGCTGACAACTCAGTTGCTGTAAGGGAGAAGCACATTTGTTTGAATTCATTGCAGAAGCAACAACAGAGGGGACATTGATAACATAGCAGTTCTTAAACATGTTGAATTTCAGATATTGCTTTAAAAAGAAAGTCTCATGATTCAAATAAAAAGTGATAGCACAAAAGTTGTGGTGATCAATTAAACATTAAGTGCCAAGAGAATATAAAACTAAAGATAGTGCTAAGAACATCAGTTGGAAGGGTTTAAGCAGCAGCAAATCTAATAGATACTCAACTTACAATTTACAACTTACAATGATACGTCATTGAAGATATAATTTGTAAAGAAAGTGTATGTGAGCAAGCAGGGCATCCAGAAGAGAGTAATGAATCTCAGTAAGCCTGTACATGGATGATAAATCAGAATTATTATTGATCACTATTTGATATCACATATTGTTACATAAAGGATTGAGTATGATTGAAAATAGTTCTTAAAGAAAGTGGAATCAGGGGTTATGGGGACAAGGCAGGAACAGGATACTGATTGTGGATGATCAGCTATGATCATAATGAATGGTGGTACTGGCTCGAAGGCTGAATGGCCTACTCCAGCACCTATTGTCTATTGTCTATTGTCTAAAATGGAGTGCTGTCCAACAGCAATGAGACAAGGAAAAGATTAAAAAAAACAATCAATGCTCCTTGGGAAAAAAGCCAAGCAAATCTGAAGTTCCTTCCAACTGCCCTTCTTACAATATTGGTTGCCAGTCTACCGACATATTTTGGGTTGTTTCACTTCCATGACTACATCAATATTAACAAAGCCATTGATAACAAGGGAGGAAGGATGGCTACATGATATCTTAGGCAGAAGGTAGGATCTGTTCTGAGTAAAATGTCAAGGTTTGTTGCATAATACTTTGTAACTAGCTGTTCACAGAATTGTTATGGGGCAGAAGGAGACAATTCATCATACCTGCACTGATTCGATGACCTCATGCCCCTCTCCTGCCTTCACCCTATATCCATCCACATCGTTTTCATCCAAATAATCATTCAATGCTCTGTTAAATGGCTCAACTGAACCTGCCACCAAAACACTTTCAGACAGTGTATTCAAAACCTTAGTTGCTTGTTATGTGATTTTCTTTTTTCCGCATAATCCTTGCTTCTTTTGCATATCACTTCAAACTATAACCTCTCATTCTTTTAAATTTTATGAGTGGGGACAGCTTCTCCTGAGCGTCTCTATCCAGCCGGCTCATTATTTTGAAAATCTCTGTCAAATCAGATCCATTTAATGTTGTTGCTAACTTCCTATGGTCTACATAGAACATAGAACATTACAGCACAGTACAGGCCCTTCGACCCTCGATGTTGTGCTGACCTGTCATACCGATCTTAAGCCCATCTAACCTACACTATTCCATGTACGTCCATATGCTTGTCCAATGACGACTTAAGTGGCGAATCTACTACCGTTGCAGGCAAAGCGTTCCATTCCCTTACTACTCTCTGAGTAAAGAAACTACCTCTGACATCTGTCCTATATCTTTTACCCCTCAATTTAAAGCTATGCTCCCTCGTGCTCACTGTCACCATCCTAGGAAAAAGGCTCTCCCTATCCACCCTATCTAACCCTCTGATTATTTTATATGTTTCAATTAAGTCACCTCTCAACCTTCTTCTCTGTAATGAAAACAGCCTCAAGTCCCTCCTTTTTAAAGTATAATGAGCCCAACAACAATTTTTCAAAACAAAAAAACCCACAAGAACTTTGAACAATGGAAAGCTGAAAGAAAAACGGAAATGGTTGGAGAAAGTAAGCAGGCCTGGCAGCATCAGTGGAGAGAAAGCAGGGTCAACATCTTGGGTCCATTTTAATTTCTTGGTCCTACTTTTTTGTACTTCTGTAAACTTCCCAATTCTCAGAATTTTTGCTCTTTCTAGCAATTTTCCAGATCTTCAGGATGGCAATCTGTAACTAATGGAGTGCTGGGCCACAATTATTTACCACAAACATGATTGACTTGAATGATGGGATTGAATGTACTGTCACCAAGTTTACAGATGATACCAGAAGAGGTACGAAGGCAAATAGTAAGGATGACACGAGGAGTTTAAAAAGGGATATCGACAAGTTGAATGAATGGGCCAAAACTTAGCACATGGAACATAATATGGTAAAATGTCAGGCAATGCATTTGGCAGGAAGAATAATAGGGCTGAATATTATTTAAATGGGGGAGGTCTGCACAAAATTACACTACAGAATGCGTGTGTTGCAAAAATTTTGCATCCAAGTTCAGCAGGTAATAGGAAAAGTAAATGGAATGTTGGCTTTTATTTCAAAGAAAATGGATTCTAGAAATAGGGGCATCTTGCTTAATCTATACAAGCACAAACAAACCATGGCTGGAATATTGTGAATGGTTTTGTTCCCTTTATTCTCTTATCAAAGGAAAGATGTTCTCGTATTGGAGGTAGTCCAGAGAAGCTTCATTAGGTTGTTCCCAGGTCTGGCGGCACTGTCTGATGAGGAAAGGTTAATTAGGTTGTGCTTATACTTATTGGAATTTAGAATAATGAAAGGAGACCCTATTGAAACATAAGTGTCTTAGGAGTCGATGCACAAAGACTGTTTCCCCTTGAGGAGAGTTTAAGAACAGAGAGCTTAATCTCAGAGTAAGCGCTTGCCAATTTAAGGCAGATAGAACTGAAGAACATAAGAACTAGAAGCAGGAGTAGGCCATTTAGCCCTTCGAGCCTGCTCCACCATTCAACAAGGTCATGGCTGATCTTTTTGTGGACTCAGATCTACTTACCCGCACTTTCACCATACCCCTTAATTCCTTTATTGTTCAAAAAAAGTACCTAGATTAGCTTTTAGAAACGTTTACTGAAGTAGCGCCAACTACTTCACTGTGCAAGGAATTCCACAGATTAACAACCCTCTGGGTGAAGAAGTTCCTTCTCAATTCAGTCCTAAATCTGCTCCCTCTAATTTTGAGGCTATGCCCTCTCGTCCTGCCTTCACCTGTCAGTGGGAACATCCTTTCTACGTCTATCGTATCTATTCCCTTCATAATTTTATATGTTTCTATAAGATACCCCCTCAATCTTCTGAATTCCAATACCAGATATGATGAGTTCTTTCCCTCAGAGGGTGGTGTATTTTTTATGGCAGATGCATGTTGAGATAGGGTAGTTGAGTATATTCAAAGTTGAAATAGACAGATATCTAACAATTAAGGGAACAAGGGTTCTGGGGATAAAGCAGGAAATTGGATGAAAAAATTATCCGATCAGCCACAGCCTCATTGAATTGTGGAATGGACTTAATAGATGAAACATCTGACTTTTGCTCCTGCATGTTCCAGTTTTAAAGCCTTTTCTTTTGATCTTATGCAATCTGTAACTTCTTTTGATGGCCACAGTGGACTGACCTCTTTTGAGTTTTTTGACCGAGGAAAGAATGTGTTGTTACTGTAATTTTATATTATTTCTTCAGTTACTATCCATTGTGCATGTACAGTCATGCTTTGTAATGTATTTTCCCACACAACTTCACCTAATTTTTTCATAGAATCCCTACAGTATGGAAACAGGTCCTTTGGCCCAACAGGTCCACACCAAATCTCAAAGCATCCCACCCAGACCCATCCTCCTATAACTCACCTAATCTACACTACAGGAAATTTAGCATGGCCTATCAACTTTAACCTACATGTCTAATTTGTGCCTTATGCCTTCATAATTTCCCTTATTCAAAGTTAAAACTCTTGTTCCAGAATGTACTACCTCACTTTCAAAAACTATGTAAAGTTCTATCACCTTATGATCACTCATCTCGAAAGGACCTTTGTTTACAAGATGTTAATTAGCCCTTTTTTCACTATATATTACGATGTTAAAAAAAGCATGCCCACTAGTTTGTTCCTCAACATAACTGCTGTAGAACATCATCTGTAAAAAGTTCCAGAAACTCAATTTCCATGGTTTCAGTTTTCTTTGGTTTACTTCCTTACATTGTTTTGTTTTGGCGTCTGATTCTGACTTCTAAACTATTAGTAAACTTGCAAGAGATTGAATCTCCATTTGACTCAAATTCCCAGTTACTCACTCTGTTTCAAACTCGTCCCAACGATTTTTGTTTTCTCTGACTGTCCAGCTCACTCTGATGCCAGTATGAAAGCAGCTTCACACTGAACTTATTGTTCATAGATATTAAGTCATGCATGTTTGTCACTAACGTAGGTCTGAATCCTGTCAAATTTCCTTCTCAACTCTGTCCCATGAATTCTGACGATAGGTTTTTGTAACTGGCCCTAAACCGTTGTTGCGACCTAAAACTGTGTGCTGGCACAGTGCATATTTGAGTTTCTTAATGTGTTGGCAGGCACATTGGAATAGTGAACAAATTAGCATGAGGGACTGATCAGTGTCCCCAGTATCACAGCAGTTTGTCTATTCGCGCTGCAACATGTTGGTTTCAAGGCAGTTATTCTCCACAATACAAATAATGCTAAGATTCAGATGAGTGGTCACATTACTATACTACCAATCCAGGTTTCAAGGAACATATCTTTGAATAAAACAATCAAGTTACTGCATGTCTCACTTTTAAGGGTAATTCTCAAGGAAGAGCAAAAAGGCCCCTCAGCGTGGGAGATGTTATTAATAAGCCACAAATTTGCGGTCAACCAATTTGTATGACTTCCAATACAATTTATTGATACCCAAGTGCTTTATCTAGCTCTCATCAATATTGGAAAACAAAACTTTCTCCATATTTGAAAAAAAATTGAGAATTAAAAATGCAGAATCATGGGACACTTACAAATTGGAAAGGATACTTGAGTTTCAAGTTTTAAAATTTTAGGATTGACTCAGCCTATGCATATTAAAAACAAGCTCAGGCTACTATTTGCAAATTTTTCTATATTCTGTTGTATGAAAAAACAAAATTAATGAAAGCAAGAAGTTGTACTTTAATTATATAATTACTCTGGTATGAAATGGCTACCATAATGCTTAAAGAGCTATATGGCTATCAAATCTGCATCTGTATAAATTGGCACTCCTGCCAAGAGACAGTTTACTGGCAATAAAAGAAAGGACAGATGGTTATGTTCTACTGTCTGCACCCTGGTGTGCTACAGAAGTGACAATTTAAAATATGTTGAATGTAAATTGAGATCCTTTAACCTCTTAAATACGGGACTCCCACAGGATTTCTCAAACTCATGATGAATGGATTTCAAAGATATTTTCCACAAATGGGGGATTTACATGCCTGAGGAATAATGTTAATAAAATGCATTGATTTCTGACATGTGCTGTGGCTGGGTTAAAATCAAAAATTGCTCAATTAAACACTTTTGATCTAGATATGCTTCAAAGTGACATAGATCAAAGTTTACAGTAGTTTAATAAAAGTGAAAATCAGCTTCATTACTAGCCTTGACTATGTCAATACTCACTGGGCAATATTGTCAATGGAATGTCTCTCTGTTTTGATATTTTATATATGATCCCGCTGTGAACTATTTCACACACACATCAGTTTTCTTAGAAATTCCACCTCATAGCCTAAATAAATTGAGATTGGACTTGACTGGTTCCTAATTTAAACATTGATGCAGCACTTTCTGGTATGAAGGTCCTTGTATTAATCTTCAATTTATCATATTCACTGCTATATAATCTTTGAAAACATGAGTATTTACATGTATGCATCTTTATAATGACTGTTTAATGTTTTCTATTGATATATGTCATTAACATCTTTGTGCTAACTTCACACTGTGGCGGCTCTATTTACTTTTCTAAGAAATGATGAACTAGGTATAATAATATCTGCAGGTTTTAACTACTTGTACTATTCTTGTGTGTCTTTCATGACATTTAATTGTATAATGACAATATGTTGCTCCAAAAATTTTCTTTGGTAATTGGTTGTGGTACAAGAGTCGGAAAGTCATTCTACACAGGCCCTTCGGCCCAACTTGACCATGCCAATCAGGTTTCCAAAACTGAACTAGTCCCAGTTGCCTGCATTTGGCCCATAACCCTTTAATCCTTTCCTACCATAAACCTGTCCAAATGTCTTTTAAATATTGTAACTGTGCCCACCTCTACCGCTTCCTCTGGGAGCTCTTCTCTATTTTTCTATTTTTGGTCTTTGATAGATGCAATATCAAAGGTTTAGGTAAATTATGATTATTATGTTCTGAATTTGACAACAATGAATACTCACATGTACACTTTAATGTAGAAACTCGGAGGATTTTGACTAATATAGCCCCCAGGGATTGTGCTGTAACAGTATCTCAATAATACTCTTGGAATTGAACTCTGTCAAACAATTAAAGCATATAGTCACTCAAACACCAGGCAAAATTAGAATTGTCCCATTTCATAATTATTGCCAACCTATCTGGCATTAAAGATATAATTTTTTAAATCTAGAATCTTATTCCTTGAAGTTGTAATTAATCTCAAATTTTAAATATATGAATTTCCTTTTATTTTGTCTGCCTCTTCATCATATTCTTAATCCCATCTTTCTTTCTTTATTTTTTTGTTTGCAAATGTATAATTTTTACTTCCGGATTATTTTCTGTTTGTTTTGTGGGGTATCTCAAGCTGTTTTGTTGAAGATCCTTGCTGTTGCTTATCTTGTTCGTATACATCACACAGCTTTCCTGAAGGGCACCAGATTGGGTCAGGTGCCTGATTGCAGAACGAATGCGCTGAAAAGAGACAAAACTGTGAAGGCTGCTATCAGATCTGCCCATGTTCTGATGCTCCTGACCCCAAAATTTTAGTTAAGTATTACTTCACAGTCAAGCATGCCACTTGCTTTATTCCCTGTGAGCTGGTTAATGAGATGTTTACCTTCATGTGCTTTTATTGTCTTCTGGTTGTAGCTTTCTTCTCTTGATATCCATCAAAAGCCCCACTGAGGCACTCATTATTGACGTCTAATGAAGAGGAAAACTAACTGCTATATCCTATTCTCTCCCCACTGCTCCCCCTTGGTACACATGTTAGAAGCTAGTTTCATTAACTTCCTTCTCATCAATCCCAGCTTTGATCCTGTTGAGTCTGGAGGTGGATCTTCCAGCAATCACTCTTCTCCACATCTCTTCCGAGAATAGTTTTCCAGTTGTGAACAAAGCCATTGCCATGTACAAATTCACTGTGGATAATATATTGACAGCAATAACGGAGGAGTGATTATGTCTTCCCTCTGAATGAAACTTTCTCATCTGGCTATACTCTCTGCTACTCACCTGCTCAAACAACGATTTTGAAGCTCTTATCTTCAAATCACACCTTAATCTACCTATCTACTTCTTTAGCAATAAATCTACCTTTCATCCTCCGCATCTCTCTCTCTTGGCGTCCTCTGTTTGTGATTCGGTCCTTCTATATAACTATCCCAGCTATGTGCAGTCACTCAGCCATCTTGTCACCTTGGATATCCTTGGTAGTCCCATCATTACCATCACTCTCAAGACAATATCTAATCATTTCCTGATATGACTCTTTATCCATATTCTCCGTTGCCTATCCAATTGGGCTTGTTTTGGTTTTCACCTTTGGAAAAAAAAATCTTCTCAGTCCTTATGCTTTTGCTCTACAATTCCACATGACATCTCTCCAGTTGCCCTAGTTTTCCCAAATCACTTACTAAGTGAAGCAAATAAGTTATATTAATTTAAATTTCTAGTTTGAAATTTAAAGAGGAAAAGTTAAGGAAAATAATAGAAACATACACACACTGGTTTCTATGGAGAGAAAGAAAAAAATAAATTTGTTTTTAAAACTCTGATTGACTTCAGCTTAGGATCTTAAAAGAAGTGTTCAGACAACAGATGTACTGACATTAATTTTCTAAACCTGTGTGCAGTTCCGGTCTCCATTTTTAAGAAGGGTGGAAATGATTTGGAGATGACTGATTGAAGATTTACACAATTGATAGCTAAATTGAATGGATCAGCGTATGAAGAAAGATTGGACATTTTGGGTTTATTTTCCTGGGTGTTCAGTAGAGTGAGGGGTGACTTGTTTGAAGTGCATGAGATCCCGAAGGTTGTAACAAATGGAAGTAGAAAAGATGCTTACAGTTTTGAATGAGTCCAGAACAAGGGGGATACGTTTTTAATATTAGGGGTCACTTGCTAGGACAGAGATAAAGGGATTTCTCTTTTCCCAAGAGGATTGCACAGCTTAACAAATATCTGCCTCAGAAGGTGGCAAAAGTGAAGTCATTGAATGTTTTTAAAGGCAAAGTAAAAGAATTGTTGAATGGTGTTGGATGTAAAGGATACTGGGCATAAATGGGAATGTAGAATATGGAACACAAAGAGATCAGCCATGATCTTACTGAATAACAAAGTCTGCTCCTAATTGTACCCTTGTATACAATTTTGTGGGTTCCTTTTGGGAAAAAAATGTCTTGGAGCCAAAGAGTCATCAAGCATGGAAACAGACCCTTCAGTCTAACTCATCATGACAATCAAGTTTCCCAAACTAAACTAGTCCCACTTGCCTGCAACTAGCCCATATCCCTATAAACCTTTCCTATTCATGTACTTACCTATGTGTCACTTAAATGTTAAAACTGAACACGCATCTACCATTTCTTCTGGCAGTTCATTCCACATATGAACCACCCTCTGTGTGAAAAAGTTGCCCTTCAGGTTCCTTTTAAATCTTTCTCCTCTCACCTTAAAAAATGCCCTCTAGTTTTGAACTCTCCCACCCTACCCTAGGGAAAAGATATTTACGATTCACTTTACCCATGCCCCTCTATTTTATAAACCTCTATAAGGTCACCCTTCAGCCTCCTACGCTACAGTGGAAAAAGTCCCGCCAGTCACGTATATCCAAACCCAAACCTTCCAATCCCAGTAACATCCTCGTAAATTTATACTGAACTCTGTCCAATTTACTTACATAATAATGTAACCATACCCATTCCTTTACCTCATGTTGCTGCTTATTATTATCTGGAATGGTTTTACTTTTCTCTGGCATAATTTCTGCACGGTGTCTTGGCTTCCTTGTTGATCGTACTTATTGCTGACTGCACTGGGATTCTTCCTCTTCGTACTGTTTTGTTCTTGCTCTACCTGCAAGTTTTTATTCTCCTGATGAAATATTTTTGTCTGTCAGACGAATTTCCCCCTCAATGATATTGAGTGCACGGTCACAATTTCTGCAGCTGGCCTGCATTTAGTTCAGGTATTCCTATTTCTGCTTGCTTCAGCATTGCAATGAAAGGCGCAAATATGCTTCAATGCGCAGGACTGTAAGTTGATCGGAAATGTGCCATGTGTGGGCAGCTAGTACGTTTTCAACAGCAATTTCAATGGCCACTGAGGATGGGCGGGTGCTAGCCATTGATCATGTCCACAAATGTTGGTGGCTGCAGCCAGGACACATTATGCACAGGTACAGACACTATGTCTTTCTCTCTTAACCCTTACTCATTTTGTGCCTACCTCAACGCTCACTGCATCGCTGCCTTGCCTTTTTTTTTAGCATAAACACAAAGCCAGGCAATTGTTATGGCTGTCAGGAATGATTGGTCAGGGGGTGGACATGTTGCTGTACATCACCATGCTTCATCAATCTCATACCTGCAGCAAGTATCAGCAGTGTACATGCCAAACACACTGCATATGCTTCAATCAAATGCTTTATCTTAACGTCTATGGGGAGTCATCCTCAATCATACCAAGGCACACAGCTTCCAGTCAGGAAGGGCTGGCACAGTAAATCAAAGGTAGTGTCTGGGGAGAGAGCATCAATCAACCATGTAGGTCAAGTTCAAACAACTGGGGATTCATGGTAAGTCAGTCAAGAAACTGCTCAAGATCAGTCAGAAGTCTGGTCTGTCATCTACCTGGGCTGTCCACCAAAGAAAGAAGTGGACCTTTCTGGGGGTCTTTCCATTTATAGTCAAGGGGAGTGTGAACAGCAATCACTGCTAAAGTGGTGGACCTACTTAACTTAATTGTGAGGATCGGAGGCAGCATGCTGGGATGCAGAGGGGACAACAATCGTGAAGGGGATGACTTAACGTATGGGAGGGAGACAATAGTGTATGCGAGAGAAAAGTGTAATGTGGGTTCATCGACAGTAATCATTACCCTGGCTTCAATGAAGGCAGTAATATACTACTACACTTACCAAGACAATATGGAATGTTCTATCCCTCAAGGTGTAAATTAAGGAGGTAAACAGTCAAATAAACGGTTTGGATGATAGCATGGAGAAGATGAGCAGGGCAACTAATAAGGGAATGTGAAGTTTTGAATGAGGGGGTTATCGAGGCTGAGAGGCTGAGTGTAATGCTCCAGTCCATCAATCCGAATGATGATTCCCTCCATCTTCATCCAAATGACAGGATGTAATGGAAATTAAAACGGCTGCCATCACACCCAAAGTGGGTGAGTTTTTCATTCTGTGAGGGAAAGGGCTCCACTCCCATGTGGTGAGGAATTTTTAAAAGGATGATAGCATTAAACAGACACACATGAAGCACAGGCCAAAGCGACCCATGGCCACAAAATAAAAACCAAAAGAACTGCAGATGCTGTAAATCAGGAACAAAACTGTTGGAAAAGCTCAGGAAGCTTGGCAGCATCTGTGAAGGAGAAAACAGAGTTAACGTTTCGGATCTGGTGACCCTTCGTCAAAGTGACATGGACCTAGGTACAGACAAAAATTTTATTTTGCCTGCAGTACAGGCAGGTCATACCATTCAGAGTGCACAGAGTAATAGAACAACGTGAGAAATATCATGGTATGGTTGTTGAGAAGGTGCACAAACAGCAAGATCAACATAAAATTTGAGAGGTCCACTCAGAAGTCTGATAACAGCAGTGAAGAAGCTATTCTTGAATTATTGGTTCATGTGTTTAAGCTATTGTATCTTCTAGCTGATGGGTGAGGTTGCAATAGATTATAACCAGGGTGGGAGGGGATTTTAAGATAATAAAATGTGAGGCTGGACGAACACAGCAGGCCAAGCAGCATCTCAGGAGCACAAAAGCTGACGTTTCGGGCCTAGACCCTTCATCAGAGGGGGGTCTAGGCCCGAAACGTCAGCTTTTGTGCTCCTGAGATGCTGCTTGGCCTGCTGTGTTCGTCCAGCCTCACATTTTATTATCTTGGAATCTCCAGCATCTGCAGTTCCCATTATCTCTGGGAGGGGATTTTAATTATGTTAGCTGCCTTTCTGAGGCAGCAAGAAGAATTGTCACTGCTCATTTATTGCTCTTCACAGTAACTTATTTAAGTACACTGAAAGTAGATAGGTTTTATTCCATTTAACTTTTTCCAAAGCAAGGTTGCCAAATATTCCAGAATAAGTTTACAAAAATCATTTTTTGGTGAATTGCTAAAAGGTAAAAGGAGTGATTCATTTTGGAAGGAAAAGCTTGAAAGCAGAATACAGGGTTAATGGAAAGATTCTTGGAAGTGTGGAGGAGCACAGGGATCTTGGGGTTCATGTCCACAGTTCCCTGAAAGCTGCCACCCAGATGGATAGAGTTGTTACGAAGGCGTATGGTGTGTTAGCTTCCATTAATAGAGGGATTGAGTTCATGAGCTGTGAAGTTATGCTCCAGCTACACAAAAGCCTGGTTCAGCCACATTTGGAGGATTGTATCCAGTTCTGGTCACCTCATTACAGGAAAGAGGTCGAAATGTTGGAAAAGGTGCAGAGGAGATTTGCCAGGATGTTGCCTGGAATGGAGGGAAGGTCTTACGAGGAAAGGTTGAGAGAGCTAGGGCTTTTCTCTTTAGAACAACGAAGGATGAGAGGTGACTTGATCGAGGTGTACAAAATGATCAGAGGTATAGATAGAGTAAACAGCCAGAGGCTTTTTCCGAGGGTAGAGGTAGCTTTTACGAGGTGGCATAGTTTTAAAATGAGTGGAGGTGGATAAAGGGGAGATGGCAGAGGTAGGGTCTTTGCTCAGAGAGTGGTAGGGGCGTGGAATGCATTACCGGAGAGGGTAGTGGAGTTGGCCTCATTAGGGGCATTTAAGCGGCTATTAGATAGGCATATCGATGATAGTGTAAGGTAGGGGTGGAGGTTAGATAGACCTTAGGTTTAGGGTAAAAGTTTGGCACAACATCGTGGGCTGAAGAGCCTGTACCGTGCTGTACTGTTCTTTTTTCTTTGCTCTTTTGTCTTTTAGTGATCTATTAAGAAGCATATGGTGATCATATATATCTTGTTTACAATCTATTGCAGAACACAAAGAATTACTGCTGATCAACTATAGTCAGTAACCTCAAACATTTCTGAATATTGAAGGTAATAAAGTACGAACATTATAATTGGCCATAATTTCACAGTAGAATTGTTTTGTAAAATCTTGAAATGTTCTGGTATATCGGCTAAAGCAAGTGAGAATATCGTCTCCTGTATTTCCCGCAACACATCCCTCACACCCCGCCCCCGCCACAACCGCCCGAAGAGGATCCCCCTCGTTCTCACACACCACCCTACCAACCTCCGGATACAACGCATCATCCTCCGGCACTTCCGCCATTTACAATCCGACCCCACCACCCAAGACATTTTTCCATCCCCACCCCTGTCTGCTTTCCGGAGAGACCACTCTCTCCGTGACTCCCTTGTTCGCTCCACACCGCCCTCCAACCCCACCACACCCGGCACCTTCCCCTGCAACCGCAGGAAATGCTACACTTGTCCCCACACCTCCTCCCTCACCCCTATCCCAGGCCCCAAGATGACATTCCACATTAAGCAGAGGTTCACCTGCACATCTGCCAATGTGGTATACTGCATCCATTGTACCCGGTGCGGCTTCCTCTACATTGGGGAAACCAAGCGGAGGCTTGGAGACCGCTTTGCAGAACACCTCCGCTCAGTTCGCAACAAACAACTGCACCTCCCAGTCGCAAACCATTTCCACTCCCCCTCCCATTCTCTAGCTGACATGTCCATCATGGGCCCCCTGCCACAATGATGCCACCCGAAGGTTGCAGGAACAGCAACTCATATTCCGCCTGGGAACCCTGCAGCCATATGGTATCAATGTGGACTTCACCAGTTTCAAAATCTCCCCTTCCCCTACTGCATCCCTAAACCAGCCTAGTTCGTCTCCTCCCCCCATTGCACAACACAACCAGCCCAGCTCTTCCCCCCCACCCACTGCATCCCAAAACCAGTCCAACCTGTCTCTGCCTCCCTAACCGGTTCTTCCTCTCACCCATCCCTTCCTCCCATACCAAGCCGCACCCCCAGCTACCTACTAACCTCATCCCACCTCCTTGACCTGTCCGTCTTCCCTGGACTGACCTATCCCCTCCCTACCTCCCCACCTATACTCTCTCCACCTATCTTCTTTACTCTCCATCTTCGGTCCGCCTCCCCCTCTCTCCCTATTTATTCCAGCTCCCTCTCCCCATCCCCCTCTCTAATAGAACATAGAACATAGAACATAGAACAGTACAGCACAGAACAGGCCCTTCAGCCCACAATGTTGTGCCGACCATTGATCCTCATGGATGCACCCTCAAATTTCTGTGACCATATGCATGTCCAGCAGTCTCTTAAATGACCCCAATGACCTTGCTTCCACAACTGCTGCTGGCAACGCATTCCATGCTCTCACAACTCTCTGCATAAAGAACCTGCCTCTGACATCCCCTCTATACTTTCCACCAACCAGCTTAAAACTATGACCCCTCGTGCTAGCCATTTCTGCCCTGGGAAATAGTCTCTGGCTATCGACTCTATCTATGCCTCTCATTATCTTGTATACCTCAATTAGGTCCCCTCTCCTCCTCCTTTTCTCCAATGAAAAGAGACCGAGCTCAGTCAACCTCTCTTCATAAGATAAGCCCTCCAGTCCAGGCAGCATCCTGGTAAACCTCCTCTGAACCCTCTCCAAAGCATCCACATCTTTCCTATAATAGGGCGCCCAGAACTGGACGCAGTATTCCAAGTGCGAAGGGTCTAGGCCCGAAACGTCAGCTTTTGTGCTCCTGAGATGCTGCTTGGCCTGCTGTGTTCATCCAGCCTAACATTTTATTATCTGAGTATATTTACAAATGCCTTTGCTATGCTCATGAACAAGTGTTTGCAGCTTCATCAGGCAGTTTGTTTCATTATATTCCTCAGCCAAATTTACTTTTCAATGTTTCAGGAATGGTATTGTCTTTCAAACATAGCTGAGAATATATATAGTTACTCTTAACTGTTAACTGTCTGGTCCGAAATCGGTTCTGAATGTCTTCCATCATTTTATAACTCAGGGTGGGCTAGTTCTGTATCTGAGGAGTTACGAATCATGCTAAATATTCTGCAATCAGCAATGAACATCTCACTTCTGACTTCATGATGGAAGGAGAATCATTAATGAAGCACCCAAAGATGGTTGGACAATCCTGAGAAACTCCTGCAGTGATGTCCGTGGATTGAGCTGATAAATTACTAACAATCAAATCAAGTTCCTTAATGCTAGTTATGACTGTAACCACTAAAGAACATTCCCCCTGACAGGTACTCATTGAAGCTTTGCTGGGACTATAGAAGCAATATCCAGTTAAATGCAGCCTTAGTATCAAAGGCATTCTTTTTGACTGGAATTCAACTGAAATTCAGCTCTTTTATCCAAATTTAGATTGAGGCTGCAATGACATCAGGAGCTGAATGACTTTTGTGCAACTCAAATGGAACATCAATGAGATTTTTTTTCAGCTGCCAGTTAAAAGCAATGTCAATGAACGCTTCCAACTCTGCATGATTGATATGCAAACACCGTCAAAAATTGTCCAAAACTAAAAAAAAACAGAAAAAGTGGTGCTAGTTATTTTGTTGACATAAGCGACGACAGGATTTGTGTTACCGGACTAATTTCCATGATCAACTATTACTCCCATAATGATGGGCCTATCAAGTAAGCATTTTGATCAATAGCTCCAATAGTTTATAGAATGGAAACATTAGCTTACATAAGGGACTGTTTGAAGGAATTTCAATGTATTGAATATCTTCTAGAATCATTAAGGTCTTTTTCAGTCGTAGAGTTTATAGCAGATACATCACTTTATTTTCTATCTACTTGCCTCTTGAAGTTTGCCCAGTCAATATCAGTTAAATTGGCATGGAGAGGGAAGGGCAAAGGTTTGTGGTTAGTGGAAATGAGCTGCCACTGACTTAGCATAGCAACTGTAAAGGGCCATGTTGGTTGAGAGAGAATGAGGGGCTGTGGGGCTGGTAAATAGCATAGGATAGCATGTGAGGATCTGAGGACTCAGGGAGGATTGGTAGATGGTTTAACATTTTATAGGGGCTGTGAAGAGTGTAGGAAACGGGTACTATACAAAGGGAAGTATTGAGGGTATGTGAGGCTTGGAGGGTGGGCATACTGTAATAGCTGGCCTTAGTTGGCATGGAGTTGGAGGGGATTGAAAGGGTGAGATCAGAAGGGACCACCCAGCCTGTCTTGAACTTATAGCCTCTCCTACTCCTCTTGGCTCACCTTGCCTTCTTCCAAATTCAGCCCACCCACCTCTACAGAAAATGGGAAGCATTGGTGGCCATTTCTAAGTATCAAATTTGCAGTGCTAGGGCTACTCTGTGCACACACACTGGAAAAGAAAATAAGGGCCGACGTCATTGCGCTCCACAGATATCTGCTGTGCAAATATTGATAGCTGCGCTATAATTTATAACAAAGCATAATTCTGAATACAAGTTGCATTGACATGATTGATTGAAGATATGATCAGCTGTGAATTCTTCTTAATCTAGTAGTGTGGCTGAATTGGCATCAATTTATTTCTGGTTATGTCAGTTATATAACAGTTGTTACCAAACAGTTGTTCGGTGCACATGTTTCAATGCCACCCTGTATGAAGAGACTTTAAAAAATCACCTTCAAGGGCTATGGTCTAGTTTTTATAGGTCAACTACCTTTTTCTTTAACTTAGGCTTCCTCAGTTTGAGGTTATAGTTAAGTATTTTAAACCCCCTCATGTGGAAACTATTTCCTATAGTTCTAGTCTTAATTAGTGGGAAATAGTATATTGGGTCAAATAGGAGGTGGGATTCCACAAAAGCTGAAGAGTGGAGATAAATATTCCCTGGCTTAATTGTCTAACTTTGGAGGTGAGTGAATATTTATTCAGTCAATTTTATAGATAGGATGCAGTCTTCAACCTTCCAAAGCTTAATGATATGATAGATTGACAGTGTTTCATGAATTCCTGGTAAATTCTTAACAGCATGTGCAATTTAAGTGTTATGAACATCAACCTTTTTTCTCAGGAAGAACAGCACTTACTTATAAATGTGTTCAATGTAATGTTTGTACTATATGCCACAACAAAGAGTTTCTGAACCAAATTTGCTGTTCCTCCAACGCTTTGAAATAATTCTGACCTCCTAATTAAATCAGTAGTCACTGCGAGATGTTTGCTGGCTGGAAGCTCAAGAAATTCCAAGTGCTGGCTTTGTTTGTAATTCCACGAGCTATGTAATTTAAAACCACAAGCCACAACCAGTTAAGCTCTGAAATAACATGTAAGATATTTCATGGGTCATTTACATGGGAATAATTCATACATTCGATTTGATTACACGAAGTACACTGCAATGCAGTAAACATGATAGGACAAATATAGGTAGCACCGTACTGTGGTTGAAATCAGAATGAGAAACATCAGCAATCAAAATCAAATCATTTTCTTTGTTGTCTGACAAAAAAGGGAATTAAAAGCTCTCAAGATTTCAAAATGTCATTATGAACAATACTATTTAATTCAGACTTCAAATACTTTATCACAATCGTGGACTTGATTCCAAAACAGCAGTCATAGATTCTGGAGGGAACAGCCATCATGTCTGTTCAGAAGGCCCCATGGAATAATGTGCCAGGACCTAGCAATGGAAGACCTATCCACTGAGAATTGCATCCAACTTGAGGCCACGATTTTGTAAAGCTATCGGCGATGGCAAAGTATCCAGAAGAGGATGGCGAATGCCCAGGTTTTCCAGGCCAAAGGTGATTGCTTGCTGGGACCACGTGGTAGAGAGAATTTACGTAGACTGGAAGCAAGAACAGGGTTACAACTTTCATCAGACCCCCTTCTTGATGCTTGAACACTCATTCAGGCCCAGATTTATGAAAGTGGGATGCATGGAAAAGCTTCATGGCGTCAGGGTAATGGATATCAATTACTTCACCACTGAGCATATTTGAAATCCCAAATCATCCAAATTAAATGGGGGAGGGGGGGGGGAGGGGAGGGCCTCCAGGTTAGGGTCTGATTCGAGACTTCTCAGAATTAAGTGGACCTGGTCTTAATGCTTCCCACAGAGAGGTGAATTAAATTCAGCTCAAGATTTTCCTTGACTATTAGCCTCCAAACAACCACACGGTGAGAAATTACAATACATTTATATGATCTCTGAATCTATATGTTGAACTCTGCAGCATGAAAATCAGTGCTTGAAAATGCTGGACGTATATGTGTTGCTATATTAATTTGAGCACTTAATAGACATCCCCAGCAACAGCTTGCAATAATAAGCCTAATATGGATGGAAAAACTGATTAGTTTTTGGCTGCATATTGTAGCTCCAGTCATGTATGGCATGCTGCCATGAGATGATCTATTTAAGACATGATGGCTAGTTTGCAATGCAGAGCGATGCCACTGGCTGAGGACACCATGAAGGATTCTCCTCCTCAATGTCTCCCCTCAACTGAGGTGTGGTGACCCTCAGATTAAACCACTGCCGGTCATCCCTCTCTCTAATAAAAACATGGTCCCTTTACATTTATAAGACATGATCACAATAAGTCAGATCAGTCACTGTTGAATTTGTTGGATTGATTTTTGTCATTGTATCAAAAGTTATAAAGGTCAATTCCCCTATACAAGCAAACCCCTTTTAAAGTTCCCTCAGGCAATGCAGGCATCATTGACAGCTCAGCATTTATTGTTTGTAGAAGGTGATGTTTAGCTACCTCCTAGAACCACTGTAGTCTGTGTCTCACAGATACACCCAAAGTGCTGTTACAAAGGGAAATTCAGGGTTTTGATTTAGTGGCAGTCAAGGTGTGAAAATATATTTCCTGGTCAGAACGGTGCATATTTTGGAGGGGGCTGTGCAGGTGATGAGTTCCCATGCTTCTCCTGCCCTTGTTCTTTTGGCAAATAGAGATCAAGCGTTTGTAATATGCCATTGGAAGAGCCTTGGTGAGACATTGCAATGTATCTTATATGTGGCACATACTGCCACCACATGTATGACAGAGCCTGAGGCTTGTTTATTCAGGAAAATGTCAAGTTTCTTGAGGGAGCTTGGAGATGTACTCATCCAGGCAAATGGAGAGTCCAGTTTGAAGTGTTTGGGGTGTTGTATTACTACGAGCAGGTCAAGGCAAACTTGTGACTGTGAAGTTTGTTACTAGGAAGAATTATAGAATCTCTACAGTTTTGAACAAGTCCATTCAGCCCATTGATTCCACACCGACCCATTGAAGAGCTAGTTCCCCCTAGTCTACCCTTGTTACCTTGTATTACCCATGGCTAATTCACCTAGACTGTACATCCCTGGACACTATGGGCAATTTAGTAAGGCCAATTCAGCTAACCCGCACATATTTGGAAGATGGGAGGAAACAGGAGCACCCGAAGGAAACCCACTTAGACACATACAGAATGTGCAAACTTCACTCGAAGTTGGAATCAAACCTGAGTCCCTGGCACTGTGAGGCAGCTGTGCCAACCACTAAGCCGCCGTGCCACCCTAAAGTAGACAGGAAATATACCAACGGTTACAACACTTCTGACCATCAAAACACTCACTGGAAGTACTTTGTAACCTTTTCTTTCATTATGATAGGGAGTTCGGACCTTGAAACAATATGCAGAATCCACTTGCTTCATTGGAATTTTTGGGGACCTTGTAACAATCAAAAATGACATTGCGAAACATTTCACAGGGGCCCCTTTTTTGTCTGAGGGATGACATGATATTTGATTACTCAGAGCTAATCATGCAGGAAGCAACCAATTTCTGACTGCCATAGCCTTTGAACCAAGACACAAAGGGGAATAAGATAGTCACATCCTTCCTGTATTACTTCGCTGCACGTTTGAAAGTAGGTTATCACGTCTAAATTGGCATCATTTCCCCCAGGTGACATCAGTACTCCAGGAATGAACCAAAACTAAAAGGAACAAGCTGGACTGGTTAAGGCAATGCATAACCGTTGCAACAAAGTGTGGAGCTCGATGAACACAGCAGGTCAAACAGCATCTTAGGGGCACAAAAGCTGACGTTTCGGGCTTAGATTCTTCATCAGAAAAAAACCGTTGTAGTTTCCTGGAATGCTGAAGGGTCATTGCCAGAGTTTCTGCGTGTCAACGAGGTAAGAGGATGGAGGGTTGTTTGTGTGATTCAGTTTGTGGTTTATTCAAACAACTGAATATATCAAGGAAATGGATGTAAGAGGCCAGTGGTCCTACAGTGTAAAAATGCAAAACTAGATTAAGAGGATAACAAGGTGTAGAACTGAATGAAGACAGCAGACCAAGCAGCATCTTAGGAGCAGGAAAGCTGATGTTTCAAGGGTCTAGGCCCGAAACATCAACCTTCCTGCTCCTAAGATGCTGCTTGGCCTGCTGTGTTCATCCAGCTCTACACCTTGCTATCTCAGATTCTACAGCATCTGCAGTTCCTATTATCTCTAGATTAAGAGGATATTTATTTGTGGGACATTTACACAATAAATACACAATAGACTTGAACGAAATAAGGTTACAAATTTTACTTTGCTTTGATAGGCCGTGTCTGATGGTATTCTCCTGGGTGCTCACCTAGCAGTATGGAAGTCATATCCTTGCAATTTCTGAAATATAGTTTAATAATTAGTTCATGAAATTTATCATCCTGTACCTTTGTCAATGTTATTATTTGCTCGATTCAATCCTAACACTTGTCACATTACAAGTGTTGCAATAGTGTCAGCAGTAGATCAGGCATGTTGTCCAAGTAATTACTGAATTAAGAATTTGTCTAAACTGTGTGTACAGCTGGATGAACATAGCAGGCCAAGCAGCATCAGAGGAGCAGGAAGGCTGACGCTTCGGGCCTTCATTTTCTGAAGAGGGGTCGAGGCCTGTGGTGTCAGCTTTCCTGCTCCTCTAATGATGCTTGGCCTGCTGTGTTCATCCAACTCTACACCTTATTATCTCAGCTGCTCCAGCATCTGCAGTTCCTACTAGCTCTGTCTAAACTGTGCGTTTAGCTCCTTTGAATTTCAATTAAAATCAACAGCACAGTTTTACACTTTACATATCTGTCAGATGATCTCATAAGTAAATTTCAGTAATAGTTGTGTGAAGAAAGTCATTAAAGTTTTGCTTTTTAAATAGCAATGTTAAGTGTGTAGAAGATAAAAGTTAGTGTAAAAGACAAGAGTGAGATATGTCTTTATTATCATTGAACGCCTGGCTTGCTTGAAGGATGAGGATGAAGTAATTGAAAACTTGAAATCAGATTTATCAATTATACTGTTTTCTTTCATCAAATAATTTGATGTTACTTCCACAAGTGGACAGAGCAGAATAGGTTGTGAGTGTGAATAAAACTTCCTTTGTTTCACTTTTATGGCACTACTAACTGTGTCTCTTCATGGTCTATTTCAGCACAGCAGTTCTAGACATATTACTTTGTCTCTGCTGAGAATTAGTATATATTTAAAATAGCTAACTCATCAAGCTCAGATGATCCTCATCAGATCTCTGCAGAAAATGAACATTCACCGTCAGCATTTAAAACAGTTCAAAGCTTAAAAATGGCTGCTTACCATAGTCTTATCATGCTTCCAAATTAGCTTTTGTTTATGTAAAGGTCTGGACTGCAGACGGATCTACTACCTTTAGTCGATGTAATTAACATTTGAACTGTCTCAGCCATTCACGTGGATGATTTTCATTCTCTGTCAGGAATTCAATGTGATAGACAGAGCCATTCACACCTCTAGGGAAACCATTGTCAAGCAGTTTCTGTTTAGTCTTAGATAACAAAGTGTGGAGCTGGATGGACACAGCAAGCCAAACAGCATCTCAGGAGCACAAAAACTGACGTTTCGGGCCTAGACCCTCTCTGATGAAGGGTCTAGGCCCGAAACGTCAGCTTTTGTGCTCCTGAGATGCTGCTTGGCCTGCTGTGTTCATCCAGCTCCACACTTTGTTATCTTGGATTCTCCAGCATCTGCAGTTCCCATTAGCTCTGTTTAGTCTTAGAATTGTTCATTAAATTTCAGAAGGTCTTTTTGGAATCTTCTTGAGATAAATACAGTCAGTTCCCAATGGCAGCTGAATCAATAAATGGTGTTCATGTGACTTGTGATGTGGAGGTGTCAGTGTTGGACTGAGCTGGACAAAGTCAAAAATCACACAACTCCAGGTTATAGTCCAACAGGTTTATTAGAAAACACTAGCTTTCATAGCCTTGCTCATTCATTAGGTGCTGTGACTTCGGGAAATCATTATGCAGGTACAATATTCATTTTGAAGACATTATACTCACTCTATGACCTGGAATGCCAGATGAACAATTAATTAACTATGTTTTTTTTAATTAAAACTACATGGCATTGTATAGAATTTAGACCATGAGGCATTAATATCAGAATCATTGTGAATCAATTCTGCCATCTCTGTTTTGCACTTTATTGAAGCTATCAATATGGCATTCAATGTTGAATGGTGAAAGTTTATTTTTCCTTCTAGTAATTGATGAATATGACACACCAATACAGAAAATAAACTTGTAAATTTTGTTTTAAAAATGAATGACTGACATCGTCCCCTCAAAAGTTTGCAATTATTTAAAAATTCTGCTTTTGTAAATGAAAATGCAATGTCAAAACGCAATGCTAACAGAGCTTAAAATCATTACACAACAGTTAAACAGATACATAAAATAAAGTAGCACAAACAAGTGGCTCATTTCCCTGACCTTGTGTAAGTTAAAAAAAAAGAGTTGTCTGTTTTTTGGAAAAATTCTCTGAGGCTTTCCTGATTAAACAGAAAGCATAATCATTTTCAGCTTTATCCCTTTCGGTCGGCTGCAGCAATTCAAATTTATGACAACCACAGGATATACACGTTGAAACAATTCTAATTTTATGACGTGTTACCGCTCTCCTCAGTGAAAATATATCTCAGCTACAAGGTCACCATATTCTGATTGAATTTATCCTTCAAAGGAAGTACTCCATAACTGTCAGTAATATTCACAGTGCTGACTGAAATGGTGCAATGGAAAACTAAATCTAAATCAATACTGACTTGATTGATGTTGGTCTCAACTGTGTCTTGCAAAGTCAATAATTCAGATTTTTCTATTTTTTTTAAACTATCAAATAGTTTTTGTATCTGACTAGAGCTTTAAAAAAAATTAGCCAGGATAGACGACTGCTCTCCAGTGCATTTTTTTTTCGAATATACACTAACACCTCTTCAGAAAATTATGTTTGCAGTATTACTCAAAAGCTTGATAAGATGGCATTAGCATTCTGTACAATTGCACGAAAGGTCACAATTATGGCAAATGCCCTATGGCTGTACAATCCCTCTTAGAATGAATTCATAATAAGACATAAGGAATTAGTAATTGTATTTTCTTCAATGACCTGTGGTGATGGCGGGAAGAAGGAAAGCCAATCATCTTAGAGTTATAGAGGCATAGAGGTGCACAGCACAGAAACTGACCCTTCAGTCAAACTCATCCATGCCGGCCAGATAGCCTAAATAAATCTAGTCCCATTTTCCAGCATTTGGCCTCATGTCCCTCTGAATTCTTACATCCAGATAACTTATAAAAGTTGCAATTGTATTAGCCTCCACCACTTCTTCTGGCAGCTCATTCGATACATGCACTAGCTTCTGTGTGAAAAGGTTATCCCTTAGGTTTCTTACTTTTTTCCCCTCTCACCTTACACCTATTCTTTTTGTTTTGAACCTGGAGCTTTTTCAGAGGAAAATACATTGAGACTTCCTTTTCCAGTGTAAAATAAGAAAATATCGATATTTGTAACGACAGGAGAAGATCAACAGGGCAGGTTTCTTCAGATAATGTTTCTCTCAACTCACTGCCATAAATTCAGTAGAAACCCTGCTTGTGTACACAGCTAGGCTTTTCACTGAACTGTAACTGATGTTACAATGGAAGCTGAAGAAGGTTCAGGCCGTTTCTGGTACTTCACTTGGGTAAAACATACTCACCGGGCTTCTTTTTGCACAGGTTAGCTGTACAGTGTCATTTCTACTTCTCAAAATGTCATGTAAAATTATTTATTTATTTCAACCTTTGAGATTATCCTATGGTGTTGCCAGGTAAAGCCACAACATTTTGGAAATTGATTTCTCAGCTGTACATGCCCATTTTGCAGTAAAGGTGCACTCAGTAGCAAAAATGT
This sequence comes from Stegostoma tigrinum, assembly GCF_030684315.1. Taxonomy (NCBI): domain Eukaryota; kingdom Metazoa; phylum Chordata; class Chondrichthyes; order Orectolobiformes; family Stegostomatidae; genus Stegostoma; species Stegostoma tigrinum. The sequence continues at coordinate 47,479,507 of NC_081370.1, forward strand.
CAGGTAAATATATGGCTCAGGAGGCCCAAAGAGACAGCATGATCTATGTAGGAGACATTTGTCCGTATGGAGTAAACCAACGTATTGTGTTGACACTCAGGAGAGTGTTGGAGAAAACCATTCGCTACATTGGGAATTACATTTCAGAACCATTCTAGTTACATGACCATGGCAGTGAAATCTTGTCTTTGGTGGCTGTTCTGAAAACACCAGCTGCCACAGAGCTGTACACTGAAGGAAATCTGCAGAAAACCCCAGGAATACAACGTTTCTTTCATGGAAGGAAAGATTACTGAGCTCTGAGCTTTCATTTTATTGCTTGACACCAATATACCAGATGGAATGCTTACTACATCTGCCTGTTTACTGACAAATGTGTCATTTTCAAAGAGCATCTGTTTTCCTGTGTAAAGGGATCAACATTTGTGAAGTTCCCTGAAGTGAATGAAATATGGAAGGTACCTCTGCAGGAGTTACAGCTTACATGTGAATCCTGGAAAATAACTCTGCTCAATTTGTTATTCAAGTGCTACACGATCCCAGAAATATCGCTGGGAAAACCTACAGTCATGTAAAAAGCCTCAGGCTGTTTTCATTATTTGTTTTCCGTGGTTCACATTTTTTCAAGAGTGGAGAAACTTGAGAGAGCAGGGCGACTCTTTGCATCTTAAGCTGTTCAACAAAAGATAACTGAGGTCTTGTACTATCTGCATTAAATAACAATTGTATCAAAGGAAAATGAAACTGAGCCAATGTCAAAATAATTTGTATCTCCTTCTGTAACTCACTTTTATGAAATATCTGTATTGAGAGATGATAGCTTAACTGCAAGAGAGTCATCTGGGAAAAACAACGGAGTTGACTCAGGAATACACACTGAGCTATATTTAAACATCTGCTTTTTAGCAACAGAGCAGAGAAAGAAAATAGATTTGTAAGTACAAATTGGAAAACCCTCTCTTCTCCCTACGTGTTTTAATATCAAAAGAAACACACTGGGTAAAAAGGCAAATTTGGGAAAACAAACATCCGGAGACATCTCAAAGACATCTACAAGTATTGTCATTACTGAGAATGCCAGTAAACCATGAAACAACAAGTCACATGCTGTAACATCTCAAAGACTTTTAAAGTAATTTATAGATTACATAACCTTTGGTCTCTCTGTCGGTGTTGTGAGGGCTGTCAAATAGCATAGCTATCTTTGAGAAGGAGGTGGTGAGCTGCCTTTGTGAACCGCTGCAGCCCACTTGCAGTGAATTGATCCACAATGCCATTAGGGAGGGAATTCCAGGGTTTTGACCCAGCAACAGTGAAGGTCTGGTGATATACTTCCAAGTCAGGATGGTGTGTGACTTGGTGGGGAAATTTAAGGTGATGGTTGTTCCCATATATCTGCTGCCCTTGCCTGTCTAGATGGAACTGATTGTGAGTTTGGAAGGTGCTGTCTGAGGACCTTTGGTAAATTTCTGTAATGGGTAGATAGTACATACTGCTGCTACTGAGCATAAGTGGTAGAGGGAGTGGACGCTTCTGGATATAATGTCAATCAAGTGGACTGCTTTGTCCTGGATGGTGTCAAGTTTCCTGAGTGTTGTTGGAGCTGCACTCATCCAGGCAAATAAGGAGTATTCCTACCTCTGACCTGCTTTTATAGCTGCTGTGTTCATGTGGTGAATCCAGTTGAGTTTGTGGTCAATGGCAACCTGCAAGATGCTGGTAGTAGGAGAATCAGTGATGGTTACACCACTGGATATCAAGGGGCAGTGGTTAGAATGTTTCTTGATAATAACGGTCATAGCCTGACATTTGTGTGGTGTGAATGTTACTTGAGACTTGACAGCCCTAGCTTGGATATTGTCCAGACCATGTTGTATTTGAATACCGACTGCTTCAGTATCTGAGGAGTTGTGAATGGCACTGAACATTGTGCAATCATTGGCGAGCATCCACATTTCTAACCTTATGATAGAGGGAAGGTCATTGATGAAGCAGCTGAAGATGGTTTGGCCAAGGATACTACCCTGAGGAATCCTGCAGAAATGTCCTGGAGCTGAGGTGACTGACCTCTAACAACCATGACCATCTTCCTGTGCGTCAAGTATGATTCTAACCACTGAAGAGTTTTCCCCCTGATACCCATTGATTCCAGTTTTGCTAGAGTTCCTTGATGCCACACTTGGTCGAATGTTGCTTTGATGTCAAGGGCTGTCACTCTTAGCTCACCTCTGGAATTCAGCTCTTTTGCCCATGTTTGAACCAAGGCTGTAATGAGATCAGGAGCTGAGTGGTCCTGGCAGAACCCAAACTGGGTGTCACTGAGCAGGTTATTGCTGAGCAGGTGCTGCTTGATATCACTGTAGGTGACACCTTCCATCACTTTACTGCAGATCGACTGATGGGGCAGTAAATGGCTGGGTTGAATTTGTCCTGTTCTTACGTACAGGGCATGTGCAATTTTCCACATTTTTGTGTAGGTGCAGGTCTTTTACCTGTACTGGAGCAGTTTGGCTGAGGTTAGGTTACATTCTGGAGCACCAGTCTTCAGTACTATTGCTGGAATGTTGTCAAGACCTGTAGCCTTTGCAGTATCCACTGTCAATAACCATTTCTTGATATCACGTGGAGTGAATTCAATTGGCTGAAGACTGGTATTTGTAATGCTGGGCACCACTGGGCAGAATGAGATGGACCATCTAGATTAGATCAACTTAGATTCCCTACAGTGCGGAAACAGGCCCTTCGGCCCAACAAGCCCACACCGCCCCTTGAAGCATCCCACTCAGACCCAGCCCCCTATACCCCACACACCCCTGAACACTACGGGTAATTTAGCATGGCCGATCCACCAAGCCTGCACATCTTTGGTCTGTGGGAGGAAACCGGAGCACCCGGAGGAAACCCACACAGACACGAGGAGAAGTGCAAACTCCACACAGGCAGTCGCCCAAGGCTGGAAACGAACCCAGGAATCTGGCGCTGTGAGTCTGCAGTGCTAACCACTGAGTCACCGTGCCACCGTTACGCTACTCAGCACTTTTGGCTGAAGATTGCTGCAAAAGCTTCAGCCTTATCTTTTGCACTGATGTGCTGGGCTCTTCCATCATTGAGGATGGGGATATTTGTGGAGCCTTCTCGTCCAGTGGGTTGCTTGTTTCAGACATGGTCATTTGTTCGAAGCACATGCAATAACACATTTTGCAGGGTCGAAGTTGATGCAGTACAGTCCTACACAGGGACATTACACGCTTTTGACTGTTGGATATTTTCAAGCATCACAAGCTGTTTGTCTCTCCACCTGTGTTAAAAACTACTAAAGTTCATAGCCTGTAACTGAGCAGTGAGAATGAGAGCCAGAGATCCAAACAGCAGCTGATCTCCTCTTCATTCCTGTGGCTACTGAAGTGCCATGGTGAACCATTGTCACTCATGTTATTATCCATTTAATTAGAAATCCAAAGAAGTAAAAATGGATACACAATCCTGGGATTGGCTAGGGATTAGATTCTAAGCCTCTCTAGAGGAGCCCTGTCAACATCATCCAATATTTCATTAGGACATTAAATTCTCACCAGAGAATGACATTCTTGGAGGATCCGGGTCGGTAGGATTCAGCCTCTGGTGTCAAATTAGGCGACCTGGTTACTGTTCTGCAACTAACTCGCAAATGTTAATTTTCCCAAGACCAATTTCGAAGTGTGTCCACACAAAAATAAAAGCACAAGGCCTTTTTCACAGTCACACAGAATCCCACACCAGACCCAAAACATTAACTCTGTTTTCTCCTTCACAGATACTGCCAGACGTGCTGAGCTTTCCCAGCAACTTTGTTTTTGCTCCACAACATCTTTGTTCATGGTGTATTGAGCCATTTCTCTAATCTCATTTAGAGAGGGAAACTGCCATCCTTACCTGGTTTGGTCTACATGTGACTCTAGACCCACAGCAATGTGGTTGACTCATAATTGCCCCCGGGCAATTGGGAATGGGCAATAAATGCTGGCCTAGCCAGCGATGCCCACATCACATGCGTGAATAAAATAAAAAGTTGTAGGGATTATTTGCAAAATAGAATGAGGCTATCCAGCTCTTTAGAATATTACAAAATATGTGAATGAGTTTTAAGCGATGGCTCACTGGGAAAAGTTTCTTTCAACTATTTCATTACAGAGGATATCTACCAAGATACTTATGTGTTAAGGAAACCCACAGGGGTGTTATCTTGAATGCAGGATTCTATGATTCGAACAGATAGTACGAACTGCCGATGCTGGTGAATCTGAGATAACGCGGCGTGAAGCTGGATGAACACAGCAGGCCAAGCAGCATCAGAGGAGCAGGATTCCAATGTGCTTTATTGTTTATCTCTGTAATTACATTTCTGTTGTTCCGTATCATATACTGGATCTTCTTTAATACTTGATAATGCTAATTATAAAGAGAATAATATTCTATTGTTTTGAGGGTTGCATTGAATTGAGAGGGTAGGATTATTTGTGTTGCTTTAAAAGGTCTGTCAAAGTTTCTCAGCTCGCACTCATCAGGACAGACATGTAACCAAACTTCAGGAGGAAGAACAATTTTATACTGTATGAGATAACAGGTGCTGATTGTTCAGTAAATTGACTCTGGTTGAGGTTCTGCCATGGAAATTGCACCAGGGAATGATCACCACTACGAAGCACCGCCCCCCACGCCCCCCACCTCACCAGGTTATTATATCCAGAGGGCTGCGTTCATAACATAAGCCTATTTCATTCTGTGCACAAATGACATCGAAGGATATGGAGATTCTGTGGAAAAATGCCACTGAGGTACATGATTAGTAATAATTGAATTGAATGATACTGCAGGGCCAAATGAGTCAAATGGACTGCTTTCGTTCCGATGTTCCTGTGTTTTTGTTTACATTAAAAAAGTACATGTTGCTTCTTGACATTGCCAGGGAAAATGCACTCGGGAACATGACCACCACCCTTCAGTTTAATTTTTAAAAAATACAATGGCAGAGCGTGGTTTTTTCCTGCTTGCAAAGGACCTGCTTTTAACGAACATATGTAGCTTCTAGGAAGTTCAAATCAGCTTCCCTGGAGACTGATGGATAATCATGAAGTGATTGATATAATTTATAGCACAGTTGGGATTGTTCATTTCTGCTGCTCACCTCACTTTAAGCCATCCCTTGTTTGTAATTAGAATAGATCACTGTGGGCCTTCAGTGGTTTTCATTTGTACTTCACAATCCTTAAATAAAAGCCATTTCCCTTACATTTGGATGTAACAATTTGGCATTCCATTTTTTGTTTGGAAATTGAATGGCCAGCTGTGTGACTTTATTGTGATTACCCACATTCTTTTTTTTAATATATGAAGCTGAAGTAGCTATCTTCTTTTATTGCCTAAGGTGCTATTACTCTGGATAATGCACTTGGTAAAAATAATATATATATATTGTTTTTATTGGGCTACTTTAACAGGCCTCAGAAGAGAAGCTGGAAATTGCAATATTTCTGTAGATCTGCAGCATTGTAAATAAAGATAAAATGCCCAATCGTACGTGTAAAGAAAGCGGGACAATCTTTATAGATAGGCTGCTTGTGATCCATTTTGTAATGTACCTTGAGACAAGAAGCCCAGTAATGAAGTCACTTAAGCTGTGCTGAGCCACAGAATAATCAAAAGTACTTTCTGAAGTGCTCATTCCTCTCATAAAACCATTTGCCCAGCACCTCAGTTAGATATATGCTTCTTTTAAAAAGAAATATATCTGAAATTTGTAGATTTCTTCAATTGGGACAAAATGAAAGGAAAACCTTAGATCCTGATATAATTCAGGAGAAAGTGAATAGAAAACAACTAGAAAGTGCTAGTTTACTCACTCACCAAGCAGTGAAGGCAATGCTGTCACAAATGGGCTGTTGAACGTAAAATTACCAATCCTCCAGAAATAAAGTACTGGAAGAAAACAAGGAGGAAAATGTTCATTACAGTCAAAGAATTGTGTGATCTTTTTTCACTTCCTTTGAACATTTTGTTTACTGATTGTAAAAATATTGAGAATAGGGAGGAAAGGTTGGTCAAAGTTGTTGAGTGGGAGGCCATGTGATGTATCCTCCTGCAATGTGTTTATCCAGAGTTCACAAATTTATTTAAGCTAATTGATGAAACCTTTGCAGACCAATCAAAAGAAGCTAAGAAAGCATCTTGTGATACACCATTCTGTAGTTTGGAAAATTAATTGCAAAAGTAGGAAGATGAAATGCTGTTGGTGATAATGGGAACTGCAGATGCTGGAGAATCCAAGATAATAAAATGTGAGGCTGGATGAACACAGCAGGCCCAGCAGCATCTCAGGAGCACAAAAGCTGACGTTTCGGGCCTAGACCCTTCATCAGAGAGGGGGTGGGGTGAGGATTCTGGAATAAATAGGGAGAGAGGGGGAGGCGGACCGAAGATGGAGAGAAAAGAAGATAGGTGGAGAGGAGAGTATAGGTGGGGAGGTTGCGGGGGGGGGGGGGGGGGGGGGAAGGGGGGGGATAGGTCAGTCCAGGGAAGACAGACAGGTCAAGGAGGTGGGATGACTTTCCATATTAAGCAGAGGTTCACCTGCACATCTGCCAATGTGGTATACTGCATCCATTGTACCTGGTGTGGCTACCTCTACATTGGGGAAACCAAGCGGAGGCTTGGGGACCACTTTGCAGAACACCTCCGCTCAGTTCCCAATAAACAACTGCACCTCCCAGTCGCAAAGGATTTCCACTCCCCCTCCCATTCTTTAGATGACATGTCCATCATGGGCCTCCTGCACTGCCACAATGATGCCACCTGAAGGTTGCAGGAACAGCAACTCATATTCCGCTTGGGAACCCTGCAGCCCAATGGCATCAATGTGGACTTCACCAGCTTCAAAATCTCCCCTTCCCGCACCGCATCGCAAAACCAGCCCAGTTCGTCCCCTCCCCCCACTGCACCACACAACCAGCCCAGCTCTTCCCCTCCACCCACTGCATCCCAAAACCAGTCCAACCTGTCTCTGCCTCCCTAACCTGTTCTTCCTCTCACCCATCCCTTCCTCTCACCCCAAGCCGCACCTCCATCTCCTACCTACTAACCTCATCCCACCTCCTTGACCTGTCCATCTTCCCTGGACTGACCTATCCCCCCCTCCCCCCCACCTCCCCACCTATACTCTCCTCTCCACCTATCTTCTTTTCTCTCCATCTTCGGTCCGCCTCCCCCTCTCTTCCTATTATTCCAGAACCCTCACCCCATCCCCCTCTCTGATGAATGGTCGAGGCCCGAAACGTCAGCTTTTGTGCTCCTGAGATGCTGCTTGGCCTGCTGTGTTCATCCAGCCTCACATTTTATTACCTTAGATGAAATGCTGTTGTTGGGTTATGCTTAGTCTTAAAAGTGCCCAACGATACTGAGGATAATCGTAAATACTTCTTTGGATGGGCTGGCATTGTTTGTAATAATAAAATTCAGGAGGCGATCCTCTGGCTTAATGCAAAGTAGCAATAAAGTCAATCCCTACAGGAACTCTGTGAGGTTTTTCTCAAGGAAACGAGGCGAGGAATGTTAACCTATTTTATAATGATGTGCATGTGCCTGAAGGGTGAATATTGTAAACTAGTACCAATCATTACCACCTCCGCTGAATATGATATATTGGTCCAAAGATGCAGTTAGTGTGAAAGCAACGGTGATTGAAGTCAGAAGTACGTATCACAGTTTCCCGGTAAATGTTCTAGTCTTATCTTCAAATAAAGAACCCACATTGAAGAGACGAGGATTCCAACACCTGAAATCCAACAGTATGAGAGCTTAACTCAAGGGTTTAAAATTATCATTCTTTTGCAAGGAGAGGTGGATATATATGTATTCTATATAGGTGCTTTCTCAGTTTCTTTGAAGATCAACTAAGAAAACATTTCTAAAGTGAAGCCAGACAAAAGTTTCACATATTCTGAACACACTTGGTAACAAATCTAGTCAAATTAATGCAAGTCGATCTGCACAAATTGTCTTCATGATTGTGCAAAACAGTTGACAACGGGAGACCCTCCAAAACAAATGCTGTTACCAACCACTGGGGGAAATGTAATAGAGATAACAGCTCCACCCAAAGGAGCTTTCTTAACTTTTACAGCACAATAACTAAAAAATGGCAGCATCTGACAGACCGCCACCTTGAAGCAGCATCTCCTCCATAGGGCAGCCTGTGGTTACAGCTGTAGTTGAGTAAGCAGGGAGACTTTCAAGATCCGAGATAATGGGAACTGCAGATGCTGGAGAATCCAAGATAACAAAGTGTGAAACTGGATGAACACAGCAGGCCAAGCAGCATCTCAGGAGCACAAAAGCTGACGTTTCGGGCCTAGACCCTTCGTCAGAGAGGGGGATGGGGAGAGGGTTCTGAAATAAATAGGGAGAGAGGGGGAGGTGGACTGAAGATGGATAGAGGAGAAGATAGGTGGAGAGGAGAGTATAGGTGGGAAGGTGGGGAGGGGATAGGTCAGTCTGGGGAGGACGGACAGGTCAAGGAGGCGGGATGAGGTTGGTAGGTGGGAAATGGAGGTGCAGCTTGAGGTAGGAGGCGGAGATAGGTGAGAGGAAGAACAGGTTAGGGAGGCGAGGATGAGCTGGGCTGGTTTTGGGATGAAGTGGGGAAGGGGGAGATTTTGAAGCTTGTGAAGTCCACATTGATGCCATTGGGCTGCAGGGTTCCCAAGCGGAGTATGAGTTGCTGTTTCTGCAACCTTCGGGTGGCATCATTGTGGCACTGCAGGAGGCCCATGATGGACATGTTGCCTGAGGAATGGGAAGGGGAGTTAAAATGGTTCGCGACTGGGAGGTGCAGTTGTTTATTGCGAACTGAGCGGAGGCATTCTGCAAAGCGGTCTGCCTGGAGTACTACACCCCCACCTATCTTACAACTCTTTAATCTGTCACGTCCAGGTAGCTGACCTACTCTCGCTGGTGCAAGAGCTGCGTGTGTGGTGGGATCGTGGTCAGTGGTGCATGGACTGACTGGAAGTTGTATCTTTTGTACTTTGATGGTAATTAACATCACTAGGTTGAGCTTGAAATTCAGACCCATATTTCCACTGCAGATCCTGAAAGCAAGGTCTAGCACAGCCAAGAGTACAAATGCTCAACCATATTGTGACATTAAATTTAAACCTTATGTCCTTGAAGATTTATCTTCAATATATGGAAATCAACAGCAGGGGAAAAGAATTACCCTTTAACAATAATTAATTATAATGAAGTCGGAAATGGCAAATTCTGACCATCATTATGTAAATTCTTCAAGATACACTTCAAAGCAACTTTTGAAACAATGTCTTGTGAAAAATAAAGCCTTGGTGAAGTATAAACTAATATTTTTAACTATAGAAGTGAAAATTGTAACGCATGGATGTAAGAGAGATGCTTATGGAAGATTGGTGGTGAAGAAATAGATATTCCGAAGAGTTTCTGATTTCTTTTTGACTATTTTAGCTGTCATTGCACTTAAATGATGTACTGGCACATGGTGTTGAATTGCAGCCAGGAATACAAATGCAATTGTCCATTAGAAACTTAATTTACAAAATTGTCCATTATATCATTAGGGAAATAAATGCAAGTTTCAACAGAAAAGTTACGTGCATAGTAAAGGAAAGCAGCTCCATTGTTGTGAAGAGTTACATTAAGGAATCTCTTTAAGCTGTGATGAAAAACCATTTTGGAGTTACCTGTTACTGATACGTAATACATTGCAATCTTGGTGAAAAGGGTAGAATGAATAGCATTGCTCACAGGCTCAGCGAGGTACAGTGTTTCATATCAGACCATAGGTATTGTAGACCTCACACGTTTGCATTTGTGGATGATATTTTTTGCTGTAATGAACAGCTTCCATCTCACAATGTGAGCTGGTAATTTAATTAAAACAGATAATATATCGCCAAATAAAAAAAGTATTTTACTGCAATTGTTTTAAGTCATTATTTTTTGAAAGCTTGGCTCAGCTCACAAAACAAAATGCTTGGTCTACCTGAATGATGAGTAATAGTGCTGTTTATTGCAACTAGAAGTATTTCACATGAATGTAAGCCAAAATCTGTACATAATTTCAATCAGATTTAAAATGCAATCATTTTAAAATTTAGTATAGGCATACATGGTTAAAAATAGCCCTTTTGAATAATTAAACTGTATCCCCTTTATATCTTGTTAATGGTAATAACTTCGATATAGCTTGCGCAAAGTTGAGTTTCTTGACCTCACAAGTGCTAATTATGTTGTATTTTTTGACATTTAATAAGCTGGTGTATTTGCAAATCATAATCACAATAGATCTGAAGCGCATTTGAGGTAAATTCATTCCGAAGTGAAAACCTGGAGAAAGTCATGTGACCTCCAGTGGACTCTGCCACACACCTGGCATCAGCCAAGGCCTCCCGCAAAAATTAGATTTACCAAATATTCACCTCATTTTGCAACCTCATTTCCCGGGGAGCACATTCCAACTCATGTTGTTGTTCTTCTGCCCAACACCTGCTCAGAACTAAAACTGAAACCTGACAAAAGATGTTTGATGTCAATTGCTAGCTTCCCACCGTTCTCTAGTCTGTAATTCTAGAAGAATGCACTGAGAGAAAGAAGAGGGCTTGGTGTATTAATGAGGTCATAATTACCAACTCTTTAACTGTATCTTTCCACAGAATTGCCAACAAGCATTTGTGCCAGATAGATGTTTTATTTATAGTAAATGCTTCAGGGTAGCAGTAATGTCAGTTTTCCTGTAAGCATTAGAGGCACAGCCAATGTACAGCAGACACCTCAAATTCCTTGTGAATGATCACCAATGATACCACTGCAAAATTCTACAATCCCATTAGCAGAGTAAGCACTCTAATGCAGCAACCTCTCTCAGGTCACCACCTCATGTATCAAGGTATTTGTTCCAGACTATTAGTTGCATTGAGTGGATCAAATTGTCCACATGCCTGACAGAAGACTTCCAAAACAAATCTCTTATTCAGAGCTTTGTTGTGGCTTCTTGGAGAAAACATTTTGGAGAATGACCTCAAAGTTTCCTGATGAAGTGTAATATGCCTGCCAACTCATGGGAATTTCTAACTGAAGACAGCCCAAGCTGGAAGCAAATCATCTAAAATATTACCAACCAGTATGAGCATCTCCGAAAGGCTCAACTAGAGACCCAGCTTAAGCAGTAGAAAGAATGTGGAGCCACCTGAATATCTGATCTGCGTGCCATCAAACATCGCTTACCTCGCCTGCTGAATGGTTTACAAATCCAGCCTTGGACTGTTTAATCACCTCAGGACCCTCAATACTGGAGTCAAAGAAATTTACACTGAATCCTAATGTACTGCCTAGAAAAACTAATGTCTTGGATGAGAAATAAAGACCAATAAAAGCAATTGTGTTGGAGCCAAGCCTTCTACTTACCTATTCCCCATTTCTTTAACGGTTGCCTTCTTCAAGATAACTTGGATCACTTCTTCAAAGGGAATAACTCTTTAAGGTTCAGGAGGCCTATGCTTAATTGCATCTCTCCATCTTCTCGGGCAGTGTTCTTTTATAAATGAGTAGAAAGACTTGTGACAGACAGGTTCAAAAAATTCATTTTGCCAAGAAAACATACACGAATATCTATAGATAACAAAGTGTGGAGCTGGATGAACACAACAGGCCAAGCAGCATCTCAGGAGCACAAAAGCTGACGTTTCGGGCCTAGACCCTTCATCAGAGACCTGATCGGATCATCTGATGAAGGGTCTAGGCCGGAAACATCAGCTTTTGTGCTTCTGAGATGCTGCTTGGCCTGCTGTGTTCATCCAGCTCCACACTTTGTTATGCTGTACATACAATGTATGCTTAATATTGTGTGAATACATGTTTCCCACGGGAGCTCCTCCATGTATCTATGAAGTGTATGTCATGTCTTCTTCAAATCCTTCTCCTCTCATTTTAAAACTATGCCCGCTAGTTTTGAAATCACTTACACCCCCCATTGCTTAGAAAGACACCTGCCTTTCACCTTATCGGTATCCATCATGATTTTGTAAACCTCTATAAAATCACTCCCCAATTTCATTGCTGTTTCACACTAAGTAGAATCTGTTCCATCCTATGGAAATACTTTCTGGCAGAAAACTCATCTCAAGGATCACCGACTGGGGAGAGGCCATTCACCTTCTGTTTGTGAGCATCAGAAAGACTTCTCTTGGTCATTCAGTGGTTCTGACTCAAGGCATCCATTTATATTCTCTTTCTCTTTTATGGTTTTTTTTAAAAGAAGTCCACAAACCATGTGCTGTTGTGTAATTTGGAGGAAAACGAAAGGAAAAGATTTTACGACGTGCCCTCCCTCCTCCCTCCATCTCCCTTTCTCAATTTTTCATATTAACTCTCAACTGCATTACTTTAAAAATCTCTCCTGATTCCTTTCAGGTTACACTGTTTAAGTGAAAAGATCTCAGATCCTCAAAATCTCTCTTTATGTTAATAATTTTGCATTGCTGGTATCGTTATGGTCAATCTATGCTCTGCATTCTGTAGCTTCAGTATTCTTTTCACTTGGATACCTACATTTTTTTCTGCTTTGTTCAATATTCTTCATAGCTTTTTCAGAATGTAATAATCCATTACGGTGGCATTCTTTCAGCTTTCCATGATATTCAGGCATTTGAGAATGTTTTGTGTTACTACTCGACTCAGTTATAATTCTAAATTAATTATTCTGCTGATCTATTTTGGAATCCTTGTATATTCTCTATGGTTTCCTCATTATCACCCTTATCTTCTGTTACTGACAACTTGAATAATTTGAATATCTTTTCCATTATTTCAAAGATGTACTTTCCACTTGTCCAGGCTGTTCTTGCAAGATGACCAAGAACTTTACCTGAACACTAATAGGTATATGACAGTTAAAACAGTAAGGTGGAAAGTGAGAAGAAGGACTGTGTTAATTAAGAATGAAATTGCTGCCATAGAGAAAGATTATCTTAGTTTAAGGAATGAAGTTGAAGAGTCATTTTGGGCAGGGATGAGGAATGTGAGAGGTAAACTCCATTGCTATGGAAGTGGTATAAAGACGTGCTAAAATAAACACATTGGAGGATGGGTTGTACAGGAAGGTGTAACAGGAGCTTGTGAGAATAGTATGGTGATAATCAGGGGTGATTTTAATGTGCACATAAAATGGCAAAGATAGCCTGAATGATCAGTTCATATTGAAATAGTTTCTCAGATCAACATAGCTTACAGTAATAATGACTCAGGATGCATTAATATCATCATCATAGTGAAGATACCTCCAAGTAACAGTGATCATAAAATGATTGAATTTCACGTTCAGTTTGAGAGAGAGAGAGAGAGAAGGAAGAATCTAATGTCTTAAATTTAAATGAATGAGCACGTGAAGATATAGTTGGCTAAATTGAATTGGGAAATTAGATTACAGGATAGGTCAGAAGAGATATAGTAATAGACAGGAGTTATTTCAGAGTGCTTGTAAAGATTATATTCCAGTGAAAAATGAGATTCCAAGAGAAGGATACATAACCTGTGAAAAACTGAGGGAGTTAAAATGAGCGTTAAATTGTTTAAAAGATTACAATGAGAGCTAAATTGAAATATGACAGAAAGTCAGCTAGAAATTGTCAATAAATATTTCTATAGATTGCGAAAAATGAAAAGAGTAAATAATGTGAACTTTGTGCGGAGAATAATTAATCATAGAAACTAAGGAAATAGAGAATGAAGTGATGAAATATTTTGCAACTATCTTCATAGTATAGGATTTGTATAGTATTTCAAAAATAATACGAATCAGATGAAAAGGAATGAAGAATATGACACAATTGTAATCACCAAGAAAAGGTTACAGTGATAATTACTATAACTACAAACCACATCCTAATGGAAACCATTTGATGCTCTCGAGGGTGGCTGCTGATACAGTTGATGCATTGATTTTAATGTTTCAAAATTCCCTAGATTGTGATGTAATGAAGAGATACCAGACTCAAAATGTTAACTCTGTTTTCTTCCCACAGATGCTGTCAGACCTGCTGAGCCTTGCAAGCAATTTTCTTGCTTTTGTTATGTAAAAGAGAATTAGCCTATTCACCTCTAATGAATTCAGGACTGGTGCACCAACATGGTCATGCATGCAATTGTGAAACTAGTGAAGAAATTGAAAAAGGCACGTACTGTAGCTGTTAGTTCAAATGAGGCATTCAAGACGGCATTAGATAATTATTTGCAAGGATATGCAGAAAAGAAGGAGATTGGCACTAGGTAATGATGCTTATTTGAACAGCTGATGCAGGCATGAGGGGCTCCTCCAGCACTGTAACATTGCTGTGATTCTGCTATAGTTTCAAATCTGTTTTCAGAAAACACAATTAACCAAAGCATTTGTTAAATTGTAAAAACAAATGTTTCCTTTAGAAAATTACAACCTAATTATTCTCCAGGAAATGTTTCTGTTAAGATGTTGTTGTTTTTTAATTATCAATGATGTTGTTTTACATCTTTACCTCTTCTATCACATGCTCCAATCTCATTGTCTGGGTGCAGAAATTGTGAATTCACTTTTCAGTAGAGAGAATAAAAATTATACCAACAAAGATATAAGCTAAATCTGTCCAACAAACCACAAAAAGCTTCTGGCTTTCATTCTACTCGATTGATGTGATTTGGGTTTTCCATATGTTCACCCATTTAACATACATAGAAAGATTGAGTTCTTGTTGGGAAGGATTTCTTGAAGCTTATGAATGACACACTAATCACATACATTGATATGATATCTCAAACTTATTGATTGTCTAGGTTCTATGCTTACTTAGATTGCTGTTACATTGTAGACATAAGTGACCGGGTCACTGACAGATTAACTACATTGAACTACTTAACTGAACTGAACTAGCCTGACTGATTGACTTAAATCAACTCACTGACTGACTGAGTGTAAGAGGGAGACTTTTCACATGACAGGGTCACATTTTGTGATGCCATCTAGCTACCTCAAAGCTGCAACGCCCTTCTGAGATCTGTGCAATAATGCAACATCCCCATTTTTCACTTGAAAGAGTAGGAACCATGTTCTGGTAAACAAGTGAATTGTTGCACTCTCTATACATTAAGGCAATGCTTTGTTAGACGTACAATACTACTGTAATAGTTATCATGATTCGGTTGTGCACCTTCGTTCTAAAATGCGCTGTCTGTCATAGTGAATGCATCAGTGCTGTGAATTGAGATGTATGGCTGTTGTCAGGTATGATCCATTTAATATTTAGGTCATCATTTGGTATGATGGATGGTTTATCAGTTACAATACAAGCATGTTGTCTGTCTTTTCATAAAGTTTGATGATTTTTGTGAAAAACATATATCACCTGAACTGGAACAAATGTAAAAGTATCTTTCCACAGACCAATGTATTTGTTCAATGATCTTGACATTTTGGTCTGGTTCAAACTGGGGTCACAGTTAGCCTGCACATTATTTATGCTTTTGCACTATTTTCTGTCTTCAGTCGAAGGATATATCATGTATTTTTCATTTGGTGTTAAGAATCTATAAGTGAATAACTTTGTGGATTTGTCACCCAAACATTAGAGGTTCCAGTGAGGATGGCTTGTTGACTATAGGAGTAGCAAGTATTTAACATAGCTCTCCAGAAATTGTAATGGGTTAGACTTGGTTGTTTTTGATCCATTGTCAGCTAATCAACCCAGAAAGGTTACGAGATGCTGCTTGACCAGCATGGGTCCTAGGTGCTATGTTTGTGGTACTTGTCAAAAAAGTTAGTTATGGTAGATGTAGAGAACCTCCCTAAATCGGGATGGGTTGGAAACCTGATTGAAAGAAAAACACCCTGCAAGACCACTGGTGGTGGTTGCTTGTGACAAATTTGGTAGCACACACAAAGTTTAAAATGTCCATTTCAACACAAACAGACAGAAAGAGGCCCATTGATCCCTAACCTTTACTGATACCCAGTTACAAGTTAGAAAGGTCAGGTTTTAGGGCTGATGAAGCCACGAGTTCGGGTGTAGAAGCGACCGATAGGTTAGCCCCCCATGTCGGGAATTATAAAGACACAAACCTTTGACAACAGCAAATTTAATGGACAGGGTGAAGTAAATTCAAATAGCATGGTCTGTGAGCTCTGAGAGAGAGAGGGATCCTTCCCATTAACCCACCATCTCAGGATAATAATAGGTTAGAGGGGGTCATAGGACAATATCTGGTAGTTGTATTATTTTGCAATAGTGTCTGACCCCATACACTACAATGGGAACGTTTTGTACCCATATTAAGAAAAATCATGTTATTAAGAGGATTAACATTAGAGGTTCAAAGTGTGGTAGGAAAGGAGAGTATCGAGATTTTGCATACCACAATGCAAAACGTAGCAAGGATCAAAGTGATAAGATAGAGGGAAGATTTAAATGTTCCTATTGTGAACTGGCTTTTAGTAATAAAATCGGCTTAGGACAACATAAAAGACATGGGCATGCGGACAGAAGAAATCAAAAGAAGGCTGGCAATTTAATTAAGGAGAAGAAAGTAGACAGGAAAGGCAGCATCTGGTCAGAGGAAGAAATAAGACTACTCTACGAATTAGAAGAAAACTTTAACATTAGTAAATGGATTAATAAACAGGAGTTTTAATGAAGAAACAAATCTCTGATAAGAGAAGAGCCCTTAGTTAATTAAAGAATTTTGTGATATCAGTTCCTGTTATAGAGGAGATGGAAGAGAAAGAGAAGGTTCAGGGTCAGATAGATACATCTACGGATAGAATAGAATCTGTGGTTTAGGTCCCGATACATTGAACTGTTGGTGGCCTTTTGGGCCAGGCAGGGGAATATATTAATAGAAAAGGGGACGCTGACGCTATCAAACTGGGTACTGCAGTTAGTGAATAATATTACAGAAAGATCAGTGGAAAGAAAGGAGGTTAAGAAAAGTGAGGAGAAAAAGGGTAGCACTTTGTGACAGGACAGGAATAGGAACAGTAACGGACAGAATAATGGGGCCCAAAAGAAATATGCTACCAGGAAAGCCTGCTTTAAAATGACGCAGCAAGTTTAAAAGGCGAAAAGTAAATGACTCACAAGAAAATCGAAGGGGGCACTATCTAACGGTCTTTTGCCTCCTTAGGTAAAAATGAATTAGGACAGATATTTAAGGAAAAACTCTTGCACCCCAGTAATAAAGTGAACATCACTAGGTTTCAACCCTATGAGGGGGAGACAAAATCAGACTATCTGATGGAGCCTATAGATAAGGAAACGGTAGACAGGGTCATTGAAGGGATAGAACTAAAGACAGCAGTGGGTCCTGGTGGCATTAAACTTAAGGATATTTTATCGATCCATGCGAATGATATGACTGATCCACTGAGATATTTTACCATATGGCTGCAGGCAGGGGTTATCCCTCAAGGAATAAAGTATATGAATGATAAAGATAGCCTTGGAGGTGTTGACAACGGGCAACCCATTACCACTGGGCCGCTTCTTCTGTGAATTTTTACTGGAATCATGGCGAAGCTATTGCGCGAGTCTGTAGAACTAAATGCAAGGCAGAAGGGTTTTCTCACTGCAGCCCCGGGGTATAATGAAAATATAGCATCTTTAAATAATATTATGATGGGGGGCCTGGAGAAATGGAAGGGATTTAAGTGGTTGTTTTTATCGACCTGGCGAAAGCTTCTGATTCCATTGGGCACAAAATGTTGTTTAAAGCCTTGCAGGGAGTAGCCCTTCCCAAAGATTTTATCCAACTAACATTGAGTTCATATACTAATAATTTTACAGGGGTTGAGACGGACTGCAAGACGGAACATATAAAGATGGTTTGTGGGGTGAAGCAGGGTGACTCTCCCCTTCTTACTTAACACTGCAATGAATTTGCTAATAAGTACATTAGAAAGAGCTTGAAAGGGTATTTTTATGAAGTCTGAGGAAGATGATTTCCATTGCGTGTGCGGACAACTCTGCAATTTTAAGTGAGTGTCACTCAGGAATGACTGATAATCTAAGGACCTTACAGCATTTCTATGATAAAACTGGTCTAACAACAAACATCAAGAAGACAAGAAGATTTTATCTCTCTTTTAAGGGTAAGACCGTGTTTTATAATCATGAGAAGAGCTGGAAACTCAGTATGAATGACATTCAGTCTATCATTCCGACGGAGACAGAAAAATACTTGGGAGCCCCAAGCAATCCATGAACGGTCATAAAAGGGACGAATTGTGAGGATAAACTGAAAGAATGGGCCAATATTGTGAAGATATCAGCATTACATCCAATGCAAAAGGTAGAAACTTTTAAGAGTTATGTAATACCTAGAATGTATTACTTTCTAGTCCTCTTGGAGGTTTTGCAAAGTCTTTTACAGCATCTTGATTCTCTTTGGGGTTTCATTAAGGAGCTTTTACATTTGCCTCAATGTTCATTGGATGGCATATTAAACACTCGTAATAGGGATATGCAGAGTTAGGGATACCTACCTTAGTGGTGTAAATCCCGGTAGCAATCTTGATAAAACACGAGGCCTTTGAGAGATCCACGGACAAGATTGTCCATGCCTCTTTTCAGTTCATTCGGGAGAGTAATATTGAAGAAATGAAGGAATTGTTGCAATTGAAGGTTTTATGTAATATCTGGACATCCAAAAATGGTTGTGAACGAATAGGGGATGGAATAAATTTGGAAAACAAATGAGAAAAGATGAGAATGTTAAGTGTTAAGCATAAACACAGGAGGGAGGTGGAAATTTTGAAGTGGACGTCCTTACTGTGTCAAGGGCTGGGAGTTAAATATTTCAAGAATGATAAGATCTCAAATGTGTGGATCAAGACTGTGGTGCAGATAAAGACCTCCAAATTGATTAATACACTACCATTACAATGCAATTTGTGTCCCACCAAAACAATATTGACGCATGGGAGACCCTCTTCTGATAAATGGTATTGAAGATGTGAAGCCCCATATAAAACACTTCCCCGTATAGCTGGCTGGTGCCCAGGAGTGAAAAATGCTAGAATTAAAAGGCATAATAAGATCACGGAGAAGTTGTACCAATACTTGGGAATATGGTTGGGTATCTTTCTGAGAACCTTTTCTGAGAGATTACAATGGAAGGTTATGGACGTCAGACTTGCTCATCCAGAAAGGCTGTGCGGTAGTGGCTGTAGACATCAAAGCGCGATTTGAGAATGAGGATGGAGTGTTGGAAAAAACCTGGGAAGAGGAGGTGGTGAAGTATAAGCACTTGAGCACACAGATAGTGATATTGACAAAGGGGGGAGTACCAACATTTTATGTTTTATAATGGGTATGTGGAGAAAATGGGTGGAGAAGAACAATAGACTTATGATCCATTTAGGGATACAGAATTTTAAATTCTTCGCCCAGTAAGTATCCCATCAGACTACTTAATTGACTTTCAGAATGTTGCAGATTTTTAGTGACTGACAAGTTTATGGAATGCTAAGAGGTGAATTTTAATTGTATTCAATGAATTTTAGAAATTTATAATTTTTTTTAGAATTGTTTGTTTTAGTTAACTTTAGCATGTTTTGATGATATATTTTAGAGATATTAGTATGTTTTTAGATTTTAATTGTTGAGTTCAGACTTATTTTAGAATTGTAGTAAATAAAGTTGCATGATTTTACGTCACGGACATTGGTGCAGGGTATTGGGTGTTAATTTAATATTCATTAAACACATCATGTGATATCTAAATGGGTCCTTTAACGAACCAATGGTCAATAAGCTCATGTTTAATATCCATCACTCGGTGACCTGCTAAATCGTTTCTAAATTTTCCATCTCTATAATATCTAGCTGTGGTCAGCTACATAGAAGTATTCATATATTTATTTAATATTCATTCAGTGGATGAAGGCATCGCTGGCTAGACAGCATTTATTTCCCATCTGTAATTGGCCAGGGGACAGTTAAGAGTCAACCACATTGATGTGGGTCTGGAGTCACATGTAGGCCAGACCAGATAAGGATGGCAGTTTCCTTCCCTAAAGGACTTTAGTAAACCAGATGGGTTTTTCTGACAATTGAAAATGGATCATGGTCATCATTAGATTCTTAATTCCAGATATATGTTGAATTCAAATTCCACCATCTGCCATGGTGGGATTTGAACCTGAGTCCCAGAACGTTATCTGGATCTCTGGATTAACAGTCCAGCAATAATAACACCAGACCATCGCCTCCCTATAATGTGTCGACAAGCAACAATAAAACTCAGCATATACACTATTTCATATTGTTTTCAATTAACTATGCATTTAATGATCACACGAATAGTGCATTCTGTAAGACAGTTAGACTAACAATAATGAGGAGATTAAATAGCCTGTGAATTTCTGTACATCTTGGAAATGTACGCAAGTGCACAGTGGCCAATTTTGAGGTGTAATTCATTGAAGAACAAATATACAGGGTTTACGTGACAACACTTTTTGCGCAAGTGGTATCCTTGATTTGCCTGACAAAAGGGAATTTGGTAAAAATTGGCAGTGAATACGATATGGTCACATCCTTGGCCATAGAGAAAAGCCAGCTATGATCCTGCACAGTGATTCAGGAAAATATTTTTGTGGAATGAGAGGTTTTCTCAGTTGCTGAGGTTGATGGTCTTGATGTGTTTCACATGGCTTGATTGATGTCCTTACTGATGGTGGGCCAGTAAATGGATTTGCATGCCAATCCATTGATTTTACGCTATGCCTCAATGATCAATGGTCAATATTGCAACACGGAGCTTGTGGAATAATGACAAGTTTATTCTTTAAAATTACATTGCCAGACAGTCCTAATTCATCGCCAATGATCAGAAAGAACACGTTTGCTCAGGGACCTGCTGAACGTCCTCACGCCATCCATTAATGATGATCTCCTTGGGCTGTTTTAGCTAGACAGCTTGGTCAGGTGTAGCTTGCTGAATCTGCTCTGCTGGGCTGATACCAAAGCTAATGAGTCAATGTGGAGACAGTCTTCTCACATTGATTCAACAACTTTTTGCACAGAATTTTGTAAGATGCTGAATAATGTAGGCTATGGCGAGTAATCTGGGAGAATTACATGGCAAGTCCAATGAAATCTTTTGTGACTTTGGAAGCAGCTAGTTGCATTTTCCAACTACATTCATGACATTGAAATGAAGTTCTCATTGAGCATCAGCAAGATGCCTTCAAAGGGAGATTAATGCTTGTCAATCGCCTCATTAACTACAAGTCTCACCTCATGAATATGCAGATTTCTATTCTATCACTTATTGTAAGAAAACTAGATAAAGACAATATTCTGTATGAAAATTAGAGTGGACCTTCAGCGACTTGAATCACTGTTTGATCCTGAGGACTTCAATTTTGGCCACTTGGCATCGACTTCCCAGGGAACACTTCTTGGACACAAGCTACATCGACTCTGTGTCCATAGACCATAGACCATATGCCAGCCGATGGTAAATCTCTGATTTCACTGCAGTATAGTTTTGTACTTTAAAGCTGCCCCTTGAGGTGTACCACTAACAGTTATTGCACTGCTGCTGCAAGGTACCTTTAAGTGTAGGGTCGGACATCCAGCTCACAGGTCAGACCAGTCAGTAAAATGCTTAATTTTATGAATGATATTGTTCTGCATCATGGAATCCAACCTTTCATAGCTGAAGTTGGCCAGGCCATCGATAGACTCAGTGTTGCAGTCTGGAATCTTTGGTAAAATCGAAAGAACTGCGGACGCTGCTCATCAGGAACAAAAACAGAAGTTGCTGGAAAACCTCAGCATGTCTGGCAGCATCTGTGAAGGCAAAAAACAGCGTTAACGTTTTGGGTCTGGTGAGCCTTCCTCACCGGGCCTGAAACATTGACTTTGTTTTTTTTTCCTTCACAGATGCTTCCAGACCTGCTGAGATTTTAAAGCAACTTTGTTTTCATTCCTGGAATCTTTGGTGTTGGAATTGATATGTTCGTTGTCTCATTCATTTTAATAATCTGAGCATGCTGGTAGAGCTCTGATTGAAATTCTTGCTGCATCCATGAAGCAGAAGGTTTTAGGTGACCATCTTCAAGAACCATGTGACATTTAAGATACACAATGTCAATGCATAGGATGGCAGACACCCAGTAAATTGTTAGTTATAGCATATGTGAACTGCATCACATTTGAGTCAATTTCCTGAGTACATCGCATATAAGATGTATAAAGGCAAAAAATAAAGGCACTTGTACAATATCATTCTTAGCATGTTGTCCATACCTTTTGGTGTATGTCACTAAGATGGAGGTACAGGCTTCAGGACTTCTAAAGGCCTCCACGTTGTCTGTCAAATTGACCGCACATACCTCTCAACTGTAGGTGTCCAAGCCAGACTTGCTGAAGACACTTCTTGGAATTTGCCATGTGTCACAGAAATAGATGCAGATGAAAAATGTCTTTGATATTGTTCCATGTTTAGTTCTTCTTCACATGCAGCTGTGAAGTTTTGGTTTTAGCCAATCGATTGGATTTCTTGCACATTTTAGACTAGTGTCCTCTTGCACACCTTAGCTTGCATAAATCACACAATATCAAACATTGTTTCAGTGGTGAGATAGTCCACATCTCTTCTAAGACATGGATGTCTTACTGCCCCTATTGACAGGTGTAGGAGTTACTGCAAAGTCACACACCTGTAGATGTTGCTTCACATCTATGTTCCTTTCCCAACACTGCATCAATGGTATAATTGTATCAGAGATTTTCTGATGAAGGGTCTAGGCCCGAAACGTCAGCTTTTGTGTTCCTAAGATGCTCCTTGACCTGCTGTGTTCATCCAGCTCCACACTTTGTTATCAATGGTATAATTTTTAGGTTTGCCCAGGGCATTTCAGAGCTATTTGATAGGTGGGGATAGAGAGATCAGACCATAAACCTTTTCCATAAGAACAAAAGAACATAAGAACTAGGAGCAGGAGTACGCCATCCAGCCTCTCAAGGCTGTCCTGCCATTTGATAAGATCATGGCTGATCTTTCTGAGACTCAGCTCCACTTACTCACCCACTCACCATAACCCTTAATTCCTTTACTGTTCAAACATTTATCTAGCTTTGCCTGAAATACTTTCAGCAAGGTAGCTTCAACCATTTCACTGGGCAGGGAATTCAACATCTTCACAATCCTCAGTCCTACATCTGCTTCCCTTTATTTTGAGGCTACTTACCCCAGTCCTAGTTTCGCCTGCTGGCAGAAACAACCTCCCTGCCTCCTCCATATCTATTCCCTTCAGAATTTTATATGTTTCTATAAGATCTCCCCTCATTCTTCTGAATTCCAATGAGTATAATCCCAGCCTACTCGATATCTCCTCATAATCCAACCCTCTCAACTCTGGAATCAACCAAGTGAATCTCCTCTGCACCCCCTCCAGTGCCAGTATATCCCTCTCAAGTAAGGAGACTAAAACTGCACACAGTACTCCATGTGTGGCCTCACCAGGACCCTATACATCTGCAGCATAGCCTTCCTGTTTTTAAACTCCATCTCTCTAGCAATGACAGACAAAATTTCATTTGTCTTTTTAATTACCTGCTGCACCTGCAATCCTACTTTTAGCAATTCATGTACAAGGACACACAAGTCCCTCTGCACAGCAGCATGCTGCAATTTTTTACCATTTAAAACATAGTCCATTTTGCTGTTATTCCTACCAAAATGGATGACCTCACACTTAACACCCGCAAATTTGACATACCACACTTAGTTCCCAACTCCAAATCATTGATGCAAATTGTAAACAATTGCAGTCCCAATATGATCCCTGAGGCACACCACTAGCCACTGACTGCCAACCAGAAAAGCACCCATTTACCCCTACCTTTTGCTTTCTACTAGTCAACCAATCCTCTATCCATGCCAATACATTACTTGTAATACAATGCAACTTTATCCTATGTAGCAGCCTTTGGTGTGGCACCTTGTCAAATACCTGTTGGAAATCCAGATACACCACATCCACAGGTTCCCCATTGTCCACCATGCAAGTAATGTCCACAAAGAATTCCACCAAATTAGCTAAGGAGTTAATTATTTGCAGCTCATC
This sequence comes from Stegostoma tigrinum, assembly GCF_030684315.1. Lineage (NCBI taxonomy): Eukaryota > Metazoa > Chordata > Chondrichthyes > Orectolobiformes > Stegostomatidae > Stegostoma > Stegostoma tigrinum. Next base: position 47,503,670 of record NC_081370.1, read on the forward strand.
ATTTCTCAAATCTTAAGAAGTTTGACAACCTGCCTCACTTAGTTCATGATCTGTGTTTGATCTATTAAGTGAAGTTTCATTCATTCATTCATTGAATAATTGGAAATCTGATAGAATATAAATGGAGTGCAGTCATGTTTCGGTATTTACATTCAATTCTTACTGTGCTGCTTTCTGCCTTTAGAATTTGTTAAAATACAGATGATCTGCATTACAGGGTAATACTTCATTTATTTTGAGTCAGTTCCTCTTTTTTTTGTTTCTCTAATGTCCTTATTGCTGCCTCAAAGTTTGCTTCTGAATTTCCAGTTTTTTGTAGTTAATATTGGGCAGCATTATAAAGAATAATTGTTAACTATACAACACAGTGACAGGCATTGTGGTCCAACTAGTTTAAATGAATAATGGCAAAACACTGTGAAAGCTGGGGTTCAGAAATGATAGCAGAGAAACCCAGCAGGTCCGGTAGCATATGTAGAGAGAGAAAAATAGAGTTAACATTTGAGTCCAATATAACACTTCATCTGAACAGTTGATATGTATACCCTGCATGAGCCTTCTTCTGCTTTTCTGCATTTAACTCTTTCAGCAAAGCCTTGTATTACTTTCTCCTTCATGAGCTTTCTTACCTTCCACTCCATGCATCTATTCTATTTGCTGCAACTTTCCTTGTGGAATTGAGTTATACATTTCAAAAATTCCTTGTATAAAAATGCTTTTTCCAAAACTTCTTTTCAAATCATCATCTCAATACTGTTCATCTCTACAACAAACTATTTAATGCTGCAACAATTATTGCACCATTAGTTCCTAAATCATTTCATTCTCCTTATTGCACATATACTAGTCCATACCTAGGCCATTGAAATTCAATATGTGGGCACTTAAAATGTCCTACCATTAATGCAGCACCACTACCGAAAGCTCTCCTTATTTCTCTGTGAAATACCTCATCGGTGTCGACAGATGGCAAAGCAGATGGCAGGAACTAAAGGAAAGAAAAAAACAAAATCCAAAATTGATGGATGAGTTTGGATTCTGCAATTTTTTTTATTTTCGTTCTTTAAATTTCTTCTCCCCATTTTGCTGTATTTAGAGTTGTCTGTGATTGGCACTGACTGTAACATCACAACAATGAATTGAAATTATGGGTAGAAAATCAACTGACGGTTGTGCAGAATGAGCAGCACTGAATAGGTGAATGGTCCATTTCTGCTTCCAAATTCTATGTCACTCTGTTGATTGGGCACAATGCTAGATATTATGGATTATTCTGCAATATCAAATTGAATAGAAATATCTAAAATGTAGAGTTGGCACTGCCTTACCAGACCGTAGGGCTGCTCTCTCATTAGAATTAGAAGAAGAGGCAGACACAAAGGATGGTGGTTTAGCCTAAAGGTCAAGATGTCTCAGACAAGGGGAGACGTTGAGAAGCACAATTTTTCATGGTAACCTCAACAAGTGCAGGAATTGAATCCACACTGTTGACAGCGTTTTTCCTCTAGCCAACTGAGCTAACCAAGTCCTTTAGACAGATTGCTATATAATAGTCAGCAGTACTTTTGCTAACCTTTTCTGCATCACCAAATAAGTCAAATTCAACCTTGACCCCATTGTTAACTTCTTACTGCAGTTATGTATTGATCTCAGATGATGGTGGTATTGGATGAGTCAGATCACAGAATGAAATTTAGCCTGGCAGATCTTATTTCCAAAAGTATATTTTAATTAAAGCGGTGATCATGCATAGTCAGACAGGGCTGCAGAGTTTCTTGAACATCAGAAGAGAAGTTTATGACACAAAATGTTGAAAACTAAACAAGACTATTAATAACCTTTTATCAATTGCTTTTTTTTTCAAAACCAAAATCTTTTCCACTACAAATAAAAGTTTTATGATAGGTAACTGCTTTTCCAGAACTGTTTTACAGTCCATTTCAATGACAGAAACTATGCTTGCTTCTGACCCCCATATCGTGTTCCCTCCTAATTATCCAAAACTTTCAATCTTTGAGTTTCCAAAACTAAAATCAATCTTTAATTATCTGGACAAAAATAAAATTACCGTCTCAATGTTTGCCTTAACAGTTGTCAACTACCAAAGTAAAAATAATCTTCCATTAACACTCAGGATGTGTCCTTTCTCTCTGATACATACTGGGCCAGGTAGTATTCCACAAGGACTTTTTGTGCGAGTTTTCTTTTTAAGTCCTTCAGAAAAATAACAAATGTCATTATTTTAAAATCACAAAACCAGAAACGATACTGAGATATAAATCAGACACCTTTCATCATAAGACCCTTTAGACTTAGCATTTCCACTATCAAACAGAAACAATTGAGATCATTTGGAATGGTATTTAAGTGGGAGCGAATATATGATAACAGATGAGCATCCCCTATCTGAGATCTCAATGTGGACTTCACAAGCTTCGAAATCTCCCCACTCCCGACCTCATCCCAAAACCAGCCAAGCTCGTCCTGCCTCCTTGACCTGTCCGTCTTCTCTCCCATCTATCTGCTCCTCCCACCTCACTGACCAACCCCACTTTCTACCTACATTCACCTTTGCTGGCTCCATCCCCGCCTCCTTAAACCGCCTGTCTTCTCTCCACCTATCTGCTCCTTTATCCGCCTTCCATCATTGCCTCCCCCCCCCCCGCTTCTATTTATTTCCGAGTCCCCCTCCTCTACCCCTTTTCTGAAGAAGGGTCCAGACCCGAAACGTCAGCTTTCCTGCTCCTTTGATGTTGCTCGACCTGTTGTGTTCATCCAGCTCTACTCCTTGTTATCTCAGATTCTCCAGCATCGGTAGTTCCTACTATCTCTGAGAATCCCCAATCCACTTGTGTACTGCCTAAAGTCGAGCAATAGTGTGAATCATTATAATTCTAACATCACTTTTCACTGCCTGAGCTGTGGAAAGATGTTTGATCACTATTTAGAGTCAAATTAGATAAGGACTTCAGTTAAGGAAAGAAATTGAACCCATGCCCCTACATACCACACCATACCATGAAATTTAAATTTTCTTCTATAATTGATCGTCTCATTTTAAAAGAAAATGAACAAAGTAAAAATGTAGACTACTGAATAAAATCTGAGGTCAGACATGGAAGTTGTGTTCATGATTAGTTAATTAATTTTGTACTTCTCAATTCATCAGTTCATTATATATAGTCTTTTTGTACACAATCTCCACGTGTTTCATGTTTATTTCTATAAAGCTACTGCCATTGTGTTTGTATAATAATAGGGCTGAATTGCAAGTCATCAGTAAGTCCTGTATCTTTAAAGGGCACTGCTCTTTATGAAATTGCTGGGTAAATCATGTTCTACCTACTTGCAAACATGCAACAGGATTACACAAACCATGTTTAAAATTGTCATTGCATGATTTTTTTGAAATTCCCACCATTAATGAAGGTGATGTATGACTCTTTCTGAAGAACTTGTCATTCATTTATTTTCATAAACCTGTTTTATTTTCAGGGATATTTATTAGAGAGCAACATGTGTTTGTTACTGCTGTGCAATTCATTTTTTGTTAGCTGAATAAGATTCTAAAGTATTACGGAATTCATTTTGCAATCTCCTTTGATAATAGTGATAAAAGCACTTAATTACATAGCGTGGAAATTTTCAGAACTTCTTGACCTTGAAACATCAGGTTTAATGTGCTTTGCTATTTACTATTCTGGAACTATTGCTTCTTGTAAATTAAGTGAATAATAAGATATGTATTCTAGCTTTCAGTGAAGGAGATTTCTGTCGTAAGACCACTAAAAATTGAAAGGTTTAAGTTGTTAGCTCAATCTCGTTCTCTACTAACAGACAGGAGAAAAAAAAGAAATGAACTAATAGTGAAATTGGTATTTAACTTAGTTGAATTAAGGAACCACGGGTGATGGAGATCTGGCAAAAAAAAGCATAAAGACAAATTTCGGACAAATTCAACAGGTCTGATAGCAGCTGTGAAGAGAAAACATAGTTAACATTTTGAGCCCAATGACCCTTCTTCATAACTGATAGAAGCAAAGGAAAAATGGTATTTATGCTGATGATGGGTGTGGGGAAGAAAGGATTAAGGAGTTTGGTGGCAAAGGAGCCCAGAGAGAGAAAGAGGGGGAAAAAAAAACAGTGGCCAGACAAGAATATTGCTGATTATAAGCCAAGAAAGATAAGAAGTCATATAAGTGATATTTGGGGCTATGAGTAAGTAAAACTGAGCTAACTGTATGGAAAGCAACTCACACCATTGACAAGATCTGGGATGTGAAGATAAGTAAGAGACATGGAAGGAGGTGGCCATGCTGTAAAATAGTTCTACTTGATATTGAGATCTGAAGGCTGTAATGTCCCCAAATAGATGATCGGTTGTTAGAGAGTCACAGAGTCCTACAGCGCTGAGACAGGCCCTTTGGCCCAAACTGGTCCGTGCCGACCAAAATATCCATCCACGTTAATCCCCTGGTCCTGCACTTGGCCCATATCCTTTTAAATCTTTCCTATCTATGCATTCATCCAAATGCCTTTTAAATGTTGTTAACGTACCGGCCTCAATCATTTCTGCTAGCAGCTTATGCCATGTGTGTACCACACTCCGTGTTTAAAAAGTTGCCCCGCAGATTCTCATGTATTCTTTCCCCTCTTACCTTAAATTGATGCCCTCTAGTTCCCAATTCCCCAACACTGGGAAAAAGACTGAGTGCATTCACCCTATCCATGCCTCTCATGCTACTATACACTTCTATAAGATCCCCTCAGTCTCCTACGCTGCAAAGTAAAAAAGTCCTGACTTGTCCAACCTCTCCCTATAACTCAGTCTCTTAAGTCCTGGCAACATCCTTGTAAATTTCTTCTGCACTACGTCCAGTTTAATACACGCTTCCTACAGCTAGGTGACCAAAGCTGAACACCAATACTCCAAGTGCGGTCTCAATAACATCCTGCACAATGGCAATATAACTTCCCCAACTCTGTACTCAGTGCCTTGACTGATGAAGGCCAGTGTACCAAAAGCCTTCTTCACTGCTCTGTCTACCTGTGACTCCACTTTCAGAGAACCATGCGCCTGAACTCCAAGGTCCCTCTCTTCCACCACACTCCTTAAGGCTCTACCATTCACCATGAAACTCCTACCTTGATCTGACTTTCCAAAATGCAACACCTCACTCTTATCTATGTTAAACTCCATTTGCCATTTCTCAGCCCACTTCCCCAGCTGATCAAGTTCCTGCTGCAATTTCTGATAACCTTCCTCATCGTCCGCAATACCGTCTAGTGTCATCTGTGAACTTACTAATCATGCTTCGTACATTCTCATTCAAATCATTGTTATAGCTAACAAACAACAAAGGGCCCAGCACCAAACCCTGAGGCACACCAATAGTCAGCAACTTGTTCACCTTTGAATGGTTAAGTTCTAGATTTGTTAACTTCCGGTTCAGAGTTTGAGCACATAGATCACCCCATTGCAGTTCCGAGGGAGTGTTGGAGTGCCAAAGTTGCTGTCTCTCAGATGAGGTATTAAACGTCATCCCTGTCTGCCTCTTTGTTGGATTTAAAATACCCAATGGTATTGTTTCAAACATGAGTAGGAGAGTTAACCCCAGTGTCCTGGCTGTTATTAATCCCTCAACCAATATCATCGAAAGAAACAGAATCTGATGACTATATTAATGGTTTTGACAGTTTATTAAATGCAAATTAGCTGCTGCATTTCCAACAACACAATATGTGGGGAGGTGATTACTTAGTGGCATGATCACTGGATTATTAATCTAGAGACCCAGCTAATGTTCTGAGGACCCAGGTGCAAATCCTGCCATGGTAGGTGATGGACTTTGGACCATTACTTCCAGATTTTCAGTAAATACTGTGTTGATGATTGTCAATTGCCAGGGGAAAAAACCCATCTGGTTCACTAATGCTCTTTAGAGAAGGAAATTATCGACCTTGCCTGGTCTGACCTCCATGTGATTTCAGACCCACAGCAATGTGATTAACTCTTAAATGCCTTCTAGTAATTTAGATATAGGTAATGAATGCTTATCTAGCTCACACCCCATGAATTAATACTAAAAAAAACAGAGCCAGCACTATAAGAAGTACTTTGTTTACTGTAAAACACTTCGCGAGTAGTCGTGAGAAGCACTAAACACATGGAAGGCTTTCTTCCTAATTAATAAGTAAAGAATAGGGCTATTGGTATTGAATAAGCTAACAGATTTGTTTCACCTAACTATAACGTACAAACTTTGCATTCCTAAAGCACACAAATGCTTGTGTTAACATGAATACAACAGAAGAGCATGTTACGGTGGAGTGCTTCATGTGATCCAAGGTAAGGTGGGGTATAGGACCTTTATACGCTCAAGTCACATGTCATAATATGGTAATGATGTCATGATCATGTCTCTTAAAGATATGAAGACACATTAACTGTGAGGCATGTCATAACACAAAGCTTGCGGGCAATATCTGCAGTATGGCTTTATGTAAACAGACAGATCATGAAAGTGCAGGTTTTTCTTTTGTTTTCTGTTTTTCATGGTATTAATACATATACTAACCTAGCAAAAAATAACTGTGTGATTTGACAAATATAACCTGCTGCTGCTTTATCATTTGTGTACAAATGCAAGACAGCAGTTATCTGGAATGTTCTGTGCTGCTACAGTCACGTTACTTGTAAGGATATAGGATTTTGTGCAGTTGATAAATCAAATAATGTCAACAACAATGCATCCTGGTGTGACTGTCTCCTTATGTATTGATCCTATCTTTCAATAAAACCCAGCTTGGATTTCAAAATGGAAAATGGTTTGTTTTAACAAACAGCATTGTTATAGGATGAAGTACAGATGTAGCTGTTTCATCCATAGGACTGAGTCAGGGCAGGACTTTGAAATCCAAGCATAATGTGCTATTCATCTGTCAGATCATGCATACCAGCTCATTCACACCATTTTTAACACAGGGTATGAATCACAGTGGCTGTATAAATTTCTTCCTTGCATAATGTCTTCATCTCCATTTCAAGAGAGTGAGTTTTTATTTTATTCCACTGCCTATTCCTTCCTTAAAATTATGAGTTCATATGATCAACCAAGTTGAACTTTCCACCCTATGCCAAGCTTGTACTTTTGGTAGTCCACATGTAACTTATACTTAGATGTCATTCTACAATTGAATCATGTTGCAATGGCAGCAGAACATATCACATAAACAGCATTACAGCTTTGCCATTGATATCAGTTCTGACACTTAACCTAACATTACATTTTGTCTGATCTTCAATATTGCGGAAGTAAATTGTAGCTGCAATGTTTAACTTTTGCTTTTTGTACCTTTTTTTAAAAATTGATTCACGCGATGTGGGTGTCATTGGCTAAGCCAGTATTTATTGCCCATCCTTCATTTCCCAGAGAGCAGTTGAGAATCAACCACATTGCTGTGGGTCTGAAGTCACGTGTAGGCCAGACCAAGTAAGAATGGCAGATTTCCTTCCCTAAAGGGCTATCAATGAATCCAGATGGGTTTTCTGGCAATCAATAGTCCTCATTAGTCCTCATTGGAACTTTAATTCCAGATTCTTTATTGAATTCAAATCTACCATCTGCCATGGTGGGATTGGAGCTTTATTCCCCAGAACATTAGCTGAGTTTCTGGATTAATAATCTAGTGATAATACCACTGGGCTATCACCTCTCCATTCTTCCATCTTGCCAGAAACCTTCAAACTGCCAGGCAGCATCAGAGGAGCAGGAAAGCTGATGTTTCAGGCTCTGATCGGAAACTTCAGCTTTCTTGCTCCCTTGATGCTGCTTGGCCTTCTGTGTTCCTTCAGCTCCACACTGTGTTATCTCTGACTCCAGCATCAGCAGTCCTTACTGCCTTTGAAGTGCAATTCTTATTGGTAATGAACTTGATCGTCAACTTCAATTTTAGTACACAAATTTCTGGAACGGGATCATAATGTTGTGTTTTATTGAATGCACATGGCTGACATAACGAACAGATTTCTAATCCTGATAATTTCACTGGTTTGGCAATATTGGGGTAACTACCATGATAGGAATATTTGAGTACATATTTCAGGATATATGATCATTGATCAATTGCATTTGGTGCTTCCATATATCAAGGGGATACTATTATGGGATGAAGAGTCTGTCAGCCCACGTACAATGGATGAACCCAATAAGATCACGGAAGTACAGGTTTTCTTTTAAGCTTTTTCTCATTTTCAACAATATTATACCTGTATGATGGAATCGTGCAACAGAGTTTGGGTGGTTTTGCCAGATATAACCTGTCATTTCTTGGAAGGAGTCTGAAGTAGAGTGTAAATAGACTGAAATAGTACAGAAATTCAAGACAAATTATAAGACCATATGACTGAGGAGCAGAAACTAGGCCATTCAGCCCATCAAGTATGCTCTGCTGTTAAATCATGGTTGATAAGTTCCTCAATCCCCTTCTCCGTTTTCTCCCCATACCCCTTGATTCCCTTGATAATCAAGAACCTATCTATCTCAGTCTTAAATGTACTCAATGACCTGGCCTCCACAGCCTTCAGTGGGAGTGAATTCCATAGATTGACCACTCTCTGGCTGAAGAAGTGTCTCCTTATCTCCATTCTAAGAGGTCTTCCCGTTACTCTAAGGTTGTGTCCTCGGATCCGAGAATCTCCGACCAATGGAAGCGTCTTCCCAACATCCACTTTGTCCAGGCCATTCAGTATTCCAAAAGTTTCAATTAGATCCCCCCATATCCTTCTAAACTCCACTGAGTATTGTTTCAGATTCCTCAAATGGTCCTCATGGGCTAAGCTTCCCATTCCTGGGGCCATTCTCGTCAACCTCCCCTAAACCCCTTCCTGGGCCAGTGCATCCTTCCTGAGATAAGGCGTTCAAAACTGCACACAATACTCCAAAAGTGGCCTGACCAGAGCCTTATAAAGCCTCAGTTGTACATATCTGCTTTTATACTTAAGTTTTCTCAAAATAAATGCCATCATTGCATTTGTCTTCCTGACTACTGACTCAACCTGCAAGTTTACCTCGAGAGAATCCTGGGCTAGAACTCCCAAGTTTCTTTGCACTTCAGACTTCTGAATTTTATCCCCATTTAGAAAATAGTCCATGCTTTTATTCTTCTTACCAAAGTGCATGACCTCACACTTTCGCATGTTGTACTCCGTCTGCCTCTTCTTTGCCTACTCTCCTAACCTGTCCAAATCCTTCTGCAGGTACAGCACCTCCTCAACTACCTGTCCCTCTACCTACCTTTGTATCACCTGCAAACATAGCCAGAATGCCCACAGTTCCTTCATCTAGATCATTAGTGTATAAAATGAAAAGTTATGGTCCTAAGACTGATCCTTGTAGAACACCACATGTCACTGGCTGCCAACCTGAGAAAGACACTTTTATCCCCATTCTCTGCTTTCTACCAGATAGCCAATCTTCTATCCATGCTAGCACCTTGCCTCTCACACCATAGGCCCTAATCTTACGCAGCAGACTCCTATGCCGCACCTTTTCAAAGGCCTTCTCGAAGTCCAGGTAGATAACATCCATAGGCTCTCCTTGGTCTAACCTGCTCATTATTTCCTCAAAGAATTCCAGCAGATTTGTCAGGCATGACCACCCCTTGATGAAGCTATGCTGACTTTGCCCTATTTTACCATGCACTTCCAAATATTCAGAAATCTCATCCTTTACAATGGACTCCAAAACCTTACCCATGACTGAGGTTAAGCTAATTGGCCTGTAATATTCCATCTTTTGCCTTACTCCCTTTTTAAACAGGGGTGTCATATTAGCAATTTTTCCAGTCCTCCTCTTTGTTGCTTGAGAAGCTGCTATTAAACCCACATTTGTTCTGCAAATGTTTTTGACAAAATGCTTCAGAAGTATACTCAAACCATCCCATTTTCCCAGGTTGACTCAGACTCCTGTCATCCCTTGAACCTGGAGGAAGCTGCATGTGATTCACATTTCCAATTTTATTTTCAATATAACCAATTAATTCAGATTATTAGAATCCTGGAACTTAATGAAAGCGCATGGTGTAATGATATGAGGAAGCAGTGCATGACACAATACTGATCACAGCAATATCAATGCTGAGAAAAAAATGGATGGGAAAATCTGTACTGAATAGTTTTATTACCTGGGAGCAGCATATTATATAGTATTCTGTAAATAAGAGATTGTTGGGATGCCTGAGGTGCAGGCAATAGTTGCTGTCAAGTAATACAGAAACAAAAGTATACAACAAAACGTCTGAGGGTGGAGATGGTACAGTCTAGGGAAGCAGTCTTTGAGTAGTGCAGGATCGAAACCCAAGTCCTAAACTTCGCAGCAGTCTAACCCATGAGGCCTGACCAGAGTTGTATTGGCAAAGATTACTCTAACCATCTATCACACCGAACAGAAATCTGCACAGAAGAAATAAGTTGGGGTATAGTGAAGTGCAGGCAGCTACTAGGGCCTTGGTGGTTTATATGAGTAAGTACTCACTCAATTTAGGGACAGATTATGAGGAATTACCTTAGGTATAATTGTTGTCTTCTAAGAGTTGCATGTCAATTGCCTGTAAAGTTTCTGAAGGTGCATAACTTTGCAATGTCACAGCAAGTGTGTGTGTGTGTGTGTGTGTGTGTGTGTGTGTGTGTGTGTGTGTGTGTGTGTGTGTGTGTGTGTGTGTGTGTGTGTGTGTGTGTGTGTGTGTGTGTGTTTGGGTGTGTGTGTCTGTCCTATGATAAGGACCTGAGCGAATTAGGTCAATATTTTCAGATCATTAGAAGAATGAGAGGTGATCTAATTGAAACATACGAGATTCTGAAGAGGTTTGACAGGGTAGACGTAGGGAGGTTATTTGCCCTGCCTGGGAATTCTAAAGCATGACAACTTCATATGTGTGTAAAAGGTCCCTTGAAAATGAATGATTTAGCTCATATACTCATTGTTCAATATTCTGTGATTGTTCGCAATGTAATCGTCAACTAAAGACATTGAAGCTTTTGAGTGAAAGTCAGAATACAAATAACTAGTCAGGAGTACAGAATTTGATTTTGCTGAGAAAGGAGACGTGCTGTTAGAGCTTTTGACCTTACATCCAGCAGGACAGGTTCAAGAATACCAAATTCCAGAGGGAGAAACAGTACTTAATGCACTAGAAAAGAGTGATGATTGGTTGGCAAGATTGGTTTTGCAAACATGGCTTGTTATATTCTATCTGACTATTAAAAACAGGACCGGAGGGCATAAGTTTAAAGTGAGGAGTAAGTTGCTTAGACGAGATCCGAAAAAATTATTTTCTTCCAGAAGGTGGTAGAAATATGGAACAAGCCGCCTGAAGGCTGGTGGAAGCAAGTTCTCTCGCAACATTTAAGAAGCATCTGGACGAGCACTTAAAATTCTAGGGCACAATAAACTATGGATTAAGTGCATGTAAATGCAATTAGTTAGTTTAATGTTGTCGTTTGGCATTTACATAGTGAGCCAAAAGGTGTGGTTTTATGATGTATAGTCTTAAAAGCAGGCTAAATGGCATGCTGATCGATACAAATTGCCAATCTTTGCTACACATGGTCTAGGTAGCAGGTAACACGACACCACTGAAATTCAGAATTCTTGCTTTTGTCTTGACTGTGTGCACGATGAGAAACTTTGACGACATGTCCTTTTAGTCAGCCATAAACAGAATACAGGGCCAGAGGACAAATGCAATCCATCTATCTGGTCCCAGAAGCTGTAAATTTCAAATTATACAACATTACCACTAAATTTTACTAGAGAATCATGCACAAACTTTGGAATTTATTGATCTAATCATGCCTAATGAATGCATTGATATTCCTTGCATATCTGTTTCTGGTACACCCTTTAATCAGTTTTCCCATGCCATTGAAATTTTTTTTCTCAATTTTCAGTTAATTTACTGATGCCCAATAACATAATTATTGCTATCTCTTAACCAAAACAACTCTTGTTGGATAATTTCTGTCTCTGGTCCTTGTCTACGATGAAAAACGTGCAAGCAAGAGCAAAATCTGCATGTTTCCAAAGCAATTTATGCTGTGTCCAAAAGAAAATTATTGAATTCTCATAATGTTTTGGTAAATTAGATTGGTTATTACATGTTATGTCTATGCAGTTCTTCAAATCGCAAATCACATTTTTAATTATACTATTTGTCATGAAACCATTTACAAATTTAATGCAGTAACAAAAGTATTACTGTCAATTATTATTGTAATTATATCATTGCTGCTTTGCAATTACATTGTTACTCACAGCATGTGAAGTATTTTCCCAGGCAGCTTGTTTAAGGAAAATATTTTGTTTTCAAAGAGTTTTAAAGAGAAGATAGTGTAAATACACACTCAAAATATAATTTATGGATACAAATGTGGTTGCGCCACACCACTTTGCAGACTTACATTGATTCCCTGGAGGGGTGGTGGTCCCAGGCCAACAATTTGATTGGCAAGTAAGTTTTTCATTAATTATATCAACAAAAAGAAATTGTCAAATGTGGTGGGCCACAGTGGGCCTTTGGAAATCAAAGTCGGCCTCCAACAGTCAATGGTTGGCCCCTTCCTGTTTCTCATTTATGTTGACATTGTTTGAAAACACAATGTTAATCTGCACTGATGGCAGCAAGCCCAACCTCATTACCACCACTCCTCTACTGTTGCTAAATTGTCAGATATTTTATCTGACTGGGTGAGACGAAATTCTCCGCAATTCAATATTGGCAAGATTTAGGCCTTTATTTTCCATCCTCACTATAATGTGCCATTAATTCTATTCACTGACCCACTCTCTTCGCGAACATTGATGTTGCATTGACTCTGAAATTAACTCCTAACATTACTTTTTGCACCATCATTAAATCTGCCTCTTTTCACTTCCATAACATTGGTTTGCCTTTGCTTATGTCTAAACGCACCCACTGCCAGAACTCTCATTCATGCCCTTGTTGCCTCTTGACATGGCTGGTGTAATGCACCTCTAGTTGCCGTGCCACATTGCATCCTCCACTTGCATGATTGCATCCTAGAATCTCTCCTGCTTGTGTCTTAACTCGCACCAAGTCTCATCAATCTGTCACCCGACGCTAGTTGCTATGAATTCTCTCTCTGTCAAACCAAGCCTGGCTAGGAGCATTCTCATCTTCTCTTCAAATCCCTCCAAAACCTTGCCTCTCCCTATTTACAAAACCTTCTCACAACCCTAAACCTTGACAGATCTGCACATATTGACTTTTAGTCTCTTGAATGTCCCCAGTTTTATTGACTGCATTTGGCAGCCACACTTTCAGTCACTGAGCCCCATGCTGTGGGATGTCCCTTCCTATTCCTTTCTGCCCTTGCATTCCACAATCCTCCTTTATCTCACTTTTTAAAAGCTACTCTTTATCTCTGCACCTGACCCTGTTGTTTTAATGTGTAGGGTCAGGAATCCTTTATCTGAAAACCTTAGGGCCAATTTACATAAATGATTTGGATGTGAACACAGGAGGTCTGGTTAGTACGTTTGTAAAAGGCCACCAAATTAGAGGGGGAGTGGATAGCCAAGATTACCTCAGAGTACATTCAGATCTTGATCAGATGGGCCAATGAGCTGAAGAGTCGCAGATTGAGTTCAATTTAGATAAATATGAGATGCTGCAATTTGGAAAAGCAAATCAAGACAGAACTTATACACTGACTCGTAAGGTCCTGGAGAGTGATGCTGAATAAGTAACCTTAAAGTGTAGGTTCATAGTTTCTTGAAAGTAGAGTTGCAGGTAGACAGGAGAGTGAAGAAGGTATTCAGCATGCTTGTCTTTATTGGTCAGTGCATTGAATGCAAGAGTTGGGAGGTCACGTTGAGGCTGTAGAGGACATTGGGTAAGCCACTTTTAGAATATTGTACGCAGTTCTGGTCTCCCTGCTACAGGAAGGATGTTGTGAAACTTCAAAGGGTTCAGAAAAGATTTACAAGAATGTTGCCAGATTTGAGGGTTTGAGCTATAGGGGGAGGCTGAATAGGCTGGAGCTATTTTCCCTGGAGCATCAGATGTTGAGGGGAGGCCTTTGAGAGGTTTATCAAATCATGAGGGGCATGGATAGTGTAAGTAGACAAGGTCCTTTCCCTGGGTTGGTGGAGTTCAAAACTAGAGGCCATAGGTTTAAGGTGAGAGGGGAAAGATTTTAAAGGGACCTAAGGGGAAACTTTTCATGCAGAGGGTAGTGGGCGTATGGAATGAGCTGCCAGAGGAAGTGGTGGAGACTGGAACAATTACAACATTTAAAAAGCATCTGGATGGGTATATGAATAGGAAGGGTTTGGAGGGATATGGGCTAAATGTGGGTAAATGGGATTACATCTATCTAAGATATCTGGTTGGGGTGGATGAGTTGGACCAAGGGGTCTGTTCCTGCGCTGTAGATCTTTATGACTCTATGTCTCTGTGGCTATTTTTTTTGATGCAGGGTCTTTTCAGTTTTTGGATACATTTACCTTAATGTCTAAGAACTTTAACTAATCATCTCTCAACCAAAAGTACCTTATCAAAAACCTTACAGAAATTCAAGTACAGTACACATCTGCAGGCTCTCATTAATCCGTAGCGTATGTCACTCCTTCAAAGAATACCAGTAAATTGGTTTGTCAGATTTTGCTTCTGAAGGACCATGGCTGACTCTTTCTGATTACCTTATGTTTAACCTTGAGCCGGGTTGTACAACTTTAATGATTGGTTCTAATATCATCCCTGCAACAGATTCCATTTTAAGTGATCTATATTTTCCTGTTTTCTGACTCTCTCCCTTCTTGAATACAGTGTTACATTTGAATTTTGTATCTCATGGATACTCTCCAGAATGTAATACATTTTAGAAAATTAACCCTAACTCATCTACTATCTCATCAGCTACTTCTTCTAAGGCCTTAGGATGAAATCTATGAGGCTTTTCAACCATTTGTATACTTGGTACTGTTTCCCTAGAGATTATAATTTCAAAAGTCACTCTCTTCCTTTAACCGTCTGATTTGCATGTATAATTGGGATATTTTTGCATCTTCTACAGCAGCAAAATATTTATTTATCATAGCAGCCATATTGCTAAACTGTTAATCCAAATGCCCAGGCATTGCTCGTACCTGGATTTGAATGTTACCATGGCAAATTGTGAAATTAGAATTCAACAAAAATCTGGAATTAAGACTCTAATGTTGATTGCCAGGAAAACCCCATCTGGTTCACTAACTAGAAAATAAAATTGAAGTCCTGAACTGGGCTAGACTGCATGTGACTCCAGAGCCATGGCAATGTGGTTAACTCCTAAAGGTATTCTGGGAAATTAGGGAAGTGCGATGAAAGGGCCAGTCAGGATTCTTCAGGGGTGGGGGGTGGGTCACTGAAGAGGCGTTCAATGAAGACAAAGTCCAGAAAGTGAGTGTTTATGTGAGGAAAATAGAGAGTCAACTCCACATTAGAAATACTGTTTTGTACATGATTTGTAGAGAAGGAAACTAAATGTCATGTGTGTTCTATGAAACGAACAGTAAGTTAAGTCCTAAAAGCACTGGATATTTCTATAACGTTAGGGCTGATCTGAGATCCGCAAGTTTTTAGGCAGTTAGGTATTGCAACCTTATGTTTAACCCTGGAAGTTATTGTTAGAAGCTGTGTGCTACAAGTAGGCCAGTACAGTTGAGAATGGATTTTGGAAAGCAAAGCAGTGTCTCCTTGATGCAGCTGAGCAAGTTGAGAACCAAGGGAAAACAAAGAATGATCTAACTTGGCGAAGTTAGCTGTCAGTAAAACACTGAAGTTGTACTTGTAAATGACAACTGGAGTCTGCTTTTCAGAGTGCAGGGGAGCATGGAACTTTGAAAGGAGACTGATTGACTTGAACAGGAGCAGTCAATGAGGCAATCCATGATGGAGAACAACTGATAGTGAGTTTTAAGGGCAGAATGTTAATCCCTGTGAAATGTAATAATTTGGATGAACCACTGTGGCATTTACTAAGAAACCAAGGAGATTTGTCTTGATTTTATTTGCTACTCTTATATGCAATGTGAGCTGCTTGATGCCAGTATACTTCACATGTTTGCCACCTGCTCATTCTGGGTGTTAGAAATAAATTGATCAAGGATCTTGGATTATATCATTGTTTTAATTTATGCAAGAAAGCATTGATGCTTTTTCAAATCCATGTTATCTTGTGGCTTTATTTTATTTCTAAACCCTGGAGAATTCATCTTTTGATGAATTTTAAATAATAAAATAAGTTATTGGTCTCTAACCAGGAGACAATGTGGCAAGATGATGCTTGAAGCTATGAAATATTTCCATTGGTTAGAAAATCTTTCAGGCAGACTTAACTGTAAGTCCAGAGTCCATTGCTTTCTTGGCTGGTGAAATCACACTGACCCAGATGTTAAAAACAGCTTGTTTTAAAGTTTCAGAATTATATGTTGAAAGCTCCTCACAATGGAGAAAAACTTTGATCATGTGATGTTGACTATTGATGAGTTATCCATGTGAACAAATGAAGTCCTATCCATTTTGTTGAAATTCATTGTACTCTTTAGGGTAATCTCATGGCACACTCCACGAGCAGTGATTGGCTCCACCCTCTACCCATGGAAGTTGGCATCGACAGAACACCAGCCTCAATACATAATTAAGGCAAATCTCAGAAAACACTTTGGTATTTCATTGCTGTATTTTGGAGTTTACCAACACTGTACATCCTAATGCTCTTATTAGGTTGCTCTGCATGCAGAGTCACATGTCCTCCTGACACACCTGAACAGAATGCGCCTCATGGCTCTTAGCTTGGTTCCTTAATGTGTACCCACTCAAGTGAAGGTAAAGTAGCCATTGTCTTGTCAGACTATGTGGCTGCTCTCTCATTAGAGAGTGACGACTGGTGGTGGTTTAATATCAGGCAAGGGGAGACATTAAGAAGGAGAATCATTCATGGGAACCTTCACCAGCACAGGAATCAAAACCACAGTGTTATCATCACCAAAGGGCCATCCAGCCAACTGAGCTAATCCAACTGCCAAACTACCAGGACCCTCACAGAATCCCTGCCTCACCTTTTAAAGAAGACAGACAGCCAGGCAAGATAATAAAGTGTGAAGCTGGATGAACACAGCAGGCCAAGCAGCATCTCAGGAGCACAAAAGCTGACGTTTCGGGCCTAGACCCATCATCAGAGAGGGGGATGGGGTGAGGGTTCTGGAATAAATAGGGAGAGAGGGGGAGGCGGACCGAAGATGGAGAGAAAAGAAGATAGGTGGAGAGGAGAGTGTAGGTGGGGAGGTGGGGAGGGGATAGGTCAGTCCAGGGAAGACGGACAGGTCAAGGAGGTGGGATGAGGTTAGTAGGTAGGAGATTGAGGTGCGGCTTGGGGTGGGAGGAAGGGATGGGTGAGAGGAAGAACAGGTTAGGGAGGCAGAGACAGGCTGGACTGGTTTTGGGATGCAGTGGGTGGAGGGGAAGAGCTGGGCTGGTTGTGTGGTGCAGTGGGGGGAGGGGACAAACTGGGCTGGTTTTGGGATGCGGTGGGGGAAGGGGAGATTTTGAAGCTGGTGAAGTCCACATTGATACCATTGGGCTGCAGGGTTCCCAAGCGGAATATGAGTTGCTGTTCCTGCAACCTTCGGGTGGCATCATTGTGGCACTGCAGGAGGCCCATGATGGACATGTCATCTAAAGAATGGGAGGGGGAGTGGAAATGGTTCGCGACTGGGAGGTGCAGTTGTTTATTGTGAACCGAGTGGAGGTGTTCTGCAAAGCGGTCCCCAAGCCTCCGCTTGGTTTCCCCAATGTAGAGGAAGCCACACCGGGCACAATGGATGCAGTGTACCACATTGGCAGATGTGCAGGTGAACCTCTGCTTAATATGGAAAGTCATCTTGGGGCCTGGGATAGGGGTGAGGGAGGAGGTGTGGGGGCAAGTGTAGCATTTCCTGCAGTTGCAGGGGAAGGTGCCGGGTGTGGTGGGGTTGGAGGGCAGTGTGGAGCGAACAAGGGAGTCACGGAGAGAGTGGTCTCTCCAGAAAGCAGACAAGGGTGGGGATGGCAAAATGTCTTGGGTGGTGGGGTCGGATTGTAGATGGCGGAAGTGTTGGAGGATGATGCGTTGTATCCGGAGGTTGGTGGGGTGGTGTGTGAGAACGAGGGGGATCCTCTTTGGGCGGTTGTGGCGGGAGTGGGGTGTGAGGGATGTGTTGCGGGAATTGCAGGAGACGCGGTCAAGGGCGTTCTCGACCACTGTGGGGGGAAAGTTGCGGTCCTTGAAGAACTTGGACATCTGGGATGTGCGGGAGTGGACTGCCTCATCATGGGAGCAGATGCGGCAGAGGCGGACGAGTTGGGAATAGGGGATGGAATTTTTGCAGGAGGGTGGGTGGGAAGAGGTGTATTCTACATAGCTGTGGGAGTCGGTGGGCTTGAAATGGACATCAGTTACAAGCTGGTTGCCTGAGTTGGAGACTGAGAGGTCCAGGAAGGTGAGGGATGTGCTGGAGATGGCCCAGGTGAACTGAAGGTTGGGGTGGAAGGTGTTGGTGAAGTGGATGAACTGTTCGAGCTCCTCTGGGGAGCAAGGGGCGGCACCGATACAGTCGTCAATGTAACGGAGGAAGAGGTGGGGCTTGGGGCCTGTGCAGGTGCGGAAGAGGGACTGTTCCACGTAACCTACAAAGAGGCAGGCATAGCTGGAGCCCATGTGGGTGCCCATGGCCACCCCCTTGGCCTGTAGGAAGTGGAACGAATCGAAAGAGAAGTTGTTGAGGGTGAGGACAAGTTCGGCTAGGCGGATGAGGGTGTTGGTGGAGGGGGACTGGTCGGGCCTGCGGGACAGGAAGAAGTGGAGGGCCTTGAGGCCATCTGCATGCGGAATACAGGTGTATAGGGACTGGACGTCCATGGTGAAAATGAGGTGTTGGGGGCCAGGGAATTGGAAGTCCTGGAGGAGGTGGAGGGCGTGGGTGGAAAGCCAGGCAGTTTGTTACGCCTGCTGGCTCTGAACAGTTAATGGCCAGATATATTTCAGTATGTCATCATGCTTCATCAATGACATACCTACAGCATGTTCTAGCAGCTTCCACAGCACATGCATTGTAGGTACGCCAAGGTCTTGCAATGTCTGGAAATGTAAGGAGAGTAGCCCTTAGTTGAGTGAAGGTGGCCCATGCTCAATGGAGAGATGACGCCACATTCAGTCAAGGACATCATCCAATCTCAGTCCAGGGGATTGACCACAATCAGTTTGGTATTTGGTGTAATTAGGGTCTAGTAATCCAGTCTGAACATTGGCCCACATGCAGTTCTACAGATCGCATCTAACCATTTTAGGGATTACAGCAAAGGCAGTTGGAGAATTGAAGTGACATCAATCAAGGGTCAAACCGACCCTTAGGTACAGCTTTCCTTGCAGTCAGCCCAAGGGGTGCGTCACCATCAATTCTGCGGGTTTGAGCAGTATACATCAAAGGAGATTATCGGGAGTTAGTCAATACTGTGTTGCGAAAAGCGAGAGACTCAAATGCATGGCACAGAGTGGGACACAGAGAGGTTAATGTCTGAGAATAGGATGGTGCAACTCCAGATATATGGAAAAGATCTCAGAGAGCATGGGAGGGCACAGTATACAGTAGGAGGTCTTTTTATTCAGACAACTCACCACCAAAAATGTGAGCATGTCTTTGCGATAGGCCAGGGACAGAAGGAAAAATATGGGATATTGACTGTTGTTAAAAGGTTTGAAGGGGAACACGGTGAACCACAGAGCCGATAGGGGTGACTGTGACATTACACAAAAGTGAACATGAAAGGTTAGGGTTGAGGGGATGGGAGGGCTGGGTGTGGGGTACTGAATAATGACTTTCTGACAAGCCTGAATTTCTGTCTCAAGAAAGTGACATGAATACAGTTCCATCTTTCACCAAATCTCAACTGCACAATCAAAATGAAAAATGGCTGTACATGCACGCAGAGGGTAGAACAGGATTGTTTTATTTTGTTGGTGAGTGCTCTCGTGTGTTCTGTGAACCCCTTCAAGAGGCCATTGCGTCTTTAGACATTTTTGGAGATTGTCTCAGTGACGACACATCGCTGACATTAAATTACTCATCCTGTGCAGCTCATGCATTAATCAGTGCAAATGACAGATCTTGTCCACTAGCAAGCCTGACCATATCGATGATGATGATGATGATAAATTAATCCTCGTAATCTCGGTGAAGCAGGAGTGATCACAAGTGACCTTAGAAGTGTCATCTGCATTTGTCAATTGTCAATCGCATTCCAAAAGTCTCACAGCAGCTCAAGGGCATGGAGCTACTTTCCCATAATGAACAGTGAATATGTAAGAGTAGATGTCCTAATATCAAATTTACATTTTGTGAATGATTTGGGGTTGGCATAGTGTCTAAGTAAGTAGGAGTATTCGTACCTCAGTTGCAGTATCCTAATATATTTGTGCAAAAAAGTTTGTGATTCATACATCTGCATAATGCATAATATCACAGTTCCGTTTGGATGCGTTTCACTGTCGCAATTATGAAAAACCGGAAGAAGGACCGAATTTCCAAAAGCTTGTGTTTTCAAATAAACCTGTTGGACTATAATCTGGTGTGTGTGATTTCTGACCTTGACAATCAGGAAAAGACAGAGCTGACTTCATGTTGCACAATGACAGTATCCCTACCTCTGAGCCAGAATGCCTGGATTCAAGTCCTAACTACTGCAGACGTTTGTCATAATATCTCTGAATGGGTTGAGTTGAAATTATCTACAAAAACAGTGCAGACAAATTGAGGAGATCACAAATGACCATCTAATAGTTCCCACATGGAAAAGCTGCAGCACAAGACCTCCACAATGTGGGGGAGGTTTAGGAAGTTCAGAGGTTACTGTCCTTACTATCACCTCCTCCAAATTGTTATAGCTCACAGGGTGCAGAGTGAGGATGATCTGGCATACCAATACAGAACTCAGCCATCTGCTGGAGAAGATATCCACTTTGAAGGTTGGTGGTCAGCCTATCCTAGTGATTATCAGGATGATGACAGTCCTTAAATTATAAGCTAAAATAAAACAAACAACGGCAGTTACTTAGGGATCTTCTATCCACAATATATCAAGGCTGTTATAAATGCTATTGCTTGCTTCTGCAGGTGCGAGATGCTATAGACTGAACACACATCATGTTGAGACAGCCATATATAACACCGCTGAATTCATAACCAGGAAATGTTTCTACTCAGTCAATGTCTAACTCAACTGCAATCATTGATACCACACATTCAAGTTCCATGCTAGACTTCCTGACTGCTCTTTAGTTTGTGCTGCATTCCAGCAGTTGAATGCCAAACAAAGGTGGCTGCCTGGCTCCAGGATGAAGGGTCTAGGCCCGAAACGTCAGCTTTTGTGCTCCTGAGATGCTGCTGGGCCTGCTGTGTTCATCCAGCCTCACATTTTATTATCCAAGATATGCCTGATGACTCCTTTCAGGAAACCCCTGGTAGGGGCAGAATGCAGATGAAATACAGGTTATTTTTCAACCAGGGCTATCATGAAACAAATGATATGACTTTTCCAAGACAATGTTATGATGCTTTCAGCATGTCATAGATGCTGATGATCCAGGAGAGCGACAGTAGAGCTCTGCAGAGGAAAATGGCATTACCTGGAAGAACATTAACTTCACTCAGGTAGAGTGATACAGTATTGGGTGCAAAGGAACCTGACAGATTGATATGAATTGATATCTCCTTCCATGAGGTCTGATTGGATGAATACGTCATTCAATGAAATAGATTTTGTTGGTTGTGGTAAAGACAAACAGCCCCTGCTTATGCACTGAAGCAAGTGCTGTTTCTTTGTTAGTTTTTCTTCACCGTTACTTTTGGAAAGAACTTGCTATTAACTGAAGACCTCATAACTTCTGCAGGGGACACTTAAAAATAACAATGCTATCTGTCCTGATGGGCATCAAGGGAAGATTAAAAGATTTAGACAGTGTTTTAACTTTATATATCAAGTTAGCTTCTGAGACTTCTTGTATGATCAACTGTCTGAGAGCTGTGTTGTGTTCTGACCATTATCAGTTTAAGAGGCATCCTGACACATCCTTCATCATTGTTCAGACTTCACCACATGTGATTTCACACACATTAAATCAAACTGATTAAATATTAAATCAGCTTGTGATGCTTAAGTAGACTTCACTCCAATGTCTTAAGGTACACAGTCAACACTTCAAACTTTTTTCTTAATTATGCTGTGAGGCAGATTTTGGATGTTAATGGAGTATCAGACCCCTCAGTTGTAAGCCTCATTGGCAGACTGAATCTTTGCCTCATGGAAGTATGCAGCAATAAATAAATACACAGCCACACACACCAAGTTGCTTTAAGTGGAAAAGGAATGGAGACATGTACCTATCCAAGGAGATGCCATTAGCCATCCAATATCCTCACTAAATTGCGAAGTCTTGGCTGCAGTAATCATGAAGCATATCTGAAATCTATAGCTCTTTGGGATGATTCTCAAAGAGAGAAAAACAATATCTCTCTGCCATAACTTCTGCCCTTCTTGGGCTGTTTGAAGAACCACATAAGTCTGACATGGTCTCTAATAACTCAGTCAAACACCTAAACGTTTGGTTGATGAGACAGGTGAGGGTTTAATGTAGATATATGTGCAAATGTGAAACTCCTTTTACAGTTTCATTGTTGCCACTCTCTGAGGGCTTTCTTTAACTTTGCCCTCCCACTGTAGTTAATACAGCACACTAGCCTGCAGTTCATGTGGAGGGATCCAGCTCAGCTGTGGCGCTTATTGGTTTGGAAGGACAACTTCTGGGGGTGTTTCTGGAGAGCCCCGGCGTGCTGAGAGGGTGCTGCCTGGGTGTAGGTTACCTTCCCTGTCTGGCTGCAGCCTCCATGCACAGGGGGTCACAGGGAGGATGTAGGTGCACCCTCTGAATTGTCCTGAGAGGTGACTCTTGAAGGGTCTATTTATGATTCTTCCTCCCTCTGGTTGTTGGCTGGTACCAACCGTAGCCCAGTGTGGAATGGTGTGGGATGGTGTAGCCTGGAACGGGCCACTCTCTGTGGCACGGTATGGGGTGGTGTAGCCTGGAACGGGTCACTCTCTCTGTGGCACGGTGTGGGATGGTGTAGCCTGGAACGGGTCACTCTCTCTGTGGCACGGTGTGGGATGGTGTAGCCTAGAACGGGTCACTCTCTCTGTGGCACGGCGTGGGATGGTGTAGCCTGGAACGGGTCACTCCCTGCGGCACGGTGTGGGGTGGTGTAGCCTGGAGTAGGATTCTGGCAGCGTTGTGCTGTAACAGTGAAGAAGAAAAGTTGGGTTCTCTTTAAGTCACCTGTTTTCATTTTCATTTTATTCTGTGAATAACGCTTTTGTATGAGTGACGGTACACACTTCTCATTGTATTTTATATTGAATGCATGTGACAATAAAAGGGTATTCAATATTCATATTCTCCTTGTGAGGAAAGGGCATCTGACAAGAAGTTGAGGTCCCTCGTCTCCTTCTCAGCTTTTCATTAATGCTGAACACTGGTGGCTAAAGTGAGGCAGTGCAGGTCTGTGTGCATTCCCAACAGCGACTGAATACTTTTATGGACCTGACTGTCCAGCAGCCACCAATTTGCCCCCGGGACAGCCAGACACATACCTGCCACAGCCGACATGGCACTGATGACGGTGGAGTGGTGGAGTGCTCCACACTTCAATCCACTTTATCACATTTCACAAAATCCTGACTATTGTTCCTGTGATTGCCTGCGCATTTGCTCCAAGTTTTAAATGAATGCCACCACAAAGTTGCCTTATGTCTGGGCCTTGATTTTCTAGTGGACCTCCGAGTGAAAGCAGCTTGAGGTGATTCTTCCTCAACCCACCAGAGTGTACAACTGAATCTAATCTAGACAGACCAACCAGCAAGTTCAAAGCATCTGATCTAGTGGAGGGTGCAGGAGAATGCTTTACCAGTGGATCCTCTGGAGACTGTATGACTTCTTCCTTGCTGATGTTTGGAGGAGCTGATGCTTGTTGGAACTGGCCTTTGAAGTCAGAGGCTGGGTTAGTTCTAATGCTGCTTTTGTAAGAGAAGAGAGGAATTATTTGCTCGGTAGGGGTAGAAGATCAAGCGTGTTGTTAATGCATTCACAGTGCTGGTAATGGGAGAGCAGCACAGCAGAGTACAATGAAACTTACTTGGTTACCTCAATATGGAGGTCTCCATATTCCCCAGGAACGTTTGGATCATCGTACATTAGTTGAACGATCACAATCCTGCAGGGGTGAGGAGACAAATATCAGCCGCCCTGCCTCCTGTCTTTGCCCCCATCTGAACTACTGAGACATTTTCTCCTGCAATGAGGCAAATGGAGGGATTCCATGAGATGAAGATGGTTGAAAGAACTGCTGAGGCTGTGCAGGAGCAGAAGCTATGGTGAAGTGTCATGTGTGAGTAATTAGGAAGAGCAGAGAGCAAGAATGCTCTGAAGAAAAGACACCGGGCCCGAGATGTTAACTCTGATTTCTTTTCTTCACAGATGCTGCCAGACCTCCTGAGTCTGCTGCTTCTCCAGAACTGTTCTTGTTCCTGATTTACAGCATCCACATTTCTTCCAGCTTTTATTAGGAATGGTGGATTTTGGAGGATGAAGTGGGTGAGATTCATTGAGGGAAGATGTTACATGCTTAAATAAAAGTTGTAGAACACTGCACTTGATGGCAAGTGTGTGTGATGACGGGGTTAAAGAACGTGTGAGGTCACAGAGAGAAGTTGGCAGTTCCTACCTTTACAAAGCACAGAACTCATTGACCTTCCTGTCGAGTTATTGCTGTGACGGTTCTATGGATGTTACAAAGAAACATTGAGATAGAGGTCATGAGCAGACTGCTCCAAAGCCAATAAGTCAATAGCATGTGAGGCTGTGCTTTATTTAAAATTGGAATAATAGAAGCAACCTGAATGGGTGGGGTCAAGTTCCTACAGAAGCAGGATTCTCCTTAGTTTTAGCCTTCAGTGACAATTGCTGGGATCTTGACACTGGATGTAGGTGTTCTTATTCCTCTCTGTTATAACTAAAAGCTGGGTTCTCATCCTGTTGCTGTGAGTGAGATGATCTATTTTACTGAATTTGCCTTTGCCAAGGGTATGTTTTTCAGTTGCTACTATATTGGAATAGTTAATTAGTAGTAGTTAATATATATGATTTTGTTATGTATTTCAGTAGAGTTACAGTTGAGCCAACTCTTCTATTTTTATTTTGCCCATATTTTAGCAATAATGTATGAATAAAGGTTGTTTTATTTCAAGCCTAGTAGTTTGATCAATCAATTGCCTCTGGAACATGACACCTTGTACTTAACCTTTAAAATAAGAAGAAGTTATGGTCTAAACTATCTTCTTCACATATTTTGAGGTAGCATGGTCTGCGCCATAACACATCTGATCAAGATATAACTCTAACCTCAATAGCTAACTCCATCTGTGTTGTCAAATCTGTTTTCATAGTCTCTAATGGCAGTCCAGAAGAAAGAGGAAGACTCTCCTCTCTAACACTCTACACAGGATTCCTGTTGGTGAATGGGATGTCAACTCCCATTTCTCAACTATCTTCTTTCGAATGCAATTGACAGCATGCTTGGAATGGTAGTTCCTGACTTTGAACTGGTGTGTATTTGAGGTTAAATATCATGACTTTGATATTTATGCTTGAAATGTCCGGGCAGCAGTGAGTAATTTCACCTTTTACGACTGCAAAATTCCATTGAAAGAGTGCATTGGAGCTACATGCCTATTTAATGATGAGAAAGTTGTTGAGAAAAGATCCACGGGCAACCAAACTCCTGAGAGCTGACATATGGCCAAAACATGGGGAGATTCAGCCAAGTATGTCTCTTTACAGTTCAGACTCAGAGACTAGTAGACTGCCCTCTTTGTTACACTGAATATCAAAGTGCATACAACATAATAGGTGCAAAATTTCATCAGGGTGAATACCTAGCTTCATCCCTCTGCAATTTTACTGTGACATGTTTCTGGAAATTTTAGCCAATTTGTCATTCAGGTCAGTAACCATTTTAAAAATCCAACAAAATTCATGTTAAGAAATGAAAAGGAGAGTATACTTTTGAAACAATTTGCAATAGCCTTTCTGTTCCATACGTATTTTGGCAAATGTTAAGATTGATAAGTCCCCAGGGCCAGACCAGATTTATCCTGGGTTGCTCCGGGAAGCGAGAAAGGAGGTTGCTAAGCCGCTGGCGAAGACCTTTGCTTCCTCACTCTCCACGGGAGTCGTACCGGAAGATCGGAGGGAGGCAAATGTTGTTCCTCTTTTCAAGAAAGGGAAAAGAGAAATCCCTGGAAATTACAGACCAGTCAGTCTTACATCTCTGGTCAGCAAGGTTTTGGAAAGAATTCAGAGGGATAGGGTTTATGACTGTTTGGAAAAGCATAGTGTGATTAAAGTGATTCAGCATGGCTTTGCGAGGGGCAGGTCATGCCTTACAAATCTTATTGAGTTCTTTGAGGAAGTCACGAGACAGGTTGACGAGGGTTGAGCATGGACTTCAGCAAGGCATTTGATAAGGTTCCCCATGGCAGACTCATTCATAAAGTCAGGAGGTAAGGGATACAGTGTGATTTGGCTGTCTGGATTCAGAATTGGTTGGTTGACAGGAAGCAGAGAGTGGTTGTAAATGGGAAGTATTCTGCCTGGACGTCAGTGCTGAGTGGTGTCCCGCAGGGCTCTGTTCTTGGGCCTCTGCTCTTTGTAGTTTTTGTAAATGGCTTGGATGAGGAGGTTGAGGGGTGGGTTAGTATGTTTGCTGATGACACAAAGGTTGGAGGTGCCATTGATAGTATTAAGGGCTATTGCAGGCTTCAGCGAGACATTGACAGAATGCAGAGCTGGGCTGAGAAATGACAGATGGAGTTCAACCTGGATAAATGCAGAGTGATGCATTTTTGAAGCTCGAACTTAAATGCTGAATATAGGTTTAAAGGCAGGACTTTCGCCAGTGTGGAGGAACAGCAGGATCTTGGGGTTCAAGTGCATAGCTCCCTCAAAGTTGCCACCCAGGTGGATAATATTGTTAAGAAAGCATATGGTGTTTTGGCTTTCATTAACTGGGGGATCGAGTTTAAGAGCCGCGAGGTTATGCTGTAGCTCTACAAAACCCTGGTGAGACCACATTTGGAATATTGTGTCTGGTTCTGGTCGCCCTATTATAGGAAAAATGTGGAGGCTTTGGAGAGGGTGCAAAGGAGGTTTACCAGGATGCTGCCTGGATTGGAGGGTTTGTCTTACGAGGAGAAGTTGACTGAACTTGGACTTTTCTCTCTGGAGAGAAGGAGGAAGAGTGGTGACCTGATTGAGGTGTACAAGGTAATGAGAGGCATGGATAGAGTCGATAGCCAGAGACTTTTCCCCAGGGCAGGATTGACTGCCACGAGGGGTCATAGTTTTAAGGTGTTAGGAGGAAGGTATAGAGGAGACGTCAGAGGGAGGTTCTTCACCCAGAGATGTGTGAGCGCATGGAATAGTTTACCAGTGGTAGTCGTGGAAGCGGAGTCATTAGTGACATTTAAGCGACTGCTGGACATGCACATGGACAGCAGTGAATTGAGGGGAATGTAGGTTAGGTTATTTTATTTTTGGATTAGGATTATTCCGCGGCTCAACATCGTGGACCAAAGGGCCTGTACTGTGCTGTACTTTTTCTATGTTCTATGTTCTATATGACACTTCAATTAAGAAGATTATTATAACATTCAAGGATAATATTATAATATTCAATTATGGTATGTTTAAATGAAACCTGGTACAGTTATGTGTCATTTAGGGCAAGATTATATTAAATGTCTCTTGTCCTCATTTGATCAGAATTTGTTTATTAGTTTTTTTATGTTTTGCACTTTTAGAGTACATGTTTTGTAAAGCATTCTAAGTGGCTTTACATTAATCATTTTAATCAAATTTTTCTGAAAACTTGAAACAACAATTTCCAACTATTGTGTTAGCCTCCTTTAGCTTGTGTGCTTATTTGTTCTACTAGTAGGCAAACACCATATAATGTGGCTAAATGTTTCCACTTCGGTGAGAAAAACCAAAAGGTCTCACATTGTTTTGAAGATGATATACTAGAATGAGTGGATGTACAAATGAACCTTGGTTACCTTGTACACCAGTCAAAGAAAGTAGACTGACAGGGGCAAATTAGAAGGCTAGTGGTATATTGGCCTTCAAGATTAGAATTCAGAAGTAGGGATGTCTTACTGCAGTTATACAGGGCCTTAGTGAAAAAGCACTTAAGTGCTGCACAGTTTTGATTTCCCTGCCGAAGAAAGGATATATCTACCGTAGAGATAGTGTAACGGAGGTTCACTAGGGTGGTAATGGGGATGGCAGACTGCCCAACGAGGACAAATGATTTGACTGGGTTATACTTATTCGAGTTTAGATGGATGTGAAGGGATCTGACCAAACAATTTAAAATTCTAACGGTGCTGGATTGGCTTGATGCAGAGTGGATGTTTTCCCAGGTTGATACTTCATGATCTAGGGCGTTCAATTTCAGGATATTGGGTAGGCCATTCAGGACTGAGATGAGGAAACATTTCTTCACTCCAAGAGTAGTGAATCTCTGGAATTTCCTAAGCAGAAGGGCTGTAGAGATCAATTCATTGAATGCATTCAAGAAAGAGATAGATACATATTAAAATGTTAAAGGCATCGATGGATATGGGGAGAAAACGGGAGCATGACATTGAAGTGGATGATCAGCTGTGAGTAGAGCAGGCTCAGAGGGCTGAAAGGCCCACTCCTGTTTGTAACCTCTATGTTTTGATGTTCCCATGTGCAGAAGTAGTCTAAAAATAGATCTTTAGATTTCTTCCCAAATGAAATGATAAGCCTTTAATAAATGGACCATGGTTGCCATAAGGCTAGCTTTTTAATCCAGATTTAAATTGGAATTCAATTTTCACAGTCTACCATGTTTTGACTCGGATCCGTATCCCTTGTACATTAGCCTGTGCCCTTGGGTTATTGGTTTAGTGACAGTACCACTCTGCTACCTCCTCCTCAGTTTCATCTTAGATTAATTGCAGCATTTCAAGAAATAACAGTCTTGTAAAGTTTGATGTTCATAACACAGATTGGCCTTAAGTACTGAAAACTCCTTACTGTATTTTTGGGACTTTACCTCAACTTTCTGCTCCAATTGAATACACTGAGAAACCAGGTTCTTTTTTGCTCGTTCATTGAATAAGAGAAAAAAATTGACACTAACTTATATTTGTCATTATTTAATCTTCACTGGCAAAACATATGCTGATATACTGATTTAAGGCATATTTTATATTTAGTTTTATAAAACAACTTGAATGATTGCATTGACTTTTATGATCTGTCTTAAAGATTGTTTGTTTGTTTGTTTGTTTTCTGGTTGCTTAGAAACAGTTAAAGTCTGTGATAAGCTCCCACACTTGCTTCATTTTAAACATTCTCAGTTATTTTTTGCTTGTACATTATTAAAACGTAGACAGTTATTCTCTCATTGAAAGGATTCATGCCATTGTTTACACTCAAAGCTATTGAGGTGGAAAAAGCTATTAAGAGCCAACAGGGAGGCCTAGTGCCCATTAGTTACTTAATTCTGGCCTGTACATCTGATTCATATTCTTTCAGACTAACCTTCATGATGAGTAAAAACACTCAAAACTATTGATGGGAAGACTGACTACATCACAAGTGCTGCTTTGTCACTTCCATTGCAGATCTCGTTTTAGGGGCCTACTTCATCATAAAGTCAGTTGTAATTTTGCGCTCACCATCACATTCAAAAGTGGTTACACAATATGTGCCATTGATTGGCAGAGTCATTGATTTTTAGTTTTGATGGGCTCCATCACTGTGATTGTCCTTTTCAGAGACATCTCATCAGTAAACTTTTAAGCTTATGTTTTCACAGAAAAAATGCTCACATCTTCTTTAGTCCCCACATATTTTAGCACCAATATACACAGAGTGAGCTATTTAGTCATAACTGCTGATGCTCCACACGCTTTGGTAGAGAAAACATGGACTATAACTTCCCAATTAGTTATTTATGACTTCAGGAAAAGGGCACAGTGTGGTCCTTCTAAGTGTATCTCTCAACAACATAGTTATGTATGAATCCCAGACAGGGAATGATAAATAAAGACAACTTGATTCAGAAATGCAAAAGACTACAGATCTGGATTTCTGAACAACACAAAAGGCTACAAATCTGCAGCAGTTTGGAAACATTGAAAGATAGGAAATGGAGCAGGAGTAGGTCATTTGGCCCTTCAACCCTGCTCTGTCATTCAATATGATCACAGCTGATCTTCCAACTCCATAGCCTGTTCACTCTATCCCCCATTTAATTTGATGCTTTTGGCCCAAGTGCTATCTCCAAGTCCTTCCTGAGATCATGCAATGTTTGGCCTTGCCTGCTTTCTGTGCTGGTGAATTCCATAAGCTCATCACTCTCCGGCTGAATAAATTTCTCCTCATCTCAGTACTAAATAGTTTATCCCATACCCTTTGACTGTGGCCCCTGGTTCTGGACTTCACTGCCATTGGAAATATACTTCCTGCTATGCTGCCTAGTCCTGTTAGCCATGCTTTGAAAGCTTGTGTTTTCATATAAACCTGTTGGACTATAACCAGGTGTTGTGTGATTTCTGACCTAGCCCTGTTAGAATGTCATAGGTTTCTATGAGACAATCTCTCACTCTTCTGAACTCCAGTGAATATAATCCTAACTGATTCAATCTCTCCTCAAACCTCAGTCTTGCCATCTCGGGAATCAGCCTGGCAACTCTTTGCTGCACTCCCTCGAATGCAAGAACAACCTTCCTCAGATAAGGAGTACAAAACTGCACACAATATTCCAGATGTGGCATCACCAAGATCCTGTATAATTGCAGTAAACCATCCTTGTTCCTACACTCGAATCATCTCATTATGAAGGCCAACATACCATTTACCTTCTTCACTGCCTGCTCAGCTATGGAAAGGGACCAGAGTTAAGGGGTAGGTTTGGTGAGAAGGAGAAGTCTTATTGCTGGGGCCAAATTCAAGACTGGACCACACAATGGTGGGTGATAGGATCATGTGTGGCACTAGGCTGGCAGTAGCCAAATGTTGTCCATGCAAGGATGGTGGCTGGCCTTCCGGAGTTGCCAGTCCAATTAGAAGGCCATAACTTGGCAGCCTTTGTCCCCAGTGGCCACGCACTGGCAAGGTTGCAAATGAGATCTCCTTAAAGGTGAGGTATGCATCTTCCAGCAAGCTGAGGTCAGACAGTTAAGCTGCAAAGAACCACCTTGCATGCTATTAACCTTTACTTATGTCTCTTGCAAAAGTGAAGACTCCTGTAATGGTCAGAATGTCAACAGCACTGGAGACTCTCTTATTTGGGCACTTAAGGTTCTAATGAGCGGCACGATGGACTGCCACACTGTCCTAGTTCCAATCACTTGCAATACTCTAACAAAGTAAGATGAGATCAGATTTCTGCTCCCATTATGACCTTGCCATATCTCTTTCACAAGGTCTTTCACCTCCTAGTCTATTGTAAAAGACATCAAAATTCATTAAAATTAACACTTCAGGTCATTGTTGAACATTTCTCACAGTTTCCATTTTTTGGAAAGTGAGTTGGAACAGATTTGTCAGTAATAACACAGATACTGTTAATGTGAAACAAAAGCAGAAATTTCTGAAGAAACTCAGCAGGTCTGGCAGGATTTGTGTGAAGGAAGAGAGTTAACGTTTCAGGCCCAGTGACCCTTCTTCAGGACTATTCATATAAGCTAGGTACGTCATTAGGCCAGAGCCCTGTCAAAACTGATAATTCTATGAGAGGGAAATTTTGAACTCTGCATGAGGTGTGAGCAAGGCTTGGAACTGGATTTTAATGTTCAGAAATCTTAAACTTAATGCTGAAATGATACACCTTCTGTTTTAAGAGTGGCTAATTAGGGTCTTAGGGCAGATGACAAGCTTGTTTATGAGATGTAAATCAGTTATTTAAATATGTTACTGAAGCTGAGTGCCTCAGATTGGAACAGGCTTCGAAATGTAACAACTGTGGAGCAGGTCTGCCAGGCTTTGTTTAACTCAAGGGGAGTGAATTTGCCTCCAGGAAGGTGTTTGTCTTATGCAGAAATGCTCTTACTGTACCCTGTGACATAAGAACTCTGCATGAATATTGTGATATTGAAGAATTCAACAAACATTTATTGTAACTAATTGGTTTGTGCAAACATTACATTCAGAAGCAAAGTGTCTGAGCATGAAACTGTCATGTTATACAGGGGCAGCCTGTTTCCGTAGTGCATCATGCTTCTAGTCATCCAAAGGTAAGATGGAGTATGAGAATGGTCTATTCCCAAGTCATGTGCTATGATAAATAGATGTCTTTTAAAGGTATAATGACATACTGAATGTGATACATAAAAAGTAACGTTGTCACAGTCCTACCAAACTGTACGGTTGCTCTCTCATTCGAGAGAGATGACTTGTTGTGGTTTAATCTAATAGTCACCACACCACAGGCAACAGGAGAGGTCGGTAAGGAGATTTGTTCGTGGTAACCTCAGCTGATGTGGGAATTGAACTCATGTTGGCAACATTCTGCATCACAAATGAGTAATCCAGCCAACTGAGTATGAGAGATAACACCAATGTAACCATATCATGAAGCAATGTCAGAAGGAGCAGATTTAGCAGGAAACAACCTCTCTTGTACTATCTGAAGGCTTCAGGAAACAAGAATTATTTCTTTTCATCCCTACAGTGAATCCATTTTCTTCACGATCCAAATTCCTTTAATGTGATAGAGAGTCATCTGACTGCAATCTAAAATCCTCAGACTGCAATTTGAGGCCCATCCAAGCTACAATCCCCAAGTTCTGCTTTCTACAATTTGAAACTTCCAAACCACAAACTGAGAAAAATGCATTCTGCAATCCAGAATGTCTAATTCATTATCCGAAATTCCTGCAGTGTAATCCAAATCTTGCAATTTCACAAATTACTACAGTTTTATTGGCCAATGATCTCCCCCAATCATTGATTACTTCAACTTCCAGTGATTTCTCTGACCCAGGATCTCACTCTCATTTCCAAATCTGGATCACTCACCCTGCCATCTCCCCCTTAACCCATCTGCCTTATCAATGCATGGCCTCATTAATTTAGCACTCCCTGTGAGAACCCTGCAAACCCATAATCTTCCTTATCAATCCGACTATGCGCCTTCTCCCTGTCTCCTTCATCTCTAATGTAGGTCTCTTCACCTGACAGGCAGTTAATATCTCAAACTGGCTGACTGCCAAGTGAAAAATGGAGGAGAAAAGTTCATGTGAGACCCTTTGAGTGACTTTGACTGGAGCTTGACAATACCAGAGTTTCCCACTCACTTTGACCCACCTACCCCAACCTTGCTCCTTCCTGCAAAAAGCTCCATGTTTATTTCCTAAATAAATAACAGTGAAAATCCTTTCAATAATTTCAGGCTAAAATGAACACAGAAACTGAGTGGATTTGATGTGTTATTACAAAACACCTCTGTTTCAATTCTTCATTTGTAAATTTCATGGATCTTTTGAAGACTTTAAATTGACTGACTTGCAATAACTAGGCTTTTTTTGTAAAATTAAGACTGGCTATAATCATAGCAAAGCAATTCACTTCCAATGAATGCTGTCTATCATATCCATTCCATTGCAATCACAATTTTGACTTTCCATTTGTATCTGCATGGCCTCACTCACTTGTACCGATTAAAATGATGATACAATGCCAAAACCCAACTTATTGTAGATGCTGCAAATCTGAAACGCAAACAAAACATGTTGCAAATTCTCAGAATGTCAGGCATAGAACCGTTGTCGAAAAACAAATGACAAGTCAATATTTTAGGGATTTTCTTTCATCAGAACTATGGGATATTTCCAATGAATATCTTAGTGCAGTGAATGGAACAGATTGATGGCAAGAGAAGAAGAAATTAAGCTTCCTGCATGTTGGAAAGTCCCAAAATACTTTGCAGCTGTTTAGGTACTTTGGAAGTGTGATTACATGGTAATGTAAGGAATCACATAACATCCCATTACCTGCGATATACAAATGTGATTCTATGGCATTATTTTAAGAAGTATATCATCTGCCTTAGAGTAATTAGTTTGGTGGTCTTCAGCATCACAAGAAGGTTTTGAGAAAAGTGTTGTAAACAATTATGTTTATAACTGTCTGTTGGCATTCAAGGTAAAAGACAGTTGATGTCTCAAGGATAGTTAGTCAGTATTTCTACCGGGGTATGAGGCTCACTTGATTCACAGTACCAGAGAGATGCACTTTGTGAGGGAAAGGGTCTACAAAATATCCTAAAAACTCTGAGTAACCTAGATTTCCAGGATCCAGGAAGGAGGGAGCATGTCAAGTCTATGGCTCATCACATAGGAATGTGGATGGGCAATTCCTTTCAGATAAAAAAAGGCAACATTTCTGACTATTTTTAACAACAATGGAAGACTCACTTGTGATCTCTGCTACCTGGGATCTCACTGCCATTGTCCCAATCTGGATGACCATCCTTGATCTCCATCTACTCACCAACATAAAATCTCACCATTGCAACATGTTCAATGATTTCCTGCCAAACCCACAATCTCCCTTTTCGATGTCTCATGCTTTTCAGTATCGATATAATCTCTCCCTGCTTCCCTTTTCCCTGATGTGGGATTTCCCACCTGGCAGGCAACAGCTTCTCAATCTGACTGAATGACGAGTGAAAAATCTCAGAACAGGATCTCTTTAATGCAGAAAGAGGCCTTTTGGCCCACTGAATCTGGACCAACTCTTCAAAGAGCATCTCACCCAGACCCAGCCCTTGGCCCTTTCCCCATAATCCCACATTTGCCATAGCCAACCCATCTAGACATTACGAGGCAATTTAGCATGGCCAATCCACCTAAGCTGCACATCTTTGGACAAGGGAAATAAACCAAAGAACCTGGAGGAAGCCCAGACAAACACAGGGAGAACATGCAAACTCCACACATTCATCTAAGGCTAGAATCAAATCTGGGTCACTGATGCAGTGAGGCAGCGGTGATAACCACGGAGTCGCCAAGCCATCCATATGGAGAAGAAAACTTCAGAGAAATCAAGGGGAGAATCACTGGAAAAGCCTTCACAGTAAAAGACAGTTCTGGGATTTAAAAAGATCACCAGGCTGGGAAAAAATGAAAAAGGAAATTTACTCTTATAATCCAAGAGTCGCTTTGGCCTGGGTCTCAGAAAATTGAAATACTACTCAACACACAGTGTGAATCATATCTGTGCAGTGGAATTTTCAGTCGTGTTAAAAGTAAAAAAAAAGGACAAGTCGTGTTAAAGTTCAAGTTGCCCAAAAACAATGTTTAGTCAATAATCTGTTCATTAGAGTAAAAATCTTAAGCGGTGCACTCTGGTTGTGTCATTATTTCCACAAGGTACTCAAAGTTCGAATTTATTTTTTAAAGACATTGAGTCCCTACAGGGATCATCAGGAATTTTTTTTTTATCTTGTCAAGACAGTGTAGTATGTATTTTTTAAAACCAGAAATCAGTGGACCTGAAATTTAAGATGGATAAATAACAGGGATTTGAATATTGTTGGAAATTAGGCAGATAGATGACAGATGTAACTCAGTCTACACACATTCAAATAGTTTCACTGGAGAGCAAAATAACCAGGAAGAGGCTGATACTTAAATGGGATGGAAATAATGAGGATGGAAGTGGAAGCAATCTGTGGGTCATCATTAGCAGTGAAAGTTGTGATCAAAACAGTGTTCAGTGACTGTGAGTAAAGCAGCTTGTCCATCTCCCACTACACTTGATCAGCTCATTCAACACTTTCACATGTAAATACAGGCAGTGTAATTCCAATTATTTTGTCAGCTTCTTTCACACTGTCCAGGCCTTCAAGTCCTCCTTACAAGTAAACAATGATTTACCTGCACATCTTACAATTCAGTATACTGTAGTCCCTGCTGGTTGTGTGGCCTTCTCTTTTTTGGGGGAGACCAAATGCAAATTGGGTAATTGTTTGTTGAAAACTTCTGTTTAATATGGTTCTGAGCTTCTTGCTTCTTGCTGCTTGCCACTTTAAAGCTGCTTTTGATTCTGACCTAACTCTCCTTGACCTCCTAAGCTATTCTAATGAAGGTCAGTGTAAGGTCAAGGAACAGCATCTCATTTTTTTTTAAACCAGGCACTTAGAGTCATATAGTCGTAGAGATGTACAGCGCAGAAACAGACGTTTTGGTTCAACTCATCCATGCCAACCAGATATCTTAAATCAATCTAGTTCCCTTTGCCAGCATTTAACCAACATTCTTCTAAACTCTTCGTATTCATATACCCATCCAGATGCCTTTTAAATGTACCAGCCTCCTCCAATTCCTCTGACAGCTCATCCCACACATATATCATCCTCTGTGTGAAAGCAGTTGACACTCCAATCCCTTTTAAATCCTCCCCTCTTACCTTAAAGCTATGTCCACTAGTTTTGGACCCCTCTATCCTTGGGAAAAGACCTTGACTGTTCACCTTATTCATCAGCTCCTATAAGGTCACCCCTCAGCCTCTGATGCTCCAGAGAAAATAGCCTCAGCCTATTCTCCACAGAACGCAAGCCCTTCAACCCTGGCAATATCCTTGTAAATCCTTTTCTGAACTCTTTCAAATTTCTCAATATCCTTCCTGTAACAAGGAGACCAGAATTGAATGCAATTTTCCCAACCAAAGTGGCCTAGCCAATGATGTGTACAGCTGCAACATGACCTCCCAACTCCTACACTCAAAGCATTGACCAATGAAAGCAAGCGAACCAAACACTTTCTTCCCTATCCCCTCTACCTGCAACTCCACTTTCAAGGAATTATGAACTCATACTCCAAAGCCTCTTTGTTCAGCAACTCTCCCCATGACTTCACCATTAAGTGTATAAGTGTATTTTGCCTTTCCAAAATATAGCTCCTCACATTTATGTAAATTAAATGCCATCTGCTATCCACTTTACAAATCATTGAGCTTTATGAATTGACATTAACAACTGCAGGCCTTAACCACTGTCCATTTTACTTCAAAGCAGTGATGGAGGGTTCCTGCATTTGAGACATTGGAAGTGGAAGAGACTTTGATTAAGACTTGAGGTGGACATCATCAAAAACTGAATACCAACAGAATGAACTGCACATCAATTGCATTACAACATCATGTGAAACTTTGCTTTTGTCAGATTAACCATGTTTTCCCCTCTAGAGCTAGGTATCATTTCTATATTTGGCTTAATACTGCTTCATTTTATTTTGTACAGCCATCAATTTTGAAATTTAATCACTGTGACATTCCACCAAATCAGGCTTGCTTAAAAGCTGCTCATCTCTAACATCTGTCAATTTGCTCTCCAGAGATGCAGCCTGGTTCAGCCTACCTTCTCAGAGTTTAGAAAAATGAGAAGCAATCTCATTGAAAAATATCAGATTTCAAAGGGATTTGACCGGTTAGGTCTTCAGATATCATTTTCCCTGCCTGGGGAAACTAAAACACAAGGGCATTGTCTCAGGATGAGGAGGCCAATGATTTAGGACTGAGATAAGGACAAACGTATTGACTCAAAGCATGCAAGTCTTTGGAATTCTTTACCTCAGAGAGTTGCAGATGCTTCATCATTAGATACATTTCAGGTTGCAAGAGACAGATGTTTGGCTTTTTAGGGATTCAAAGGAGTTGAGAAGCAGATAGGTAAAAGGTGCTAAGGCACAGGGGTGGGGAAATTGGAGTTAAGGCCAATCATTCTGTATGATTTATATTAAATGGAAAGCAGTTTTGTCAGGCCATTTGGCATTCTCCTGCTGCTCTTTCTCGTTCTCATATTTTTATGTCCTAATGTGGCTAATTGTTATGGTTAGTCAAAAACTCCATTATCGTTGTGTCATACAACTAGTGGGGAGGCCAAAAAGAATTAAGTCTTTTTTTGTCTAGATATTCCACAATTCCTATACCAATGGAAATGGCTTGCGAATCATTTATTAACTGTGTGCTACCATTGAAATCAAGGAGCTTCAGAAAGCCAAACTAAGCATCTCAAATTTAGGTAGTGATTTCACATGACTACTGTAAATGTCAGCACGTGGGAGGCTATTAATGATTCAAATACTGTTCAGCAATGGACATAATTATTTAATTTAGCTTTTGTTATTCCATTGAAGAGTTTCTTAAATGAATAATAAATATTTAGTTTTAAATACTTCTCTCTATTTGTTCACCACCAGTGGGGTGTCGTAGCCCAGCACCAGCGGGAGACTTTCTCTCCTTTAACAACCTTTAAAATGCATAGATGTTTTTAACACAAAGGAACCATAAAATCTGTAAATGAAGCATTCATCGCTTGATTACTGGATGCAGGCACGTTTGATGAATGCTTCAATATGTGAATCTGATGGGAAACAGTATTCCTGTAATGGGCTGTTAAAATATAGACCTGAATGGAAATTGGTTACAGTGAAATTCAAGTAAACTATGATCTATTAGGATTATATCCATGAGGAAATGCAAGATATTATAATCACTAATGAATGAAACTTGAAAGATATTTATGTTCCTGTTGTTGCAGATATTTTCATTATATTTGTTGTATTATTTTGATATGGCAGACAATTTGTTTGCTTTGATATATTATCTCATGGTTAATTGGATGGTGATAAACCTTAACCCTACGAATGACTTAACCATTTTGCAATCAAAGTTCCAACACATCAGATTATTTTAAATTTTCTTTGGGCCATTACCATTCTACTTTACAATTAAACCGATGCAAGATGAAAAGAGGTAATCTTTACCAAATTACCTCAGCATAAGTTTTTAAATAACTTATTCAAAAATTAGCACATCAAATCTCTGACCTTTGTGTTAATCTTTAATCCCCTTTCATTTGCATCCTATCCTCTAATGCTGCTTTATTTCCTTCACAAATACAACTGCTTCTCTTTTCCCAGTTTCACTTGTTAATTGATTTCGCTTTCATTCAACTCCAATATTACTCTTTTGGTATGATAATGTGAGAACTCATTCTATGAGTAGAGCTAATGTCAAAATATTCCCTGATGTTGAGACTTGTGAACTCTGTTGATACATAGGATTATTTATCAGCAGAAATGGACTTTATTATTTTCTGGCAAGAGTGCAAGAGCTTTATTGTCTATCTGCAATGTACTCTGTACTGCTACCAATTTTTTTAAAATTAACATGTATTGGCCCATTGCACTGTTGCTTATGGATAGTGCCAAGATGTGGAAAATAATTCCTTGTGCAGACCAGCAGCAATGATAACTGTAGCAGCATTTTGATCACCAATGCAATATAGCAAATTTGCAAAATCAACAGGTTGCAAAAACATTTAAAATATAGCAGGGAAACAGTGAAACTTCAGTGTGATGATACACAAAGCAAGGAAGTTCCAATATAAGATGTTGAGGTCGTAAAATGGCAAAGAAGCTGCATTTTGAAGGAGGATCATAGGACGTGAAACATTAACTTTCTCTTCACAGATGCTGCTAGTCCTGCTGTTTTCGCAACTATTTCTGGTTTTGTCTGTGATTTGCAGCATACACAGTTTTTCTTTTATTAATGAGAATATTCATCATGTTTTCAATCATATTGAACGATCAACAACTGTCAAGGTGTTCAAGTACAAACACCTAACAATTCTTTTACAGCAAACGACATGGATGTCAGTTTAATTTTAAGCAAGAATGTCACTTCTTCAGACATCAGAATAAACCATACGTCTCCCAATTATTTTAGCCTATAATAAATGCACAGTCCTGAAACATATCAATCTTATAAACCACACATTTATAACCAGAGACATTGAGCATTAACTTGATAAATAATTATCCTCTCGAGTACTGAGTACCTGCCCACTTTGTGATTGAATTAATTAATCTATCAGAAGTAGTTCTCCACTAAACATGTCAGATTGAAGTAACACTGATCTGAAGGAAACTAAGTTTATTGCTAACAAAACGGAATCGTCAGAAATACCACCTCAAGATGCACAAATATTAATTCTGAGACTTGAACACTAAAAAAGGTGTGACGTACTCTCTCTGCTGTGTACGTAGCGCAAGTCTGGCCCATTCCCAGAGCCTGTGCCCTTGCAGAGACCCAAGCTATTTTCCACTTTATCTGGAGGTTTAAGATGGCCTATGTCTGCAGGGAGATCATGTACAAAGCTCTAGATAATGGAGGGAATAATGTGCCCAACATCACCCTCATCCTGATGGCGACCTTGGTGTGCAGCTACACCAAGCTGTGTGCAGGCCTTCGGTACACAGACACCAAGTGCCACTACATACTGGGGTTCTGCC
Organism: Stegostoma tigrinum; assembly: GCF_030684315.1. NCBI lineage: Eukaryota > Metazoa > Chordata > Chondrichthyes > Orectolobiformes > Stegostomatidae > Stegostoma > Stegostoma tigrinum. The sequence goes on from NC_081370.1 coordinate 47,544,215, forward strand.
TGACCCCAGTGTTATGAAGGATGGGACTGGCTTTGTTGCTGTGAAAAGCTCCAAATAGTTGGGCCATTGTGTATCACCTGTCCTTCATGGAGAAATTTTCAAAGGGAAAATACTTTGACTGCAAGTCTATCAGGAAGCTGTCAGCACATAGTATCCTTGTCAGAAAATGAGAGGGTGGACCCCATCAGGTTGTTCCTGAGAAAATGGTCAGTGTCATTTGGCAGAATACCCCATCACCAGAACTTTCCAACAAGTGCTCAGAAATTGGTTGGCTGGTGGTGAGACAGGCACTACCTGAGAGATCCTTCATGTATGCCTGAACTCTGTGTGCCATCACATACTGCCTTTGAAGTGGCTGCAACGGGGGTAGAGACTGCCACACATCTCCTGCTGCATTATGACATCTGGAGAGAGATGTAATGGTATTTGATAACATTCATCCAAAGTAGCTCTGTGGGAGGACACGGTGCTCAATAGCCTATTCCCCAGGATGCACACTGAGACAAACATTAACTGCGCCTGGAGGGCCATCAGCTTATTGAAAGGCAGAACAAGGAGCTGACCTCAACCGAGTGTTGCAGACTGCTAAGGGAGGCACTAAAGCTTGGGGCAGCTGCCTCCAAGGCGCAGTGGGGAAAGACCACCACCTCAGGTTTTTCTGCCAAAGCACAATGGGTGTCCGTTCAGTTATTAGGACCGTCCTGGTGCCTCTAACATACATAAATAGGACTTTGCATAATTAAGAAATGTCTTTGGGCTTATTGAAACCAAAGCGAAAGTCAAATCCTAGTATTTGTTTGTTCTCAATATGCAAAGAACATGCAGAGATGTAAGGAATGCTTTGGGATTTTTGGAACTGTTAGGAGAGCCAGACTCCAATCTTTGTATGTCCTCAATATTCTAAGATTGTACAGAACTGAACTGCTTTAGTGGCTACATATGCATATAAAGATTTTTAAGAGTAAAGTGCATTTTTGAAATAAGAAAATATTATAAATATATACAAGTATATACATATATTACATAAATATCAAAAGGAGGCAGAGCAAGTTAAGGAAATTAATGAGAAAGAAGGCTTGTGATCTGAATTTAACTACTGCTTAGCCGATAGGTGACTCCAAATTGAGAGTCTGCAGAGGAAAGGGATTGGTGAGAGTGCGTCTGTTGCGTAAGAGCATGCTTAATGAGTGGAAGTGTGTTTTGAGCGTAGAGGTAGGGAAGCAAAATGCAGCAGATGCTAGACACCAGAAACAAAAGAGGAACATCTCAGAAAAACTCAGCAGATCAGGCAATATTTATGAGGAAAGTGAAGAGATCAATATTTCAGGTATGATCCTTTGTGAAAATTGGATGATGTGCATCAATTTTGATGCTGTAATTTGGTGTCAAGCCAAAACTGCTATCATTCCAAAGAGTTATTTGACAAAATAATTTTTATATTTAAATTTAAATGAGCATATGGGTTCAGAATACATTTTCACCTCCACATTCAGTTACTCTATGCTTTCCTGGCTCTCTCCCACATTCAACCTTCCAATTGATTTCATTCCAAACTCTGCATTCCCATCCTAATCTTCACCATCACCCTTCCACTCATTGATCTTCCCTACCCAATTTATAATTCCCATTCTCATTGTCTAAGCATGTTTATGATATTTTAGATATCTTTCCATATTTGTAACTCTCTCCACCCATAAATCCCCAACTTCCAACCAACAACACAAGCTCGGCTCCTCCAACTCCTGCTTCACATGTCGCCCTCCTCTTGAAGCAGCTGTTCTTTCAGTCATTAAGGCCATGTTCTCTGGAATTTCATCCAGTAACCACTTCATATTCCTTTAATTTCTCAAACACCCTCCTCAAAACATCACTGTTTTACAAAACATTTAGTCAAACCGTTTAGTGTCTACCTTTTAATTTTGTTTTCATTGTCCATTTGTGCCTTGTTAATCTTATGAGTATGAGAATCATAGGGGCATAGAGCTGTACAGCATGGAAACAGGCCCTTCAGTCCAACTCGCCCATGCTGACCTATATCCAAAAATAATCTCGTCCCATTTGTCAGAATTTGGCTCATATCCCTCTAAACCCATCCTATTCCTATTCCCATCCAATTGGCTTTTAAATGTTTTAATTGTACCAACCTCCACCACTTCCCCTGGCAACTCATCCCATACACGCACTACCCATTGTAAGAAAAATTTGCCTCTTAATTCCTTTTTATATCTTTACCCTGTCGCCTTTAACCTATGCCCTCTAGTTCTGCACTCTCCTACCCTGGGAAAAAGGCCTTGGTTATTCACTCTATCCATTCCCCTCATGATTTTATAAACCCCTATAAGGTCACTGCTCAGCCTCTGATTCTCCAGGCAAAAAGTCCCAGCCTATTCAGCCTCTCTGTATAACTCAAATTCTCTAATGGTATATCCTTCTATTCTAAAGTTACCAGATGAATAGAAGAATTTTGAAACTCATTCATTGCTGTTGAAAGCCAGAATAAGGGCAAAAATTGACAGAGTCTTCTGAAGTAGAATGTGTAAAACAATGTGGAGAAAACTACCTTACTGCCAGGACCAATTTCTTTCACGAAAAGCTTTTAAATTTTAATTATTTTTGAAAAATTGAGATACATGGGGTCTGAAATTTCTAGTCTGAGATTGTTGACTTGCTCGTCGAGCTGACTTGCATTTGTTCAGACATTTCATCACCGTACTAGGTGACATCATTGGTGAAGCCTCTGATGATGCAATGTTATTCTAGTCCACTTGGAATTTATACTGTCCGGTCCATTATGGTGAAATGTGTAATTTCGTGTTCTGTTTTGTATGGATTTGTATATGGGGCTTCATTTCATACACTATATGTGTATTGACTGCATTACGGGTGGAGAACCATACCTCTAGGAATTCCTGTGTGTGTCTATGTTTGGCTTGGACTACTATTGTTACTTTGTCCCAGTTAAACTGATGGCCTTCATTAACCAAGTGTACTGATATTAGGGAAAGTTTGTCATATAGTTTTGCTGCTGTCTGATGTTCGTGTATTATGATGGATAGTTTCGTTTCTGTCTGTTCAATGTAATGCTTGTGGCAGTCATTGCACACTATTTTGTAAACCACGTTGGCTTTGCATGTTGTGGGTGTGGGGTCTTTTATCCTTGTGAGTGTTCGTCATAGCGTGGCTGTGGGCTTGCGTGCTACCACGATTCCTAGTGGTTGTAGGAGTCTCACTGTCAGTTCTGATATGTTCTTGATGTAGGGCAGAGTGGCCAGTGTGTTAGGGTGCACTATGTCTTGGTGTATTTATTAGGCAACTGCAGATGAAGTTGCAGGGAAATCCATTCATAGCGAAGATTATGTATAGGTGCTCTTCCACTTTCCTGCCTAGTTCTGGTGTGCCGCAGTGAGTGGTGGCTCATTTAAATAGTGTCCTCACACAGCTTTGTGGACATTGGGGTGTTTGCTTTTGGAAGTTGAGGATTTGGCCGGTGTGAGTTGCTTTTCTGTACACTGAGGTTCAGAACACCCGGTTGGTCATACGTTCAACTCTGACGACCAGAAATGAAAGTTGACTGAACAAAAAAGTACCTATGCCAAATCTTTGCTATGATCGCATATCTCTGCAACTTCAGAGTTAAGAACGGGCTAACAGTCAATAGGAGAAGACAGTAAGACTGGAGAATGGAATTGGAAGGGCCAGATGGAATTGGCACAGATGCATGGAAAGATTCAGGAATGGGTTTCAAAGAAAGATGAGAAATGCGATCAGTAAAGAGGTTAATGAGAAAAGACATGGGGAGAAAATTGTGGCCAGGAGGAGGTCCAAAAAGTTTTAAGAGAGGAGGAATGTTAGAGCCATGGATGGTCAGTCTAAGAATGTAGTCAACACTGAGTTTTATGTGATTTTGGGCATGAAGGAAATCATGGGTCTGGGTCATTTGTATTGTGATAAAAGTTCAGACATAGTCATACTGAATGGCAGACTATGATCAAGTGCCGAATGGTCTTTCCTGTGTTCTTTCATGGACCCTGTGTGCCCTTAACAAGGCCAGCATTTGATGCCCTTAAAATGGTCCACAGAATGTAAGTGTTGCCAAGCCATTTCAGAGAGCAGTTAAGATCAACTACATTATTTTGGGCCTGGAGTCATATGTAGACTAGACTGGGTAAAGATGGCAGATTTCTTTCATCAAAGGGCGTTAATGGAACCAATGGGCTTTTACAAAAACGACAAAAGCAGAAATTGCTTTAAAAAAAACTCAAAAGGTTTGGCAGCATCTGTGGAGAGAAAGCAGAGTTAATGTTTCAGGCCCAGTGACCCTTCATCAGAACCATCTTCAAGGGCTTTTACAATAATTGGTAATGATTTCATGGTCAGCATTACTGAGACTAGCTTTTCGGTCCAGATTTATTCATTGACCAGTGTCTTCAGGGAATTAGAATAAGCCTTTGGAGTGCTTGTCTAATGAAATTATCACTCAGTCACTGCCTTCTCTTTGAGCTTATGCACTTAATATATAAGTGTTAGTTTCAATCCTTTACTTTTGGCTTGAACATTGTGACAGCCTTAAAAATAAAAATCCGGTGAAGAGCAAAAGAGTGATACCAATCTAAGGCAGGCTCAGAATCAGACAAATTGTCAAGTGTCAGATAATATAGCAGTTGAGGAATAAAATGAAATGAAAATTAAGTACACTGACAGCCCTTCTACAGGGGTCAAAAATAACCAATCATATTTTATCACCAGCTTTATTGCATCAGTCATCTAAGTGATGGTGTTATTCCTAAGGATCACTGGTATGATGTATACATTTGTTCAGTGTCTTGAGAAAGCAAGTGAGAGAATGGCAGGTGTTAACATCAAGGCTGATGTCTTGTACAACTTTTGAAATGAATGATGTGCCTTGATGGTTAATTACCAGAGGGAAAAAGAACAGATATAGGTTGAAATTCTGTCCCTGGAGCCCTAGCACTGCCTGTGATTTTTTTTGCTGCTAATAGGAAGAGGATTCTTTTGTTGAAGTTTCCAATGTTCCTTTGTATAGATAAATACACTGCACTCCCAGACTGATTTACTGAAAAATGGACTAAAATGCTTTGGTGTAGTTGTCCCTTCTGCTAACTGTAACTTGAAATTCAGGATTTTTCTTAGAAGGAACTAGAGATGGTGATATTTGGTGAAAGGAAAGACAGTCCATTTCAAGTGAATGCTATCAGTCATGGTATTGAATTGTCATGAAGTCATAGAGTCAGGGACTAATGAGAGTTAGACTGAAAAGCCACATTGTTGCAGACTATCTTGGGATCCTGATGGCTTCAGGATATTTCTGAATTTTCACATGGGCTGCATGAGGCAGGGATTGGTGTGTGATAAAGCCTATTTATTATAATCTTTTGTGTGTAAGCCAGAAGCTTTTGCTCTATAAGCACAGGATGCTCTACCAAGAGTTTTGTATGATTCTACCTAGTAATGAGGATAGGGGTCCTATGGATGTCTTCAATAAATTATTCATAAAACAACTCAAAGTTTACTGAACAGCAGTTCAACAGTGCATTTGTCAGCCAGGAAGAGTCAGGGAAAATAACTCTGTGTTGCTAACTTGCTGCTTGTAGATGGTTCCATGCAGTTAGGGCAGAGGACGGTCCAAGAGCAGTCGTGAGCGATTGAAAGCAGCAACACAGCTGGAATTCTACCAATGATTAAATGTGGCAAGCTACCTTGTGAAGCCCTGTGGAAGGTTGTGTCAGGAGTAGGTCATCTTATCTTGAAAAGAAGACTAATAAGACTGGATCTGAGAGCTCAGTGAAATTCGGAAAGATCACAAAACATGAAACTAGATATTCAGTTAAACGCTGAATTGTGCTTTTGATCATGTTCAGGGCTCATGGTGAATGCAGTTTTATGAGAAGACATTGAGCTGGGGGATTTGCACAGATGTTTTTGAAGAAATTCAGAGGCTAAGAGCCTCTCATAATAATAGCTTGGCTATTGGTCAATTTAGTTTACTTTCACTGAGAGAGTTTCCCTCCATAATACTGAGTGAGTTTTCTCATACTATTGTTCCAAAATTGCCTCATTTAACTATTGAACACAACCCAGTAGCACCCCTTGACTGATGCTAGCTCGATTCCAACACATGCTGGAGCCAGAAGAGCTTGCTGCTGTTGAAATAGCCCAGAATAGAGCAGCATCCCTGGCAACACTGCCCTCTTTAAAAGACAGCTTTACACCCAGAGATTTCACTGTCAGTCTGAAGCTGTTCTACAGAACATAATGTAATTTATCAGTAATAACAAAATTGAGGCCTCTTGAAGGTTTTGATGACCACAGTGCTGCAATTTGTTGAGTGTACATTACTTGGGAGGAAGAAAAAGGAAAATGAAATGAGAAAATGTGAGCAAGACACAGAAGTATGGAAACTTACACTTGAACTCTGGAGAGAAAAATTGGCAATGGTGTAAAGAAATAGAGGGTTTCAACGAGAAGTTAATTAATCAGCGTGAACTGGTCAAACATGAAATTAGCCTATTTGGATTAGGATAAACCCTTTCAATCAATCTAAATTATATTGTAGAGACTAAGAATATTTAGAAAACCAGTTTAATTCAATTACCTGAAGGCGGACCAAGCAATAGCAAATTGTTGGACTCAGAATGGTAAACTGGTGGAATAATTTCCACAAATCAGGAAAGGCTATACCTTGGCAGTACAGGCTTGATGGGCCGAAGGACTGTTGTACTTTCCTGTACTGTGAGAAAGAAATGAATACTAAACAATACCAATGTCACAAGTGAAATACATTTCCTCAGAACATAACAATGGGGGAATGTGAGTTCAACTTAACATAGATTATAAAAGTTTTAAAATTAGCACATTCTTCCAACAAACAAACAAACAAACAAATTGATATTTCATGTGGCACAAGGAAAAGCTGTAGAGTCAAGGACATTCTGAAGGAGGGGTGTTGAGCAGCCAGAGGTCATGGTCCATATTGGCACCGATGACGTAGGCAGAAAGAGAGTTGAGGTTTTGGAAATGGAATATAAGGAATGCAGTAGAAAACTGAGAAGGATTACTGCCTGTACCACATGCCAGTGAGGCTGGAACTAGAAAGATAATACAGTTGAATGCATGGTTGAAGATCTGATGTATGAAGGAGGGCTTCAGATTTTTGGATCATAGGGGCCTCTACCAGTGCAGGAGGAGCTTGTACAAGAAGGACAGACTGCAACTAAGCTGGAGGGGTACCAATATCCTTGTAGGGAGGTTTGTTAGTGCACATGGGATAGCTTATACTAGTGTGGCATGGGCATGGGAACTAGGGCAGTAGGTCACCATATCGAGTAATTGAGGAGAAGGTAGAGGTAAGGTCAACTGAGTCTGATAGGTAGAACATATAAACTCATGTTACTGAATACGGCAGGACTGATGGTCTGAGGTATATTTATTTTAATGCATAGGGTATAATAGGAAGGCACATGATCTAAGAGCCTAAATTAGTACATCCGACTGTGATGTGATCACAACTACAGAAACTTGGTTGACAGAAAGGTAGTACTAGCAGCTCAACATTCGGGGCTTAAATGTTTCAGGCAAGATAGAGAAGCTTGTGAAAAGGGGTGGGGAATTTCCATTAGTGATCAACAAGAATGTCACAGCTGCAATCTGAGTGGATATCTTGCAGAGTTCATCCAAAAAAGGCCATTTGAGTAGAATTCAACAATAAGAAAAGTGCAATCACTATGATGGGATTATCCTACTGGCCTCCCAATACCCAGGACCTAGAGGAACAGGTATGTAGGCAGATCACAGAAAGATGCAAAAACAACAGGATTGTTGTAGTGAGTGGCTCTGACTTCCTGAAACATTAACTAGTTCTTCCTTAGTGCCACAGACTTAAGGGTTTGTTAAGTGCAGACAGGAGGATTTCTTGAAACCATCTATAAATGGCTCAACTATAGAAGGGGTTGTACAAGACCTTGTGTTGAGGAAAGATTCTGGGCAAATGAGTTAAGTTTCAGTTTGGAAGCATTTTGGGAAAAGTGATCATAATTCCTTCAGTTTTAAGATAGTTATGGATAAGGCTAAAACTTAGAATTGCTAAACTGGGAGGAGGTTATTTACAGCATTGCTGGTAGGAACTGGATAAATTAGATTAGGGATCGCTGTATGGGAGTAAATTCACATCTGACTTTTGGAAGTCTTTTAAAGGCCAATTGATCAGAATTCAGGACCTACATGTTCCTATCAGGATTAAAGATAAGCATTGTATGAATTGGGAACTCTGGATGACAAGAGATATTGAAGGTTTAGTCAAAAAGAAGAAGAAAGCATATATAGGGTTCAGGAAGCTGAAATCAGACAAGGTCCCTGAGGAATATAAAGGAAGTTGGAAAGATCTTAAAGTAGGAATTAGAGGGGCTAAAAGAAGCCATGAAATGTCCTTGTAAAGTAGAATTAAAGAGAATCCAAAGACATTTTATGGATGTGAGTTTGCTTGCTGAGCTGGGAGGTTAGTTTTCAGACATTTCATCACCATTCTAGGTAACATCATCAGTGAGCCTCCGATGAAGTTCTGGTGTTATGTCCCGCTTTCTATTTATCTGTTTAGGTTTCCTTACCCAAGGAAACCTAAACAGATACATAGAAAGTGGGACATAACACCAGCGCTTCATTGGAGGCTCACTGATGATGTTACCTAGAATGGTGATGAAATGTCTGAAAACTAACCTCCCAGCTCAGCGAGCAAACTCACATCCAGAAACTCAACCTGAGCTACAAATCTTCTCAAAACTTGCAAGACATTTTATATATATATTTAAAAGCAGGAGGGTAACATGGGAAAAGTTAAAGGAGTTAATTAATGCATGGAGCCAGAGGAAGTTGGTGAGGTCCTCACTGAGTGCTTTGAGTTGTTATTCGACAAGGAGGAGGCGTGGATGATGGTAAGATTAGAGAGGACTATGTCGATATTCTAGGGAAAATCAATATTAAGGAGAAGATGTGGTATTTCCTGAAAATTGTTAATGTGGATAAGTCCCCAGGACCTGATTGAGATCTATCATAGGGTATTGAGGGAAGTAAGAGAGGGAATTGCTGCAATCTTGTCAGAGATATTTGTGCTATCTTTAGCCACAGGTGAAGTTCCAGAAGGTTGGAGAGGAGCCAATATTGACCCTCTGTTCAAGAAGAGCAGCAGGAATAATTCAGGAAATTATGGGCAGGTGAGCCTTACATCAGTCTCCGGAAATTAGTGGAAAATATTCCGAGGAATGAGATTTACTCGCATTTGGAATGGACTTATTAGGGGATAGTCAGCATGGCTTTGAGCTAGGGAAGTGTTATGTCACAAACCTGATTAACTTTTTTAGTAAGTGACTTCGCTATTGATGAATGTAGGACAGTGGATTCATTTACATGGACTTTACTGAAGGATTTCACAAGGCCCGTCATGGTTGGCTGGTCCAGAAGATTAAGCCTTCTGTGATCATGGTAATTTGTTAAGTTGGCTTGGTCATTGAAGACAGAGCATATCCTGGGACGTGCAATATCTAGGGAGGGTTTTTTTTTGACTGGAGCTCTGTGACCAGTAGTGTTGCACAAGAATCAGTGCTAGGACCTCTGTTGTTTGGAATATATATAAATGATTTAGGTGAAAACATAGGTGGTCTTGATTAGTAAGTACACAGATAATGCAAAGATTGCTGGAATTATGGATAGTCAGGAAGGTTGTCAAAGGATAAAGCAAGAGAAAGATCCATTGGAAATTTGGGTGGACAAATGACAATTGGAGAAAGTGTGAGGTGATGCATTTTGGAAGGTCAAACCCAAAGGAAAGTATACAGTAAATGGCAAGTCAGTGAGAAGCACAGAAAAACAGGGAGATCTTGGGGTGCAAGTATTTCGCTCTCTGAAAGTGCAACACAAGTTGATATGTTGGGACGAAGAATACAGCATTCTTGTTTTCATCAATCAGGGCATTGAGTATAAAAGTTACCAAGTTGTGTTGCTGCTGATTAAAACTTTAGTTAGGCCACATTTAGAGTATTATGTGTAGCTCTGGTCACTAGACTGTAGGAAAGATGTGGAGAGGATGCATTGGAGTGTATTAGCTATAAGGAGAAGTTGGGCAGAGTTAGATTGTTTTTGCTAAGTGACAGAGGCTGAAGGGTGACCTGATAGAAGTATATAAAATTATGAGATGCATGAATAGGGTGGATAGTCAGAGGTCTTTTCTTTTGCCAGGGTGAAAATGTCAAATACTAGAGGCATAGGTTTGACGTGAAAAGTAGAAAGTTTAAAGGACTTGTGTGAAGCAAGTTTTACTTTACACAGAAGCTCCCAGAATGTGCTGCCAAAGGAAGTGGCAGTGTTTAAGAGATATTTAGACAGACACATGAACAGGCAGGGAATAGAATGATACAAACTATGTCCAGGCAGATGTAATTAATTTAGAAATAGCATCATGTTGAGCATAGATGTGTTGGACAGAAAGGCCTGTTTCTGCACTGTACTATTTTATTTTCTAAGGGAAATCTGTCCTTTTATATGTATTTATATATTTACTCAGTCCGTGTGAAAGGCATTATATCATAAAGACATTGGATCACATGGAACTATAGCCTGTGGGACACCGAGAAGAATGTTCTCTCTTTGCATTCTCTCTCCGTGGTCATGTTCATTAAAGTCCATGAATGGATGACCAGATTCATGTAACCAGACAAAGACAATAGGAGCCTGAAGTAAAGGTAAATTGTGGTAATCCATGATGCCAGCTCAGCAATTACAAACAGAATTGAGGAAAATACTCAAAGTCAAGCTTAGTACTGACTAGGGCTATCTGATGATGGATTTCAAAGGTTACTGTGTACTATGGAATCACCGAATGTGAAAGGTTAAGGAGAAGTTGATGAAAATGTAAGTGAAGACCCATGGCATAGAATGTGTTTAGCAACTGGAAGAAATCAATCAACCAACCATAGTGAGTAAAGTGTTATAGAAGCAAAATTACTTCCACAGATTTAAAAAAAATGCACACTGAAAAAATATATGCATTGCAAGCATTCAAAGAAACAGGATGTGGTCCAATAAACTCCATGAGCTAGTTTTGGCCAATATTACAGGAAGTTCCACATGTAAAGAAAGAGATTGTGGGTCAGCTGCAATGACAGCACAGAAAATTAATCACAGAAAAGACTACAGCTGCAATTTGTGAATGCACCACAACAGGGACCATATAGTGGCATAGTGAACTCATCGTGGGAGTTAAATATTGGAGCATATTGATCCTTTGTTCTTTTAATTAATCCCATCAATATTTTCGGGTGTTAAACTATAGTTTTAACAAGGAATTCTCATCCCATTTTTCATCAAAATTGGGATTGGGAAATATAAGAATTAGAGTGAAAAGAAAAGTGTGTGTTACATGTGTTCTTTTACTATAAGAAAGAGATTGTGGGAATCCTTGTATGTAATTTCTTGTCGTTGTTATTCCTTGTTATTTGCTTGTACAGGTTTAGACTTTCTTCCATTAGCAGACACCAAAGATGCTTCATCGGAAGCAGGTTGGGCAGACCTTCCATTTCTCTCGAAACTGAAGTTAGTAAATAGCAAGAAAAGGTTATGCCAACTGAAAGCAATGGGCTGCCACCAGAGGGCATTCCAGAGAGTGTTTTTTTTGTTTGAAAACATAATTCCAGAGAAGATAAGCACAAACATTTTTGATTTACTTGAAATCTACAACCTTGGGCCTTCCTCCACTTATATCTTAAGGGAATGCTTCTTGAAAATTCAATGTCTTTTCCAAGGAGAGAATAAACAAAGAGTAATTATTGTCTGCTTATTGCACAGAACTACCCAAGAAGTGTGGTTCTGCTTGATCTACTTGAGGTGTAGGTTTTTGTACTGGGCCATGATTAGGCAGGTTTGAAATGATTGGCATCGCTCAGAGTTTTGTAAGAGGCACTTGGAGTAGTTGGGGGGTGCGGTGGTAGTGGTGGTAATGAAGGTATTGCAGAGGATCATCCTGGACTGTATCCAATTGCGTGATAACTCCAGTCTAAGCTCTTAAAGCTCAAGAGAATGAAATGGCAAAACAACTGGAATAGAACGAAGAAAGACTGAAATTATCAATATAAGAATGTTGAAATTGGTGGGAAAAATTAAGCTTTTGTCAAGACAAACTGATCAATGTAGAGTATCAACTTTATAGACGAAAGTTGAGATTTTTTAATGTAAATACAATTTTGACCATCAATCAGAAGTAAAACACTTGAATAAAGAATTGAAATGCCTACTGATCAGCTTGTGGAAGCAAATTCAAAAAGACAGATCTTCAATCAAAAAACGATGAATTTCAGGCACCAGAAGTCTCTATAAAATGCCATGAAAAGCACAATGGACTGGAGAAAATATTGTTTACAAATCGTCACTGTTGAAGGGAGAACTAAAAACAAAGATTAACAAACCATTGGATTTTGATCTTGAAAAGTGCACTGAAAATGTTGAACTTCAATACAATTGGGAGAAAACTGTGATGTGTACTATGGAAGACCAAATCCAGATACCAAGAGCAGCTAAAAACATATTTTAAGAACAGAGCAAGGAAATAACAGGTAAATTGAATGACTCTAAGGAACTATCTGTAATTATAGAGGAAAAATTCTGAAATGAGCAAAATATTTGTGGGAATTAGTCAAACTTATATCAGGGTTCTATTGAAGAGCCTGAAAATAGGCAACCTGTTTTATACTGTGCTTTAGCTTATATTGTAACTACGACATTCAGATATTTCTCTGGAATGTCTCTGAACCGTGGGTGTCTGCAGATAAACTGTCACAGAGACCGTTTGTCCCCTTTCTCTAAGTAAGGGTCTTCAATTCTTTTATGTTGTGCGATGCTCCTTTATTTAAATTTGGATATCATTGGTTGTTAAAGATAGCTCTCTAGTCTAGGGTCATCACCTGTTCATCCTTGACTGCTGCCTTGGGTCTCACAGGTATCAGTCATGTCACCATCATCATATGTATGAATCATATTATACACACAGTTGACCTATACAGTTAAAAATAAAACAAAGAACTGCGGATGCTAGAGATCTGAACTTAAAAACAGAAATTAAATGGGTGTGACAACACCTGTGGGGGGAAAAGCAGAGCTAACATTTCAGGTCCAATGACACTTCATCAGAACTTAGACCTCTGACCTGTACAGTTGATGACCTGAAGGAAAAAATGGTCAAACTCAAAAAGACATTGGAAAATGAGAGAATAAAAATAATGGCAGGAAATTGTCAGAAGTGAAAATGAAAGATTAGAGTACTCAAACCACAAGAATCCACTTTTGAAATGTCAGTGAGAAAGAAAGTAACTTAGGTTATGACATATCTTTTGGATAGACTAGAGAATGATATGAGGAAAAGCTAAAATTGAGTAAGAGCAATATTTCCTTCGTGCAAGCTCATTCATCCAGTTTGAATCCAAACAATGAAATGACAAAATCGGTTATGGAACAAATGACTGGGGAAGATAATTTTGAAATTTATTGTCAACCTGAAATACACAATTTCCTCAAAAAAGCTGAAGGATCCATTGAAAACATTTTTTTTCCATTAACAGAAGAACAGAGTAAGAAAATAAAAATCCTCATTCTTCTGTATTAAAGTTGGTAACTCTATCTAAAAGTCATTTGTTTCAGACAGTATGACTAATATGCATTCGTATGCGAAGAGTAGAGACAGCTAGCATATTGGTTTGCAGGCATGCCAGAAAGGTTGAAAATGCATGGTACAAAATAGAAATACAAATTGGTAAACATGTTTCTTAAAGAAAGATGAATATGTCACTCTGATATTTGGTTCATTTTGAAAAGATTATATATTCGCCATTTGTGTTGTGTTAGTCAGCAGCTAGTAGAAATTGCAACATAAACACAGGAAGTTACACCACTAACCACACAGGAATAAGGGAGGGATACTTCTGGGATATTCAAATTGATCGCTCAGATCAGCACTTGAACAACAGTTTAATAGTCTATTTATGATTGCGAGTGAGCCAGAGGGAGTGATTCAATATTGCCGTTAACTGAATCCATACAGTTGATATAGAATCCCTACAGTGTGGAAACAGGCCCTTCGGCCCAACAAGTCCGCACTAAACCTCAGAGCATCCTACCTAGACCCATCCTGCTCTGGCCCACCTAATCTACACTTCTCTGAACATTATGGGCAATTTTGCATGGCCAATCCACCTACCCTGCACATCTTCGGACTGTGTGAGGAAACCCATGCAGACACAGGGAGAATGTGCAAACTCCATCCAGACAGTTGCCCGAGGTTGCAATCGAACCCGGGTCCCTGGTGTTGTGAGGTAGCAGTCCTTGCCACTGTGCCACCCAAAGTATGGCCTGCAGGTTGTAGAGTCCTTCTTAGAACCAGATAGAGAGCTGGAATTGTAAAATGGTTGGATGCTGCGCAGGATTACTGAGAAATACGTGAGATATTTCTTGATCTCATCTGTTATTCAATACCCTCTGGTGAGTGTTTGACTACACCTTCTTATTGACACACAGTTACCAGATCTTAGTTTTGGACATTACAGGTTATTTTTACCCCTATTGTAAATTACTTTTATCATGCTGAATTATAGACTTTACTTTGATTGTTCAAAAGTGCATAAAACCCACGTCATGTTATTTTCTTTTCTTTAGATTACGGACCAAAATAGGAAGAGGATAATGCTATAAACTCATTACTATGGAATGCATTCCTGCGCTTTGAAATGTGTTACTGGAAGTCTTTGTGGGTTGTGTTTACACTGTTGCTTTGTTGAAGCAGTGGCAGAAGACATTTGAGATACAATGTCCCTGCACTTGTGTGTGTTTGGAGCAAGTTTCATACAGAAATAGACTGCTGATAGTTTTTTTTCCCAAACAGAACCAGTTGCAGAGACCAGGAATCATCAGCATGTCAACAACTCTCCAATCACCTACTGGGAAGGTGGAAAGTGTGTGTGAACAATGCAAAGACAGAAAGTCTTCAGACTGCAAGAGATGGGGAAAAGAGAAATATTATCTGTAGGGAGTCACAAAAACCTGAAAGAGACCTCCCTGTCTGACCCATCATATTCTATAAACTCTTGCCTTAAAACAGGATCTGAGAAACTGGACAGTTAAGGTGTCAACTCTCTTTCTGTATCTCCAGCAAAGAACTGAAAGAGTTTGGAAATGAATTTTGGAGACCAGAAGGATTTTAAATAAGCAGAAGGGACAACAGTTTGAATCCTGCATGCTGGTTCGATTGAACTGCGTTGTCCTGATGTTTTTTACTCCGCCTAAAAATAATTCATGTTTGTTCTAGTCTCTGTGTGTGTATACTAAAGGTCTAAAAAGGATTTGGAGTTTTAGCCAGCACAGTTATATGTTGATACTTGGTACTTTGGATTATCTGTGGTTACGATTGATTTATTTATCAAGTGGGAGGCAATGGCCTAGTGGTATTATCACTGGACTGTTAACCCAGAGACCCAGATAATGTTCTGGGCACCAAGGTTCAAATCCTGCCACAGTGAGTGGTGGAATTTGAATTCCATAAAAAAAATCTGGAGTAAGGAATATAATGGTGACCGTGAATTCAATGTCAACAGTCAAGAAAAACCCATCTGGTTCACTAATGCACTTTAGTGAAAGAAACTGCCATGCTTACCTGTGACTCCAGACCCACAGCAACGTAGTTGACTCTCAACTGCCCTCTGGGCAATTAATGCTGCCTAGCTAGTGACACTCTCATCCCATGAACAAATAAAAAAAATACAGTTTACGTTCAGTACAGAAACCTAGTTGGCCTTTTCTCTTAACCTAAATCTGTCAAATATTTACATGTTTTTAAAACAACCTGTTCAGAGATGCTATTAGACATCTCTTGAGCATGTGGGACTTGAATCCAAGACTCCTGGTTCAGTGGATGTTACTACTTCCCTCAAGCCTGCTGCACCTGGTACGCCCAGGCTGTTTCACACCCAATTGCTAAGCAGGGGATTTTGTGTAATTTTTGTTAAATCTTTAACTTTTGTACTTACCCTGGGGGTATTGGAGTTTTATAGTTTCCCAAGTGGCAACTGTGAAATCCTATGATTTTATTGCCTCATTAATTGCCTAGGATCTCAAATTTCACTGAATTTAAACAAAAAAGTTAATAATCCTCAACAAGTTCATAACCTAATTTTTCAGTTTCTTCAGTATCCCAACAGGGGCAGGCAATGGGGAATATACTCACAGCCAATTAATAACCCCTTAAACATCCCAAATAGCTTAATAAATAGTATGTATGTTTGCTGTTGCAATTTTGAATCAGTAATTGGACAATCTGAGAAGTCACATGCACAGTTAATACTATTTACCTCTCCACAGCTGCTCCAAGGGCTGTTGAGTATTTTCAGTTTTTCTTCTCTTCAGCACATTTTAAGAATCATTTGGATTGGGTGTGTGTGGGTGGTTGGTCGTATAGTCAATGTAATTTCTGCCTTGAGTATAAATTTAAAAGCTGAGTATATCTGCATTTTGACGAATGGATGTTGCTCTCACCAAAGTGCAGCGCTTCGAAAAACTGCAGCTTCTGCTCAAGTGTTGAAAATGGCAGAACCATTGGTAAATTGGAATTCAGATGGACAACTCGATAAGTTAGAAGTTACCAGCTCAAGTGAAGCAACAGAACAGTTATACAATAGAAATTCTTGTTTTTCCTGTACAGTCATTAAATATAAGTAAGAAACACCAATTTTAGAGACCAACAAAACACAGCCACCCAACGACACTGAAAAATATTCACGCTAACATTGGTTTGCAACTTATCAAAGGTATCCCTAGTAGGCAAATAAAACTGACTTGTAAAATTTGATAGCAGCATCCAAAAGATGACCTTTTAAAGTATTATCCTTAACTTGTTTCCAAGGAGCCAAAAAAATGCAGACGTGCTCACTTGACTTCAAGTTATCTCAAGGGAATACGCAGCCAACCGCCTTTCAAGTCATTGTCACACCACTCTTCTCACAAGTCAGAAGGAGGCCGTTCAGCCCTCAGGCCTATTCCAGCTCTCTAACAGAGTAACCTCCTTTGTGTATTTCTGCTGACCTTGTCCCTACAGCCATATGCATTAATTGTTTGCAAATTTCCATTTCGAAAGCCTCAAATTAACTTGTCTCCTCCACAATTCTAAACTTGCAATCATGAAAAAAAATGGAGCTGTTCCTCTGGATGTATCCAACACAAATGTATTTTAAGGACTATTTCTAATAAAGTAAAGATTTATTCAAAATATTCAAGCGCAGTGCAGGATGTGGCATTTATTTCTTTCAAGCAAATCTTCCATATCAAGTTCCACTAAGAAAGCAAGGGTGTGTTATGTTGAAGTCCACTTGTGTTTTTTGTAGTATAACGGGAATGAGAATGCTCATAATGACGATGCTGTTCTGACTTCAGCTGAACAAAGTGAAGAGAAACTTTTGATCGAGACTCAAAGTCGAGCCAAAGAAAAACACTCTACGAGTGACCTTTATTCATTCATTATGACGTACATCTTATTGTAAATAAATAACAGAGCTTTACTTTATGATGAAGACAAACTAGGATTCAAAGCACTCAAAACAACAGTGATGTAGTGCAGTCTCTGAGAATGCAAATGGAGACAAGCAACTTCTCAGAGAACCAAGAGCATGTCATATCCACGAAGGGGCAATCAGCAGGTAAGAGTCTATTGGAGAGGCATTATTGATAAACTGGGTTTTGGCGTCTAAAGATTAGTTACCAACAGCTTCCTGAGAAGCAATTTTGAAACACAAATGGTTTGCACTGATCCACTTTTACTCAGTCCAGACTTTTTCAGCAACTTACCACCAAAGTTACATGGTGAAAATTTCTAAATTGTTTGTTACTCTCCTCTTTGTTATAAATGGGTTCGAAAAAGGTAATGTCTAGGAATATGTGAGTCGTTCTAACTGTCATTAAGTCATATGGGCTTGTGGGCAAAACAGCCCAAGATCTTGAGGAAATGAGACCTAACATCTAATCCTCCTCAAAGTCTTTTTAACAATGTATACCAAATCAACTTAACTTCTAACTAGTTGTTAAAGTGTTTTCTCCAAAAAAAACTTTATTCATAAAAGCTACATTTGTAAACGTAGTCATCAAATCAGTTTAGTTGTGTACAGTAGCATATGAAGAAACAAACATTGGAGTTTGATTGTATCCAACAAACAAACCAAAGGCATTTCTTACTTGTAAATATAGTTTGGTACATATATTTGAGGAACTAGGGATGTCTGATAACTGAATAGACGTCTATTTAACTTCAGCAGAAAGACCACAGACAGTGTTCTTTCCCCACTGTATCTTAGCGGTAGCTGCCCCAAGTAATAGTGCATCTCTTAGCACATAGTTCTGGGCATTGGAATGTGCCAGTCTGCAACACTCAGTCAAGGTCACCTCTGTGCTCTGGAAGACCAGCAATTTTCAGGCAGATCATAGAGCATCTTTCACTGAGCTGATGGTCCTCCAGGCTCTGTTTGTACCTTGTGGATCCTGGGGAACGGGCCATAGAGGACAGAGTCCCGCATGAGAAAGCTGCTCAGCACGGACCTCAACTAAACCATTACATTGTTCTCCAAACTTGCTTTGCAAAGGCATATTCCAGCAGGTGTGTGTGTGACAATCTCATTGCCCCCGCAGCTGCTTCTAGGGTAGCATGGGATGGCTCAGAGAGCCCAGGTATACATGAGGTTCAGAGATAATGGGAACTGCAGATGCTGGAGAATCCAAGATAACAAAGTGTGAAGCTGGATGAACACAGCAGGCCAAGCAGCATCGTAGGAGCACAAAAGCTGACATTTTGGGCCTAGACCCTTCATCAGAAAAGGGGGATGGGGAGAGGGTTCTGAAATAAATAGGGAAAGAGGCGGAGATGGCCTGCCTCTCACTACCAGTCAAACAATGTCCTGGTATTTGTTGGAAAGTTCTAGAGGTGATGCATTCTGCCAAATGACTTTGACTGTCTGCTCAGGGAACAACCCCACAGCATCCACCCTTTTTCCTTTCCCCACAGGGTCTCAAGCACACTACATGTTGACCATTTCCTGATGGACTTATGATCAAGGATGTTTTCTTTGCAAATTTCTCCATTAAGGACAGGTAGTACGGAAATAATTGGAATATTCTGTGGTAACAAAGCCAGTTCCATCCTTCTCAACACCAGAGGCAGGTAGGCCCTCAGCACGTAATGACACTTGGTATTTATGTCTCAAGGGTCTACACGCTGTTTGATACAACAAAGATAACCATCAGGATGAGGGCAGTATTGGGTACATCATCTCCTTCCCTGGCTGGTTACAGCAAATATTTCAATGTGTTTTTAATGCACAGTTTTTCAATTAAAACATGGTGTTAGTCAAAATTCTAGAGCCATTGCAAAGTTCTTTTTGAGTGAAATAATGACTTTTTATTTGTTTCCTTGAAAATATAAGAAAACATGAAAACAATGCTCATAGCAGACGTGATGTTTAAAAAAGGGAGAAGAGTCTAACATAATAAGAAGATGAATATATAATTTAAAGAAAAAGCTTTGAGTCCTTCCGTTGTTATAGATGAAACTCAGGACCTAGTTGTTTGGCAAATACCTTGTATTGTGAGTGGTATCATAATTTGTAAAATCCTTGAGTTCTCAGGATATTGTTCTAATTTGTCCTAATACGAGGATTGGCTTTTGAGATGTGAGAAGGAATCAGGGAGCAAGAGTGAACCTTTTACTCCTTGCTGTTACCAATCAATGTATTTTTTTAGCCAAAACCTGTTTTCCTGAAATAGGGTTCTCTTCTATACTCCCTTATCTGACGTCATCGTTATTTTCAAACTAGATAATCTGCAGGTAATTTTCATATCAGTGTGTGAAACTTCCAAAAAGATGCAAATCACAAATTTCTTTGCTTCTGACTGAGATTCAGTGCTTTGTAATAAAAATGTTAATTTTGGCTCAGACTTCATTTATCTCATATTGTTTTCATTACTCTGTTTGGGTAACCACTGTAGTCATCTTAAATCACTGTTTTACGCTTCCTAAAAATTATTTTAGTCCATGACAGTCTTGGATGAAAATCAGATGGCTGAAGGTAAAAATTTATAGTCTGTATTTCACCACAATTATGATATCACACAGCTTTCCTGCCACCAGTAATCATTTACTTTCTTCAGAATGTTAGCTGCTCCCGTCTATGTAATACTGCAAACACAAAAGAAAGAAAAAAATTTTCAGAACTTCAAAAAGCTATCTGTCACTGCAAGTGTATCTAACTGTATATTAATATTAACTTTGCTGTCAAACTTGAAACTGAAGGTTGTATCTTCCTACTGAGTGCACCCTTCAATTTGCTTGTATGTCCCATTGAGAATTGGGAGGCAGTGAATATGGAGTGAGGAACGTAAAGACCTGAGATCTAGAATTAAGAAGCAATGAATACTTATTGATGCCCTGTTTGGATTCAAGTAGGGTGGCTCAGCTCCTGACCTCATTACAGCACTGGTTCAAACATGGACAAGAGCACTAAATTCCAGAGGTGACATAAGAGCTATAGCCCTTGACCTCAAAGCCGCATTTAACCCAATGTGGCATCAAGGACCCAAAGCAAAACTGAAATCGTTGGGAATTGGAAGTGTAATCTCCTCTGGTAGAAGTCATATCTGCCAAAAAGGAAGGTGGTTGTTGTTGTTAAAAGCCAGTCATCTCAATTCCAGAACATCTCTGCAGTAGTTCCTCAGGGTGGTCTCCTAGGGCCAACCATCTTTAACTACTTCATCAAACACCTTCCCCCCATCATGCGGTCAGAAGTGGGATGTTTGACGATACTCGCACAACATTAAACACCATTCACTTCTCTTCAGATTCTGAAGCCTGCCATGTTGTAACGTATCAAGGTCTGTACAGCATCCAGGCTTGGGCAGTCAAATGGCAGGGAACATTCACACCTCAGAAATGCCAGTCGATGATGATCTCCAATAAGAGACCCAGCAGCTAGGAATACTGCAGCAAGTAACTTACCTCCTGACTCATTAAAATTGTCTACAATCCACAAGGCACAAGACAGGAGTGTGATGGAACACTCCGCACTTGCCTGGATGAGTGCAGTTCCAACAACACTCAGGAAGATTGACACCATCCAGGACAAAGCAGCCCACTTCATAGACACTACATCTACAAGCATTCACTCCTTCCACCAGCGATACTCAGTGGAAGCAGTGCGTACTATCTACAACATGCTCTGCAGAAATTCACCAAAATTCCTTAGACAGCACCTTCCAAACCCATGACCACTTCTATCTAGAAGAACAAGGGCAGTAGATATATGAGAACACCACGCCCTCCAAGCTCCCCTCCACACCACTGAGCACCCTAACTTAGAAATATATCATCATTCCTTAAGTGTAGCTGGGTGAAAATCCTGGA
The DNA here is from genome assembly GCF_030684315.1 of Stegostoma tigrinum. Taxonomy (NCBI): domain Eukaryota; kingdom Metazoa; phylum Chordata; class Chondrichthyes; order Orectolobiformes; family Stegostomatidae; genus Stegostoma; species Stegostoma tigrinum. Next base: position 47,565,696 of record NC_081370.1, read on the forward strand.
ATTCCCTCCCTGAATTGTGGATCAATCTATTGAGCATGGACTGTGGCAGTTCAAGAAGGAAGCTCACCTCCAACTTCTCAAGGGGAAACTAGGGTTCGGCAAGAAATGCTGGCCGGCCATGGGTGCCCATGCTCCAGGAGTAAGTTAAAAAGAATAAGATTGAGTGGACTTTCTGAGAATGTCACACACAGAAAAATCCAGAACTCAACTCATTACCACTCAGAGGAAAATAGGAACACAGGAACAGGAGTAGGCCTCTCAGCCCCACGAGCATGTTCTTCCATTCAATAGGATCATGGCTGATTTGTGGTTGAACTTCATACACTTGCCTTTGGCCCATATCACTTAATACATTTGCTTAAAAAATATTTACCCATCACAGATTTGAAATTAATAACTGATCTAGCACCCACAGTCATTCATGGAGAAATGCTCTAAACCTCTACCAACCTTTCAGTGCATTCAGTTGCTCAATGTCAAAGTGAAATCTATGGCTCAGACCTTTTGATATTACAGAGCAGCAAAAAGCAGAGAGAATACAAAGTGAACCTAAATCTGGCAGTGCTACAGTTGTTTCAGTCATATTGCATCAGTCATTTCAGATGAGCTGAAAGAGGGTTTTACTCATTCAAAACGATCAGTTTATAACTCTCAGTTCAAAGCAGGAATAGTGTAGGTTAGATGGGCTTGAGATCGGTATGACAGGTCGGCACAACATCGAGGGCCGAAGGGCCTGTACTGTGCTGTAATGTTCTATGTTCTATGTTCTATGTGGAATGGCGGTCTTGCAGTGAAATATATAGCATCCCTGTCTCTGACACAGAAGTTCTGTGTTTGAATTCCATTTCACAATTTGATGGCAAAGGAAAGCTGAACATCAAAGTCCAAGTATACCAATGGCAAGTGATAAGAGCAGGAGAATTCTCTGATCAGCTGTGTGATATAAAGGAATTAGAGTCTCTACCATCATGATCCATAACTCCAGGTTACACAATGCACATTTCCACAGAAACTTTGATTCCTTGGGGGAAAGGTGGGGATGGGGTTCAGTTGACTAGATGGCCAATTCATATAAGATTGATGCTAACAACATGAAATTCAATCTCTGTGCTGAATGTGGGTTGATTCAAGGCCTCTACCTTCGCTGTGGTAAACCATAGAAACACAGAAAATAGTTATAGGACTACGCCATTTGACACTTTGAGCCTGCACTACCATTCAATATGATCATAGTTGAGCATACAATCTCAATATTACATTCCCACTCTCTCCCACACCCCTTAATCCTCTTCGGCATAAAAGCCATCTCCAGCTCCCTTTTGAATATATCTAATGAACTGACCCAACAGCTTCCTGTAGGAGAGAATTCCACAGGTTCACAGCTCTCTAATTGAAGAAATTCTTCCTCATCTCAGTCCTTATCCCTTATTTTTAGACTGTGATCACTAGTTCTGGACTTCCCCAACATTGAGTATATTCTTTCTGCATCTAGCCTGTCCAGTCCCATCAGGATTTTAGAGATAACGGGAACTGCAGATGCTGGAGAATCCAAGATAACAAAGTGTGGAGCTGGATGAACACAACAGGCCAAGCAGCATCTTAGGAGCACAAAAGCTGACGTTTCCGGTCTAGACCCCTCTCTGATGAAGGGTCGAGGCCCGAAACGTCAGCTTTTGTGCCCATCGGGATTTTATATGCTTTTGTGCGATATCCCTCATTATTCTGAATTCCAGTGAGCACAAGCCCAGTTGATCCAGTCTTTCCTCATATGTCAGTCCTGCCATCCTAGGAATCAGTCTGGTGGACCTTCACTGAACTCCTTCAATAACAAGAATGTCCTTTCTCAGACTAGAAGACCGAAACTGCATGCAACACTCAAGGTATGGCATCGCCAAAGCCCTGTATAACAACAGCAAGACATCCTTACTCTGATAGTCAAATTCTGCTGTGTGTCTGCCCTGCTTTAGGGCAAAGAAATCAAGAAGGAGTAAAGTGGGCATCCATTAAAGCATTGTTGCATTTTAGCCAATTTCTTGTTCTATTATTCAATTTTTTCATTATTGTTACATGTATACATATCAGCCAAAATTAAATACAGGTGTCTTTTACTCATTATTAATCATTTAAAATGTGTGGGCAAATGTTATGAAAAAGTCACTGTTGCAGAATTAGAAATGAGATTGGTTAATGCCTGTCCAGACAAGTAACAGCAAGGAACTGGCTTCTTGTTCTTTGCAGGATATATCATAATCTGGCAGCGTTATATACTGTTCTGCAAGGATGATATTTGAAACCAATGATCACGAAGACCATGCAGACTTGGGCCTCTTGCAATACAAATATTTGACTGACACACTGGGGCCATCCTTCAAACCCCAAAGCAGGGAGGTTTATTTTAAGATGTAGATCAGCTGGCAGAGGCGCAGGTACTGAGGTAACTGTGTTTCAAGCAAAGGGAGAACATAGGATGTATCAGCTATGTAAAGATAAGTTTCCAACAAACGTTGGCTTACTTCTCCCTGGAGTTTTAATTTGGAGGCAGAAGGAGCACCATCTTCTTCAGGCTCCATAATCAGGAAGTTAGAGAATGCTTTACTTATCTTTTAGGTGATAACTTCCAGCAGCCCCTTAAATACTATTAGTTTTGCTGTTCATCACACAAGAAAATTAATTGTGTTGTACGTGATGCATGCTGTGGTTAGACATTAACCAAATTTTGCGAAGGGACCTGAAAATGGTGCAATACTTTATCTAATGAAAATTTCAACACAATATGTCATGAATACATCAGTACCTGATTTTCAGCTAAAAATGGTCAGGGTAAACCAGTCTCAAAGGGAAAATGAATGCTACTTTTCTGGCAGAACGTTTTCAAATTCACCTATTTTTAAAAGTTGCAATACCGAACACATTGAAGCAAAGTTCATTCTCATGCAATGGACTTGTAAAAAGTGTTTTATTTGCAATAAACTTATAATATCTTATCACAAGACAGAAACTCTAACCATGTTATCTTAGCATAATATATTGTTCTCTTTTAATCTCCCTATGGCTTTCCCTTAATTGCTTTTTGTTGCCTCAGTGTTATTATTATTACATTATTCTAGGATTGTTTTTATTGTCCTGTTTTTGTGGTTCATCATTTGTTATTTGTCCATAGGGACAACATCTAAAATCTGTATGTCAGTTCTTATTAAAATGTAAAAGAAAAATTAACTGGTGCATTCTCAGGCAAATTAAATAGGTTCTGGATTAATTCGAGAACTCTGGTGTAGATTGGCATTGGGGTGGCACAGTGGGTTAGCACTGCTGCTGCCGCAGCGCCATGTGGCCAAGTTCAATTCCAGCATCATGTGGCTGTGCAAACTCCACACAGGCATTCTTCCTGTATCTGTGTGGGGCCCCTCTGGGTGCTCCAGTTTCCTCCCACAGCCCAAAAATGTGCAGGATTGGCAATGCAATTGCCCCTTATTTCAAAGTGGAGTTAAGGGGATAGAATGGGGGCTAATCTAGGTAGGTAACTTTACAGATGCTAGCCATTTGTACTGAATAGATGCAGTCCTGTTCTGACTGACATTATTTCAACTGTGATATGGTGTTAGTGGTAATGCAGGAAACTAGAACTATGGTTTGAAGATTAATTTATTTTCTAACAGTGCAAATCCAACAAGATTTAAGAAGCTTGATATCATCCAGTGTAAAGCAGCCACTTAATTTGCACCATATGCACATTCAGCATTCCCAATGCTCAGTAGCAGCAGTGTGCACCATCTACAAGATGCACTACAAGAATTCAATACTTCTTGGACAGCACCTTCCAAAGCTCTGACCACAACCATCAAGAAGCATACATCGGAATGCTTCCACCTTCATGTTATCCTGCAAACCACTCACCACCGTGACTTGGAAGTATATCACCATTCCATCAGTGTTGCTAGTTAAAATCCTAGAACACCCTTCGTAACAGAATTGTAGGTTCATCTACACCAAATGGATTACAGAGCTTCAAGAAGGCAGCGCACCACAACCTTCATAGATTCATAGAATCCCTACAGTGTGGAAACAGGCCCTTTGGCCCAAAAGTCCACACTGGCACACAGAGCATCCCACCCAGATCTATCCCCCTAATCTACACGTCCCTGAATGCTACGGGCAATTTAGCATGGCCAATCCACCTGTTCTGCACATTTTCGGATTATGGGAGGAAACTAGAGCACCTGGAGGAAACCCACACAGACACAGGGAAAATGTGCAAACTCCACACAGACAGTCCGCTGAGGGTGGATTCGAACCCAGGCCCCTGGTGTTGTGAGGCAGCAGTGCTAACCACTGAGAAATGTTGGCCCAGCCAACCCACAATTCCACAGCGGGCATTGGAAGAATTGCCCGCTTCCAATGAATGAGCTTTTAAAAATCATTAGTCATTTGTAAGGAAAAATAAATGGTAACTCAGTTTAAACCTAAGCTTCCATTAGTACTGAAGTTACTGCTCAAATTGAGTCTTTCCTGTAAATTCAATTATACTATAAGCAATTAGCAAAACCAAAAAAAATGGATTAGCTACTATCAGCAGATAATTTTGTCCTTAGCTATATAAATTTAATGCACAGTTGAGAATACCAAATTTGTGACCCAGGCTTTTATTGGCTTCTCTTTAAATACAGAGCATATCAAAATGGACGAGTAATATTACTACTCACAGTTAAAGTTTTAGATTGTTAGTTTGAATGCTCCAGTCATCATTTAAATTGTTCAGTCTTCAACCTCTAACCAAAACAAAGCCTGTTGTTCCCAAAACAAGGTCTCTCCTGGATTCTTATGTTTAGTCCAAATTGCTACTACATATCTTCTTTCTTACTTGGACTATAGTTACATTTTGGAAGGTATGCTAGATTACAATAGCTCAGCTCAAGACCTTTAGACTTAAACTAACAAACAGTACAGCATCAGTCATATTGCAGGCCAAATTAAGATCTGATCTTTAGTCTAATAAAAATACTTAAGAACCGAATTCATTTGTGAGTTGTACATGCATAAAATACGGCAATTTCCAATTTGATCTGAATTGCTTCATTTCATTATTGAACTATTTAATTCATTGTCATATGGTAATGGTGGTGTATTTCAGTTCAGCTCAGGAAATCCAAGTTGCTGTGGCAACACGCACTTATGCACATTTTGTAGTCCAACTTTCTTTCCATCATATGGCTAACCTGGAGTTTCTCCTGCTTTTATCACCTGCTGTTGGTGTATATTGGAAAGGTTAATGCTCAACATGCTTGGCCTTACGATGACAAAATTTCCATGGTCACCAGGTTTTGAGATATGACCTGAACCCAACATTTCTGGGTCATAAATTGAGATGTTACCACAGTACTACAAGACCTCGCAAATTGTTGTATAATCTCCCCAAAACCTGCAAACAGTCACAATTTTAAGATAAGGAGTCTGGAAAACTGATGTACATGGGTTTTATGCTTCTTTAACCAATGTGTAATCAATATAACATTTTGAGTGTCAATAACTGACATGCATTTTGTTGTAAACAGGCATTCTAAGAATCTGTTCTGCTATTCAATAGTATCATAGCTAATCTTTCATTTAAATAGTATTTTCCTGTACTATTCCTGTACCTCTTGATGCTTCTATTATGTGGAAATCTATCGATCTCAGTCTTGACTATAATTAATGACTGAGACTCCGCAGTCCTCTGCAGCAGAGAATTCCAAAGATTGGCTTCTCGCTAAATAAAAAATGTAAGAAATTGGAACAGGAGTAAGCCATTTTGAGCATTGGTTGTAGCATTATGATTATAGGTCTGTGCTAGATTACAACATTGCTCATTTTAAACATGACTGCTACATCATTGAGCAGCAGTACATTGGGGAGAGATTCTAGCTGCTAGCAAAGCTGTTACAGCCACTGCAACAGTGGCAAAACCAAATTGCAATTCGTTAAGGTTCTTAAAAATACATACCAATGCATTATGGGGCTTTTCATTGAGAGTCAGTGTCCTATTCACTTGAGCAGATTAATGAGAAGTTGCCTTAGTCACGTTGAATTATGGTAACACTAACAAAGTCAATGTGTTCAAAGTTCAATACTGTCACAAAAACTATGCAGGGTTCTACTGACAAGTAACAAGTTCCTTAGCCTGAAATTATAAACGATTGAATTCCTTTCAATATTAACTAATCCTTTACAACATCCTTGTCACGATGAGACAAGGCCATCGTTTGTTTCATACAGCAGTGAAACAGGTAAATTCTGAGACGGTGTGAGCAGTTTGGAGCTTGGTCGTCCCAGCCTGGCGTTGTGTGGTATAAATGTTACTTGCCACTTGTCAGGCCAAGCTTGGGTGTTGTCCAGATCTTGTTTCTTTTGAACAAGGGCTGCTTTCCTTGCCTTCTGTGGCCTACATATAACTCCAGACCCACAGTAATGTGTTTGACTTTTAATTACCTTTTGAAATGGCCTGGCAAGCCACTCAGTTCAACAGCAATTACAGTTTGGCAACAACACTGACCTTGCTAGCTATAGCCACATGCCATGAAAAACTAAATAACTGTTTAATATCCATATACCCTACTCTTCTGAAGGAGAAGTTATATTCACCACAAAACATTAACTCTCGGCAGATGGTGCCAGATTTGCTGAGTATTTTTAGCACTTGCTGTCCTCTCTAGCATCTGCAGAACTTTCCTTTTAAGTAAATAATGATATGATACATAGATTGGAAGGTTCTCTCAAGAGACTGTGATGTAACGTGACAAATTAATCAGAAACGAATAATGTCAGGAGTGGGGCATGGAGGCAGGAAATTAATTAAATAAGTATTGGCTGCAAATAATTGGATTAAATAATGTTGGGAATGGCAGCTGGCTGGCTCTACCAGATGTGAGACCATATGTTAAAGCTGGCTTATCCTTCTAAAGCCTAACTTGATAACTTGAGGCCGTATTCAGTCACATGACAAACAGAAGTGGCAGAGGCTATGGCTGCTTTTGTGCACTGCATTTTGTGTTGAGATAAGTCCACACAAAGCAGGACAAATCCAGTCCAGTCAATCGGTGTTCCATCAGCCCACTCTCAATCATGCAAAGTGGCATTGGTTGTGTTATTAAGCAGCACTTACTAAACAGATGTTCAGTTTTGAGTCCACAAGGCCCACATATCCCCACACCCTCATGACAGCCTTACCGCAAACAAGGACACAAGAGTTGAACCCAAGGTGGGATGGGAAGGGACTGCACTTGACATCAAGGTCGCATTTAACTGAGTGTGACATGGCGGAGCATGAACAACACCAAAGTCAATGGGAATCCCAGAGAAAATCTCCACCAGTTAAAGGTATATATAATACACAGAAAGGTGTTTGTGGTTGTGATTGTTGGAGGTTAATCAACAACAAATGTACCTCCCAGTCACGAATGATTTTAACTCCCCCTCTCAGTTCTTAGACAACATGCGCATCCTGGGCCTCCTGCAGTGCCATAATGATGCCAGCCGTAGGATGTAGGAACAGCAGCTCATATTCTGCTTGGGATCCCTGAAGCCCAATGGTATCAATGTGGATTTCACCAGCTTCAAAATCTCCCCTCTCCCCACCGCATCCCAAAACCAGCCCAGCTCATAAACCCACCTTCCTAACCTGTTCTTCCTCTCACCTATCCCCTCCTCCCACCTCAAGCCGCACCTCCATTTCCTACCTACTAACCTCATCCCGCCCCCTGACCTGCTCGTCCTCCCTGGACTGACCTACCCCCTCCCTACCTCCCCATCTATACTCTCCTCTCCACCTATCGTCTTTTCTATCCATCTTCTATTTGCCTCCCGCCTCTCCCTATTTATTTCAGAATCCTGTCCCCAACCCCTTTTTCTGATGAAGGGTCTAGGCTCGAAACGTCAGCTTTTGTACTTCTAAGATGCTGCTCGGCCTGCTGTGTTCATCCAGCTCCACACATTGTTATCTCAGATTCTCCAGCATCTGCAGTTCCCTTTATCTCTCACTCACTACAGGAATTTCTCAGGTTGGTATCCCAAGTCTAACTACCTTCAGCTGCTGTGTCAATGGCCTTCCCTCTACTATGAGGTCAGAAGCAGGGATGTTTCTGATGATTGTATAATGTTTAGCACCATTCACAACTCCTCAGATTGTGAAACAGTTTGTGTCCAAAGGTATCAAGACTGGGATAATATTCAGGCTGAGTTTGATCCAAACAGGTAAAAGGTAATGTTGCCATTGTACTTCTCTCTCAGAGGGACACTCATGACTGGTGGTGGTTTAACATGAGAGCCACTATGCCTCAGGTAAGGGGTGATTTGAGAAGGGAGGACTTTCACGGTGACCTCAGCTGGTATAGGAATGGAACCTGCACAGTTGGCAACACTCCGCATTGCAAACCAGCCACTCAGTCAACTGAAGTAAATGACCCCCATGTGATAAGTAACATTCACGCCACATAATTGCCATTTAATTGCCAACCCCTACAAGAAAGAATCCAACCGTCACTGCTTAGCATTCAAGGGCATTATGATTGCTGAATCCAGTTGAATGAATGTCAAGCAAAGGCAACGATGCTGCAAAGTAAACACAAGTCACTGAGGAGCCCTAAGGTCCAGCTTGGTCGAATTCATGAAATGGGTGCCTGTCCTAATGTCCAAAGTGACCTTTTTTTTGTAAAATGCCTTCACAGAACATGTGTATCACTGGCAAGAGCATCACATGTTGTCCATCCCTAATTGCCCAGAGGGTAGTTAAGAGCCAAACACATTGCTCTAGATCTGGAGCCACATGTAGGCTGGACCAGATAAGAATAGCATGAGTGAGCCCGATGGGATTTAAACAATAACTAACAGTGATTACATTACGCTATTAACTTGTTTTTTTAAATGCAGATTTTTATTCAATTCAAATTTTATCATCAGGCTTGGTAAGATTCAAACTCATATCATTATGTTATAAGCAGACATAAATATGTCATTATTTTAATAACTGAATGCATACAGCAATATTTTCGAAGGGATGGATTTGCTTATCATTTTCAGACCACTAATAGTGCAAGAATGAAAGCGAAAAAAGACTTTTCTAATGAGAAATATAGTTATTGTGGGTGTTAGGACTGCCAATGACAGGGCAGCATAAAATGGCAAATGACTGCTCCTGACAAGCTTTGCAAAACATGGTTGACAGAAGTTAGAGAGTGTGGGAAAACCCTGCTTAATGTAATCCCAGCAAGTAAAATAATAGCCAGTCTGCTTAAAAAAACAATAAAATGTACAACTAAAATGCCTAACATAGTTAAGAACATTTCACACTAATTAGTTGTTTCCCTTGAGTCTATTAATCAATCTCTGATAATACTAGCAGTAGGTTTTAGTTAAGATTCTTGGAGATAATCATAGTTATAGATTCTAAAGTAGTGGTATATCTACATATATTCAGAAAGAAAAAAAACACCAAAAGCATTAGAAGAAAAGATTCAAAACTAATTTCAGGCAATAGAAGGGGCCTCTCTTTTAACAAAGACAGAGATTCATGGGATTGGAATGCGTATTGAAACACAATGTATTCGCTGCAGTGGGAAGACTTAAAAGTCCCTGTTTCTGCCTTTTCCTGGTGCAAGAAAACAGTTTAGCAGACCGCTGCCACCTTAGCTGGAAGGTAATGGTTGTTTCATAACTCTGAGATCGGCAGAATATCCATTCAAAATTAAACTTCTCACGCACTAAAACGACCCAAGCAGAACATGGCAGGCAGTAAATTGCTAATATAATGGACCAAGACCCAATTACGGTTGGACAACCCATTATTGTTGATCAACAGTATACAGGAGGAGAGCATAAAATGAGAATCTGTTTGTTCTGAGTTTGAGCGCATTCAACACAGCTCTGCATAGAGAGTGTCGAGTGCTTCTCCTTGCAAGTTACCAGTGGTGCTCAAGTAAATTACAAGTTGCCTGAACTCTGCTGTCTACTGAAACTTATTCTTGGATGGGTCACTCCTACAGCAGATATATAACTTTTGCTAGTTTATTGTCTTCTTGTTGAGATTCAATAGTGACTCATCCTCCACTATTGTTAATTGGATAGGGCTTTAGGCTCAGCATAGAAGGGAAGATACTGCAGGGCTGGGGAGCGGGGGGGGTTCAATCATTGGACAATGTTGTTTTGATATAACAAGATTTCATTTCCTTATGTAAGTTTCCATTTACTGTTAATTTGCATTTTTGTTACAGTTCCTCATTTGAGGCTGTTTAGTTCCTCTTGATTGGTTTAAAAGAGTAGAAAGGAGGATTCTGCAGAGGCTAGGATGCATCATTACCCCAGACAATGTTGTTTTGATTTATTTTAGCAACTTTCCATTCCATGTCTGTAAGGTTATATTCACTGTTCAACCTCATTCCTGTTACGGCAAACAGTAGAAAGGAGAATTAGTAACAGCACTTTACCCAACTCAAAACAGCAGTGAGCATTACCCCTTTGGGATCAGGGAGGCAGAGAAGAGGTAGAATGTAATGACTGCGTGTTTTCCACGGGTGTGGCAGTGTGTGTTCAGTAGGATGTCACTGACTACACTCCGCACAAGAGGATGTGCTGCTCCAATGATTCACCTTTGAAAAATAGTTTGAGTTAATTTGTCCAGCATGAAGGTAGACTATAAAGATAAGGCTAGCAGTTAAAAAATGTCACACAGCTTGGGGCAACAGAAGTCAAGATGTAGGGAATAAGTAGAGAAAAGGATTTGCTGATTTTGCTGCGAAGAAAGCTGGGCAGACTTATGTTTAAGACATTGAATCAAATCCTCTGGGACCAGAGTGTGTTGTGGAAGATTAATGGAGCAATCCTTGCTCTAGGACAGCAAAGAGCGAGGTGGTATCAGAGCAAGTAGGGAAGGAAAGGCAAAATTGCGTAGTGTTTTAACTTGCTTTTCTTGGTGCGAATGAGAACCTTTCGGCACTTTTTGTTTTGAAATTCTAGGGGTGGCCATTAGTGGCAGTATCACCTTATTCTTGCGTGACAAATAAAAAATCTAGATGACTTACGGTCGCCAACATCCAGCAGTGCATTGAGCCTGCTTTCCAGACCCCATCTGGGGCCCTTAGGGGTCTGAATAAGTGAAAGCACACCATCATTGTTTCTGGTTCAGTCCCATGCCGTATTGCTCTCTGGACACAGATGATGCTTATGCCATTATTTTGTTTAATTGTAATAAAAATATGCCTAAAACATGGCAATGATGTTAATCGTAAGTAAAATCATTAGGTCAAACACTTTTGCTGTCTTGTTAAATTTCTACTCCGTTACTATGTTCAAGCTGAATTTTCTTTTTTTAAGAATGAACAGTTGCTTTTCCAGTTAGTTCAGTCACTCAAAGCTAATTTACACCAATGACTGATATAAGTTGAGGATATAAATGAGCATCTCTGGGAAGCTTGTGTGTAACTTACCATTGAAACTTGCTCTCAAAGGTGCAGCAGCAATGCAGCATAATTCACGTTGATTCTATGTGAAAGTTTGGCCTGTACAGACAGTTAATGAAAGAGCAAATGGTGGGTAAAACTTAATACAAGCTGACATTTCCTTCCAATGTTGGAATCAAGGTATCAATAAGTCAAATCAAAAATGAATAATAATGACTGATGGCATATTTTAAAAATCAACAACTAGGTGTAGAAAGTAAACTAATAGAGAGAGGAACACAAGCATGCTTATTTTTCACCTGGCAAAATGATAAAACAAGAAGCTGTCACATTTTGACTTCTCTCAAGTTTAGGCATCTTTCAAAACATTGTTAAACAAACTCCTTGTAAAGTAGTCACTATGGAGACACTATGAGCGAAGAAAGCAGCAAAAGGCGCACTGTCCTACTTTACATGCACAACAGTCACTGTGCTCGGTTTGTGGGGATTACTACAATTTCCAATCTGACATACCCAGGGTAAAAATCGCCACAGTTTAAAAGCAGCTCTTGTAAATGGTACGCTGCCAATGCACGAGGGTGAGTATACACTTTCACTTCAAAAAATATCTAAAACTTCTCCGGAAAGCAAATTGCTCTACAAATTGAAAGAGGTGATTTACATAAACAGAGTATTACTGTGCAGCACAGTGGCCAGAATTTCTGCAGTCTACCCCTGCGCAGTGTTGCTGAATGTGTGACTCAACAAGAGAATGTTTCTGGTGAGGTCACAGTAGCCAAGCAGGAGGAGGTCTTATTCCCTGAATATAAATAAGGAAAGCACTCTAAAATGACAAATATCACAACAAAGAATATTTCCTGTAACTACTAGGGTAAAGTAATGCAAAACTCATTTCACTAAGACATATTTGAAGACCTCTCGTGCTGTTCTTTGCATAACGAAAGAACAACACTAGTCCTCTGAAACTATGGTGACTTTAGTCCTGTGGGGTACTTTACATTTCCTGGAATAGGCAGGTGAGATATGGGTTTAATGGCTCATCTGAGAGATGGTGTTTCTGACAATTCATTGCACTCTTCATTGATGTGTCAACCTGGATTAAGTGCTCAAGTTTCTGGGCTAGACTTCCACGTTTTACTGATTCAAAATTTAACTGGAAGTGAAACAACCTTGTTTATTGCACACAATTAATTATATTGACTATTCTGGTGTAATAATCTGGAACGGCAGTGACATGTTGAGTCGAGGTTGAGTTCTCTCTTCTTTCATTCTCCATCAGAAACGTCCCAAGCATTTGCCCCATTTCAATAACGGTAATGTGGAAGATAATTCAAACTAACCAGGCCTTTGGCATCATCCAGGGGACAAATTAATGATGTAGAAAAATTGATCATCTCCTGTGACCAATAAATCATTCATGAAGCTTGTTAACAAATAATTGACATTTCCAGCATAAAAACACAAAGTGCTGGAGTAACTCAGCAGGTCTGGCAACATCTGTGGAGAGGTGACCTTGCAGAAGTTTATAAAATAATGTGGGGTTCAGATAGAGTTAAAGGTAATGATTTTTCCTTAAGACGGGAGATTTCAAGACAAGGGGACACATTCAAACGAAAGTTAGGGTTCTAGTATATTCAAAGAAAAGAATTCAAGGACAATTGAGACTTTGGAGGAGTCTTGAAGAATAAATAATACAGCACTGATCGATTTTAGTGGCAGTAGTCATCCCATAGAATTACAGATCAGGAAACTAAAAGCTTTTCATTGAAATACCATTTTCTAAAGTGTTCTTCCTCTTCTAAATTTTCTCCAGTAGTTGCTGTAAAATGGGCTAATGAACGTCAATTCAAGAATTAAATATCTTCCATGAGACAAACTACAAACTTCTCATATAAATGTCCTATCAGAAATGAATGTGTGCCTTCCAGAATTCAGCATTTTTAAACAACTTTTGCTTCTTCTTGAGATTTTATTTATATGCAAATTCTATTTTCCTGATGTGCTTGGATCTGTTTTTCCACAGAACTAATTTACTTCTTTACAGCAATATGGCAATCTAGTGCAGATCACAATGATGCAATTAACTATACAATGTCCATTCAAGTTTCACTTTGCTTATGAAATTCTCACAAGTTATGTACCCAATATCATGGAAGATTATGTTTCAGCAAATCAAGTTACAGGTTACCATTCCTAAACTGTTGTGTAGTTGCAAATAGTTCCAATGGTTTTAAAATAGGACAGAAGTGCAATGATGTCTGGCATTAGCATGCCAGCTTTATGATGTCTTCAACAACAGCAGTTTCCCACAGGATGTGAAATTTAAGGACTGCAAACAAAAAACATTCTGCAATATTTCGTTTTAAGAGCAGATACTTCACATACTACCAATGCTTTGCCCTTTACTTTTTGCAATAATTATTTTTCATTTTCACCACACTGTTGTGGAGACACCATTATATTGTGAATCAATCTGGAAATCAAAGGCTATTTACATACACTGCAGCTTAATTTATGTTTTGAAGCAGTAAGGAAAATCCCATTGTTCTGCAGTGGCTCTGCAATGCCGTTAATCACACACTAACGAGCCACTCACAGCATTTAAATTAAAGTTGTACATTATGACCTACTGTTGCAGGTTGGGATGAGGGGTAATATGCTCATTCTAGAATGCCATTTGCTTACCGTTATTAGTAAACATACGATAATAATTGGTGTGTAGGAATGACAGCAGTTAGCCCCCAAATCTTTCACTGAATACAATGATGCCTGGCACAGATATTTATATATAATGGGATTTGGCTTAATCAAAGAAATTGGAGCAAAGTAAAATGAAAAAAAAATCCGTTCTAAATTTATTAACAAGGAGTACAAATCAAGGCCTAAAGGTCAGAGCTCAAATTTCTCCGGATACAAGTGCGCTTTTCTTTGCGTCACTACACAAGATTTCTTTTTGAGCATATGGGTGAGTCAAAGTTCACCAGCACACCTGGAACACCTGTACGGCTTCCTGACCCACAACCTCAAATCGTCTCAGCCATTCTTCCATAAGTTACATTAACAAGAAAAACTGAGATGCTTTTATTTTTTTCATCATATTCAATTGGTTGAAAATACCTAGGAAATGTCAGAGAGGCTAGGAAGAGTGTCTTTTAAAAGAAAATAGGCCCTTAAGCATTATTACGGAGTAATGGTTTCAGGGAAAAAGAGGAAGAGGAAGGAGAAGGAAGAGTGATTAATGTCAGCTGATTAGAAACTACGATAGCTCAGTGGAAAAAAAGAAAGAAGACTGGAACATGATAAAAACAGGGAATGAAAGAAACTTTTCAAGACAGAAAGAATCCAATCGGTCCAATGTGCATGCTCCAGCCAAAAAATGAGCTACCCGTTTGAATTCCACCTTCCTGCTTTTTTTCAGTTATTTATTTTATGTGATGTGGCCATCCATGGTTGGCCAACATTTATTGCCCCTACCTAGGTGCCCTTGAAAGGGTAGTGGTGAGCTGCCATCTTGAACTGCTGCAGTCCTCCTGCATATATTTGCCAGTCAGCATGGTAAGTGGCTTGGAGGGGAACTTGAAGATGGTGGTCTTTCCATGTATCTGCTGCCCTTGTCCTTCTAGAT
The DNA here is from genome assembly GCF_030684315.1 of Stegostoma tigrinum. NCBI lineage: Eukaryota > Metazoa > Chordata > Chondrichthyes > Orectolobiformes > Stegostomatidae > Stegostoma > Stegostoma tigrinum. The sequence continues at coordinate 47,580,744 of NC_081370.1, forward strand.
GGAAATGGCCATGGGTTTTGGAAGGAGCTGTCTGAGGATCTTCGGTGAATTTCTGCAGTGCATCTTGTAAATGGTACTCGCTGCTGCTATTGAACCTCGGTGGTGGAGGGAGCGGATGCTTGCGGATGGAGTGCCAATCAAGCAGGTTGCTTTGTCCTGGATGGTGTAAAGCTTCTTGAGTGTTGTTGGGGCTGCACTCATCCAGGCAAGTGGGAAGTATTCCATCACATTCCTGACTGGTACCATGTAGATGGTGGACAGGTTTTGAGGAGCCAGGAGGAGAGTTACTCATCGCAGAATACCTAGCTTCTGACCTGCTCTTGTAGCCATTGTGTTTATGTAGTGAGTCCAGTTGAGTTTCTGGTCAGTGATATCCCCCCAGGATGTTGATAGTGGGAGATTCAGTGATGGTAACACCATTGGATACCAAGGGGCGGTGGTTAGATTGTCTCTTATTTATGATCGTCACAGCCTGACATTTTTCTGGTACAAATGTCATTGTCACACCAAGCCTGGATAGTGTCCAGAGCTTGTTGTGTTTGGACACACACTGCTTCAGTATCTAAATTGTCACAAATGGTGCTGAACATTGTGCAATCATCGGCCAACATCCCCACTGCTGGCTTTATGATGGAGGGAAGGTCATTGCTGAAGGAGCTGATGATGGTTGGGATGAGGACATTACCCTGAGGAACTCCTGCAGAGATGTCCTAGAGCTGAGATGATTGACCTCCAACAACCACAACCATCTTCCTATGTGTCAGGTATGACTTTAACGACTGGAGAGCTTGACCCCTGATGCCCATTGATTCCAGTTTTTCTAGGGCTCCTTGATGCCACACTGGGTCGAATGCAGCCTTGATGTCAAGGGCTTCACCCTTACCTCACCTCTGGAATTCAGCTCTTTTGTCCATGTTTGAACCAAGGCTGTGATGAGATCAGGAGCTGAGTGGTCCTGGTGGAACCCAAACTGGGTGTCACTGAGCAGGTTATTGCTGAGCAGGTACTGCTTGGTAACACTGTTGATGACACCTTCCATCACTTTACTGATGATTGAGAAGAGGCTGATGGGGCAGAAATTGACTGGGTTGGAATTGTCCTGCTTTTTGTTTCCACAATAATCTTGGGTAATTTTCCACATTGTCAGGCAAATGTCGGTATTGTAACTGTACTGGAACATCTTGGCTAGGGGAGCGACAAGTTCCAGCACACAAGTCTTCAGTACTATTGCTGGAATGTTGTCAGGGCCCATAGTCTTTGCAGCACTCAACGTCTTCAACCATTTCTTGATATCACATGGAGTGAATTGACTTGGCTGAAGACTGGTATCTATAATACTGGAGACCACTGGAGGAGACTGAGATGGATCATCCACTTGGCGCTTCTGGCTGAAGATTCCTATGAAAGCTTCAGCCTTATCTTTCGCACTGATGTGCTGGGTTCTTCCATCATTGAGGATGGGGATATTTGTAGAGCCACTTCATCCAGTGAGCTGTTTATTGTCTGCCACCATTCACGACTGGATGTGGCAGGACTGCAGAGTGTAGATCTGGTCCGTTGGTTATGGAATCACTTAGTTCTGTCTATCACTTGCTGCTTTTGCTGTTTGGTATGCAAGCAGCCCTGTTTGGTGGCATCACCAGGTTGACACCTCATCCTCAGGCATGCCTGGTGCTGCTCCTGCCATACCCTCTGCACTCTCCATTGAACCAGGATTGATCCCCTGGCTTGATAGCAATGGTTGACTGGGTATATGCCATGCCATGAGGTTACAGATTGTGCTGGAGTACAATTTTGCTGTTGTTGATGGCCCACAGAACCTCATAGATGCTCCGTCTTGAGTTGCTACATCTGTTTGAAGTCTGTCCCATTTGGCACGGTGATAGTGCCATACAACATGAGGGAGATTACTCTCAATGTGAAGGCAGGACTTCATCCACCACAAAGAGTGTGGTGGTCACTCTTACCAATACTATCATGGACAGATGCATCTGCAATTGGCAGATTGGTAAAGATGAGGTCAAGTATGTTTTTTTTCCCTCTTGTTGCTTCTCTCACCACCTGCTGCAGACCCAGTCCAGTAGCTATATCCTTTAGGAACTGACTAGCCCAATCTGCAGTACCGCTGCTAAGCCACTCTTGTTGGTGGACATTGAAATACCCCACCAAGAGCACATTTTATGTCCTTGCCATCCTCAGACCTTCCTCCAAGTGTTGTTCAATATGGAGAAGTACCAATTCATCAACTGAGGGGGGATGGTATGTGGTAATCAGCAGGGGGTTTCCTTGTCTATGTTTTACCTGAAGCCATGAGACTTCATGGGATCCGGAGTCAATGTTGAGGACTCCTCGAGCAACACCCTCCTGGCTGTGCTGTGCTGCCACCTCTGCTGGGTCTGTTTTGCCGGTGGGACTGGACATATCTAGGGGTGGTGATGGTCGTGTCTGGGACATTGTTATGATCATGTAATACTACCTGATATATAATGTCAGGCTGTTACATAGCTAAGTAGGTTGCATTTGGTCCACAGATAAAGAAATACAGACTGTCTGACAACAGCCAATGACCTGCCTTTGGGCAGAGCATATATTATGATGATGATTTAAAATACTCACACATGACAAGGAGTTTCACAGATGGATATTAAAACAAAATACGACACCAAACAACATAGAGAGATCAGGAGGATTTAGTGGTATGCATCAAAAGGAGCAGCATGAGGGTTTGGGTCGGGGAGAGAGTTGGGGGGCAGAAAATCAGGCAGGAGCACCTGCTTTTGATTTGTGGCATTAAAAAATGTGTCCCCAGTTAAGTTGGAGGTTTAAAAGGCTGAACACAGCAATCTCATCCATTGGCAATGAGATATCAATTAGTTCCAAAAATAAGCTATGTACAGTAATTATCCATGAACCCATTAGAACTTAGTGGTGGCTCAGGGATTTAACAAGGAGGAAATATCCTGTTCCAAGTGGTAAATTTCAGACATTTGGGCAGGTGACATGAATTTGAGTCAAAGAGGTAGACTTTAAGGATTGTCTTAAATAATGAAAGGGAAATAGAAAGATGTGTCTGGAGGGAATTGAATTCCTTGTCAAAACTGATACACTCCTGCTCTTGGAGCAATTCAAAACTGAATGCCTGAGAGTTTGGAGTCAATGGGCTACTGCTGTTTTGAAATTTTGTGGAACTCATGAACACAGAGATAAGCAAGGGTGATGCTGTGCAGTACTTTGCAGAAAATTTTAACATCATTACCTCTGTTCAACAAGGCTTTATTCTTAGCCCCCTCCTAGTTCTCATCAACTCATCTTATTTCAAATCACTGCTGAGGAGGCATTGGCCGAGTGGTATTATTGTTGGACTGTTAATCCAGAAACCACAGGTAATCATAGAATCCCTACAGTATGGAAACAGGCCCTTCGACCCAACAAGTTCACACTGACCCTCGGAGCACCCCACTCATAATAATTCCCCTATAAACTACCTGATCTACACATCCCTGCATGCTACAGGCAATTAGCATGACAAACCCACCTAACCTGCACAGCTTTGGACTGTGGGAGAAAACTATAGCATGTGGAGAAAACTCACACAGACACGGGGAGAACATGCAAACTCCAGATAGACAGTCGCTAAAGGTGGAATCAAACCTGGGTCCCTGGTGCTGTGAGGAGCCACTGGGCCTCTGTGCCACGCTGTAATATGCTGGGGACTTGGGTTCAAATCCCACCATGGCAGATGGTGGAATTTGAATTCAATAAATATCTGGAATTAAAAATTTAGAAGACCATGAAACTGCTGCAGATTTTTTGAAAATCCTTGTGGTTCACTAATGCCCATTAGGGAAGGAAACTGTCATCCCTATCTAGTCTGGCCTACATGTCATACCAGACACATGTTCAGTGGCTATGCCTTAAATGCCCTCTGGACAATTAGGGATGGGTAGTAAATGCTGACCCTGACCAGTGACACCCTCATCCCGTGCGTGAATTGAAAGGAAAATCACCACATTGAGGATTGTGCTAATCAGTGAGCGCAAGAGTGCTAGGGAAAAGAGACTTGATATGAATCAAGAAATGGTACAGAGTTTTGGATAAATTCAATTATATACAAGTATAATATGGGAGACCAGTTAGCACTGCATTGAGATAGAAAATCTTAGAGGTTGTAAACATGTAAGTGAGGATTTCAACAACACATATCCAAGTGGGAAGATGTATAGAAGTGAAATTCAATCTTCTTGGCAATGGAAGGAATATGAAGTCAGAAGCATATCTCAGCATGACGTATGATGCTTGTTTCAAAACAGAATCTCAAAGTATTGCCAGGTATGCAGGGTATAGTCAGTAGCTAGGATCGAGATTGTAGCTAGAACTGAAGATAACAGCAGCAGCATTCATGATATTTAATTGTGATATTCTCCTGAATATCAGTACACTTGGTTAATGAAGGCCATCAGTTTGACTGGAACAATATCGCTGTAGTAGTCCAAGCCAAATATAGACATGCACGGGAATTCCTAGAGGCATGGTTCTCCACCCACACCCAAATTAACAAACATATAGAATTGGACCACATATATAAACCCATGCAGAACAGATCCATAAATGGCAGTACTCACCATAACAGACCGGTCAGTATAAATTCCAAGCACAGTAGAACAACATTACTTCATCGGAGACTTCACTGATGATGTCAGCCTAGCATGATGACAAAACGTCTGAGCGAGAACAAGCCACCTCGGGGAGCAAGTCAACAGCCTCACCCACGACCCGAGCTACAGATGTTTGCAAAATCTTTAAAGCACTAATAACCTGTTTGTCAACTTCTACAACTTATATAAGTTTCTGCAAACAAATATTATCTCTGCTCAAAAGCCTTATGTAATTTATAACTTTTATACAAAATACTCACCTTTTGAACTCCATTTTTGCTCTCTTTGGTAAGAAAAAAATGTTTATAATTCAGCTTTAAGCCAAAATGCAGAGGGCTGCAGGGTATTTGCTACAATTCAAGTTGACAGCAACCAATCTGGGCAAATATAAAAATCTGAATTTATCTTCCATGAATATTTATCTCACTTGAGAATAAGAATGAAATACATTGGAAAAATGAAATTGTAAAATATTTACGGCAATGAACAACCTTCATTTTATATCCTCAGTGGGGTGAAAACAAACATAGGTACAATTAATTTTGTTATTGTCCAAATGCTTGTCAGACAAAACAAAACAGCAAAATAAATGCAGTGAACTATATTTTGAAATGAAACTTTGGAAATTCAATGATAAATCTGTTTTGAAAATTATTTGGTAAATGTCAAGAAACTTGTGATTGCCATCTGAAGAAAATGGAAAAATAGCAAACTAATGATCTTGTAAATGTTTGGCCTGAGTTCACATTTGGATATACTTCAAGGTAGTGTTGAGAGAGTTTTATGTTATGTTTGGTTTGTCTCACTGTTCACTATTTTTCAGAAACCAACCTCCCCCACCTCTCCCCACCACACCCCTGCCCTGAGCACCCGGTCTACTCCTCCCTCCCTCGAAGTTTCAAATCCCACTTTCCCTAATCCAAGATGGCAGTAAGTAGGGATCCTAAGCCCAAGACGCATCTACTCTGTCCATTTTAAAAAAATCTCTTTTTTCTTTCTTTGTATCTGGTGAACACACATGGAGGTGGAGGCAAATTTGGCCTTGGCATGAGACCGTGGCATTGGCGGTGGCAGATTGTTGGCGAGGTGGGCCCTGGGGCAGACTCAAAGTGACAGTGGAGTTGGGTTTAGACCACTGTGGGACCAAATGGCATTGAAGAGGTCAAGTGAGGGCTCATGGTGGTGGCAGTGCAGGTGGAGGCGAGATGGCACCTAAGAGTGGAGGGTCTTGTTCCAGTGGCAGCAGTATGGCAAGGGGACTCATAGCTGGCTGCAACAGACCCATTGCTGAGCACTTAACAAGAAGCAAAGTGTAAAGTTGAACTTTATTTCTTTGTTTTCTGCATTTATGTTCTGTGATTTGGTTTACTTTTCTATATTAAAGATGGTGTCAGGGAGTAGAAATTCTATACAAACACATAAAAATATTGTAACAAAATGCACGTGATAATAAATTAATCAATTGAATCAAATTACATTCAAAACCTCGGGACAACCCAGGCTCTGTCATGCTATGGGCTGTTTTCTGCTCAGCCAGCCCATGTTAACTTATTTATGGTCCCCATTATCAGCTTTTCTTTCTCCCTGACATTCTATCATCTATTCCATTGTCTGCCTCACTATCATTCTCGTTCACTAGGATTCATTGCTACCTGTCCACTGACTCCTTTTCCTCCTCTATCCTCTGTTTTCAGTTTGTATGCCACCTTTCCTTAGTTACCATCAGCTCTGAAGAAAGGCCACTGAACTCAAAACATTAACTCTTTTCTCTCCATTGAAGCTGCCAGACCTGCTGAGTTTCTCCAGCAATTAGTTTTTGTTTCATACCCTGATGCTGATTTCCGTCTTAGCCTGCTTGCTTAGAACCTGTCCTACTCTTCTTTATTGGAGGGGGGAGGGGACTTTTGTCGAGATATAGAAGGTAGGAGCAGAAGCAACTCATTTGACGCGTGGACTCAGTTCTGACATTCAATGTGATTGGATTGTCAAGCTTAATATCCTAAACCTGTTCTTCCCCCATGTCCTGTGAACCCATTAGCCACAAAGACTATATCCACCTCCTTGAAAACTCTCTATTTCATGGCTTCAACCATTTTCCGTGGTAGTGAGTTCCAGAGGCTAACAACTCTGGGTGAAGAAATTTCTCCTTGTCTTAGTTGTAGAAGATTGATTTTAATCATTATCATGTGTACCGAGATACAGTGAAGAGTGTTGTTGTACCTGTTGCATAGGCAGGTTGTACCATACAACGTGAATTAGGGTAGCAGGACAGAATGCAGAATAATGGCCCAGCTGCAGAGAAGGTGCAGAGAGGGAGATCAGAGACGGCTTACCCCTTGTCCTTTAACAGAGTTTCAGGTATAAACTAGCCTTTAATGAGGGTCCCTTTAATTAGAAATCATTTGCTAAGCCCAGCACATTGCATTGCCCACCTTATCTGAGTAGTTGAAGAATCTGGGGAGTGGATGATATAACTATGACTCCATTGAACAGCCATGGCTAAGCCTTTAGGGGTTCCCAAGTCTTAGGTGGTGTCTTTGTTTTGGCACAGTCTGGGTTATAAACACAAAATCAGCACCAACAGACTGATAAAATGATTGGGCCCATATTCCCAGAAATGAAAATTAACATTATAACTTCTTCCCTCCACAGGAAACTTTTTTTACTCTTCTTAAAAATGGGAAAATAAAATGTGTTTGAATTGGTTGAGTTGACATTGGCATGGATTTTGCTGCAGTAATGACAGCAAATCTGTCAATACTCAGTATCATTTCTCTATTAAAACTGAAAATAACTTCTGGAATTTGCAATACAGCATGAAGCTTTAATAGCTGACATTAGTAATTTCATGTTTTTCTAGATTGTTTAAAGCACTGTTACTGTCAATGTGATGTTAAATGCCTAAATTTCAACCCTATTTTGAAACTCATTCACTTGCCTTTGCCATCTGCAAGTATGAGTGGCAGTCCCACAGCTTCCACTCTGAAAGGAGCAGTGTCTTCAACCACTACCATCACCTCAACATCCATTGGATCAGATACTGATACTTTGGAGGGTACACTACTTAGGTTAAATATAAGTGCATTCTGCTGGCATGTCTCTGTAATTGGACAAGGAAGCATTACATCTTACTGGGATAGCACACTGGAAGTCGAATTCCAGATTCATCACAAAGTTAAAAATTTCATCAAAATAGGCAGAGTCCTGAATTTACCTGTGTTCATTGGCTCGGGTCAACAGAAAATATGAACTAGGTTTGTATATTTAAAGACTTAATGTTTATTAAAAACAAATGGGTTTCATCTACAGGTAAATCACTAAACTGTTGACATATAACTCCACTAAGTAAAACTGTAACTTCCTTTTAATAGGCTCCTTGCAACACAAATGGGCAAAAAAATGCGTGTTATGGATGAAAGGAAAGTCAAAGCCCTCTGCACATGATTCTTTGAGATGATGTTTTGCTGCTCTTCAATTTTATTTTCCAGTTTCTTTTCACATTATTACAGGAGGCACAGAGTGACTGGTTCACGAATTACAAAGTCTCTGACTTGTTAAAAGCAACTGCTTACAGTAACTGAGATAGTGGCTACTGCTTATACTGGAGAATCTGATATAACAAGGTGTAGAGCTGGGTGAACACAGCAGGCCAAGCAGTATCGGAGGAGCAGGAAAGCTGATGTTCCGGGTCTAGGCTCTTCTTCAGAACCAGGTAATTATAGACCGGTGAGCCTGAAGTCAGTGGTGGGGAAGCTGCCGGAAAAAAATACTGAGGGACAGGATCTATTTACATTTGGAAGAAAATGGCTTATTAGTGATAGGCAGCATGGTTTTGTGCAGGGAAGGTCATGCCTTACCAACTTGATGGAATTCTTTGAGGAAGTGACAAAGTTGATAAGATAGGGAAGGGCTGTAGATGTCATATGCATGGACTTCAGTAAGCTGTTTGATAAGGTTCCCCATGGTAGGCTGCTGTAGAAAGTGAAGTCGCATGGAGTGCAGGGTGCACCAGCTAGGTGGATAGAGAACTGGGTGGGAAACAGGAGACTGGGAGTTGTAGTGGAAGGGAGTTCCTCAAAATGGAGTTCTGTGGCCAGTTGCGTTCCACAGGGATCCGTGTTGGGAGTACTGTTGTTTGTGATATACATAAATGATCTAGAGGAAAGTATGGATAGTCTGATTAGCAAGTTTGCAGATGACACTAAGATTGGTGGAGTAGCAGATAGTGAAGGGGACTGTCAGAGGATGCAGCAGAATACAGATAGATTGGAGAGCTGGGCAGATAAATGACAGATGGAGTTCAATCCTGGCAAATGAGGTGATGCATTTTGGAAGATCAAATTCAAGAGCAAACTATACAGTAAATGGAAAAGCCCTGGGGAAAATTGATGCACAGAGAGATCTGGATGTTCAGGTCCATTGCACCCTGAAGGTGGTAACACAGGTCGAAAGAGTGGTCAAGAAGGCAAACAGCATGCTTTCCTTCATCGGACGGGGTAATGAGTACATGAGTTGGCAGGTCATGTTACAGTTGTACAGGACTTTGGTTCGACCACATTTGGAGTACTGTGTACAGTTCTGGCTGCCACATTACCAAAAGGATTTGAATGCTTAGGAGAGGGTGCACAGGGGGTTCATCAGGATGTTGCCTGGTATGGAGCGCACTAGCTGTGAAGAAAGGTTGAGTAGATTAGGATTATTTACATTAGAAAGATGGAGGTTGAGGGGGGACCTGATTGTGGTCGACAAAATCATGAGAGGTATAGACAGGGTGGATAGCAAGAAGCTTTTTTTTTCCCCAGAGTGGGGTGTCAATTACTAGGGGTCACAATTTCAAGGTGAAAGGGGAAACGTTTATGGGAGATATGAGTGGGAAGTTTTTTATACAGAGGGTGGTGGGTGCCTGGAACACATTGCCAGCGGAGGTGGTAGAGGCGGGGACGATAGTGTCATTTAAGATGTATTTGGACAGATAGATGAATGGGCAGGGAGCAGAGGGATACAGATCCTTGGAAAATAGGCGACAGGTTTAGATAGAGGATCTGGAGCGATGCAGGCTTGGAGGGCCGAAGGGCCTGTTCCTGTGCTGTAATTTTCTTTGTCCTTTTTTTATCACCTCCTTGCAGCTCGTGTGACATCAAGTTTGCTCCGCTGAAATTACCATGATAAATTCATAATAATCAATCTCATAATCAAGATTAGTTGAAACCAGAATTTATAACGAGTATACTCAGGGTCTCCATGAGCCAGGCATGCAAAATTCTATGATTACAGATCTCTTTAAACCGTAATGATCAATTGCCAAAAGCAAAAACCAAAAGAACTACAGGTGCTGTACATCAGGAACAAAAACAAAGTTGCTGGAAAAGCTCAGCAGGTCCGGCAGCATCTGTGGAGAGGAAAACAGCGTTAACGTTTCGGGTCCAGCGACCCTTCCTCAGAACTGTAATTGCCGAAAGCAAATGTCCTTGTACGTCATCAGATCACTCATAAACACAACCCACTCCCTTCAGACAGAAATAAAATCCTTAGTCCACACAATCTAGGTGCTGTGGCAGCCATTTTTCAATTACATTTTGCATTTGTGATTCAGCTGAGAATATAAGGCAATACAGCTATCTGACCATAACCGCTAGCTCTCTGCAGCCAGGAGTGCAGGCTCAGACTGCCCCCATCACTCGACCAAGGACTGCTCCCCTGAGGCTTTGTGGCATGTCTATTTGGCTGAGGCACGTGTAGCATGTTTGTCCTGTACATTGTGGGCGTATACTGCAAATGTATCATTGATATAACGAGATGCCATACAAACAACCTTTCCACCTCCTTGATTGTTCATTGCTGGCAAACAGCACAGGCTGCCTGGCTTTCTCTCTGCACTACATGGCAAGGTAAGCAGGCATATTATAATGCTACAGGTTCTAAATGATGTGGCAATGTGCAAAAAGGCAAGGCAGAAAAGGAATCCAAGGTATGGCAGAGATGCTGTGAACATCCAAGTGGGACTAAAGTGATTAAGTACTAAAAGGACAAGCTAACTCATGATGTGGTGAAGATGATACTTTGCCAAAGTACTTTCCCCATGGATGAAGTGTGCAGTGCAGTTACCCGCCCATGGAAAATCACCTGAGATGTTTCGAAATTCAGACCAGGATTGAGGCCTGGAGGAGACGTTTGTGAGTTGTAGCATTCGGGTAACTGCCCTGATTTTCAAATTGAATATTGACATTGTCTAGTTTCTCTTTGCCGTCTGGGACAATAGCGACCTGCCCAATTAATGAAGCAAGATTGTATGATAATGAAATGTTAATGTGTTCAAACAGGTCCCAGGCATGTGACATTCTCATCTAATCATTGAAACCTTGAGTGGAAGATTGGATTACTTTATCTCGACAGCAAAAGTCTGATTTTTTCCATTCTTTCTGTAATTTCTCACCCGTCTTATCCATGTCTGCATTGGAAATTTTCTCACAAACCGTTTACATTGATGTTAGAAAGTTTAAACTCTAAGTGAAGAATATGAACTTCCTATAGCTTCATGGGTTTGCTGTGCATGAATCATTTCCTGTGTTTGGATTCCCAGCTGCTTCATATCTCACTGCTGCTGGAGTCAAGGTTTCATTTTGACTGGGCAGAGGATTTAATCTACCATCAGGAAAAATAAGAAGAAAACCATGAAGCAGCTATCAACATTTCTGTTGACAACTTTCCTTGATCAGTAGCAGAGCAATTGCAATCTAGGCCAAATATATTCCAATAAAGGGGACGTTTTGAGATCATTTATTGTCATCAGCATGAAAATGGTGAACCGGCACTAACAGAGCAACAATGTTATGTCTCTCAGAGACAGTAAGAACTGCCGATGCTGGAATCACTCACATATCACCATCCCACCTACCTTCCCCAGAACTACCCCTTCTCTCTCTATTTATTTCAGAACTCCCTTCCCCCGAAACTTCAGCTTTCCTGCTCCTCTGAAGCTGTCTCGCCTGCTGTGTTCATCCAGCTCCACACTGTGTCAACAAGTGTTAAGTGTTTTCTTTTCCGTAATAGGAATATAATCATTCGTACCAATGAAGGAATTCATTCTTACTACTTTGCCTTAATGCTAACATGATTAAAAGAAATAGATTTCAAATGGCTTAATTGAATTTCACCAAATGACTCCTCAAGTCGAAACTTTTTCCTTTCCTTATGTATAAAGTTATATGATAATATCTATGCCTCCTGGCCAAGTCACAACAGGAATTTGCATAGATAACATCTTATCTAAAATGAGATATTTAAAATGTGCAGATGTGATTGTATTTAATGAACAGTCTAATATATGTCAGAGATAATGGGAACTGCAGTTGCTGGAGATTCCAAGATAATAAAATGTGAGGCTGGATGAACACAGCAGGCCAAGCAGCATCTCAGGAGCACAAAAGCTGACGTTTCGGGCCTAGACCCTTCATCAGAGAGCCTCTCTGATGAAGGGTCTAGGCCCGAAACGTCAGCTTTTGTGCTCCTGAGATGCTGCTTGGCCTGCTGTGTTCATCCAGCCTCGCATTTTATTATCTTAGTCTAATATATGTCTCTGGTTAATACTGGTTCTGTAAATAGAAACAAAATTTCAAAGATGGAAAAAAAAACTGTCATTTCCCACCCTTTATACATGCCTTTAATTTTTCAGATGTTATCATTAACACTCATTTTTAAAGCAACATAACTTTGTATGGTCGACATGAGGTGTCTCCATTACCTTGGTACGTTTGTTGGCAATTCCTGTTTTGAGAACAGGTTTCAGTCTTGAGTCTTGTTCATTTGTACATGAGTCTGAACACAGTCCAAGACAATATAACCTAACCGTTTCCATGAAATGTTCATATGTCAGACCTTTTACAATAGGCCTCTGTATGAGATCACATTCTCGAGCACGTGTGTTCGTAACTCTGATATTCATAAGTCGGAACACCCTGTGGTTTTGTTAACTAAGTACAGCTTTTCACCCAGGAGACCTTTCACTAAAATTTATAATCTAAATCACAATTTTACTTTCATGTGTTGAGTTGCACAATACCTGTTTACATTCATTTGTGATTTCCTGTACTATTTGGCTCATCAGTTGAAGGGGAGAAGACATTTGCCAGGGTCAGTGTCAGAAACCATATTTTGGACCATACATGGATTAAAAATTATCCACTTATCCTCAGGTGTCCTCTGGATTGAACATTCCTAGGCAGAATCTTCCTGTCACAAACCCTATCCAGTAATCTACAAAACCAGTGTGAAGGAAATCTCTGTAGAAACCACACCCATGTTAAAAGCAGTCAGAGAGCATGATTGAAATGTCAGCAGTTCAGCCAGTCACTTTGACAGTTCCTCTGAAAGGCTACATATGTCAGATAATGTGAGGATGCTGAGTGGCTGATGGGGACAATGTGCCTGATGGGTAAGGTCACTTAGAAACCCATTCGGTAAGAAACTTGGCCGGTAAGATACCAGTTGATAAGGTCAGTAGCATGCCAGATGCAAGGCTGTGTGCCAGGTGGGTGAGGTCAGTGACGTGCCAGGTCGGTAGGAGGCAAGATGGGTAAATTTGGTAGTCTGCCAGGCAGCTGGGGTGCCAGGTAGGTAAGATGGCAGTGTGGCAGATAGGTTTTTAGGTCAAGTCAGGTTGCACCGGGCCTGGAATTGGGTTAGGATAAGGGTCTATTCTGAGGCGTAGGTGTAGGATGGGTTGTTATGTTCAGTGGCCATCAGATCAGTCGTAGTGATGGAGACTGGGTTCAGGCTGTAGGGCAGAGAATTGGTTCTGGTGGTTGAGGGGAGGTTACTGTGTCCAGTGGCTGTCAGACAGGAGTTGCAAGGAGGGATGTTCACAACAGCATTATAGTGGGTTAAAGGGTGCAGACATGCAGCACAGAGTATTAGTTCAGGGTAGGAGAATAGTTGGCTTTAGACTTGGGACTCTGGGGGGCTTCAAATTAGTGGTGGTGGTGGCTCAGACCAACTGGGGGCAATTTGGATCTTTCAAAGTTGGGAGAGAGAAATCTGATTCACAGGGGTCTCAGTCATTTAAGGGGCAGATGTAGTTGTGTGGGGGTAGGGCCAGTGGTGAGTTTGGTCAGTTTATTTGTTATCTCAGATTTTGAGTAGAATTTTAATCTTCTAAATGGATAGATATCAACATTAAAGAGTCAGAACCTTCTGAATTTCTCTTACAAATAAAATCTTTTACAAATGTTCCAGACGCAAGATGGATTAGCCATTTGAAAATTAAATTTCCTAGGCATTCCCCACAAAACAGCTCTGTCCGAGACCCTGTGTCATTCCAACATACAGCTCAAGTCTTCACTGCCTCAATGACTCTCCATTCAATGGAATATCTGGGCCCGTGACCATTCAGTCTATCTATGAATATAGGTAGCTACAATATTCTACCACAACATCTGAGCCTCTATTGTTTCTTGGGGTTCAGCAAGGCTCATAAGCTGATCCTATCTCTATCTCCACCCTCAAACTTGCACCGCTATCATGCTATCATCTTTTCTGAAACTATAACTTTACCAGAATCTGCAACATTCTTACTATACACATTTATAGCAAATAGGACAACCATTCTCAAATTTAAATATAAAAGACTTAATTAAAAAGTGTGGAAATTGAGCGGGTGGGAAAGAATCTGAGCATTGTTATTTCTATGAACTGCTGAAATCATTTTTGAACCTTCATAATGGAGATGGAAAGGAGTATCTATGACAAAATGCTCTGCTCAGCGTTTACACTTTGTAAGTGATTATACTCCAACCAATCTGATGATGACATAATGACTTAGGTGAGAAAAGACAGAACACATTAATATATCTCAGAGGACGCACCTTGAGTTCAAGGTTGGCAGTCCATCTGCCAGAGGCACAGCAGAAACTGATGAAGATTTAGGTTAATCTCTTTACCATATTTCTATATTCTATTTAACGGTAGACATTTACAGTATTTGTACTCATGTGTGATAAGACCAAACATCAGACCTCAGAGAGTTAATCAGTTTTTAATCATCAAACCTTTGTCACCATTCATTTTAAATATGTAGTAATTCCCTCATAATATCCATTACTTACCTTCCAGATCACTGATTTATTTCAGGCTTTTATGTTCAAGCGTTCATTTCAAAAGCAGAAATCTGTTTCAAACCAGCACGTGAGTTCACAGAATTGAAGACAAGCAATCAGACTGGTGTGCAGAAACAGAGAGGTTTCTGCCCTTGTGTCAACTTGTGGCCAGTTTTCTGGTGGGAATTGTTGTCTGCATGAACATTTTGCAAAAAGGACGTCAGCAGCATATCTGAGTCCACCGTTTGTGAAGAGACAGGCAGAGAGATAGAGAGAAACACACTTGCACTGGCTAACATTTTTCAAATTCAATAAAACCAACCAAATCACTATTCAAGTGTAAAATTAAATGAAACAGGAATGCAAAGTTGCTGGTTCCTTTCCCACTATAGCATTTTAGCCATTATGACCCTGTTCTGATAGTAGGTGACTTGTACTTTTATTAGTTGATGTGAATGCAAAAGGAAAGGTGCAGAATGTGCTTTCGTGCCCTAGTTTGACAGCTTCATCTAATTCCCTTTCTATTCTCAC
This sequence comes from Stegostoma tigrinum, assembly GCF_030684315.1. Taxonomy (NCBI): domain Eukaryota; kingdom Metazoa; phylum Chordata; class Chondrichthyes; order Orectolobiformes; family Stegostomatidae; genus Stegostoma; species Stegostoma tigrinum. Next base: position 47,596,021 of record NC_081370.1, read on the forward strand.
AAAACAATCCATGTGCAACACTTTAACTGGAGTCTGCCAGCAAGGATAAAATCTGTCAGACCCTGAAATAATAATTGGGCCACTTGTAGATCAGCAGTTAGACACTCTTGGCTAATATGTAGCCCCTGCCGGAACATATAGATGTTGCATGCTTCCAATGACCCTGACTTTAATTAAGGTGCAACTATAATGGAAAAATAGCCTCAGCACTGAAGTCATAATAATGGCAATGTAAGCTAATAGATTGAGCTTCAGTAATTTGCTGAAATTCTTTAAGGGGCTAACTTAAAAGAAACAAGATACTCCTTTTCACCTCTGGAAGTGATTGCCAGCACTTAAGTGAACACTGTAGCTCCATTGAAAATAATGTTACTGAGGGAGCTCCAGGATTTTGACTGGGCATTGATTATTCTGAGCTTTTCATCCTCAAGACAGGTAGCAGGGTTCAAAATTCCTGACTCAGCCATCTCCCACAGAACAAAGTGCCTGAAAGGTGGGAGTTTTTATTGTAGAACTGCAGTTGGAACAGCCTGGGAATGTGTTTGTAAATAGCTGTACGGGCTATCAGTCACCAGGATGGACAATTTAAAAGGGCCCTCCTCAGCGTTATGGCACTTTGTGGAACTTTTAATGAAAATGGCAAGGCCTCCCTGCCCTCACTCCTCACACCTACTGATCAGCCACTTACCAGCTTTTCAAAGGCCCAAGCCCGAAACCAATCACAGCTGACTCTGTGGTCCGACCTAACCATGCGGAGACCTGATATCGTCATCCAACCAGGCTGAAAACAAGACCCTCCAGAGCACCTGAGACCACGACCAGTGACCAGGACCTACCGGACACACCCATATACCTTCTGGAATGGCAAACTACCTACACTGACTCCTGGGCCTCACCAGAAACAGCCACTCACCCAGGAAACATGGGAGACATGCTGGCCTGCAGAGGAGACTAAAAAAATATGGTTTCAAGTACCACACCCCCACCACCCTCACCTCCCACTCCCACTCCAGCATACTCCTGCCAACTGCACAATCTATTGTAAACAAGCTTACCTGTTTCAAAATATCCGCAACCCCCCAATCCTGCCTCCCTCTCATCCCCACCTCCTTGACCTGACAAAACCTGTCCATCCTCTCTCCCATCTGTCTGCTCCTCCCACTCACAGACCAATCCCTACCACTGCCTACCTGCGCTCACCAGTCATCATCCCACCTACCTTCCCTAGCCCCAACCCTCCTCTCTATTTATTTCAGAGCTCCCTTCCCCCTCACCCATTTCCGAGGAACAGTCTCAATCCGAAACATCAATTTCCCTGCTCTTCCGATGCTTCCTGGCCTGCTGTGTTCCTCCAGCTCCGCAGTGTGTATTCTCTGACTCCAGCATCAGCAGTTCTTACTATCTCTGGACAAGGGTAAATCTATATACACCTACCAAAGGGAATTGCTGTGTACTCTGTTTTGCAGAGACATCACTCACTCTGGCTTCTTCTGACTGAACCTTATAACCTGAGGTTTTCTCAATCCATTGGAAAGATCACACAGTGTTCTCCAGCAAGGAAAATGGTGGAGGGGTCTGCATCCTCATCAACACCACTTGGTTGTTGGACTTAACAACCCTTGCAAATTACTGCTGATAGGACACAGGACATCTAATCGTGAATGCCCATCCCTACTACTTACCATGGGAAGTCAGTCCTGATACCCTGACAACAGTTTACATCCCCTCCCATGCAATGGTGAAGAGTGCACTTGATGATATATACATTGCTGCAAATAGCCTTGAGATAAAATAACCTGCGGTCTTGATCATCATAGTCGATGACTTCAACCAGGCCTACCCCCAAGAATATGATACCAAGATACCATCAACACATTTCTTGTCCCACCAGATACTCAAACACCTTTGACCATTGCTCCACAATTATTAAAGATGCTTATTGCTCTGTACCCTGCCCACATTTTGGACAACCAGACAGTAAGGCTATGCTTCTTCTCCAGGCTTACAAGCAGAAACTGAAGCATGAGGATCTGCTACAGAAAGTCATACAGTGCTTAGAGTCAGTAGATTGGTCAACACTCAAGAACTCAGTGGCCAACTTGAATGAGTATGCTACCACCATCACAGACTTCATTAGTAAGCGTAAAGGATTGTGTGCCAAAGACATTACTCTGAGTGTTCCCCAACTGAAAAAACATGAGTGAAGCAGAAGATCCACTCACTACTGAAGTTCAGATCTGAGGCATTAACGTTGGGTGGCACTGACCCATACAGGAAATCTTGGTATAACCTTCGCAAAGCCATCAGAGATGCCAAGAGACAATACCAAGATAATCCTAGGCCAACCATACAATTACACTTTGACTGTGGCAAGGCTTACATGATATAAGAGGCTGTATACAGAAGTTGAGTAGAATTGCTGACACTAATGCATTCTTTGTCAGTAAGCACAATGTATTCTATATTTGTTTTGAACAGGAGGTCCGTGAAATGATTTCACCTGTCCCAATGACCTCAAGTACACCTCTACCCATAGTCCCTGCTACAGACATTAGACCAGCCTTCTTGAGATCGAACCCATGAAAAGCGATTGGCCCAGATGTAGGTCCCAGTACACACAGATCCTGTATGGAGCAGTTGGTGGGAGTATTCTCATACATCTTTAAGCTCTCTTTACTCTAGTATGAGGTGCCCACCCATTTCAAGAAGACCACTATCATCTCAGTGCCAAAGAAAAATCAGGGATTTTGATTTAATGACCACTGCCCGGTGGCTCTGACATTCAACATTACAAAGTTCTTCAAGAGGTTAGTAATGGCTTGCATCAACTTTATCCTCCCACATTACCTTAACCCACTATGTTGAACTTACCATTGTAACAGGTCCACAGCAAATGCCATTCCCTTGGCACTAAACCCATCCCTGCATAAAAAAAAGATGCCCACAACAGATTCCTATTTTATTAACTTTAGCTCCACCTTCAACACCAGGACCTAAAAGTCCCCTTTAGAGTATCATGGGTACCATCTTCACTTTTTCTGACATCTTCAGATTCTATCTGCTAACTAACCAGGCAACTTTGGAATGCTAATGCTCCTATGAGTGCATGCCAATCTTTCAGCAGATAAACACTACGCTATTCTGGAAATGATGCATTGGAAAATAGGACCGGATTCAGAGATGGGGGATGCCATGCGGTTGGGCAGGAAGTTAATAAGGCAAGTTTGGTTTGAAAGCTCACTCTGTTATACTAATAGGAGAATCCACAAGACTATACAGGCCATTTGCCTCCTTGAGCCTGTTCCATCATTTACTAGGATCCAGCACTCCTCATGTCCACATTTCTGCCTATTCCCATAATCCTTGATTCCCCAATTGATCAAGAATCTAGCTATCTCAATCTTAAATATTCACAAGGACTCTGTCTCCTTAGCTCTCTGTGGCAAGGAGTTCTAAAAACTCACAATCCACTGCAAAAAGAAATTCCTCCTCATCTTAGTTTCAAATTGGAGCCCCTTTATACTAGGACTATACCCTCTGGCACTGGACTGTCTCACGATTGGAAACATCCTCTCAAAATTTACCTTGTCAAGCCTTGTAAGCATCCTACATGTTTTACTGAGATCACCTCTCATTCATCCAAGCTCCAGTGAGTGAAGTCCCAACCTGTTTAGTCTTTGCTCATGAGACATACCTTCCATACCAGGGATCATCGTAGAGAACCTAATATGAACTGTCTCCAACAAAATAATATCTTTCCTTAAATATGGTGATCAAAACTGCTCACAGTACACTAGAAATTGTCTCACCGGTACCTTGTACAGTTGTAGGAAGATTCCCTCCTCTAATAATCCAACCCTCTTGAAATAAGGACCCATATTCAATTAGCCTTCCTGATTGCCTGCTACACTTTTGTGCTAGCTTTCTGTATTTCATGCATTGGTATCCTTAAGTCTCTTTATGTTGCAGCTTTCTGCATTTTTTTCTCCATTTAAATAATACTTTGTTCTTTTGTTTTCCTTTCCAAAATGAACTTCTTCACATCTTCCTGCATTTGACTCCATTTGCCAACATTTTGCTCACTTATTTAAATGACCAATGTCTCTCTGAAAACTGCCTGTGCCCCTGCACAACTTCTTTCTACCTATTCTTGAGTTGACTGCAAATTTGGCTACAGTACATTCCCTACCCTCCTCCAAGTCATTAATACATACTGTAATCTGTTATGGTCCCAGCACTGATCCCTGTGGAACCCCACTGCTCACAGGTCACCAACAGAAAAAAGATCTCCTTTCCTCACTCACTATCTCTTCGCCCATTTTCTATCCATGCTTCCAACACCATGGACTCTTCACTTATGAGTTAAGCTTTGGTGATGAGATTGTCAAATGTTTTATGAAAGCCCAAACACAATCCACCTACTGGTTCTCCTTTATCCATTCTGGTTGAGATTTCCTTGAAAAACACTTACCTTGAAAAAATAAATTAGACATGATTTCCTTTTCACAAAGCCATGGTGACTCTGCTTGATTCGATTATGATTGTACAAAAGTTCTGCTAGTACTTCCTTTATAATTGATTCAAATGTGTTTCCAACAATAGATGTTAGGCTAAACAGCCTATACATACCCGGCTTTTGCATCTCTCCCTTTCTGAGTGAATGTCACATTGACATTTTCTAGTCCTCTGGTATTTCTCGAAATTGTAATTATTTTTGAAAATTACTACCAAGCATACATTATCTTTGTAGGTGCCTCTATTAGGATCCTGGGACGCAAGCCATGTTGGCAAGGGAACATATTTTATTTTAACCCACTAGTTTGTCTAATACTAATTCTTGAGTGATGGTACTTAATTCCTCCCCTGTGTTCTTTAATAATCACTAAACATGGCCTACATCTTTAGTAATCAAGTCAGTTCAAAAGCAAGGCACCATATCTGATGGGTTTAAGTGTGGAACTTCCAAACCAGGAGAATTTGGTTCAAGAATTTCAAGTTCTCAGAATTGTGAAATATTTATGCCAGTGGATTTAGAAAGCAATCATAAAACAGTCTCAATAGTTCAAGGTTAAAAAAAAAACAAGGGAATGCTTTCTATAAAAACGTAGAGTTGAGATAGGAGTGATTTTCTTTGGCACCAAGGATCTGTAAAAAGATAATGTTGGAGACATGTGGAAGCTTTGTTTTGCTGTTGTTTTAAGTATTTTTTGACCACGATAAGTATTTATACCTGTTTATTTGTCTTCTTTCTTTTGTGTAATAAATTAATGTTTTTATTTTAAAAACATCTACAACTTCTTAAACATATGATACACCTTGCCCTCTAAGCTACTTACCATCCTGACTTGGAGATATATTGTTGTTCACTGTCACTGTGTCAAATTCCTGGAATTCTTTCCTTAATGGCATTGTGGGTCAACCCATAGCAGGTGGACTACAGTAGCTCAGGAAGGCAGCTCACCACCACCTTCTCAAGGGCAACCAGGGATGGGCAATAAATGCTGGCCCAGTCAGCGATGCCCAGGTTGCCACAAATGAATAAATAAATTACTGATCAAGCCACTTTTCATTCTGGAATCTGAACTCTGGACTATTGCCATCAGCTGAAATCTTAATAATTCCATTATCCTCAGTTTTTATCTGTTGATACTTTGCAGTTTTCATTTTCTAATATCTAAGCTTTTGGATGTCATACTATCTTCTAAATCTTCCAAGAGCTATTCATTTCTCAGAAGTTAATTTGTCTTGCTGCTTGAAAGTATTAGCATCACATGTAGATATCCTATCGCCTTTAATATTCAATTAGGAAAACCATCTTGTCATTTTTAAAACAGTTTCTGAAGGAACAATTTGTTTCCCACTCAAATTCTCTCACCCATCCCTTCCTCCCACCCCAAGCCGCACCTCCATCTCCTACCTATTAACCTCATCCCACCTCCTTGACCTACCCGTCTTCCCTGGACTGACCTATCCCCTCCCTACCTCCCCACCTATACTCTCTCCACCTATCTTCTTTTCTCTCCATCTTCGGTCCACCTCCCCCTCTCTCCCTATTTATTCCAGAACCCTCACCCCATCCCCCTCTCTAATGAAGGGTCTAGGCCCGAAACGTCAGCTTTTGTGCTCCTGAGATGCTGCTGGGCCTGCTGTGTTCATCCAGCTTCACACTTTGTTATCTTCTTTTCCTGTTTAGCTGGTTCTAATCCCAAGTGAGCTGGCAAATTTGTGATGGCCAAGTTGAGGAGGGCTAATCAGCTTCCCACTATTTAAATCCCTCTCAGTTGGTAGCAGCTCATATTTTCATTTCTTCTCCAATGTGTAGCTATCATACCACAATTAAACTTTGTTAATTAGATCAAAAATCACAGAATTACACATGTTTTATGGCACAGGTAAAGGCCAATCAGACCATTGTGTTCACCAGTTCTTCAAATAATCATCATTGCCTACTGCCAGTCATCTGATTTATTCTTATACTATTGTACATTATTTTCATCTAAATAATCATCTAATACAGTCTTTAATGCTTCAACTGAACCTGCTCCCATTCCTACATGGTGAGTTCTATGCCCTAACTACTTGATGAGAAAACAAAAAATTTCTTCCCTCACATTTGCTTCTTTTGCAAATCGGTTTAAAGCTGATTCTTGGCTCTTGGCCCTTTTACAGATGGGAACAGTTTCTTTCTATCTATTCTACTGTTGTGATTTTGAAAAAAAAATACAAACATTAAAGAGTGCCAATTGTGAGATTTTCTTCAACCAACAATGTGGAGTTTTATTACCCATTAAAACGGAGAAAAATAAGAAAATATGTCATGTAGCATTGTGTCACACTGTCTGTCTGTCAACCAGCCACTGTCAAAATAAACAAGGACAAAAGATTTTCAATCATTCTGCAAAGCCAAAACTCTTCAAATTGGCTGCTTATCTATCAACATTGATGCTACCAGCAACATTCACTGAAGTAGGTACTGTTTCTACTGTACACTTTTGGCAAACAATTCAGGGACTGAACATGTTTTTTTAAACTTTTTTTGGACTCACTACTCACTTCTAATCTGTGTATTGCACACTTATTTCATGTTAGTGACAATTTCACTCTTTAGTTAACTGTAGAAAGGCTAGTTAAATTTAAAACATAAATTGATTTTGTAGGGGAGAAAGGCATGCCCAAGGGAAGGAAATCCTTTGTAAACTAACCTTTGTTGCCACCAACTCAGAAGGCAGGTGAATAATGAAGGTTGTCAGTCAGGCCCTTGACTTTGGTCATCGTGTCTAGAACCATAATAACTTGCTAGAAATTGCCCGGATTCTGACCATAATAGTTGTGACAGTGAAAACTAAATCCCTACAGTTTAGCTGTTAACTTGTCGCCTCTGGTGAAGCATAGCTTGGATATGACCTGGATGTCTCAGTGAATTGTGGTTTTTCAATGTTGCATTCTCACCAGCACTTGTTTCGAGCATCAACAGAGAGAGGGAGAGATGGTTTTTCACAACCGTTGCTGTTTACAGTCTGTGGTGTTTTCTCCACTTCTCTCACTTAAAAGCAAGCTACTGAACATGATTCATTTGCATATTCCAACTCTTTTTCCTTTTGTTTTGCAGACCAAACTCTCCATGGGTTCTTTTCATCTCCTAATATGTGATTTTATCACATTTATGTGAGTGAAACAAGAGATGTGAATTTCTTGACACTTCACTGAGGCCTTTTGAAGCAACAAAGCCTGGCTATTTCATGTTGGTTTTTTGAATTTTCCAGGTTTTCACAGCAGCCATGTTGGATCAATAGATTCTTTTTGATAACTATTCTTACCTCATGGAAATCTCAGATATTAAAAATAAAATTTTGAAAATTGATCATTGCTAGTCCAATTTTGTTACAATTGAAAGACACAGTGTTGGGGTCTCCAAGCAGGAGTTTTGACCTACAAAGCTACCCGAAGGTTGCAGGAACAGCATCTCATATTCCACAACAATGTCATCTGAATGTTGCAGGAACAGCACCTCATATTCCGCCTGGGAACCCTGCAGCCCAATGGTATCAATGTGGACTTCACAAGCTTCAAAATCTCCCCTTCCCCCGCTGCATCCCAAAATTAGCCCACCTTGTCCCTGCCTCCCTAACCTGCCCTTCCTCACACCTATCCCCTCCTCCCACCTCAAACCCCACCCCCATCTCTTACCTACTACCCTCATCCTGACCCCTTGACATGTCTGTCCTCCTTAGACTGACCTATCCCCTCTCTACCTCCCCACCTACACTCACCTTTAGTGGCTCCATCCCTGCCTCTTTGGCCGGTCTGTTTCCTCTCCACCTATTTTCTCCTTTATCTATCCTCTATCCACCTCCCCCTCTCTCCCTATTTATTTCAGAACCCCCTTCCCCTCCCCCATCTCTGATGAAGGGTCTAGGCCCGAAACGTCAGTGTTTCTGCTCCTAAGATGCTGCTTGGCCTCCTGTGTACATCCAGCTCTACACCTTGTTATCTCAAATACCAACAGCTTTCCCTGCTCTTCCCAGATTACCCGGCCTTACTCTAAAACGGCATCCCTCTATCCTTTCTCCCTCTCTTCATCCAAAAAGTAGCTGGTGCAGCTGATTTCTCCCATCGCTGCACATCTGACACAAAAACAAGAATCTGAACATCTGCCTGTTAAGAGAGCTTCCTGTGTCGTAAAAGCACACAACAGCATCAACCATGACCACTGCCTCAGATGTGTGGGTCTGGCACAAGCTCAAAAACAAGGTCTTTTTATGTTTAAGGCAAACAGTTTGTTGACCCATGTGTCAGTCAACTGCTAAATGAAATTAAAGCAAATTATAGAAATAAAGAAACGTCGAAGATAGGACCAGGAGGAGGCCATTCTGCCCTTTGAGCCTGTTCCGCCATTCATCCCGATCATGGCTGACCATCCAACTCAATAGCCTAATCCTACTTTCTCCCCATAACCTTTGATCCCATTCACCCCAAGTGCTATATCTAGCTGCCTCTTGAATAAATTCCATGATATGGTTTCAAATATTTCCTGCCATAATGAATTCCACAGGCTCACCATATATCAGACCCACCATTCTCGGAATCAGCCTGGCAACCCTACAATGTACTCCCTCAAGAGCAAGAACATCCTTCCTCAGAAAAGGAGACCAAAATTGCACACAATATTCCAGGTGTGGTCTCACCAAGGCCCTGTATAACTGCAACGAAATATCCCTGCTCCTGTACCTGTACCCAAAACCTCTCGCAATGAAGGCTAACATACCATTTATCTTCTTTACCGCCTGCTGCACCTACATGCTTACCTTCAGTGACTGGTGCACAAGGACACCTATGTCCTGCTGCACACTTCCCTCTCCCAATTTACAGCCATTCAGGTAGTAATCTGCCTTCTTGTTTTTGTTTCCAAAGTTAATGACCTCACATATACCCAAATTATACTGCATCTCCAGTAATTGCCCACTCACCCAACTTGTCCAGTTTATGCTAAAGGATCTCTGCATCCTCGTTACAGTTCACCCTTCCACCCAACTTTGTATCATCAGCAAACTTTGAGATGTTACATTTTGTTTCCTCATCTAAATCATAAATGTATATGTCAATAGCTAACATCCCAGCTCTGATCCTGTGGCAACCCACTAGTTATTGCCTGCTAACTTGAAAAGGACCCATTATTTCCTACTCTTTATTTCTTCTTCACCAACCAATTTTCTATCCATCTCAATGCACTTTCCCCAATCCCATGTGCTTTAATTTTGCTCATTAATCTCTTATGTGAGACTTTGTCAAATGCTTCCTTAAAGTCCAAATATTCCACATTGACTGGGCCCCCCTTATCAACTCTACTAGTTGCATCTTCATAGAATTCCAACAGATTTGTCAAGCATGATTTTGCCTTTATAAATCCATGTTGATTCTGCCTGATCCTGCCACTGCTTTCTAAATGCTCCGTTTTTAAGGCCTTGATAGCAGATTCAAGAATTTTCCCTTTCACCGATGTCAGACATAATGATCCATAATTCTCTGCTTTCTCTCTACCTCCTTTTTTGAATATTGGAATGATATTAGCTACCTTCCAATCTGCAGGGACCGTTCCAGAGACTATAGAATCGTGGAAGCTGAGTGCCAATGCATCCACTATTTCTACAGCCACTTCCTTAAGTACTCTTGGATGTAGATTATCAGGCCCTAGTGACTAATTCACCCTCTACTGTATCAATTTTCCCAGCACCACTTCCTACCAGTACTGATCTCCCTCAATTCTTCTCTCTCACCAAATCTCCAATGTTCTCTAACATTTCTGGTATCTGATTTGTGTCTTGTTTTGTGAAGACAGAACCAAAGTATATATTTAGTTGCTCAGCCATTTATTTGTCCCCTATTATACATTCCCCGTTCCTGTCTGTAGGGAAAATTTGCAAAAATGTGGATGAACAAATTGCACAGATAAATGTCTTCACCAATTTCCTTGTCTTCACATACCTATGGAAACTCTCAGCATCAATCTTTATGTTCCCTTCAAGCTTAATTCTGTGCTGTATTCTCCCCTTCTTAATCAATCCCTTGGTCCTTCTTTGCTGAATTCTAAACTGCTTCAAATCCTTACACATATTATTTTTCTTGGCCGATCTGTAAGCTTTTTCCTTAGATGATACTATCTCTAATTTCCATTGTAAGCCATGGATTAACCCTCTTACTCATTTTGCGCCAGACAGAAATAAACAGTTGTTGCATTTTCCTCATGTGTTCATTGAATATTTGCCATTACCTATCTACTGTCATCTGTTTAAGTAACTCTCCCCGGTCTGTCAAGACCAACTCATACCTCGTAGCTTCATATCTTCCTTTATTAAGATTCAGCACCCTCATCTCTGACTAACAACTTCGCTCTCCATCTTGATAAAAATTCTAACACATTATGGTTGCTCATCCCCAAGGGGTCTCACTCAGCTAGATTGTCAATGGTTCTCTTCTCACTATACAGTATCCAGTCTAAGGTGGCCTGTCCTCTAGCTGATTCCTCCACATATTGGTCAAAAAAAATCCCATACACACTTTGGAAATTCCTCCTCTACAGTATTGTGGCTAATTTGATTTGCCCAATCTATGTGCAGATTAAAATTACCCACAATCACCGATATTTTCCTATAACATGCATCTCTAATCTCCTGCTGAATGCATTTCCCAACATCACCACTGCAGTTTGAGGGTCTATATATGACACCCACAATGTTTTTGGTCCCTTCGTATTTCTCAACTCTACCCATGCAGACTCCACATTGTCAGAGCTAATATCCTTTCTCACTATTATGTTAATTTCCTGTCAGACCAGTAATGTCACTCCACCACCTTTTCCTTTCTGTCTGTCCTTCCTAAATGCTGAATACCTTGGGACATTCAGTTCCCATCCCGAGTCACACTGTAGCCTTGTCTCTGCAATCCCAACTATATCGTACATGTTTACATCTATCTGCGCGATTAGTTCATCCACTTTATTGCAGATGCTCTGCGCATTGAGGTACAAAGCCTTTAAGTTTGTCCTTTTGGCATTGTTCGTCTAGCTCTTATTTTTCTCAATAGCCCTGTTTGAATTATAGATAACAAGGTGTGGGACTAGATGAACACAACAGGCCAGGCAGCATCAGAGGAGCAGGAAAGCTGATGTTTCGGGACTGGACACTTCCTAAAAGTCAGCTTTCCTGCACCTCTGATGCTGCCTGGCCTCCTGTGTTCACCCAGCTTCATACCTTGTTATCTCGGACTCCAGTACCTGCAGTTCCTAGAATCTCTGTTTGAATTATGCCCTTCGCATTATTGTGGATGATAGAAATCTGAAATAAGAGCAGAAAGTGTCAGAAATAGTCATCACTAGTGGGAGAGAGAAACATAGTTAACATTTCTAGTTAAACATGATTCTTCTTCAGAACTAATTCAACAGGATCTCCCAGAGAGCAGCAAACCATCATTTTAACATACTCTTCTTGTGGACACATTTCTGCTAATCGACAATTTAATAAGACTCCCAGAAATAAGGTATTTAACCAGGTTAGCAAAAGGGGAATAAATCACTTCAGAGAGGAAAGAGCGTCTTGAGGTGGAACCATGTTGGTTTTGGCTCAACTTTGGCTAGGTCAAGTACGCTGAAGAAAACAGTAGAAACTGCTGGTCATTGAGGTCCTCAGCTGTTTGTCCAATTTGGGATGAGTAAACCATTCTGCTGGTGCTAGTCATGGAAATAAGCATCCCCTTACTTCCCTGAGCTATTTATCCAATGCAAGAGCCAAAAGCCACCCACATCTATGAGTCATATGTATTTTCAGCCTATTTTATCTTAAGAATCATACCTGAATTTTTTTGAATAATTTACTTGAAAATCTCTGATGACTTTGACCTTTCCTTTTGGGTAGTCAGTGATTTTTGAAAAAAAATCTCACAGCAAACAAGAAGCATAGTTTAATTTTGCTTTAGAATTAATGTGTTCTTCTACCCAACTCTATATTTAGTAGATATTTTTGATGAACTAAGTTCTTTAATGCTAGTCTATTGCATTGTTTTTGTATAGCATATAGACTTGTTCTGCTGCTGAAACGGATGCTGATTAATGCAAGTCAAACAAATGCTGTAGAAATGGCCTGAAACTGGCAATAACCTGTAGTTTTATACATATACAAAAGGTGCTCATGTCAGTGCGCAGAGTGGTCATTGATGCCTACTTCCTTACAGCTTTGTTTGATATGCCTTTCTGGAGCTTAATAGTTACATAATTCCTGCCTGCCACCTTAGAATAATGGTTATGGTAGTGAGTTTTGAGAAGATTTGTAGCTCAGGTTGAGGTTCTGGATGTGAGTTTGCTCGCTGAGCTGGAAGGTTAGTTTTCAGACGTTTCGTCACCATTCTAGGTAACATCATCAGTGAGCCTCCGACGAAGCGCTGGTGTTATGTCCCGCTTTCTATTTATCTGGTTAGGTTTCCTTGGGTTGGTGATGTCATTTCCTGCATTGGTGATGTCATTTCCTGTTCTTTTTCTCAGGGGATGGTAGATTGGCGCCAAATCAATGTGTTTGTTGATGGAGTTCTGGTTGGAATGCCATGCTTCTAGGGTTTCTCGTGCGTGTCTCTGTTTGGCTTGTCCTAGGATGGATGTGTTGTCCCAATCAAAGTGGTGTCCTTCCTCATCTGTATGTAAGGATACTAGTGATAGTGGTTCATGTCGTTTTGTGGCTAGTTGATGTTCATGTGTCCTGGTGGCTAGCTTTCTGCCAGTTTGTCCAATGTAGTGTTTGTCACAGTTCTTGCAAGGTATTTTGTAGATGACGTTCATTTTGTTTGTTGTCTGTATAGGGTCTTTTAAGTTCATTAGCTGCTGTTTTAGTGTGTTGGTGGGTTTGTGGGCCTGTTTTGTCTGTTTGTTTGGGTTCGTTGCTGAGAAATTGGCGGACTGTGTTCATTGGGTACCCGTTCTTTTTGAATACGCTGTATAGGTGATTTTCCTCTGCTCTGCGTAGTTCTTCTGTGCTGCAGTGTGTGGTGGCTCATTGGAATAATGTTCTAATGCAGCTTCGTTTGTGGGTGTTGGGATGGTTGCTCCTGTAGTTCAGTATTTGGTCCGTATGTGTTGTTTTCCTGTAGACGCTGGTTTGAAGTTCCCCATTGGCTGTTCGCTCTGCTGTGACATCTAGGAATGGCAGTTTGCTGTTGTTTTCCTCCTCTTTTGTGAATGTTATGCCAGTAAGGGTGTTATTGATGGTCTTGAAGGTTTCCTCTAATTTGTTTTGTTTAGTGATGACAAAGGTGTCATCCACATAGCGGACCCAAAGTTTGGGTTGGATGATTGGCAGAGCTGTTTGTTCGAGTCTCATATAAGTTTGAGGGATCAAGAAGTGTAGGGCATTGGCAGATGAAAAGTTTCCCCTCCATTAATTATCGTACAGATTCAAAAACAGTTACTTGGATAATTCAGAAACCTGACAAGATAGGCCTTCAGAAACAAACGCAGAAATGTGTGGGAACTCCCAGCCAATCTGGCAGCATCTGTGGAGAGAAAGCAGAGTTAATGTTTTGGGTCCAGTGACGCTCATTTGAAACTCAATGAAGTTTTACTTCTCTTTCTGAATGGACCTCTCAAATTTTAAATCTAATGTTGATCTCACGTTGTATGCACCTCCTCTGTAGCCATAACATTGTCTTCCTTGCTATGTTTTATCTCCCTACAAACTTTATATGGTATGAGCTGCCTGTACTGCATGCAAAACAAAACTTTTCACTATACTTAGGTACGTGTGGCAAAAATAATTCAAATCAAGTAAAATCTCCTTTTACTTCTTCTACTGAGTTCCAAAGAAGCATCACTGGACCTGAAATGTTAACTCTGTTTTTTCTCCTCAAGGATCAAGTACAATTTGACGGCATTTTTTACAAAAGGGCCTGTGATGCACTTATGTGGGGAGGATAGAGATAATGTGCACAATCACATTTGCTTTGTAACTCAGAATTAAAATTACAATGATAAAGCTACTTGTGACATTTGAATAAAATTGAACTATTTGGTTCACAATAACTGAAGACGTAAGAGATAACACAGTGTGGAGCTGGAGGAACACAGCAGGACAGACAGCATCAGAGCAGGAAAGTTGCCATTTCTGTGTGGGACCCTTCTTCAGAATATTTTTTCTGAAGAAGGGTCCAGATCCGATATATCAGCTTTCCTGCTCGTCTGATGCTGCCTGGCCTGCTGTGTTCATTCAGTTCCACACTGTGTTATCTCTGACTCCAGCATCGGCAGTTCTTACTATCTCTAACTGAACACTTAAATCAGACAATGCTGGGAAATGATCATTTGAGTCTGATAGTTATGTGATGGTATTAAAATGGAATTGAATTTCTAATGTTGGAGAAGCACTTGAACCAGCTTATGAACATGCTAAAAATCAATCAAACTGCTTTGTAATTTTCACTGTCTTGATATGTGAAGAGAATTTTGGTTCATTAAAATCAACAGATACTTAATTGATTATGTATTTGAACTATTAATGGTCTTCATGCTAGCATGTACCATCTGGGTGGAGTAGTATGAGCATAACATTTAGAATGGGTACAGTTTCAGTGATGTCAGTGATGATTGTCCCAGCATTAAGCTAAGGAATCCATTCAAATTAGTACGGGATGTATTTAACAGGTTAGCCAGTCTAACACTGCACACGTGTTTCAGGAATGAAATGCCAAGTTTGCAAGGGGTAACAGTTTTGTCACTTTCCCTGTGGAAAAGAGTTTGTCAGGAATCAATGTTTTCACCAGCTGACAGCTCATCGGCATCATAACTGGCATCTCTCTGGGTGTCAACGCTCATCTTAACATCCCCATGATGTTCCTCACCCAACAGGATTTCCATCCTGTTAGTCTTTAGTTGCCAACTGAGCACAGAGACATCACTCTGCAGTCAAGCTCCTAATTATCCAGAAAGTGTTGCCTGCAGTGCCTTCCTAAGGCCACAGTCCCAGCATTATCGGAAGGCTGAGTAATTCTGGACACTGTGAATCCACATGATCATTGCCCCTCCTCCTTTACCCTCATCCCTTCAAGAGGCTATGGGCTATAACTACTGAGGCATTGTATTCTCAAAACCGGACAGCTCCTTCACATTCACTGGATTCTCACCAGTGTAAGCATACATACTTGGTGATTGAAGAGCTTTCCCGAAAAGCATGTACAAGACAGACAGGCTGTTATTAAGTGGCAAGAAGCCAGGGACTCAGACCTCATGACCCCATACCGGAATACATTCCAGCTGCTGTACACTTGACATTTCTGGTGGGAGCATTGGCTTTAGCTTAACAAATTCCAACTTTATTGTTTTTCAGTGTAAGCTGTATATATCCCCATAAAGCTAACTGATAGGTTGTCTCTAATAAGAGAAGGGCAATGTTGTTTCCATGTTTGTAAGTCACCTCCCGTAGGATGCTGATACTCATAAATGGAACCTCTGCTATGTGTGTGGCACCTTGCTATTAATAATATGTAATAAGGTGGGCACAGTTCATCTGGGCCACCTCCAAAGGGCATTAGAAACTGCATCGCACCAACCACATAAAGTTTTAAACCACTCAGATATGGTGCAAACACAGACGAGTGTAGGGAAATTGACCAATTTCCAGGGAGGAAAATATTAAAAAAGAAGAAATGAGGAAAAGATCTGACAGCGATCTACACCAGGATATTCCTGGTATAAGAATGGGTAGGAGCAAAAATGGGGAAAGTACAGAGTAAGACACAGCTCAACAGGTGACAATGATCTGTTGCACTCCTGCACAGTTTAAGGTATCCAGGTCTCCACCTGTATAACAATAAGGACTGCAAAGCACCAGCAGCTACCGAATCTATTGGACCACCTATCCAGACAGTCATAAGGAATCTATTTTTGAACTTGTCTCCAAGGCACTGAAGCAATGTAATTAATTATGCTCACCTTTACATATGCTGCAATCAAATCTTCAGTTCAGAATCCTGTTGCAACATCGGTAACTTTGGTTGAAGCTCAGACTTATTGCTTCCAATTTTTGAGTTAATCACCTCGACAAAGCGTACACATATTAGCTTCAGCAGCATTGCAAACCCCCTACAGTCTGCTTTGTTAATTTCACTGTGACTGCTGGAGCAGAGCCCCAGCAAACGACAGTCCCACAATAGGAGAAACAGCTGAAGTCCTCTCCCAATGTTGACAGCATTCTTGCTTCTCAATCGCATCCTCAACCAGCACCTGTGATTATGTCATCATTACGCATTAGTTTACTTTCACCACAATTGGACAACAGCCAAAGAAGCTCTCTTCAAGGAAAGGGGTCAGAGACTTCCTTGAGAATCAGAGAGGAAACTTCATTAAAACACAGGGGAAGCAGGCACCTTGTCTAATCTTGCCCTTGATTTGCAGAAAAGTGGTAGAACCAGTGAATTCAGCACTGACGCAGTTCGAATCTTCATGAATATCCTAAAGCAGTCTAGACCTCAAAACACACATGCTGTTGTAACGAGATACTCACTGAATTAGAAACAACAACAGAAATTACTGGAAAAACCCAGCTAGCCTGACAACATCTGTGGCGAGGAAGCGGAATTAATGTTTCGGGTCCAATTCTTCAGAATTGGATATAGATGCTGGTGGGCTGGTAGGTGCGGGCCAGAGGCACCCTACCGCTGTAGTGGAAGGAAAGAGAAGAGGTGAGGTCTGAACTGTAGGAAACAGGTAGACATGATTGAGGTCCCTGTCAACCATGATGGTGGGGAGTTCTCGGTTGCTGAGGAAGTGAGATATTCGGAAGCCCCTTGTCAAAGTTGGCATCATCAGAACAGATGTGATGGAGACAGAAGAACTGGAAAAGTGAAATAGAGTCTTTGACTGATGCCTGGTGTGAGAAAGTACAGTCAAAGTAACTGTGCGAGTTGGTGGGTTTGTGGTGGATATTAGAGGTCAGCTTATCCCCAGAAATGAAAACAGAGATGTCAAGGAAGGGAAGAGCCAAAGGTGGACCATCTGAATATGAGAATGAAGCAGAAATTGGAAGCAAAACTAATAAGCATTTCCAATTTCGGATGAGAGAAGGAAGCAACCCCAAAATGTTATCGAGGTACCAGAGGAAGAGTCGTGGTTGGGGGCCTGAGTAACACTGCAGCAAGGAATGTTCCATGTACCCCAAAAGAGACAGGCATAACTGCGGGCCACCTGGCATCCATGGTCATACCTTTGACCTGAAGACAGTGTGAGGACCAGCTCGGCCAGGCAGGGGAGGTTGGTGGTGGATTCTTTTTTTCTGTTAATTTGTGGGATGTGGGTGTCGCTCTTTGGCCATCATTTCTTGGGGATGAGGATGAGGATGTTTTAGGCCTTTTATCTAGGAAGAAGCAGAGAGCAACAAAATCCATCATGCGGGAATGATGGGGGTGGGGTGGGGGGTGACTGTGTGGACATGTAAAAGCAGAGGAGGCAGCTGGAGCCTACAAACTGGAAATTCTGAAACTGGTGTAAAGCATCAGAGGAACTGTGTTGTAAGTGGGAAGGGACTGGGCAAGGGGAGACAAAAATCGAGCTGAGGTTGGAAGGGATGAGTTCTGTGGGGTGGAGTGGGCAGGGGCAATGTGTCTACCCAGGCATTCCTGTTCGTGGATTTTGGGAAGGCAGTAGAAGTGGGCTGCGTGGGAGTAGTGCACTATGAACTTAGAGGTAATTGGGGGTGGTATGGCGAGGTAGAGATGAAATGAGATCAGTGGCCAGTGTGGAAATAATAGCCTGGTGTTCAATGGAGGGGACATGGCCCAAGAGGAGATAGGAGGGGTATTCTGAGAGCTGACACTCAGCCTCTGCAATGTCAAGGTCAGTCTGCCAGACAATAACGGCACTACGCCTGTCAGCAACTTATTTATAATGTTCAGGTTGGTCAGAGTGCAGCCAGTTCAGAGGGACATAGGTTTGAATTGGTAAAGGCAGGGGTGGTGTTGTGGGCAGAGAAATTAAGGTGACTGATGTCCCATTAACAGTTTTTGATGAGTGCGGGTAAAAGGCCAGAGGGAGGGGTCCAGGTGGAGACAGTGTGTTGGAGGCGAGTGAAAACATCTCTGAGATGGAGAGAGGACCCTTGTCAAAAGAAGTAAACATCCAATTGGAAGCGATGGAAGAAAAGGGCCAGAAGCATTCACTGAGCAATGTGGTGTGACCGTGGAAGCAAGTTTTGGCTAATACTTCGTTAAACACCAGAAGCGAAATTAAAGTAATGAGAGTGAACAAGGAGAAAGGTTAGAATGGCAATTCTGCTGGATATTGGAGCAGAACTTCCTCAAGATGGGTAGGCCTGGATGAGATGTGGTAGTGAGTGAATCATGAAATGAAGAAACCAAAGAACTGCTAATTCTGGAAAACAAAATAAAAACAGATATTGCTGGAAAACTCAGCAGGTATGGCAGCATCTGTGGAGAGAAAGCAGAATTGACATTTCAGGTTGAGTGGCCCTTCTTCAGAATTATGTCGGTGATATTAGTAACTGGCTAGAAGCCTTATTAAAAGGGATCAGCCAAATCTCAGAATGATGTGGCAAGGCTACATTTTCAGATTCCCATCAGTGGGAGGCATGGATGAAAACTAAATATTGCCTTCCCGCTAAGAATGAGGATTGCCTGATGAGATTACATATAGAAAACCCTTGTCCTAAAACAAAAAAAAATACTTAAGCAGTCAGAAAGTTATTTGCAGAGCAATACAGAATGTACCATGATAGCAAAGTGTGAAGCTGGATGAACACAACAGGCCAAGCAGCATCTCAGGAGCACAAAAGCTGACGTTTCGGGCCTAGACCCTTCATCAGAGTTCCCATTATCACAGAATGTACCATATATGCTCTCAACATAATTTTACAGGCGAGTGTTAATACAACACACGTAGTTCTGAGGAAGGGTCACTGGACCTGAAATGTTAACTGTTTTTTCCTTCACAGATGCTACCAGACCTGCTGGGCTTTTCCAGCAACTTTGTTTTTGTTCCTGATTTACAGCATCCACAGTTCTTTGGTTTTTATTGAGTGTTAATACAAGTTTGTATTGCTAACCTGATGTGCAAGGATCATAATGCACTGTTCTGGGTTAATATTGGAATTAATTTCTTGGAGATAAAGTGTCGGAATGATCCATAAGGTGTGGTGTGATGCATTAATGCAGCTGGCATTTGTAGCTCCTTCAGTGATTAATAAAGTAGGGCATCAGTTGAGTTCTAATTAAACTGATTCAGGCAGTAAAATGTCAATAATATACAATAAACTGTTACCTTTACAACTTTGTAAAAACATCCTCAGTTACTGACTAGCCTGTCGACAAATTGCTCATATTTGCTTCTTTATTTCCATTTTTTTAAAAATAATCTCCTGATTTCCTATTTCAAATGAATACTTTTTAACTCTCAAATGTTGTCAATGTAGCAAGAAAGGACAAAATTGGATGCGTTTAATGGAGGATTACAGTCTATGAAACCATTGACAGGTAATTTTGTTGGACAAGCCCTTGAACAGTACTTTAACAACAAGTTGGTTTGAAGTGTGTCTACTTCAATGCCAGGAGCATCCGGAATATGGTGGGTGAACTTGCAGCATGGGTTAGTACCTGGGACTTCGATGTTGTGGCCATTTCGAAGACATGGATAGAGCAGGGACAGGAATGGTTGTTGCAGGTTCCGGGATTTAGATGTTTCAGTAAGAACAGAGAAGATGGTAAAAGGGGGGAGGTGTGTCATTGTTGGTCAAGGACAGTATTACAGTTGCAGAAAAGATGTCTGGGGACTCGTCAACTGAGGTAGTAGGGGCTGAGGTTAGAAACAGGAAAGGAGAGGTCACCCTGTTGGGAGTTTTCTACAGGCCTCTGAATAGTTCCAGAGCTGTAGAGGAAAGGATAGCAAAGATGATTCTTGATAGGAGTGAGAGAGACAGGGTAGTTGTCATGGGGGACTTCAACTTTCCAAATATTGACTGGGAACACTATAGTTCGAGTACTATAGATGGGTCAGTTTTTGTCCAGTGTGTGCAGGAGGGCTTCCTGACACAGTATGTAGATAGGCCAACAAGGGGTGAAGCCACATTAGATTTGATACTAGGTAATGAGCCTGGCCAGGTGTTAGATTTGGAAGTAGGTGAGCACTTTGGTGATAGTGATCACAATTCTGTTATGTTTACTTTAGTGATGGAAAGGGATAGGTGTATACCACTGGGCAAGAGTTATAGCTGGGGGAAAGGCAATTACGATGAGATTAGGCAAGATTTAGGGAGCATAGGATGGGGAAGGAAACTGCAGGGGATGGGTACATTAGAAATGTGGAGCTTATTCAAGGAAAAGCTCCTGTGTGTCCTAGATAAGCATGTACCTGTCAGGCAGGGAGGAAGCTGTAGAGCACGGGAGCCGTGGTTTACAAAGGAGGTGGAATCTCTGGTCAAGAGGAAGAAGAAGGCTTATGTTAGGATGAGATGTGAAGGCTCAGTTAGGGCAATTGAGGGCTATGATGTAGCCAGGAAAGACCTAAAGAGAGAGCTCAGAAGAGCCAGGAGGAGACATGAGAAGTTGTTGGTGGATCGGATCAGGGTAAACCGTAAGGCTTTCTATAGGTATTTAAGGAATAAAAGAATGACGAAAGTAAGATTAGGGCCAATCAAGGATAGTAGTGGGAAGTTGTGTGTGGAGTCAGAGGAGATAGTGGGAGCACTAAATGAATATTTTTCAACAGTATTCACTCTAGAAAACGACAATGTTGTTGAGGAGAATACTGAGATACAGGCTACTAGACTAGGTAGGATTGAGGTTCACAAGGAAGAGGTATTAGAAATCCTACAGAGGGTGAAGATAGGTAAGTCCTCTGGGCCGGATGGGATTTACCCTAGGATTCTCTGGGAAGCCAGGGAGGAGATTGCTGAGCCTTTGGCATTGATCTTTAACTCGTCATTGTCTATAGGAATAGCGCCAGATGACTGGAGGATAGCAAATATGGTTCCCCTGTTCAAGAAGGGGAGTAGAGACAACCCTGGTAATTATAGACCAGTGAGCCTTACCTCAGTTGTTGGTAAAGTGTTGGAAAAGGTTATAAGGGATAGGATTTATAATCATCTAGAAAAGATTAAATTGATTAGGGATAGTCAGCACGGTTTTGTGAAGGGAAGGTCATGCCTCACAAACTTTATTGAGTTCTTTGAGAAGGTGACCAAACAGGTAGATGAGAGTAAACTGGTTGATGTGGTGTATATGAATTTCAGCAAGGCGTTCGATAAGGTTCCCCACAGTAGGTTATTGTACAAAATGCGGAGGAATGGAATTGTGGGAGATATAGCAGTTTGGATCAGAAATTGGCTTGCTGAAAGAAGACAGAGGCTGGTAGGTGATGGGAAATGTTCACCCTGGAGGCCAGTTACTAGTGGTGTGCCGCAAGGGTTGGTGTTGGGTCCACTGCTGTTTGTCATTTTTATAAATGACCTGGATGAAAGCATAGAAGGATGGGTTAATAAATTTGCAGACGACACTAAGGATGGTGGAGTTGTGGATAGTGACGAAGGATGCTGTAGGTTGCAGAGAGACATAGATAAGCTGCAGAGCTGGGCTGAGAGATGGCAAATGGAGTTTAATGCAGACAAGTGTGAGGTGATGCACTTTGATAGGAGTAACCGGAAGGCAAAGTACTGGGCTAATGGTAAGATTCTTACTAGTATAGATGAGCAGAGAGATCTCAGTGTCCATGTACACAGATCCTTGAAAGTTGCCACCCAGGCTGACAGGGCTGTTAAGAAGGCATACAGTGTTTTAGCTTTTATTAAAAGAAGGATCAAGTTCCAGAACCAAGAGGTTATGGTGAAGCTGTACAAAACTCTGGTGTGGCCGCACTTGGAGTATTGTGTACAGTTCTGGTCACTGCATTATAAGAAGGACGTGGAAGCTTTGGAAAGGGTGCAGAGGAGATTTACTAGGATGTTGCCTGGTATGGAGGGAAGGTCTTATGAGGAAAGGCTGAGGGACTTGAGGCTGTTTTCATTAGAGAGCAGAAGGTTGAGAGGTGACTTAATTGAAACATATAAAATAATCAGAGGGTTAGATAGGGTGGATAGGGAGAGCCTTTTTCCTAGGATGGTGACAGCGAGCACGAGGGGACATAGCTTTGAATTGAGGGGGTGAAAGATATAGGACAGATGTCAGAGGTAGTTTCTTTACTCAGAGAGTAGTAAGGGAATGGAACGCTTTGCCTGCAACGGTAGTAGATTCGCCAACTTTGGGTACATTTAAGTCGTCATTGGATGAGCATATGGACGTACATGGAATAGTGTAGGTTAGATGGGCTTCAGATTGGTATGACAGATCGGCACAACATCGAGGGCCGAAGGGCCTGTACTGTGCTGTAGTGTTCTATGTTATATGTTCTAAATAATCTGAGTAAGGATATTAACGGAAACCATACTTTTAGGCCGGGGCTCTCCTTCACGGCAGTTGGAGAAGAAATTGAGGTAGTAATTTGTTTATACTTCTTAAGCAACATATGGTTTTATAAAATAGGAGGAATTAATGAAACAGTATCTTCAATATGATTGTTGATTGAGAAACAGAATCCAGCTAGTCTGTTTCGTCTCTGGTGAACCATCATGTCCAAATCTCATTACGTCTAACACCACAACCTGGTCAATGTTGATGATGAGATAATAAGATGTGGAGCTGGATGAACACAGCAGACCAAGCAGCATTAGAGGAGCAGGAAGGCTGATGCTTCAGGCCTAGACCCTTCTTCAGAAATGTCTAGGCCCAAAACGTCAGCCTTCCTGCTCATCAGATGCTGCATGGCTGTTGTGTTCATCCAGCGTTACACCTCGTTATCTCAGATTCTCCAGCATTTGCAGTTCTTACTATCTCTGAAGCAATGTTGATGATGGGTGTTTCAGTGCCATTTAGCATCAAGAGATGATGATTAGATTCTCTCACATTGCAGATGGCCATTTTTATTTGGGTGTCTGCAGAATGGATGTTGTTCGTCACTTATCAACCCAAACTCGTATGCTAAACATAGACACAATCTGTTTCAGTACCTGATGACTGCAAATAGCACTAAGCTTTGTACAATCAGCGAACATCCCCACTTCTGGCCAAATGATACAGGGGAAGCAGGTGAAGATGGTTGGGCCTAAAACTGAGAAAAGCCTGCAGTAATTCCCTAGAGTGACGATGATTAACCTCTGAGACTTACAGCCATTTGTTCTAGGTATGCCTCCAACCAGTTGAGGAGATTTCCTGATTCTTTTTGACTTCAGTTTTGCTGGGGCTCCTCAAAGTCACACATGATCGAGGGCACCCTGGATGTCAAGACAACTGCTTGCACTTCAGTCCTTGAATTGAGCTCATTTGCCTATTACTGAAATGAGGTCAGCGAGTCAAGTAGCCCTGGCAGAACACAAATGGAGAATCAATGAGCAAGTGCTATCTGAAGGTGCTGGCAGCTGCCATCACTTTGCTGATGATCAAGAACAGGCTGACAGGATAATAACGGGTGGGGTTGAATTTCTCCTGCCTTTTATGGACAGGATATATCTGGGCAATGTTCCATATTGTTGGTTAGATAGAATAAACAAAGCTGTGATTGCTGAAACTCAAACCAGGAATAGGAATTGCTATAGAAACTCAGCAGTTCTGGCAGCATTTGAGGAGAGAAAGGGATTGTTTTTTTTTCCCTTTATTCATTAATGGGAAGACGGCATCACTGGCCAGGATGCATTTATTGCCTATCCCTAATTGCCAAGAGGACAGTTAAGAGTCAACAGCATTGTTGTGGTTCTGGAGCCACATGTAGGCCAGACCAGGTATGATGGCACCATCACCATGTTCAATTATAAAGATGTTGAACAGATCTAGCACCTCAAATTTGATCATCAATAGGACATCCTGGGGCATCAGCAGCAGTGGAATTGTATTCGACCACATCCCTCACTCTGACATTACCATTATGCCAAGGGACCCACTGTGGTACAATGAGAAGACCATGCCAGGAACAACACCAGACATATTTAAAAATAAGGTGCCAATCAGGTGAAGCTGAACTGCAGAATGTTGAACAGCAGAAGCAGAATGCTATGGGCACAGCTAAGGAATCCCACAATTAGCGAGTCAGATCAAAGCTCACGGTTCTGCCAGATCCAATTCGAAAACTGGTGAACAGCAGCCAGCTGTACTAAGAACTTTGTAGAACCTCCTGAGATCCCCAGCATCATATATGCCAGTTTTCCACTAATTTGTTCCATTCCACATAATACAATTAGTTGACAGAATACCATGGATATTGCAAGATCTCTGGGCCCTGACAATGTTCGGGCAATAGTCATAATAATGGTAGTGTTCCTGAAATAGTTATGTCCTGAGCCAAATTATTCAAGCACAGCTACAAAGCCAACATCGATCTAACTAAAAACAAAAACAGAAATTGCTGGATCTAATTGTAGGCTCTAAAATTGTTAAACTCTATGTGAAGATTACAGGGCCCCGAAGCAGAAAATGAAATGCACATTAAAACCTGAATGCTTTCTTCTAAGCCTTATCTATGCTTTTACACCTTTATCTCTGCCCACACCCCTAGCATTGTGATGACATAGACTGCTTTCAGCACATGAGATTGAATCTTGTTACAGGTGCCTAAAACATTGCCCATAAAAATTTTTTTTCTGTTAGTAAGGCGATGCCAGGCTGTTGCATAATAAGCAAAATATGTGGATGCTGGCAATGTAAAGTAAAAATTAAAAACTATTGGGAAAACTCAGCAATTCTGGCAACATCTGTGGAATGAGAGAGAGGGACAGAGTTTGAGTCCATTATGAGTATAACTTGTTTGGCCTTTGGTCTTTAGATAATCCCTCCATCGCAGGGATCAGTCAAGTGAAACACACAGAAGTAAAGCCATTCTAACAAAGTTAGAGTAAAATTGTTGAAGGGCCAAATGACCCAGCTTTATTCCTGTTTCTTATGTTCATGGGATCTCCCTCTTTTAAAGGTGAACACTGCATTTAAATCATTGAAAACACAACAACTCCAACATACTGCCTACTCCACCAACCCCTTCTGAACTGAACTGGGGAAATTATGCCAACACAATTAGCACTGGCAGCTCTCTCTTCATTTTATTACAAGCCATAAACCTTACATGGTTAGAGCCTTTTGCAGTATTATTGGACAGACACTGCACAATTCGCATTCCTTTTGGACACAAGCTAAAAATTCGTCATCCTCAAATTCAACTGTTCAAATTCATTCATAGTATAAGCTTTAAAACTTTGCACACAGGTAGTATTCACTTGCGCAAACATTGCAAATACTTCCTTGGCATTTCAGATCTTAATGATTGCTGAAAAAGAAACATCTCGAGCTCAAGCTTTTTGTCTTGCACTCAGCAGGACAGATTCAAGAAAACCAAATTTTCAATTGAGCAACTGCAACAGGAAAGGGTGCTGATTGGTTGTCAAGCCATCTTTGTTTGAGGTATTGCCGTGGAGAATACACCAAGGTTCGTTGTCTGATGATAGCTCCCTCATGTATTTTCTGTGGATACACATCAACCAATCAAAGCCAACTGCTCAACACATTGGCGCCCTTTTCTCAGGCAGCAAAAATTGTTGCTGCCTTTGAAATTTGTCTTTCTTTTATCTGCCCTGACGAGTGCAAGGCAAAAAGCTTTGATGGTTCGCCTCTTTTGTTTCTGTGATAAATAAGTTGAACTCCCATGTGGCTTATTTTGTATTATTCTCTGTAGTATATTCCACCATGACGTAAGTACAAAAAGAGTGTGTAATGAGAGATAAAAAGAGTTATGAAATATTTCGCTATTTTCCATGAAATTCTCTCTATCACAGATTGAGAAGATGATTTGATTTGAGCCCATGAGAAACTCTCATTGATTTCTAAAAAGCAAAGTAATGCCTAGGGCTCTATTTCACTAGGATATTTACAAAACCAAAATAAGATCAGTAACTCTTAGTGTTTAAGAATTTTATTAGATAGAGTGAGTTCTTTTTTAAACAAACCTGCTACTCTTCAATAATATGCAAATGAAGCAGAATCATTTATGTGATATTTCTGGACAACTCCAGTAATGCATCTATTAGAGTTTTGTTTCTATCAAAACAAACCTTAATATAATGCACTGAAAATGAAGCCTGCATTTTTTTTTCAGGAAATC